>NW_027555514.1:111585391-112185391 GCF_003287225.1 Phascolarctos cinereus | reverse complement strand
CCTCCCTCTGGGCAAGTTATTAACCTTCCTAGGTCGCAGTTCCCTCATCTTAGAAAGGAGAGTTGGACCAAGTGCCCTCTAAAGTCCCTTTCTACTTTAGACCGATGAAACCTTCCAGATTAAACATTGATCAACACTGAAGTGAAGAGAGAAGACCAAATTTAGCTAAGGCCAAGAAGATGGCATCAGTGGCATTGAGATGAGAGACATCTTGGTAGAGGAGCAAGCACTGGACCTGGAGTCAAGAAGATGTGGGTTCAAACCCACGTTAGACATTCACTAGCTGTGTGATCTTGGGCAAATTATTTGAACTTCCTGGGCCTCAGTTTCTACATTTATAAGATGAGGGGGTTGGACTAGAGCGTCCCCAGGTCCTTATAAGTGTGATTTGTGATCCTATGACCTCAGGTGTCTCCATACCTGGTTTACTGCACCATCCACTGGGTCACAGTGACGTCGTCTAGGATCAAGAAACCATGGCACTTGATGAGTACAATTTTAATTGTCTTGGGGAAGAGGAACCTTTACAATAAAGCCTCTGATCATCCCCTATAGATCCCACAGGTCTGGAAGCCTAAGAGCAACCAGGACAGTGACCCTCTCCACACCCCCTTCTCTGTACCTCTTCAGCTTTCATTTCCTTCGGCTCCTTAAAAGCTGAAAGTAAAGCAAGTCCTCTGGAAGGAGGCAGTGGAAGAGATAAGAGCCACACTGGACACTGACAAATAGTGCTGGGGCTCCCCATTTTCCACAGCTCCAGCAACACCTTTTGGCTCTTGTCCATAGCCTTTGCTCCCCAACCCTTTACCTCCATCCTAGTCTCTCAATTCCTACTTCCATTGCCCCAGACTCTACAGGTCAGCTTCAAGGTGTCTACCAGAGTTCCAGGAAAGGAGTCCAGGTCCAGCAACTGCTTCCCTTACGCCTGCCCCCCGATTGGTATTGCCTTCTACCATATGAGCTGATGGTATTAACTTTAAGTAGCCAGGAGACAAAAAGGAAAACAAGAGCACAGGAAACACAGCAATCTTGATGTACCCTCAAGCCTCAGGCTTAAACCTATCAATCTACTTACCTGTTTCTCTTTTTATCTACCTGGCTCACCCCTAAACCACTCACACCAAATTTCCCAAAGCTGTTACTATTTATAGACTTTGGGAACAGGCTCAGATTGAGTCTTGACTCCCTTCTTCTGCAATAGATCCTCCCACTTCAAACTCTTTGGATGTAAGATTCAGAAAAAAATCTGAGTTCAAATCCTGGCTTTGCTATTTACTATCTCTGCAACCATGGGCAAGTCACCTAAGTTTCTACACCTCAGTTTCTTTATCTGCAAAGTGAAGTCTTTTCTCTCAGGTCCTAAAGCCTGTGATCTTCTATGTGAGAGGATTCCCCTAAATAAAAAGGCTGGTTTTCAAATGAAGAAGGTGTATCCTTGCTCATTTGGGATCTTTACATCTAAAGCCATAGAGGTACTATACCCCTGGCATGACTCTGGTTGAATGATTTAAACCAATTAATGAATCAATGCTGACCTGGAGGGAGGTTTCCAGTGTTGTACACCAGATATATTCTTGGCTCTGCTCCGTTAGACATTTTTACCAGACACTTGCATGAAGGCATAGTTTGACATGTTTATTAAATCTAACAATGACATAAAGCTGATAATGATATGCAGGATGACAGAATTTGGATACCAAAAAGTTGCATCAGGTTGGAGTAATGGATAGAGGCTAATAAGAGAATGTATGATAGGGATAAATGTCAAGTCCTCCATTTCAGTTCAAAAAATAAACTGTATAAATACATGAAAGAGAAGACCAAGCAAGAAAACGGTTGGTGTAAAATCCAAAAAAATAACAATGAAAACCTCTTGATTTTTTTTTTGTGAACTACAAGATGCCTTGAACATAATAAGTGTTTAAAATGTTATTTGAATTGAATAATGTAACATGGCAACCGAATAAAAAGATAATGTGATCTTAGGCTGAATTAACAGAAGAATAACATCTAGAAAAAGCAAGGTCATTGTCCTGCTGTATTTTGTCCTTATCAGACCACATCTACAGTATTATTTAATTCTGGGCACCACATTTTGGTAGGTACACTGCAAAACTAGAGGAAAGTGAACAGGAAGGAGAGGGCACTTAAGACCATATCATATAAGGAGTATTTGAAAGCACAAGGGATATTCAGCAAGGGAAGAGAAGATTCAAAGCGGACATGGAAAACAAGTATTTGAAGGGCTGTCACACTGAAGAGAGATTAGACATTCTGCTTGCCCCTGGAGATAAAGGCTAAGAACACTAGTGAGAGGCATATTTGGACTTGATATAGGTAAAACGAAAATCTCAACACTCTAAGTTGTACAAAAGTGAAATCGGGAGGTAGTGAATGCATGAAAACAAGTTTATTAAGTGCCTACTTTGTGTCAGTCACTGGAGAAACCAACACAAAGCGAGACAGCTCCTGACTCTAAGGAGTTACATTCTAACAGGGGAGACAACGCGTATAAGGGAGTGGTGGTCAGGGATGGGAGGTTGGAACAGGGGAGTCACAGGGATGGTGAATAAAGCCAAAAGATAGAAAACTGTCATATCCTTTTCAGTACTAATGGTAGAACTACTTTGATTACTGTTTCTAGAGTAAGAGACAGAAAGTGGTAGGAGCCAGGAAAAGTGCACCACGGGAGTTGGAGATGCCTGCAATAGACAACTAGATAAAATGGGTAACATGTTTAGGATGAGTAGGGCTAGAAATTGTGGGCTAAATGAATTTTACTCACTCATTCACCAATCAGGAAAGTTCCACTCCAGGGTAAGAGTGGGTTTCTGGTCACTGGAGAAGCAGAGATGAACAGGTTTTGTGTTTGTTATAAACTCAGTATTGGACTTTATACTTATCTCTATGAATTTTCATTTTATTAGATTCTGCCTAGCCTTCTAACTCAGGGCTTTTAACCCAGGATTCACAGATTTATATATACATATACATACATACATACATATATACACACATATACATATATATATATATACATACATATATAGATAACTATATTTCAATATAATTGATTTCCCTTGTAATCCTATATACTTTATTTTATGCATTTAAAAGCAGGATTCAGAGAAGGGATCCATAGGCTTCAGCAGACTGCCAAAGGGCTCCATAACCCCTGAAGGGTGAAGAACCCCACTTCTAACTTGTTGAAGGATGTTGTGGAAGAAATTTGTACTCAGAGATGAGTTAGACTAGCTGACCTCTGAGGTCTCTCTTCTGGGATTCTGGGAGGCTGGATAAAGCTGGATAAGGTATAGATGAACAGATAAATAGACTGGTGGATAAATAGTTATGGAGGAAAAAAAGGAAGGAAAGACAGCACACAAATGAAGAACCTCAACTCTATTCCCTTTAAGTGTTCCTCCTAAGCCCAAGGTATACACACTAGTGAGTTCATAGGTTTGTCATGAACGAGAAAAGTTTGAGCTCCAGACCACTCTGCTGCCCTTTTGGAATATTTCTGTTTCCAGAGAGTCAATAGGGTGGAACTAAGGAGGCACGTGGGGAAAAAAAAAAAAACAAGCAAGGAAAGTGTGATTCAAAGCTCCCTTGCTAGAATGCTGAATCTCACATCACCTCGGGCTAATGTGCAGCGGCAAAAGTTTATTTCTGCTCATGTCTGCAAGCAATTAATTAGCAAGTTTATTGGAAACTAGAAGGCCACATAACCTGCTCCAGACAGAGCCTTTTCTTGACAATTAGCCATCTTGTGGGCTTCTTACTACGGGAAATAGGAGCTGAATTGGGGTAGATTTTATTTTAACTCTTTCTTGGTCAGAAGACCTGGTAGAAAGTCTCTCTTTCAGGGAAAAGTTTAGAGAGCAAAGTAAATCAATAAATCAAATAATCAATAAACAAACAAACAAATGAAAATAAAAACCCAAATTAAGACAGTCAATAAGCATTTATTAAGTGCTTAGTGTATGCCAGGCATTGTGTTTGGAGCAAAGAAAGACAAAATAGTCATTGCTCTCAAGGAGTTCATAGTCTAATGGGGGAAGCAACATGAAAACAACTATGTGCATAGAATATATATACAGGCTAATAACAGAGAGAAGGACTAACATTAAGGGGGTTTGGGAAAGGCTTCTTGCAGAAGGTGTTTTAACTGAGACTTAAAGGAAATCAGGAAGCGAGGAGGGAGAGAATTCTGCATTTGGGGGTCAGCCATTGGGAAAATATTCACAATCAGGAGATAGTGTTTTATTCAAGGAACATTTAGGAGGCCAGTGTCATTGAGTCAAAGAATATGTGGGGGTAAATAAGGTACAAGAAGAAAGAAAGTAGGTATGGGCAGGGATGGGGCATGAGGGGCTTTGAATGCCAAACAGAGGGTTTTACATTTGATCCAAAGGTGATGGAGAACCACTGGAGTTTATTGAATAGGGGGGTTGACGTGAGCAGAACTTTAAAGAAGATCAATTTGATAGCTGAGTACAGGATAGACTGGAGAGGGGAGAAACTTGTGGCAAGGAGACCAACCATCAGCTATTACAGTTAGGTGTGAGGTGAGGAGGGTCTGCCCCAGGCAGCATGGGAGGAGAGAAAGGGGCATATAGGAGAAATATTTCAAAGGTAGAAATTTCAAGATTTGGCCACAGATTGGCTATGGGGGTGTAAACATGAGGAGTGAAGGATAACACCTAGGTGGAGAACCTGGCTGACTGGGAGGGTGAAGTGTCCTCATCAGTAATAGGGAAGTTAGGAAGAGGGGAAGGGTTTTGGTGAAAGACAATGAGTTCAGCACTGGATATGTTGAATTTAAGATCTGGGCAACTGAAGATGCCCAGATAGGGAGGACACATGCCACATGGGGAGTGAGGGTGATGCAATTGATATGATAAGGACTAGGGTATATGGTCTGGGTGGGCAGGGTGGATAGGGGGTCCATGTGTGCATAGATGTGCTAGCATGTTACAATTATGATACACGCAGATGGCATCTGTCAAGTGAACGGCTGAATGACTTGCTATAGGTTGGCCAAACCATTATCACAATTCCAGCATCAGAATTCTCAGGACATCCATCCTGATCTTCCAGATTCCACCAAGGATCCCAGTGCATCAAGAATTGATAAGGATGATAGTGAGTGTGACCCAAACCCCGACAAACATTGTAGATTCTTCCTTGTGTAAGGGATAGAAGGATCAAACAATAGCACAGCTAATAGGATTCACAACTGGTCGAATGGGAAAACTGAAGGGGTAGTCATTTTGGGTTTGTTTTCAATGGACAACATCCTGGAGATCAGAGCTTGGTCTCGTGCCAACAGTTTTATCCATGGCTTGGGTATACTCATAGATGGCTCCTTCCTTTTGGAGATAGTTGTAGTATAACAGAATAGCCACCATAGCGAAGTTCAAGGTCTAGGATCTCTGCGGGAAGGTCATCCTTGAGATAACATCTTTAGTGACTGCTTATAATGGCTTTGTGAGTTGTGAAATTGTTACCCCCTCTTTAAAGGTTAGGGAACTGACAGCCATGGAGATGACGCTCATCACCAAAGTTTGCACACCTAATAAGTGGCAGAGTAGGGACTCTTTCAAACTCAGGCCTTTTGATTCCAAACCAAATCTTTTCTCCGCTCTGCTAGGCACTTCTCTCTCCTACACCAAGATTTCATCTTATACCAGCAACAACTTATTGGGTCAGAACGGGACCAAGCAATTCTATTCAAGAAACACTTATTAAGCACCTACTGTGTGCAAGGGATTGTGCTAGGCATGAAGGTAACAGAGACCAAAATGAAACAGACCCTCTGCTTATGGAACTCATGTTCACCGACAGATACGAACCATCAAAAGGAGAGTGGACAAAATGACAAGGGGGAAAAGAAAGCTATGAAATGAGAAGAGGAAGGAGGGAAGGAAAGTGGAAAGGAACGAGCATTTATATAGCACCTACTGTGAGTCAGGCACTGTGAGGAAGGAGGAGGAGGAAAAGACAGATAAAGGGGGAAAAGATACGTATACTGAGAAGCAGTAGATTTATACGTCTCAGACACCTCACAGTGATGTCCCTGGCATCCCAGGTCCTATTTCCTTGTCTAGACACATACACCATCAAATCCAGACAGATGTGCCATCTGACCACTGAAACACATAACAGCTTGTGCTTGCTGGTGGATGTCTATTTTCCATTTCTATCTCTAATTCGATTCATCCATTCCTTTATTCATTCGATATGTAGAGAACACCTAGAGCTATCTAAAATATTGCCCTTGCTTGTAATAATAACAGTTCTCATCTATAGTGTGCTCTTATGTATTCAAAGCAGTTTCCTCACAATGACTCTGGGATGGAGGTAATTCAAATATACCCAGTTTAGAAATGAGGAGTCTTAGGGTGCAGAGAAGGGAAGTGATTTGCCCCAGGGTCATTCACATAACTAATAGGTGCTGGCCCTGGGATTCAGACCTCAATCATCTGATCTTCTCAGCTTCAAAGCTGCCTTTCCATTTACAAAGTGACATATATCCACATATATCCAGTTCCCCTCCCTTTCCTAGTAAAAGCAAATAACAAGCATGCAACTCTCTCCGCATCCCTCTGCTTCTTATTTAGCCTCTACACAACTGGGCCTAGGCTTCCTTTGTTTGAGCCTGTAATTTGGCCAAGATGTCTAATGGCATTTCTACCAAGTGTGGAACTCTAGGCAAATAACCAGGTAGGTGGGACAGACTGCTGAATCTAGAATTAAAAAGGGTATCACCATCCTAAACTCAACTCAACTAAATCTCAAATTCACCCCACATATGTAACTCAGGAAGACCTGAGTTCAAATCCAACTTTAGACACTTAACAGCTATGTGACTCTAGGCAAATTACTTAAGTCTGCCTCAGTTTTGTTACCTGCAAGATGATAGTAATAATAACATCTATCTTGCAGGTTTATTGCTAGAATAAAATGAGATAATACTTATAAAGTGCTTTGCAAACCTTAAAATGCTATATAAATGCTATTATTATTAAATACAGATTTAGAATTGGAAGGGATGACCATAGAAGTCATCTAATGCAACCCTTTAGTCTTTTCCCCGTTTTATTTTTTAAATGTTTTTCAAAATTTATCATTTGTTTATTTTTAGCATTCTTTTCTTTTTAAATTTTGAGTTCTAAATTCTCTCCCTCTCTTCCAACATCCCCCACACACTGAGAAGGTGAGCAATATGACATCAATTATGCATGTGAATTCATGCAAAACATATTTCCATATTAGCCATATTTCAAAAAAAAAGCAAGAAAAATAAAGTGAGAAAAGTATACTTCATTTTGCATTCAAAGTTCACCTGGAGGTACACAGCAGTTTTTTCATCACAAGTACTTTGGAACTGTCTTGGATCATTGTATTGATCAGAATAACAAAGTCTTTCACAGCAGATCATCATGACAACATTATTATTATGTTACAGCATCACATCATTACAACATTTCTGTTACTATGTACAAAAATGTCCCAGTTCTTCTCGCTTCACTTTGTATCAGTTCATACGGGGTCTTGCCCTGTTTTTCTGAAACCACTCCCATTTCCATTTCCCACCCCCTCATTTTTACAGATGAGAAAATAGCACCATTGAGTTTGAATGACTCTTTCAAGGTCACATAGGTAGTAAATGGCAGAGCTTGTATTCAAACTTAGGTCCTACAACTTACAGTTTAGTGCTTTTTTTTTACATAGAGGAAAGAATGATGGTATTGGAATCAGAGATCCTAGGTTCAAATCCCATTCCTGTCACTTATTACCTATGTGATCTTGAGCAACTTCTCTGGACCTCAGTTTCTTCATCTGTAAAATCAGAGGGTTGGATTAGATGGCCACTGAGATCCCTTATAGCTCTCAATCTATTATTTTTCCTTCACCTCCCTCTGCTCTCTCCATCTATAATAAGGAAGGCTCTTGAAAACCCATTCCAGAAGCAGCTAGGTGGCTCAATGGAAAGAGCACCGTCCCTGAAGTCAGGAGGACCTGAGTTCAAATCCAGCCTTAGACCAATCACTTGACACTTACTAGCTGTGTGACCCTGGGCAAGTCACTTAACCTCAATTGCCTAAAAAGGAAAAAAGAAAAAAGAAAAAAAAAAGAAAACCCATTCCAAGGGAAGCATTCAACAAATCTATGATAAGGGGTGTACAGGCATTCTGTTGCTCACCTCCAGGTCCCGGAGTACAGGGTGATCTTCTATGCCAGGAAATAACACTCTCATGGTGTATGTCCGATAGTCCAAGAAGGGAATTCCAGCCCCATCCAGGTCACTCGTCAACTCATGGATGTCTGTCTGTAGCTCAGCAAAAGCTGGGGGAAAGGAAAACCAGAAGGAGACTGCTGGGGGTGGAGGTAGAACTCCAGTGACCATGGTGTGATTCCCAACCCTTAGGAAGTGCCGTGGGATGAGTTAAAACCCACAGCTCTTAAAGCGGGGGGTTCTTAACCTTTTTTGTATGTTATACACCCCTTGGGCAGTTTGGTGAAAGCAATGGACCCCTTCCCAGAATCATGGTTTTAAACGTACAAAATAATATAAATATATATTTGCAAAGGAAATTTGCAAAGGAAACCAATTACAATGAAATACAGGCATCAAAATATTTTTAAAAATCATGGACCCCAGGTTAAGAACCTTGGCTTTAAACCTGGACCCTCAAATGGATATAATAGAAGAATGGTCTAGAGTAGCTATTGATTATCTCTGATTTGCCCTGTACATATCTATCTATCTATCTATCTATCTATCTATCTATCTATCTATCTATCTATCTATCTATCTATCTTGTTTATGCATAGCTTTTTTTTGTGTGTTGTCACCCTCATTAGACTGTATGCTACCTGAGAACAAGGACTGTCTTTTACAAATGTGATCAGCTATGTCACTTTACAATTATCGTCTCATTTTATTCTAACAACAAACCTGTAAGATAGATGATATTATTACTAACATTTTACATTTAAGAAAACTGAGGCAGAAGAGATTAACACAGTACCTGGTACAGAGTAGGTGATTAATAAATGCTTATTGACTGACTGTCTGAGTGACTGCAGTGGTGGATATTAGGAAGGAAGATGGTTAGATTTCAGAAAAAGTCTTCCTCATAACATAAAGCAATTCAAGAGGTTGGATAACCAAGGTCACCAAACTGAAAATGTTAACAAATCACATTTATATAGTACTTTAAGGTTTATAAAGTACATGTCCCATAACAACCCTGTGAGATAAGTCATGCAAATATTATGATCTCTCTTTTATAGATGAAGAAACTGAGATTGGATATGTGAGGTGAATTTGAGGTAGGTGTTGATGATGATACCAGTGTCATGAGGTGGGGTGACCGTGAGGATGGCAGTGCTCCTCACAGTAATAGGGAAATTCAGAAGAAGGAAGGGTTTTGGGGAAAAGATAATGAGTTTTGTTTTGGACATGCTGAATTTAAGATGCCTATGGGACATCCAATTCAAAATGCCTAGGAGGCAGCTAGTGATATGGGAGATTAGGGCTGAATATGTATAGATATACCTATATATCTATAAATATAGATAGCTATACACTCATTCACATACATATATATATATATATATATATATATATATATATATATATATATATATAAAGTATGTATATATGGAGAGAGAGGGGGGAGGGGAGAGAGGAGAGAGAGGGAGGGAGGGAGGGGGAAGGAAGGAGTGAGAGAGGGAGAGAGAGACAGAGAGAGAGAAAGAGGAATCATCTGCCTAGAGATCATAGTGGAGCCTCTTGGGAGCTGATGAGATCATTAAATGACATAGTAGATATAAGGAAAAGAGAAAAGGGCTCACGGCAAAGCCTTGGGGGACACCCACAATTAGTGGGTATGACCTGGATGAAGATAAAGCAAAACAGACTGAAAGGTGGTTAGACAGGTAGGAGAAAAACCAGGAGAGAGGAATGTCAGAAAAACCTAGGGGGAGGCAGTATCCAGAGGAAGAGGAGAGTCTACATTGTCAAAGGCTACAGAGAATTCAAGGATAACGACTGTGAAGAGGCCTGTAGATTTAGCAATTAAGACGTCATTGGTGACTTTGGAGAGAGAAGTTTCAGTTGAATTGATGAGGTCAGACTGCAGAAGGGGAGGAAGTGAGAAGACAAGAAGTGAAAGCACTTGGTGTAGATGTTTTTTCCAACGTGTTTAGCTGAAGTGTGCAGTGGTAGAGGACAACTAGGCAGTGCAGTGGATGGAGTGCTGGACCTGCAATTAGGAAGACCTATCTCCCTGAGTTCAAATCCTACCTCAGACACTTAACTGTGTGACCTTGGACAAGTCACTTAACCCTGTTTGCCTCAGTTTCCTCATCTGTAAAATGAGCTGGAGAAGGAAACGGCAAACCACTCCAGTACCTCTGCCAAGAAAACCCCAAATGGGGTCACAAAAGGTCAGACACAACTGAAAAACAACTAAACTGAATGCTGAATGTTGTGCAGTGGTGGGGAGACAGACAGGTCAATTGTAAGATCAAATGAGTTTATTAAGGATGGAGGGGAGGTAGGGGTGTTTCTAGGAAGCAAGGAAGAAGCCAAAGTGGGAGCAGTCTGACCAGAGAGGATGAGATTAAGGGTGCATGTAGAGGGGCCAGATGCAGGATGGGAACTCAGACCCCTCCTGACTCCAGGTCCAGTACTTTTCTCTTGTTGCATTATGGAAAAGGGGATGGTCATGATAATCATGATGAGACTGATACAGATGTTGCCTAGGAGCAGGGAGTGAATGAATCCCATTCTAACAGGTACAGAGCTCTACCTTTTAGAACAGATGCATCACACACAAAGCAGCTGCAACACTCCAGTGCAGCCGAACCAAAATAAATAAATACAACGAAATAAATAAAAATACAACAGAACATAGATAATATTAATATGCAGTTTTCTAAGTCAATATGTGTCCACAGGAATCCTTGTGTATGGTTTAGTGGTCTCTTATTTCTATTCAAGTTTGACTTAACCATTTTAGAGGAACTGACCCATATATAGATTTTACATATAATATATTAGGTAGTAAAAGAGACATGGGAAAGACAATGTAGTGTTATGGCTAGAGAACTGGCTTTGCAGCCAGAATGACTTGGTTCCCAGTGACCCACCCTGGCTGTGTGACCATGGACAACTCACTTAAGTTCTCAGTACCCCTAGACAACGTTCTAAGCCTATAGATTTCAAAGCATGTGGGGACCTCCATTTAGAGAATCAGTTTCTTCTTCTGGTAGTTCCCTAGACCTATGAAATCACAAGTCTAGTCTCTGTTCTCTAGGAGAGCCAGTATGGCATAATGGATAGAGCACTGGCCTTTGAATTAGACAGACTTGGGTTCAAATTCTGCCTCTGACACAACTTAGCTGTTAGACCTGGGATAAATCACTTGACCTCAGAGCCACATGCAACTAAGACAGCATTGCAGAACTGATTGTTAATCTCTGCTGGTTTGCAAAGTGCTTTGCATATGTGATCTCATTCGATTCTCACAACCAGTACTAGGCACACACACAGTATTCTGAATGAGAAAAATCCCTCTTCCAATGCAAATCAGTAACTGCCTTGCAGTATATGTTCTTATCAAGTTGCCTGGCGTGTTGTGTGTGTGCATGTGTGGAGGCAGGTGGAGGTAGAATTATGCTGCAAAGTTAAGTGACTTGCTCATAGTCAGATGGCCTTGTGTCAGAAACAGAATTTGAACCCACGTCTTAATGACCTCCCAGGCAGATCCTCTATTCATTATACCATGCTGCCTATAGATTTAGACCATATGTACTTAAGTATCAGGTATAGAGCATAGAATGCTTGACCCGGACACAGGAAGATCAAGATCAAATCTTGCCTTGACACAAACGAACTGTGTGACCTAGGGCAAGCCCTTTACTCTCTCTGAGCCTCAGTCTTCTCAAGTATAAAATCAGGGGGTGGGCTATAGGGCCCTAACATTTCTGGATACTCTCTTTAATAGTAGAGATTGCAAACTCTTCCATACTTTTCCATCCTACGTAATTATTGTCTATCTTTTCCCACGAATCCCTCTAAAGGCTCCACCAAATATGCTGGGGGGACTTCTCCCACATCTTTTCCCATTACATGGGTCCCAGTGCAGCATTTTGACTGTCCAGCTATGATTCTTCTCTCCTTCTATAATCAATCTTTTACCATAATCTCTTAGATGATATTTTTATGCCAATGAAGACAAATGTGTCTAATATACATATACACACATATAATATGAATACACGTGTGTACCTATGTGTGTGTATGCATATCTATCTATCTATCTATCTATCTATCTATCTATCTATCTATCTATATATGTACACACATACATTCTCCATTTTCATCTGACTTGGTTCTCATCATGGTATGGAAGTAACTAGGTTCTCATAGGTTGTGCAAGAAAAAGCATAAACAAATTTTAGCAGGTTCTAACAACCTGGAAAGGTTTTGAATAAGAGCCTGGCTAAGTTTGGAGACTGGCCACAGGGTAATGATTTTTTTTTTCAGCCATGGCATCTCACAACACCTCACCTCACCTACACAACACACACACACACACACACACACACACACACACACACACACACACGCACATATATAGACACAGTACAGAGTAGTTTTAACCTACACTGGTGGAGTCATGGCTAACACTGACAAAAATCACCAGTGTTTGGAATAGTGAAGCATATGTGAGCAGAAACACATATTTCAAATATCTAAAGATTCTGAGAACCCAGAATTACCTTTATACTGTGATGAGTCATTAAAGCAGGACTGAGGTACAACCCATCTACTCACACCCCATACACACTTGTATGTATGTATATGTATGTCTATATGTATATACATGTTTATGTGTGTATATGTATATGTAATCTTAACCACTTCTTACATATTGTTAGATATATACATATACACATATAGGCATGCGTGTGCGCACACACGCACACACGCACACACACACACCCTAGCTTTGCCTTGGTCCCAGAAGGAACCAAGTTCCCTGCCAAGTCACCTCTATTGACAAACTGTCAGGAATTTGACTTCCTGTCTGACTGCTAATTTCTCCTTCCCTCTGAAACTTCTCCAAGGGAATCTTCACTTGCTCAGCGCCCCAGCTCTGCTGCCCCTTCCCAGTGGGGTCACTCAGCTGGTAGGGAGAAATAAAAGAGGGATGGGGTGGTGGGAGAAGCTTTCTTTTTATCAGGCTGCAGCTTTCCTTCAAGTCACCAAGTGCCTTCAACATTCAAAGCACCGTGCCAGCGACACATGAAAGAGATTCTAATCACTACACCTAATTAGAGGGAAGAGTACATTGCAGAGAAAAAAATTAAGCGGCGTAAATATAATAAAAGGCAGTAATTAACAGTCCCACAAGGCGGATGCTGTGTTGACAGCTGAAGGATGCAGAGAGGGGAAGGAAGGAATCCGTTTCCCCATCAAAAAACAGGCGCTTCCCAATAGGGAATTGGTGAGGCCTAAATCCCCCAGGTACAGAACCCAGCTTATTCCATAGAAGAATCTATAGCAAAGAACCAGCCTAAATTTTCTCTCTCAGAGTCACTCATGAAAATGATTCCCTAGGGGTTACAAGAGCCTGACTCCTAAATTTTCTTAGATTGCTTATATCTAATTTCGTTATGCTTTTTTTGGTACATATATGTTTAATATATGTGTGTATATATAATTACATATCATATATACACATCATCTATGTAATGTATGCACACATATACACATAGAAAGGAAAGAAAAATGGAGGAAAACTCCCTCTTCCAACACAGCAATTTGCAGTCTTAGAGAGCTGGCTGGGGCACTGAGGTTTCAGTGACGTCCGAAGGATCACACATCCACATAGGCATGAGAGGCAAGATTTGATCTCAGTCTTTTGGACTCTGGGGCTGGTTTTCTCTCCATTCCAGCCAGCTGCTCTTGACACCTGCAGACTGGGAGACCTTTGGACAGTCTCTTAGAGTCTCATCTCACACCAGACTTGGAGGCACAAAACTGTAATCTCTGCTCTTAGGTCAGTCTGAGGCTAGTGGACAGATTGACCTTGGTTCGGAGGATTGAGCTACAGTCAGGTTGAAGACAATCTGGTGCCTGACCTAAGGCAACCATGGATAGGATGAGGCCCTGGGGAGAGAAGGGTCATACAACTGTCTAAGGAGGGGTGATGTGGCCCAGGTCAAAGCCTCCATGCTGTTACGTACTGGGATTAGGCCCGTGAATGGCTGCAGTACTTGCAGTATGGGTGAGAAAAGAAACTCAGTCTCAAAAAAACCAAAAAACAAAACAAAACCAAAAAATAAACAAACCTCATTGCCTTGGGCAATGCTCTAAAATTATATGCTGCAATGTAGGTACAGATCTGCCTTGGTAGAAGGAAATTTCTTCTTGGGAGTTCTTTGTAACAACGAAATCACAGGTCCAGTTGAAAAAGAAGACAGACAGACAGACAGACAGACAGATGATAGATAATACAGCAAAGCCTAAGGTCTTTGGCCAAATCTCTCATTGGTGTAATCCCAGGGCAGTGGTGCTACGTAGAATGATTCAGTACCCAGCTGCCAAAGGCAGTGGTAGGCATCTCACTGAGGGGTGTGTGTGTGTGTGTGTGTGTGTGTACACACACACATACATATATGTATATATGTTTATACATATACACATATACACTCATGCCCATACACACACACACACACACACACACATATTTATAAAACAACTCAGCACCATTTCTATGCTGCTACTGAATGTCTGTCTTTCATCTTGCCACCCCCAGCTTTTGACCTGAGTGAGCAGTGAAAACAACACTGGTCTACAAATGAAGAGATTTATGTAGAAATCTTGGGATCTGCCGCTATCTAGCTCGTCACCTTGAACAAGTAACGTAATCTCTGCAGGCCTCAGTTTCTTCATTTGTAAAATGAGAAGATTGGGTTAGATTAGGTTCAATTAAATTCACCATGGATTTATTAAACATGTACTATGTACAAGGCATTGAAATGGGTGCCAAAGGGGCAGCTAGGTGGCGCAGTGGATAGAGCACCGGCCTGGATTCAGGAGGACCTGAGTTCAAATCCGGCCTCGGATACATAACACTTACTGGCTGTGTGACCCTGGGGAAGTCACTTAACCCCATTGCCTAGCCAAAAAAAAAAGAAAATGGGTGCCAAAGAAACAAAGACAAAATAACAACAACGACAATGACAACAAAATTGTCCCTGTCTTCAAGAAGCTTACATTCAATTCCTTCCAGCCTTGTCTTCCTCATTAGACTGTAAGACCCTAGAAGGCGGTGACTGTATTTTGCCTTTTATTTTATTTTATTTTATTTTATTTTATTTTATTTTATTTTATTTTATATTATATTTATTTATTTATTATTACTGTTATTATTTTGTATTTTGCCTTTTGCTGTATCCTTGGCACTAATACGGGGCTGGCACACAGTAAGAGCTTAGTAAACATCTGCTGACTGACTATATGACCCATCCCTGCAGGTACCTTCCTTGCACTCCAGGGCCACCCGGGACTCGAGGTTGTCCATCTGCATCTGCAGCCTCTTCAGAGTGAGGTCACTCTCACGGGACTTGCGCTTGTAAGCAATGAGCACGGCCACGATGAATATGATGAGGAGCCCACCGGCCACGGCAATGCTGACGATGGCGGGTAGGCTGAGAGGGCTGTCTGGAGAGATGTACACCATTCCAGGGGAGTACTCCATGCCCCCTACGCGGGCCTGTAGGACACATAACCACAAGTGGTGGTGGGCCGTACGGTTGGATGGCGACCAGGAGAGAGATGGACGTAAAAGGAAGCTTGAATTAAAGTCTGTCCTGATTTGAAAATAGTCCTAATCTACTGTCTGCTGAGGACTGGGAGAGCTGATGGGGGAAAGAAAAGTACCAGGCCATTTGTACTACAAAAATATGCCACTAGTCACAAGGAAACAGAGTGAGAGAGTATGGCTGACTTTTTACACCCCATCCCTCTCCCTGAAAACAAACAAGCAAACAAACGAACAAAAAACATTGAAGTGCATGTTCTACTGAGGGGGGAAGGAAGTCAGTAGTTTCAGTTTTCATATGGAATGAACTACATAAAATTGGAAGATAGGAAATTGAATTAATGCTTGGCACCACGTTCATACATTCTCGTTTAAGAGATGGGAAAATTGAGCATACAGTACCCTCAGGCTACCACGCTTGTTTCCTCCTCTCACACAATATGGCAGCCTGCACCATGCTATCTAGTGTTTCCTTCTGCCTTGAGTGTTTCATTCTTGGTTCCTGTATGGATGTGTTTTTCTCATTCACCTTTAGGCTGTTTGAAGGCAGAGATCAATGTCTTCTTCCTCTCTTTTTTTTTCCAATCTGCCCAGTACGTAGCACAGCACTAGGTGTATTGGAGATGCTTAAAGTAAATGTCTATTGACAGGAAGTGATGATAGGTTTCCCATCCTTGCCCTAATTGTCAGTCAACACTCTCTCACTTAGCAAAGGAAGCTGTTCAGACTGGAACTTGCCTGGAGCATGTATACACCAAGCACAGTGAGTAAAAGTTGGACGGGTCAAAAGGAGAGAACCTAAGAGGTGGAGGTGTCAGCAGGGATGGTGAGATGAAGGGACAGAGACCTGAATAGCCCAGGTGGTAGAAAGCTTTCCAAGTGTGAAGTTTGGCCCCGTAACCCCAAGATTGTTGACATGAGACCAATGTTCCCTCCTGCCCCTTGTCCCTCCCAACCCACTGCCCTGTCCTGGGTCAGGTCGTGCCAGACTCACCATCACTTTATGCCGTCCAATGAGGTTGGGAGATTCACAGAGCAGCTGGACGTCTGACACTGTCACGGCACATGGCTTCTCTCCGACCAACACCGTGTAGTTCAGTTTCATATTACCCCCGGCCACTGGTGGGATCAAATTCTTGCCCTGGATGGACAGAAAAGCCCCATCCCCCAGCCTGAAGCTACTACCACACTTACATCAGTCTCCTGCTCCCAAACTGAACTCACATTTCATAGGATCATTGAATCCTAGGTATGAAGGTAGCAGGGACCTTAGAGGTCATCCAGTCTAATCCTCTCATCTTATACATGAGGAAACTGAGGCACAGAGAAGTTAATTGACTTGCCTAGGGTCACAGAGCTGATAAGTGTCTGAAACAGAATTTGAATTCATCTTCTCAACTCCAAAACTAGAGCTCTGTTCACTGTATCACCCTGGGAGCTTCCTAGGGGAGTGCGAAAACTGATAACACTTTGAATGGTTGGGAGGGGGCATCCCAACACTCCCTGGAAGCTCCCAGAGAAATGGCCTGGGATAGGCTGTGGAAAAAGAAAGAGCAGTATGAGCCTCTGGCTTCTCATTTCCTGAACCCTAAAGGGTAGACCCTGAACTGGATATCAGCCAACTGAACTAGAATAAGCTGCCTGGATTTATGCCTCTGTCCTTGCCTGCCCTCCAATATATGTACTGAGGTGTTTACTTGCCAGGGATAAGTTTTCTCTTCTGTAAAATGAAGGCACTGGACTAGATTTCATCTCCAAGGCCTCTGATGTATGCTCTTCTGAGGGCAGAAAAGCCATGCCAAGAAAACAGGCAGGGGTCACTGCCTTCCTGACTTTGGCTCAGAAAGTATTTCCTATCTCTTTAATCTCATGCCTACCAACTTCCTCTTTACCTTCAGAATGATGGGAGTTCCAGGCTTAAGTTCCAAGATGCCTGAAGGGCCAAAGGCCTCGAACACAGGGTTAGGATAGTAGGTGAAGTTGGTCTTGTTAAGGATCAGCAGGGACTGGACATTGTCTAGAATGAAACCAAACTCTTCAGGCCTCTCAGTCAGGTCAGATTGATGTTCTGGATCCACGGCGAGGGCTGGAGCCTGGCAGGTCATCTCAGTAGAATTCTGAACCTCACAGACCTGTGGACAGAGAATTCCTGGCTCATTATATCAGCACCTCATTATATAAATACACACACACACACACACACACACACACACACACACACACACACACACACATATATATATATACACACACACACATATATACATATATATGTATATATATATACACACTATATATATATATATATATATATATGTTTATATATATATATATATTATATATATATATTTATATTATATATATATATATATATAATATATATATATTATATATATATATATATAATATATTATATATATATTATATATACACACACACACACACACATACATACTTCCAAGGACATTCCAGGCTAGGAGGATGACCATATGAATAGAAACAGCATGGCCTTGTACCCTGTGACTCCCATCCCCACCCAAACTGCCCAGTCACCAACGCACATTGATGTGTTCCTTCCCTCCATGCTTGGCTCGGATCTGGGGGTTCTGGATGAGGTCCAGGTGTGTCCCCCAGACAACAATGGGGGTGTTTCCACTGAAAGGAAAGAGAATGAGGCATGTGAGTCATTGGGTTCGGAGAAGAGGCTGATGACTGATAATACTTATGTTGAAAAATAACTGTGAGGACAATGATCTTCAAACTGAATAATGATGGTGACGACAAGAAGTAAATTGAATAATATGAATGATGCTCAGACTCAACAATAATGATGATGATGCTAACAGTAACTAGATGAATAATAAAGAAGATGACATTGCTATCGATTTCTATCTGAGCACCCTTGGGCACTTAACATCCCTGGGCACTGAAAACTTTTAAGGTCCCTGACAACATAGTTATGATCCTATGACCATGCTACTTCTCCACCAGCTTTACAATTACTCTTTCTTCCCAACGTCTCTCCAGGACAAAGATTCATTCTAAGGCAAGTGGGAAGACCTAGTCTGGGCTTTCCTCAAATTTACACTCTAGAACCTAGACTGGTCTCATCTCCAATTCTCCAGTCCAAGAGATCAATCAACATCCTAGAAAGACAAAGGACAAATCTTGGAACAAGAGGAGAAGGCAACCCTCTTCTCATCTGAGATCTCAGGACTGACTCTACCCTTCACCTCCTTCATCCAAACTACCAATGAACACTCAAAATAGATCAAAAAGCATGGTTCTTGAGGGTTTCCCAAGCACCAGATTCTAGCCTGCCTGTGGCCCAAGAGATCACAACATTGCCAGCTGCAAGGCCACAGGAATGGTGACCTGATAAGGAGTAGAAAGGACATCCTTATTTCTGCCCATGTGGTTTGGGTTTTTTTTTTTTTTGGTAATTAAAAAAGTAGATTTAAAAAAATTTTTTTAACTAAGCATTTTTCAAAGGAACCTAGAGCCGTGTATTTCTCACCTTAGCAGACAGTGAGGAAGTTCTATTGATTTTCAGCTTCCTATATAATTGGTGAGAATAGCCTTGCCCAAAGGCTCTAAGGAGTGCCTTGATGCCTAGAGCAGCATTTCCCAACCATTTTGATCACCTTACCTATCTAAGACCTTCCTGGGTTTTGTGGGAGAGTGGGAAATCATCCTCCTCTTTTCAATGTCGTGTTACAGATCTGAAGGTCAGAGGACCTGACTTCAAACCTAGCCGTATCCCTCATTACTTATGTGACACCAAGCAAGTCACCGAATGTCTCTCTCTGTGGCTCAGTTTCCTCATCTAAAAAGAGAAGGCCAGCCCAGATGATCTCTAAGGTCTCAAGCCCATGATTTTGTATTCTCTCTTCCGCATCTCATTCACCCATTTAGCCATCTGTCCATCTATATCCCACACTCCTAAATATATTACACCAGCCAGCCATCTCCCTTGGCAGGACTACAGACAGGAAATTCATGGATGCCTCTGGCAGTCTGGTGAAGCCTAGGAACCCCAAAGAGATAATGTTTTTAGATGTGTGAAATAAAATACATGGCATTACAAAGGAAAACAATTATACTGAAATACAGTTATCAAAATATGTAGGGAAAAAACCCCTAAGTTCGCAGATTCTAGGTTAAGAACCCCTGCTCTAGAACCCTTCCCCCATCCTTCCTCTGGCAGATGAAGCTACAATAAAACATTGAGTTATCCTCTTGGCAATGAAGGTCTTCCTTGTGGTCTGGCTGTTCTTTCCTCCTCTTCTTCCTCCTTCTTTTCTGCTACCACCATCATTACCATTATCATCACCACCAGCACCATGATCAATACTAATCAGTTTTCTCCTTAACTCAAGCCTTTTCCCTCTAACACCTACCACATGCATAATGCAAACCTTATCACTCTCAGATTTTCTTTCCTTAAGCAAAAAAAAAAAATTGTTTGGCTTAGCCAGTGAATTTAAAACTTGTCAGAAACCTTTCTCTTGATGAGCACATTACTCAAGGTTGGCTACACAGAACTGGAAGGTACAGTACCATTATTTATGTGACTAACAGGCAGGGGAAAGCCGTGAATTAAACAAGAAGTGAATTCAGTGGAGAATTTTTCTGCTCATAGCACAGAGGTGGGGATGGGGGGTGGGGGAGGGGTAAGGATGGTACAAAGCAAACATCTTGGCTATCCAAGGTACTGGGTTCAAATCCTGCTTTGGCCACTAATCTGTGTTATGATCTTTTGTTCTTTTCCCTTCTGAATCAAGGTGATGGCCCAATCTGTCAGGCTTTGCAGCTGCTAAAAACAAATGAATTTCACTATGTATAGGACAACACCATATTTCAATTAGATTTAAAATAAATTCCTTACCCACAATAGGCCTTAGGATCTCAGGTTCACTGAGTAATGTTGTTTGCCAATCCCTTAGCCCCAAGAGCCTGCCTTGACGGCTCTCTGGCACGACACTGCAGGCAGGGCTGACTCTCTTTCATTGTTGAGACAGGATGAAGGATTGGGGTAGGGGTGAGGAATGGGCACATAGTGGCTTGAGGTCAATTACCTAGAGGCCTAGGTCAGAGTTAGGAGCAAGGGGGCCTGAATTCTTGACAGAGTACTTTCCCCACTATCACCCATCCCAGTATTGCTCTCCACAGTTCAGACTCACAGTCCAGACACATGCCTAGAAATGACAATCTCTCCCAATGACTGGGTGAGGGATGGAATTGTTTTGGACCAAAATCTCTTCCAAGTTAGAAAGTAGAATCCCAGAATGTTGGAGCCAGAAGAACTCATTTTCATGAAGAAGAGCCTTGGGCTTGGAATCAGGAGATCTGGGTTTGAATTCCAGCTCTGACATTTATTATCTCTGTGACCTTGGGCCAACTTTATTATCTCTCTAGGTCTCAGTTTATTTCTTTTCTTTTTTTTTTCCTTTAGTTTTGGAGGCAATGGGGGTTATGTGACTTGCCCAGGGTCACACAACTAGTAAGTGTTATGTATCTGAGGCCAGATTTGAACTCAGGTCCTCCTGACTCCAGGGCCAATGTTCTATCCACTGCACCATCTAGCTGCTCCCTGGGTCTCAGTTTCTTCTGTAAAATGAGAAGGTTGCACTAGATAAGACCCCTTCTGACTCTGAAAGACGCGAAATGCCTAACTGAACTATCAAAGAGCCCGGAGCACTCTGGTGTCCTTGCCAAGATCACACAGCTAGTTACTGATGCAGTCAGACTTTGAACCCAAGCCTCCTGACTTCCAATTCAGTGTTCTTTCCACTGTACCACCCTGCCCAGATCCTTTCTTTAGAGGGATATGGGGTGTTTCACACACCTGGTCTCTTTCTCATAACATTCCTGAGAACAGAGGGAGGGCATGGGTTCATTAGTTTCTCCATTTCTGGGAGCTCAAAACTCAAGCTTAAAGGTGGGTCATGAAACCAGTCAGTTGTGCATCTAGAAAGGAGACCTTGTGCCCACCCCAAATCTGAGCCTGAGGGATGGGGCTGTAAAGTTCTGTTTTTATCAGTATTCAAACACTAGGGGACTTCAGAGGGCTCTCGTTCAAAATGAGGCTTTTAGTGAGTTTTTATGGTGATAGCTTGACATCCTCCAAAAAAGGAAGGAAGGAAAGAAGGGAAGGAAGGGAAGGAAGTAGGAAGGGAAGAAGGAAGGATGGAAGAAAGGAAGGGAAGGAGGGAGAAAGGAAGGAAGGGAGGGAGGGAGGAAGGAAAGAAGGAAGGGAGGGAGGGAGGAAGGAAAGAAGGAAGAAAGAAAGGAAAGAGGGAGGCACTGTGCTTATTTTATAGATATTACCTCATTTTATCCTCACAACAACCCTGGAAGGTAGGTGCTATTATTATGGCCATTTTACAGATGAAGAAACTGAGACAGAGAGCAGTTAGTCTGAAGCTAGATTTGAACTCAAGTCTTCCTAATTCAAGGCCTCTGAGAAATAAAAGCAGCAGAAGCATGAGAGATCAGTTAATTTGGGGAGCGAGCTGTACCAACTCCCAGAGCATCCACAAAAGCAGGGTGGCTATTTAGAGACCTCTGAACTTTGGAGGTTGGAAACCAAAGGGCGGCAGCAGGAAAAGACAGAACTGCATACCACAGGACTACAGACAGAAGGGACCTTAGAAGGAAGGCAGTCTCATTTTACAGATGAGGAAACAGACACAAAGATTCACCCAGGGTCACAGGGCAGTGTTAGAAGATGGACTAGAGCCCAGGCCTTCGTTACTCCAACCAGGTGAGCCTTACCTGATGATGCTCCACTCGGGCTCGATCCTCAGGATGGTGGGGTCCTCCACGTACTGGAAGTAGAGATCTGCATGGATCTTGGCCTTGTCCACCTGGACAAGCACCTTCGACTTGTCAGCTGCCTCCTCTGAGGAAGTGGTGTTGCAGATGATGTGTGATGTGGATCGCCTTGGGAGAGAGGGGGAGCACAAGGCTGTGGGACTGGGTACTAGAGAGAGGGGAGGGGGGCTGTGACTCCTACCCACACTGCACCTCAACCTCATTCCACCACATCAAAGTGACCATCGGGGGACACTGCCCTGGACTACAGCTCACAGAACTCACAAAACTTCTAACAAATAGCCTTGCCTTCAAGTGAGCTCAGCCCAGTAGAACTGTGAAGAACTCTCTGTCTCTCTCTGTGTATATGTGTGTATATATGTGTATATAAATAAGTATATGCATATGTATATGTATATATATGCGTGTGTGTGTGTGTGTGTTTCACTGATTCTCTGACTCTGTCTCTGTTTCTCTGTCTTTCTCTGTCTATCTCTGTCTCTGTGTACATGTGTGTATATATAAATAAGTATATGTGTGTGCGTATATGTGTGTGTGTGTGTGTGCATGTGTGTTTCACTGATTCTCTGACTCTGTCTCCCTGCCTGTCTCTGTCTCTGCCATTGTCTCTGCCTTTCTGTCTACATGTCTGTCTGATTTTCTCTCTCTCTGTATGTATCTATGTATGTGTTTATATGTATGTATGTGTGTGTGTGTGTGTGTGTGTGTATATATATATCTATCTGTTTCTCTGATTCTCTGTCTCTGCCTCTACCTTTCTGTCTCTGTCTGTCCATCTCTGTCTCTCTCTTCTTCTGTTTCTGTCTCTATATCTCTCTGATTCTCTCTTTTTCTCTGACTTTGTCTCTCTCTCCATCTCTGTCTTTCCCCTGCCCCCATCCAGGGCTTCTCACGCTCCATGAGGGCATCTCTCCTTTCCCTCAGTGCTCTCTACAGAGAGATCTGTGCTCCAGAAAGCACCACTTGTCTTCCTCTGTTATAGCTGCCCTGATCACACAATGGATGATAGGATTTCGATCACAGCCTCTTTTTTGCCTCTATCCCCTAGGCACTCTTGCCTTTATTTTCCCGGCATGATTGTCTGTGGGGTGGCATGGGGGAAGCAGGTGAGGGTGGGATGCTGCTGTAGGAATCTCTGTCCCCAGATTACAGGAGAGTCAGCGACTGCAGACCCAGGGCTCTGGGGAGTGAGCTCCATACTAATCCTAGGACACAATCTGGGAATGTACTCCACACTGAATCCAGCTGAATTTCCCAAGGAGGTGGGGGCAGGCAGAAAAGGGAAAGCGGGCAGCTCGGAGGAGGCACCAACAGACCCTCTCTCCACACTTTCCACGGACCCAGCATTTGCCTGGGACCTGTAGCTCAGCAGGGTGGACGATTCTACCTTTGTTGATATCATTTTTCAGCGATATAATATACATGCTCCATGTCATGGAATCCCAACCACCAATAAAAATGAACATTTATTGAACTTGTTGATTAGATTTGAAGTGGGGTAGCTGTTCAGTTGTTTAGTAGTTTCAGTTGTGTCCAACTCGTCATGACCTCATTTGGTGATTTCTTGGCAGAGATACTAGAGTAGTTTGCCATTTTTTCTCTAGCTCATTTTATAGATGAAGAAACGGAGGAAAACAGGGTTAAGTGACTTGCCCAGGGTCACACAGTTAGTTAGCATCTGAGGCCAGATTTGAAGTCAGGTCTTCCTGATTCTGGGCTTGGCACTCTATCTACTGTGCCACCTAGCTGCTTTCAAATGGGAGCAGAGGGCATTGCTAGTGAGTCCTAATGTCCCGGGTCACACAGTAGAGAAGTACTATCTAGAAGTCATGATCAGAAATAGCTATGCTGAGTTCCCCTGGGGAGACTCCTTCTGTATCTCAACTTGACTTCCTACCAACTCGGTGGCTTGGTATCTCTGCACGAAGGTCAGTGCCACAGGGAAGGAGACTATTACCTGTAGAAGAGGCAGGGCTGGCTTCCAAATGTCACCACGACATTGCTGCCTGCGTTCAAGTTGGTGCCGGTGATGGTCACTTGGGTGCCCCCAGACATGGGCCCCCGGACGGGCTTCAGGTCAGACAAGGTCAGTGTCTGAGTAGAGAAAGACTCAATTAAGAAGGTGTAGAGGAAAAAGCTCTGGGATTGGGTGTGATTCCCCAATCTGTCCCTTGCTATCTGTCTTGTTTCTTCTCTCTGGGCCTTAGTTTCTCTAGTTATAAAATGAAAAGGTTGGACTAAATCATGACTTTTTAATCTGGTGTCTGTGAATTTCAATTTTTTTTCTGAAAAGAATATTTCAATATAATTGTTTTCCTTTGCAATCCTATGTATTTTATTTAAATATTTACAAACATCATTCTGTGAAGGAGATCCATAATCTTCACCAGGCTGCCAGAGGGATCCGTTACCCAAAAAAGGTTGAGAACGTCTAAACTAAATGATTTCTAAGGTCCCTTTCAGCTCCAGATCTTCTGAGTTGTGATGTACTACCTGGGCATTTCCTTGCTGTGACTTAGTTGATGCATTTATAAAATGAAAGCAGAGACCTAAAGGCTAGGCTGAGATGATGCACTAGTTCTCCAGCGCCTTCCCTTTGGTGTCTGCCACATGTTTGGCATTATCCTCTAGACACCTCGCCTGGAAAGGGGAAGCAATTTTCCTAGGGTCAAACCATAAGGTAACCACCACTCCAAGAACAAGACTGCTGAAATCCCAGGCTGACATTCTGTTGATGAGGCCGTAACCCCTTCACTGGACTGGTCTAGAGAATCATCCATCTCTCCCAGCTGGTAAGGCAGTGGGGTGGGCCAGGGGCCAGGGGAAGGAATCAGAACATTGCAAAAGCCCCCACTGCCCTTCTGCAGGGATGGAGTAGTGGTGGGGGGGGGCAGAGAGAAAAATGTCTGTTTGTTGGAGGATTTGGAGTTGCAGTTTGTTCCTTCATTAGCATTTTAATGGAAAAACTTTCCACTCAGTCCCAAGTGAGAAGCCAGTATCTGCATTTAAATGAAGACTGCCTCCCCCCCCCCTTTAAGAATTATGTCCCCAAAGCTTGGAACTGGCCTCAGCTCCTCTCAGCAGGCAGGTACCTGACTGACACAATGACTTTACCTAGAGCTGGGGATCAATAACACCATTAGAGAAGAAAGAAACCCAGATGACATATGCACACCAATGGGGTGGCCTACACCTGCCCTATCACGAATCACACACGTGGCAATGCTTGCTCATGCACGTGTCCTTGAAAAGGCTTTGCCCGTCCTTACCTGTGTGTGTGCATGCGTGTGTGCTCAGGGTCATTGCAGCAGGTAAATAATTGCCCAGGCTCTCCTGTGGCTGGGGTGGGGGGTTGGCTTGTACCACCCAATTCCGAATTTTCTCCTCCACACTCGCCACCTAGCCTTCCCTCCTTGCACCTTCCCTGACTCTTGGGTCTTCTCAGAACCCATCTCTGACAGCTGGGTCTCAAGCAGTGATGTTCTCTACTCATCTACCTGTTTACCTGGGCTGCAGAACTGCTTATGGGGCTTGAATGAGATGAGGAGTCAATAACTTTTCTTTCCAATGAAATGGAGAACCACTAGGCTTACCATCTATCCTCCCCAGCTTCCCAAGGTCCTCTGGGCCTTATTCTTTGCCCTGTCTTTATCTCCTGTTGCTATTCATTCATTTCAGTTATGTCCAACACTTTGTGAACCCATTTGGGTTTTTTTTGGCAGAGACACTGGAATGGTTTGCCATTTCCTTCTCCAGTTCATTTTACAGATGAGGAAATTGAGGCAAACCAAGTTAATTGACTTGTCCAGAGTCACACAGCTAGTAAGCGACTGAGGCCAGATTTGAACTCAGGTCTTCCTGACTCCGGGTCTGACACTCTTTCCACTGTGCCACCTATCTGCCCCTCCTTTATCCCGTGCTGTGCCCAAATCCGGTCATCTGACTAACTTATGTTACCTAAGAATCCCCGGGCCCCACTGCATTGCAGCACCTTCATCTCCTCGAATTAGAGTGTGGGCTCCTCAAGAGAAAGGATTGTCTTACTTTTTCTATTTGCATCCTCATTACTTGGCACAGTGCTTGGCGCATAGGAAGGGCTTTAAAATGCTCATTCATTCATTCATTCATTGACTCAAAGAATCCTAGAGTGAGAATCAGAGGACCTGGGTTTGAATCCTGGCTTTGCATGATTTATTTAACTTCTCTGGGACTCAGTTTCCTCATTTGTAGAATGAAGGAATTGTGCTAGATTGCCTCTAGGATCCTAAGAGCTCTTCTGGATCTAACATTTTATAATTCTTTTATTTCAAGCCACCTCCCTGCGTATTTCCTTGGTTTCCCTCTATGGAGGGAAAGGCGCCTGACCTCCCACCCTTAGTGACCTATTGCAGGGAGGGAGAGGATAGCAAACTATTATTAGAAGCCTATGGGGTGTTTGGTGAGGAGATACTGACAGTATCCAGGGTGCTTCAAAGCAGCCTCCCTTAAAAAAATCTCCCATTTGGTTAAAGGGAATTTCAACATCTGAAGAAGCTTTAGACTAGCGTTGCTTGTATGCAAGGATTTAGGGAAGTAAATAATCTAGGCTGCCTTCACCTTTCACAGCCGGTATAATCAGAGCCTGGATTGAAGGAGTTATTCAAAGAAGGGAGGATGTGATGGAGAAACATTTGAAAGTTGCGAGAAAAGTATTAATTATTCAAGCCATGCTTCATAAATATTTCACTGTGGGTTTGTGTGGAAAATCAGATTTGGGATTATTTACTCTCTCCTCACTCTGCTCAGTGGCTGGAGTAAGAGAGGAGGAAGAAACAATGATGACAAGCTCCAGGGAGAAGGCTCTTGGGAAGAGCTGACTGTTTGAACCCCTCTCCTCCCACCCCACAGCCCTGCATTTAGGGGGTGGGACCAAAACCACACGCTGGGAGGATCTGGACTCCTGAACAATCGTGGAGGTCTTCCTAAACATCCTCATACTGCAGGAATGTGCCAATCTAGCAGTCCCAAACCCTGATAGAGAATTTAACCTTTGGTTCCTGGATAATGCGCTGTGTGGCCATGGTGGGCTGAGGAGAAGGAAGAGAGGAAACATACAACCTATAATGCTGGAAAGGGAGGGCAGGGGAATTCAAACTCCTTTCACTTTTTGAAATGGGAAGAATCTACTGACCCCACCTCTGCCCCAATGGGGCTCCGTGTAAGGGTGCCAAGTGATACAACTCTCAAATGTAACTTGGGATGATGAGAATAGTCCTAGAGTATCATTGACTTAGAACCGGAAAGTATCTCCAAGGCCATCTAATTCAGCCTCTTCATTTTATAGATGGAAATGGAATTCTAAGATTAAGTGATTTGCCCCAGGTCATATTGGTACTAGACAGAAGAGATGAGATTTGAGCCCAGGTCCTTGGATTTCAGAGTTAGTTCTCTTACAATGTTATCATGCTGTACCCTTAACCAGTACCTCCCCTAGCCTTCTGTAAAGCTTTCCTACCTAGGCATACTCTATCATTTAAGGATACAGTTGATGTAGGAAGGAAGGAGTAGAATCAGGTTGGTAATTATGTGCTCAGTATGGATCTCTCCCCTCAGAGGTGGGGCTGTACCCCCTCTCAACCCCCAGAAGTGCTCTCAGTTGGCTTAGGGTCCTCTACCCCAAAAGAGACCATTGTGATAATGGAGGACGACAGCAGAATGGGAAGAGAATTGTTGTCACTGTTCGTCCTTCATTCTCGAAGAGGACCAATGACATTACAAGGGTGATGTCTTGACGTGCATGTGAACTGGATATGAGTGGGGCAGAGCTTTGCAATGTCATCAGCCTTACTCTCTCCTCCCAGAGTCATTGAACACCAATGGCAAGACAAAGGTCAAGACAACTGGATATGGCCCAAGATCCAAGTAGCCAACTGTGCCCCAAGCTTTTACCCAAATTAATGGAAAGGGAATCACAAGGATGTGGACTTAGAAGACATGGATTAAATTCTCAGCTCTTCTACTTACTACCTATGTGACTTAGGATAAGTTCTCCATCTCTCCAGACCCCAATGTAAAATGAGGGGGCTTAGATGAAATCATAGGGTCATCCATCTAGAACTAGAAGGGGCTTCTTTATTTGACATATGAGTAAACTGAGGCCCAGAGAGGTTAAGTGATTTGTCCAAGTTTACCCAAGTAGAAAGTAGAAGGGCTTGGGTTTCAATCCAGGCCCTGTCTGCTGCACCCTTCTGCCTTTCTAAAAAAAATAACAGCTTTCTTTCTGCCTTAAAATTCTATGATTCTACATAAAAATGCTAAATGACAATGTAAGCAGGGGAGTCTGTGCTAAGTGCTAGGACAAGTGATGGACAACAAATGGTGTGTGAGTTCAAGGAAGGAGATCAGTGTAATTGGAAGATTGATGGAGGAAAAAGGATTCAAGCAGGGCCTTGAAGGATGACTTGGATTAGAACAGTTGGAAGGGAAAATGATGACTCTGTTGGGTGATGACAACATGAGGAGAGATGTGGAGGTCTAAATGAATATGGTCTTTGAATGCAGCATCTATTGCCCATGGCCAGAGTAGAGTAGGAAACGAGGTTAGATAGGATGAGTAGAGGCAGTTAGGTAGCACAGTGATGACAGCACCAGGCCTGGAGTCTGGAAGACTCTGATTGATGTCTATTTTGGGTGGGGGCAATGAAAAGGTTGAAAATGGGGAGAAAAGACAGAGAGGTGGCAGTAGTGGGGCACAGAGGTGGTAGGGGGAAAGATAGAACAAAAGATGTGGGAAAGATGAGACAAATGAGGAAATGGGCAAGTGGTGAGGCAGGGACATAAAGGGGTACTGAGGCCAAGGGATAGGGGAAAGATGAGGTGAGAGTGTGACATGATGACATGGCATACAAAGGCAGTAGGATGTTGTTTTGATAGGATGGGAGAATGATTGGGGGTGGCAGCAAGGACAAACTTGGGCATGTTGGGATAAATCGAGAACCATGGGAGGCAAAATATAACGGAATGAATCTTGAACCTTGAGCCAGATGATCTGGGTTCAAATCTCAGCTCCAAAATGTACCTATGTCACCATGGGCAAATTAATTGAGCTCTCTAAATGAGTTAAGGCTTTCTTACCTGAGACAGCATGGTGTTATAGAAAGGAGACCGATTTTGGAGTCAGATCCGAGGTTGAAGTCCTGACTCTGACACTTAATGACTAATAGCATGTCATTAAAATTCTGAGTCTCAGTTTCCTTATCTATGAAATAGGGATGATAATAACACTTACATTGCCTACCTTACAGCATGGTGAGGAAAGCACTTTATAAACCTTTATGGAATCATAGGATAACAAGATCAGGGGCTTTAGGGATCGTCCAATTGGGGATCAGAGAGGTCAAATGATTTTGCCAAGGTCATACAGGTAGTAAGAACCACAGCTGAGGTTTCTTCACCAAATCTCCCAGATCTAAGGAAACCAGATCTGAGGAAAGGGTTTTCCTTTTTTTCATTAAAAATTTTCTAAATTCTCTTTATTCATAGCATGAATTTAGCAAACATCAACAAACACAAATGTTGTCATATAGAAAGAAAAGAAAGAGGATTATATAAAAACCCATGAATCTCTATTGTGTATGGCTTGGATTTTTAAAAAAGTATATATTACACTGGACACAACAGAGCCAACACAGCTCTGCTTGTCTGTGACCCTTTCTGAACTTCCTTCTGCTCTTTTCTGTGTATTTTTAAATGTTTTATCAATGCTCTTTTCTTCTTTTCTTTTTTTTTTTGCATCACCATCCTTCCTAACAATGCCCCTCCTTTGTAACAGAAAGGTATAGTTAAGCAAGGCTCAGTGTCTCCTCGCTATGTTATTCTGCCTCTCTAGAACACTTTATCCATGAGAGCTATTATTTTTATTATTCTCATTGGAAAGGACAGGCTACTGTAAGAGCCACTTGGGTCCTGGGCTGGAGGCCCTGGCAGTATCTCTATCCCCTCAGACAGCATCCCTGCCCTGGGCACGAGGACTGGGAGGCAGCTGCCCTGGTTACTCTGACTCACCATGAAATAGTAGAGCTTGGAAGAGCGGGCCATGAACTCAGGCTTGCACTCCGCCACGCAGATCTCCACAAAACCAGCGTGCTGGCTGGGCTTGGCCTCCCCCATCTCACACACAATCCTGCAGGCAAAAAAAGAGAAACCTGAGCTAGATATTAGGGCTAACTACCCTACCCGTATCTGCCCTGTCATGCCTCGGAGGGAAAATGGGGCATCAGTTGCATTCTCTTGCTTTTTCATTCATGGCACAGAGAAAAGAGTCTTGGATTTGGAGTTAGATACCCTAGATTCAAATCCAGACTCTGCCTCTAACTGACCATGTGACCTTGGGCCTCAGTTTCCCCATCTGTAGAATGAGGGGCTTGGACTAGATGACTTCTGAGGCACTAGTATACTGATTCTTGACATGCCCTCTTTCACGAGTTTTGGCAGAAGGGATGATATGCTCCATCCAGAAAGCTTAAAGGGATCGAGAAAAAAGTCCCTGGTTTAGAGTCAGAAGACATCTGTTTGAATGACCTTGGGCAAGTTAGTTCTTACATCTGGGCCTCAGTTTCTTCATCTGTAAAATGGGGATATTAAGGGTACCTACTTCCCAGGGCGGTTGTTAGGATCAAATGAGAATTGTAAAACATTTAGCACAGAATGTGGTACATAGTTAGTGATGTATAAATGTTAGCTATTTATTATATTATTATTATTATTATTATTATTATTATTATTATTATTATTATTATTATTATTATTATTAAAACAAAGTGGTTGGATTGCAGATAGTTTTTAAGGCCCTTGCAGGTTTAAGTTTATGATCTTACGAATGAAGGGATGGCCTCAAGGCCTAAAATCTAAATCTTTGGAGCCACAGTGAATGAAGGTCAGGAGAAATGCTTGGTGTTCTTGAGGATGATGCAGAATCTGGTCAGGATCCAACTAAGCTAACTAAATTGTTTAGACATCACAGCATCATAGAGCTGGCAGAGACCATAGATTAGAGGCCATATAATCATATAGAGGAGGATGCTGAGGCCCAGGTAAACTATCTGACCTACTCATAGAGGTAGCCCTGAGGTAGGATTTGAATCCAGGTTTTCTGCAAGGCCCTTTCCATTACTTTCCATAGGAAAAGGGCCACAGAGAGGAGAGGTGACAGTAGAGAACACTAGTTTTCCCTGTAATGCTATTTGGAAGGCTGAACATTTCAGTGACTTATTTCAAGGATTTTCAAGGCACAGGCCTAATCTCAGCTGGGTGGCCTCAACTCTGGGATTGCTATGGCCTGGGCCTCTGGTTATTTGCTCAGCTCAGCAGATTTTGCAAAGAGATAAGCCATTCAAAGCACCAGGAGGAGTACATATGGTTCGGGAGTATCACTTTCACATTCAGAGTATGAGTCCTGGGTCCTCCAGGGTGAGGGTGAGCAAAGGAGGATGTTTGACTGGGTGCTGTGGTTGGACTGGACAATAGTGGATTCCATTTTGCTTCACTCTTCTACCTTTAATCAGAACCCACTGTCTCCTGCTTTCTCCTTCCCCCCCCCATCCAATTCTCCTCTACTTATCTCTCTAATTAATTAATTAATCAATCAATTAATTAAGTAATTACTGTTATTCCAGTCCTAAGTCCACTAGTGGTCAAAACTGAATGGCATGGCAGCCCTTTCCTTCCCCTCCGCCTCCCTTTTCTGCCTTTAATAGATCCCACTTACTGTTCCGCAGGGATGTATCCATCCACTAAGGGGCTGCATTCCACTCCTGCCACCTTGACATGGGAGGCAATATCTCGGAATTCTAGACCCAGGTTCTCTCCTCGAATAGTCACCTTGGTGCCTCCTTCCCGGGGACCTGTTGATGGGCTGATCTACAGGGAGGGAGGAAGAGAGAAGCAAAACAAAGCAAAAGTGAGAGGCACTAAACTGGAACTTGGGCTATCAAAACCAAGACACACCATAAAATGACATATTGGTTAGACACCTCCATGAATCATCATTGCTATGTCAATCAATCAATCAATCATCAATCAATAAACATTTATTAAGTGCCTGTTACATGCCCCCCACGCATACCAATTCCCATCCAATCTGGCACATGTTTCAGATGATGGCACAACCCCAATATTATTTTTGATTATTAATCCCTACCAGCAATTGGCTTCTATGATAACACGCTTGCCCAAGTACTAGATGGTTGGCAATTCTAGATGGAAACAATACTGCCTAACTGATGGAGAAAGGAAAAGCAATGCTTTCTCTTTCCTAACTGTGCCTGATTTCCTATTTAGTGCCAAAGCCCCATGAGGGCAGCCTGGGTACTGTAACTATCAATTAACAGTCGCTTTTGGCAAAGCACTTTAAAGCCATGTCTTTTTAATGAGCCAATATTCAAAGCCCCTGATAGGAGCCATAACCACTGGAAAATAGGAGAGAAAAAAAGGAGGGAAGGTTACCACCCCCAATCCCTCCTAGGCTGTTAGTAGCAGAATCATGAGGAAAGGTCCAGAACTCTCTGAGCACATTCCCAGGACTATAAAAGCATTTCATTATAATCCATCCAACTTCACAGTTGGGCTTGATTCAAATCTGCAAATAGATTTAAGTGGGAGTTTACCTTTGTGCATTGGTCACAGTGACTGATTTTACTATCCCAAGGGGTGCCATATGCATTAAGATCCCAAATTGGAAATTTTAGGAACCAAGGTTCAGAAGGCTGCTTTGAGGTAGGATCAGAATATAAATAAACACAGTTAAGCCTTCACACTCTTAAAGGTAGTAACTAGCAAAGATAATAAGACATTCAGTGCCAGGATTTTGTAGCATTTTATAGGCCAAGATGGTGGCAAATATCAAGATTCCATTGCCAGCATCCCTGACACCTGGATCTTGATCAAGATTAGGGAGTGACTTAGTGCCAGAGCAGAGAGGAGAATCCAAAAGACTGGCCTCTTAATTCCTGTCTTTTCTATATTGCCTGTAAACAATATGGCATGGTGAATAGAGAACCAAGAAGACCTGGGTTTAAGTCCTGCCTTGATCACAAACTGGCTGTTTGACCCTGGGCAAGTCATTTAACCTCTTAGTGCTCCAGGTAATGCTCTATGACTGGAAATTGCAGAGAAGTTAGTGACCTGCTTTGGGAGTGGGTTTCCTCACCTGTGAGTTTCCTAGGTCAATATAATCCCACATCCAATCCCTTCCTTATCCCTCCTCCATGTACCCTGTTGGGTCAGGGGTATGGTTCCATCTCTAAGTTGGGCATAAAGAAGAAAACAGGTTGGGTCAACATCTCTAAAAAAGAATCAAGCCAGTCTCTGTCTCCTCAGACAGGGGAAGGTTAAGGACCAAATGGAAAAAAGCTTATGTGCTTTCCATAATCCCCTCAGCCAGTCCCTACAGCATGTCAGATGCCAGGGATGCCAATGCTGACATAGTATTCCAGCCCCTACCTTGCCATACTGAAAAAAGAGGAATTTTATCTCTCAGACCATCCTCTATTCCCTGGATTCCCTTGAGTGACAGTGCCAATACAGGAGCTGGTAAATATCCTTGGGTTCCGGGGAGGTTTGTTTAATTTGCTGTCTCCTCCCAGTGATTTCTTTGGACAGGGGCCAGGAAATTGGAAGCTCCTTCCACTCATGGCAGATACGCTATTGGCAATGATGTACAGTTGGCCCAGGGAGATTACTTTCCTGTTAATGGCTCTGGGAACAGCCTTACCACCGAAGTCTAGGTGCGGCCAGTCTTCCAGAAACTCCAAAAGGGTGGGGTTAATTGGTATGGCTGCATAGAGGGAGAGAGGCTCATCTAGAGTAGGGGCTCTGGGCTTCTCTGTACTAAAGGCAGAAAAGAACAAGATGGGGACCAGGAGCTACGGGAACAGTGATCCCCAAACTTCTTGTAGGTAAGAATTCCTGTGGATTGATTTTGAGTTCTCAGGAGAGAGCCCCAGAAAGGAAGCTCCCAGTGGATGGAACAGAAGAGGGACGAATCAGTAGAATCAGAAAATCAGTGTGAGAGTCAATCAGATCAGTCCTGGTTGCTGGCATCCTCTCATTTTTTCTTCAATCTCAGTCAGAAAGAAAAGGATTAAGAAAGGACTGAAGGAAAATAGAAAGGGGAGAGGTCCACAGCATATCCAAGACAGTAGGGCCAGGACCTTGAAAGAACCAAGGAAAAATGTACCAATGTCCAGAGCATGTCAGATTGTAGCTTGGGTCTTCAGCCAGGGAACAGGGTGTGGTCCTGGCAGAGGGCAGCTCTGGTCTAGGACAGACTTCTGAGGTCTTGTTACTCTTGAAGAAAATCAATGTTCTATCGCTTCTTAAACATTTAATTTGACAAATATTTATTATGCCAATCACGGGATCCTAGCTCGAGAGCTGAAAGGGACCTCAGAGGCAATCTCGTCCAGCCCCCTCATTTTACAGGTGGGGAACCGAAGTCCACAGACATTAAGTGGCTTGTCTAAGGGGACACAAGGAAGTAACCACCAGAGATGGGATGTGAACCATGATCCTCTCACGCAGAGCCATGGAGGGCTCTTTCCACTGCACTATTTCCACTTTGTTTTTTAACTGGACCTCTGAATTTCTTTGGTCTAGAGCAGGGGTGGCGAACCTGTGGCCTGGGGGCACATGTGGCCCTCTCGGATCTCAGGTGCAGCCCTTTGCCTGAATCCAAACTTCACAGATCTGTTTGGATTCAAAGGGCCGCACTTGAGGACCTAGAGGACTGCATGTGCCCTCAAGGCCACAGCTTCCCCACCCCTGGTCTAGAGGGTTTCTGATAAGGAACTCCCTCAATGAATGCAGGTTGGCACCTGCTATACAATTTGTAATCTTAGAGAATTGCCTGGGGCTCTGAGAAATTAAATGACTTACCCAGGGTCACAAAGCCAGTCTGAGTCCAAGTCTGAGTCAATACTTGAACCCAAGTCTTCCTAACTTTTAGGCTAGTTCTCTAACCATTATATCACACTCTTCTCAAAATAATGTCTTAATTATTTCCACTTAATAATGTAATTATAATAATTCTTCCTTATCACCAGTTCTTAACCTGGGGTCTATGAACTTATTTTAAAAAATATATTGATAATAGCATTTCAGCATGCTTGGCTTCTTTTGTAATCATATGCATTTTATTTTATACATTTAAAAACACTATTCTGAGGACTCCATAAGCTTCTCCAGATTGCCTAAGGGGTCTATCACATACATACCTACACATACACGTACAAGTTAAAAATTCTAGCCTTATGTCATTATTAAATAATAATTATGTTCAAAGTTCTATAAAGTCATAGTACCTGGAGTTTTCAAAGCACTTTCTTCCCCAAAATTCCATGTAGTAAGAAACAGAAATATTGCCAACCCATTTTAATAGATGAGGGAACTGAGACCCGGGAAGGTTAAAAGATTTGCTCAACGTCACAGCACTACATACTGCCAGAGACAGCATCCCAGCTGGTCTTTAGACTCTGTCTTTTGGTCTTTCTACTTATATCCAAGATGTCTTTCTAATATGCTAAGCATCGACTGTGTTCAGAGCATTATGATCAGAAATAATCAATTTCTATAATCCTCAATCTCTTCCCTTATGGAAATTACCTTTTTCAGGAAGACATAGGAATATGTGTGTGTGTGTGTGTGTGTGTGTGTGTGTAGATATACACAAATGTATATGTGTGTATATATATATATGTATATATGTGTATATATATGTATGTATGTGTGTACATGTATATATGTATATTTATATGTATACACATTAAGTATACACATAAAAGTGTTTAGGTATACATATGTACACATATGTATCATTCAGTCATTTCAGTCATGTATGACTCTTCATGATACCATTCAGGGTTTTTTTGGCAGAGATACTAGAATGGTTTGCTACTTCCTTCTCCAGCTCATTTTACAGATGAGGAAACTGAGGCAAACAGGGCTGAGTGACTTTCTCAGGTTCATACAGCTAGTGAGTGTCTGAGACCAGATCGACCTCAGGTCTTCCTGACTCCTAGGTATCTAGGTGATGCAATGGATAAAGCACCAGGCCTAGAATCAGGAAGACTTGTCTTCCTGAGTTCAAATCTGGCCTCAGGCACTTAGTAGCTGTGTGACCCTGGGCAAATCATTTAAGCCTATTTGCCCCAGTTTCCTCATTTGTAAAATGAGCTGGAGAAGGAAATGGCAAACCACTCCAGTATCTCTGTCAAGAAAACTCCAAATGTGGTCACAAAGAGTAGCACATGACTGAAATGACCATACAACAAACTTCCTGACTCCAGGCCCAGTGCTGTACCCAGTATCCCCCCCCCCATGTATACACACAATATTAACATGTATTATTCATATATGTATATATGTGTGCTTGTAGATTACAAATACTAGACAAGGCAGGTTTCATATTATCTTTACTTTACATTTTAAGAGACTGAGAAGGTGCCAAACTGAATTGGTGGAGGGAGCTTCCTTATTGGAGATTTCACTATATCAATGATGTCACAGGTCTTGTCTCCATTCCCTGGCCCTACACATGTACCTATGTATTTGTGCATACACATATGTGCGTATGTGTGTGTTGCCCAGATGTTTGATTTCTTTGAAATAAGGGGCTACATAGAGAGGAATATCCCTCTGCATTTAGGCCCACACTTCTTCTACAACTTAGGGTCCCAGAGAGTTGTCTGGGCCATTGAGAGAAATAGGAGAGTAAGCAACAAAGACTTTTCAGATTACTGAGGCTTACCCAAGGCTGATGGGAAGAGTCACTTAGCTAGAGCCAACAAGCCACATCGGCCCACCTGGGGTAACCCTAGGAGACAACTCTATCCTGGCCCTACTCTGGCTCCAGTGTTGTCTCTCAGAGGTCCACCCTGAACCCAGGACCCAGAGAGGAGGACACCTTGGCTCACCTCATTGATGCGGGGGTTGGTACACTTGCCATTGGTACTTGACAGCTCTAGCCATTTGTTTTCCTGGGTGGGGCAGTGTTGTCGGAGGGTGCATTGGCCCGGGCCTTGGCACCAGCCACACTCGAAGTCTGGGTCAGCCTTGAGGCACAGGCCACAGCTTTCTCGCATGGCCCCGCACTTGTAAAGATGAACTGTGGGCAAAGCATAAGAGATGGACCTTGAGGAAGAAGATTAGAGAGTGGTGAAGAGAAGCTGCGACTGGACCCTACAGAGTGGAGAAGGGGGGCTCAGCTGTAGGGTTCAGGAGGCAAGATGACAGCTTCATTACTTTGGCCATTTATCATCAAATAAGATGCAAGCCGTAGGAAGCCAGCTGACCCCACCTGGAGAAATGGGTTTAATAGTGAAATAATGATCCCCTTAGGACCTTCAACAATTTTCCCCATTCCTGCAAAGTCTGTACTATTCCAAAAAACTACCTGTCAAAATCAAAGAGGCACAGGAGACACCACAGGAATAGGAAGGCGGGAAGAGATAAAGGGTTTAGGATTTGGAAGTTAGACAGCAGGGGAAAGTCAGGGTTGGTTGGAGAATTCATGTACCTGCCCATATATGCATACCTATATGGTATGCCCTTCCTTTCCTCCTTCCTCCCATACATGCTTACAATACAAATGTATGAACACCCGCCCCCAAAGTACAGGGCTACCCCTCCCCATAATATTATATCTGAATACACAGAGTATGTCAAAAAAATCTGTGAGTGGGTTCATAGACACAGAGGGCAAGGGTCACTTGCTGTTCAGTTGTTTCAGTCATGTCTGACGCTTTATGACCCTGTTTGTGGTTTTCTAGGCAAAAATACTGGAGCGGTTTTCCTTTTCCTTCTCCAGCTCATTTTACAAATGAGGAACAAGGTTAAGTGATTTGCCCAGGGTCACACAACTAGTAAGTATCTGAGGCTGGATTTGAACCCAGGTCTTCCTGACTCCAGGCCCAGAGTTCTATCCACTGCATCACCTAACTGCCCCAAGGGTCATTTAAAGGGGAGATGTTGGTTTCTTTATGGTAAATTCATGACTAAGTCCACTGGAGTTGCCAACCAAGGGAGAACACAGGACAGGGAAAGAACAAGGAAACCTGGGCTTTAATTAGTTAACTACATGACCTTGAACTTGGCTTCTCTGGGATTCATTTATAAAATGAGGGACAAGAACCAGAAGAGCTTGGAAACCCTTTCCTATCTAAATAGTCTAGGTCTGTGAAAGGGAAGAGAGACATCCTATAATAGTTTAATGCCCACAAAGCATTTTCCACTCCCCACACTGTCTGTTGGCTGCTTTGGGCTTTGAGGAAGTGATAGCCAAAGAAGTGGGAAGCAGAGGCACAGAGGAGAAGAGTAAAAGGGGGAGCTGGAGACAAAGATAGGGGGAGCACTGGTGACAGAGCTATGTAGGAGTGGGGGGAACTAAAGTAGGGCCCATGAAAGAGCCAGGACCCTGCCTCTATTTCCACTCTGTCCTTCCCCTGCCTGGTCTGCCCCCAAGCACTGTGGCTGATACCAGAGTCCATACCTTTGTTCTGGGCTGGGTTGTCAATGTTGAAGCCCCCATTCCACACAACGGTCAGCTCCACAGGCAGGCTGTTGATCTCCATTCCCTCATAGGAATACTGCAGCCAAAAGGGGAAAGGAAAGAAAACATTTCATGTGGGATTTCCGGGGATGATCACGGCACTCAGCCCTGGTAGGACGGGGATAAGGTTGGAGACAGGAATGGATCTGGACCATGTGAAGTCCTGGGCTCATGGGATCTTTTGTTAACTCTAAGGTAGTGGGAGCAGGAGGGTAATAGACATCTCTCCTTCTTGCACAATGCCATCAAAGTTATTTTCCCTAGGTGTGTGTTCAGCCATTTTCAGTCATGTCTGACTCTTCATGACTCTATTCGTGGTTTTCTTGGCAAAGATAATGGGATGGTTTGCTATTTTCTTCTCCAGCTCATTTTACAGATGAGGAAACTGAGGCAAACAAGGCTAAATGACTTGCTCAGGGTCACACAGCTAATAAGTGTCTAAAGTCGGATTTGAACTTGGAAAGATGAGTTTTCCTGATTCCAGATGGGGCGCTCTATGCACTATGGTGCCACCTAGCTGCCCCGTCCCTAGGTGTAGATCTAACCACTCCTCTACTCAATTAATGCCACTGACTCCCTGTTACCATCCTCTGTTTAACTTTTAAAGCCCTATAGAACTTAGCCCCAACCCATCTTTTCTAGCCTCATCAGACATTACTTTTCCTCCTCTTTTTCTAATGGTCCCTCCTGTACTCTTCATTCGAGTTTCCCTTCTCTCTGTTCCTCACACACATTACTCTTACCTCCCGCCTCTTTGCCTTTGCATTGGCCGTGCCTCATGCCTGCGATCCACTACCTCCTAACCTCTATTTCATAGAGTCCCTCTTTCTTTAACATGCAGCCCAAGCACCCTTTTCTATGAGAAGCCTTCCCTTTCCTCCCCGCTCCTTACTTCCCACCCTCAACTGCTAGAGCCCTTTTTCCCAAACCACCTTATATTTAACTACTTTGTAGACATTTGCATTTATTCCCTTTGTATTTATGCAGTACAGATTTATATATGTTCTTGTTTCCCCCATTAGAATCTAAGCTCCTTATGAAGAAGGACTGTTTCATCCTCTGTGCTTGCATTCCCCACACAGCACCTGGTGCTGAGTAAATATTTCTTGATTGACTGGGAACAGAAGGGTAAAGCGATGGGAACACCAGTGGGGACACAGCACTTCCTGGGTTAGGTGCCCATCCCTGCTGCTGATTTAAGGGACAGAAGTGAACAAATCATTTGCCTTCTGTGGGTCTGTTTATCCCACTTTGAAATGAGGAAAGTCCCTGTCCAGTTTCACCCTCTCGTGCTTCTCCTGGAATGTTAAAAACACATAGCTGAATTTCCCAGAGTCACTGCAATCGGCCTTCACACCTCTGACCAGCACTCCCTTGAATCTGGGGCTCTTGAGTGGTCCTCAGAAGAAGACGTTCTGTCTGTGTTCCTTGAGCACACATTTGGGTGGCAGATCTCGTCGTGTGACAGAGTTTCACACTTGGAGGTCTCTTCCCATTACCCTAAATACTCCCCCTCATCATCTCTAGATCCCGGCTTCCCTGGCTTTCTTCAAGTCTCATCTAAAATCTCATCATCTATGAGAAAGTTTTCCTGATCCCTCGTAATGCTAGTATCTTCCCTCCATCGACAATCTCTAATTTATCCTGTCTAGATCTTGTCTGCACATAGTTGTTTTCATTTTGTTTCCCTCATTGGACTGTGGGGTCCTTCAGAGAAGGGACTTTTTATCTTTTTTTTTTGTATCCCCAGAGCTTAGCACAGAGTAAGACACATAATAGGTTCTTAAGAAATGTATATTAACTGGTTGACTGACTGATGCCATGGGGGCCACAATTGTTAGTCTTTCTGAAGCCCCTGGATGGAAGATCTGCATGCTTGAATTATGAATCCCAAGCCATTGGGGGGGCCCAAAGATGGCAGACCCCAAACCAGCTTTGTTCTCAGGTGCATGATACCCCAGGTAGGGGATCATGCATTCAAGGTAGAGGAAGGCACTGCAATGACTTGGGAAAGGAGGAATTATTTGAGAAGGAAGAAACAGTTGTGGCGATGGAAGGTAGGGAAGGAAATAAAAAAGATTGGGCCTATGATTCCATGTTAAGCCACTTAGAAGGAGTATGTGAGGAATAAAAATGAAAGTGAACAAGATTCCAAAGGTGTTTGTTGAAGGGAGATGGTGTATTTTTCTGGTCCAACCTGACATGTTGTGAGCTCACTTGCCTCTCAGGAGACGGCCTGTCCTGTTGCGTCTGACTCACTCTCCTCTCCTGCCTCTGACCACCCACCCCAGCTGGGACTAGGACTTGAGCTTATGCTCCTGAGAAGAGAGAGGTTACTTTACTTCCTAGGGAAGGCTACCCAGTGACAAGAGAGGGGAGAGAGTTTTTCCACAGGGCCCTGTGTCACTGTGGCCAATAGTCAAGCCTACAATTAGAATCTGAGGACCCTTCCCAATGCCCTAGAGAACAAAGTAGGGGATGAGGGAATACAGGATTCTGTCCCAGGCAGCATCTCTAATGCTTACCTGGTGATTTTCTTGTTATTTAATTAAACAATTCCCACCATAGGTGGTTGGGATGAGACAAAAGAAGAGAAGAATGGGAAGCTATATAGCACAGCTCAGTCCTCAGACTGGGGAACAAATGAGCCCATCGCCCTTCCTTTGAGCAAAAGCAGGCCCAAATCAGCCTGGACAGATGCATATTCTATTCTGAGATATCTTTAGGGAAGGAAATTCTGTAATTATCTTCAGAGACCTTTCCTATTTTCTTACAACCCTCAGATCCAGGAAATCTTTTTTACTGGCCATCCTTCCCTAATTTCCATGATGATATAACTTCATTTTGTAGATGAGAATGATGCTACTTTATAGCCAGCCTACAAAATCTGCATGTTGGACTGTTTTTTCTAGGAGTGGGAGAGTTCTGGCCATCCCACATGTTTAGCCATAGGCTCCCTTATGAATGATGGCGCTCATTTCTGATATGGTTGTTCAGGGTTAGACATGTAGTTCTGTAATTGAGGGATAGAGTAAAGCCAATTAACCCCCATGGGCCCAATTATTCCTCTCTCTATTCCTTACCTATCTCCTGGTCCCATGTCTTTGCACTGGCCATCTCTTATGCTGGAATTCATCTCTCCTCATCCCTACTTCATAGAACCATTGTCTTCCCTCAAGAATTGCCTCATGCATCACTTTCTACATGAAGCCTTTCTTTATTCACCCACTACCACCTCAACTGCTAGTGCCCTTGCTCTACCTTGTATTTTAACTACCTTCAACTGAATTGAATTTATTCTCTTTATGTTTCTTCAGTATATACTCAATGACTTCCTGAACAGAATGTAAGCTATCTGAAAATAAGGATTATTTAATTATTCATATTTATATCACCACCACCTAGTATAGCGGCTGACCTACATTCAATAATTAATAAAGGTTTTTTTGATTGATTGATGGGTTGATAGGGACGCCATTGTTTTAGCTTCATTTGTGCCAGTTAAGTCAATTTCATTCAGTAAACATTTATTGAGCACTTGCTGTTTGCAAGGTGTTGTGTACCTGGTCTAACCCACAGAGCTCATCAGCTACTGATATGTTTCAGCACCAATTAGTAATAACCTTCACATGATAGAATACCAAAGGTCAGAAAATGAGTTAAAAGTTCTTGATTTCATCCTTCTCTTAAGATCATACGAGGGAGGTGGGGGTTGGTGGAGGTGTTATTTTCTCCCATTTCAAATTCTGGCTACACCTACAGCTTACTCCTTCCTACTGTTCCAGATTAGTGCTTAGCTGGGATGGGCTGGCCTGGCTTTGGCTCAAGATGAATCTGCTTGGCCACAGCTTGAAAGGCTGCTCTGATTATGGGAAGAGTCTAGGACAGAGGCAGTCAACTCCCAAGTGCACCTGAACCAGATTAAAGTGTCAGTGGGAAATATTTAACAACACAAGTAAAAGTACAACAGAATATTCATTGATAATGTTAAAATGCAGTTTTCTGAGTCATCATACAGCCCACAGGGATCTTTATGTACCATTTAGTGGCTCCAGTTTCTACTGATTTTGACACCACTTGTCTAGGGCACTCATTGCATTGGTGGCAAAATCAAGCCTGGAGATCCACCACTCATTCCAGGGTGTGAACTCGACGGAGTGGAGGCATTGCCATGGCCAATAGCAGATTGGGCAGGAAGAAACAGAGCTCCTTTGTCAATTGGTACATATACTAAGGAAGGCAGAAGGGAATGTGACTCTGTGATTGTTTGTAGGCAAACTCATAGACACTAATATACAAGCAAAACAGCATAGTATGGGAGGGTGTGTAAGTGCAGGACTGTGAGTCAAGACATGTGAGTTTCAATCTTAGCTCTGATAGTTACTGCTGTGTGATCTTGGACAAGTAATTTAACTCTCTGGGACTTAGCTTTCTCATCTGCAAAGTGTATATAACAATATTCATGCTTTTTACTTCAGAGCTGTTGTGAAGACAATGCTTTAGAGAGGTTAAAGAGCACATAAATATTCATATAAATATGAATTGCTATTGTATAGTCACATACAATACATACACATGAATACGTGTGCATATACAGCAATACATTTATATCTATAGCTCTCATTATATATGTACATATACATTATGTATGTATGTATGTATGTATGTATGTATGTATGTATCTAGGGGCAGCTAGGTAGCACAGTGGATAGAGTTCTAGGCCTGGAGTCAGGAAGATTCATCTTCCTGAGTTCAAATCCAGCCTCAGACACTTATTAGCTATGTGACCCTGAGCAAGTCACTTAACCCTGTTTATCTCAGTCTCCTCACTTGTAAAATGAGCTGGAGGAGGAAACGGTAAACTACTTTAGTATCTTTGACAAGAAAACCCCAAATAGAGTCACAAAGAGTTGGACGTGACTGAAAAATGACTGAACAACAATAAAAATGTGTATATTGATATATACACACATATAATTATATAAATATATGTGTGTGTGTGTGTATGTGTGTATATGTATATATGTGTGGGTATATATATGTATACACATACACACACACACATATACACACATATAGTTAGACAGATAAATAGATAGATATCCCTTTCAAGGAACAAGAAACACGAAAAGAATTCTTCCTCCTCCTCATTTGGGGGCAATAAATGTAAAAATACACTGAGATAAGTTCATTAACCCCAAGGGCCGCAGCAAATTCTCCAGGGAAGTTATTTTCCTTCGGAACATTTTCCTTCTTCTGTGGATGTCCCAGTCCCATGGCTGCCTCCCTCACTCAGGGTACAGGATCTCTTTAACATCACAGCCTAGTAGCTGGAAGGCCCCTCACCTTCTAACCCTGCCTTCAATCTCCACTCCCCTCCCCTCATCCTTTATAGACCACTTAGCATTTATATAGCTCTTTGCAATCATCGGACAGTTAATTGAACAACCCCCCCAAGGCCAAGGAGGCTGTTACAGCTCCCCTGAGATCTCAGGAACAAGGAGGTTAAGCATCTCAATCAAGGTCAGGTGCTCCAGGATTGGGCTCCTGCGTGGCTTAATCTATGTATGACCTTAGGTGGGAAAAGCCTAGATCAGAGTTTTCCCATTTTTTGAGACAGGGGGAGCACCTCTGCTACTTGAGTCCCTCCCCTTCTTTCCCCTTTGACTTCTCCCCTCAGTCTCTTCACTTCTCCACCTCCCAGCGTTCCCCCTCAAAAAAAAGCTCTAAGCTCCTTTATAAAATGTACTTCAAGTCAGGAGAGTAAATTCTAAAATCTGAGAAACAGTTGCCATCTGTTCAATTCTCAGGACCACAGAACATGTCACAAAGGCACCGTCTCCAGTACTGTGTCCCCAAAGGGTAGGGAAGTGACCACATTACCCACTCCCCTTCTACCTGTGGGCAAACAGAGGTTCTGAGAAAGAAAGAAATTTGGTTGTGACTACAGCATGTATCAACATTATATGGTATGGTGAAGGTAGGGAGTGCAAGACCTGAATGCTGGTGAGGCCTGGCTGTGTAACCATAGGTGAGAAACTTAATCTAAGTTAAGAACTTCTGTTTCCCTATCTGTAAAATTGGGGATATTATTTTTAAATTCCTAGGATTGTTGTGAATAGCAAATGCAATAATGTATGTAAAGTGCTTTGTAAAACTTAAAACAACCAACAAATGTCAGTATCACTATTAACTGTCCTCCCACACCTTAGAATCCATAACTCATCAGGACAGATGTTGTCTCTTCTATTAGACTGAACTTTTTGGGAGCAGGGACTGCCTTTTCCTTTCTTTGTATCTGGAGAGCTCAGCACCCGTGCCTCGCCCCAAACAGGCATTTCATAAATGCTAATTCTCTTGACTTCTTGACTGATTCTCTGTCTGTGAGCAGGAAAAGAATCCTGCATTATGTCATAGCATCTATCCTCCAGATGCAAAGTTCCTCCATGTGGAATGTTTGTTACACACAGCTCTTGGATCTCCAGAAAGCAAAAATGGCCACACAGATGTGCCGATGGGGGCCACAGCTGTATTCTTTCTCAGCCTGTGGATAACAGGCCTGCAGCGCCTGTGCACACCTGGGCAAACCCAAGCCTGCTGAGGAAATCATGGCAAATGACAAGTCTTAACTCTTGTATGACTCATTATTACTGTTGTTATTTGTACGCTATCTTGCTGCCACATTAGGACAATTTCCTTAGTGGTAACTGGAGGGCTCATTTGAAGAATTTGAGGTGGAAGAGACTTTGGTGATCACCTCAGCAAATACTCTCATTTTATAGATGAATAAGCAGAAGTCCAGAGAAATGAAATGATTTGTCCAAGATCACACAACTAGCTGGGGGCTGAGAATCCATAATCCAGTTCTGTTGCCCTCCGTGCCACTATTCTTCTCACTATTCAACTAATCTGCAAGGTTTTAAATACCAGGGGCATTTGTGAAACATAGGGAAGTTCCTTCCCCTATATTTTCCAAATGCTGTACTCAGCTTATACCAGGCTCTTGCTGATTGTTAAATTTTAAGTGTGAGCACTTGCACCTCGGAAATCAGCAAAAGCTGCACATCAGGGCTTGATTTATTGTTTTCTTAATTATCTAGGCTTAAGAAAATGATGGATAAAATGTTAACAATGCAGATTAAATTTAAAAGTGCACCCTATGTACATTTTTTTTCCTGGAAAGCTGACTCTTAAGCATTTACTCTCACACCACTATTGTCAGCCTTCTTAGAAGATGCAAATAATCCAAGTCTTTGGGACTAAGTCACTTAACAAGAATCATAGTATTATTATACTAGTAGCTTCTGGAATAGTTAATGTCTCATCTTCATGAGAGTTAGGTCAACTAAGAACACACGTGAAAGGGATGTAAAGTAGCATATTGGCGAGTGTGATAGACTTTGGAATCAGGAAAATGTGGGCTCAAATCCTGCCTCAGTCACTTATGAGCCATGGGACCTTGAGTATGTTATATTATCTTTTAGTTTCTTCATCTGTAAAATGGGAAGAATAATAAAACCTTCTAGGGGTGGTACAATGATCAAATGAAATTGCCTATATGATCTATAAGTGTTTTAAACATCTTAATCATTATTGTTATTTCTAACAGTGGGCCAGGAGAGATCTTTTCCTATCTGAAGAACACCTGATAGAGGGGCTGACATCAGAACTCAGGCCTTCTACTCTGGCCAAGTTTTCAGCCTTGAGCCTTTGATAGTGTTTAGAGAGATTAATCTTAGCGGTTTAGTCCCCTGAGAGACTAAGGATCCATGCTCAGCAGTCTTGAAAGCTGAATGTCCTCTAGGCGTTTTTCTCCCCACATGGGATTTTACGGCTGGGGAGACAGTTCTTAGCCAAACCTCTACCACTGGCCCTCAGGATTTAAGAAGAAATATGGAGTGTTTAATATCCTCTTTGTTTTCAAAGTTTCTGCAGGGTGATAGATTTAGCCAGCAAGCACTCTGGGTGAGGAGTAGACAGAGAGCCATAGAAATCTGTTCATCGGCTTGTGTCCATCATCCACAATTTGTGGGGTCATTTCTTGCCTTTGAACCCTACAATGCCACATGATCCTGTGTCCGTTTCCCTGGCTGTGCCTCAGCTTCTTTCTTTGACCGCTTCCCATCGATAGCTCGTGATGTTTCTATGATCTCTATCATCTAACAAATTCCAAGCCATTCTTAACACCCCAAGCCTACTGTGATCCTACCAATCAGATAGCTGGTGACAGATGGGGGAAAGGATGTGTCTAACATCTTTCTCTCCTTGAGCACTCCGTGCTATATGATGGAAGGAAACACAGGAGGAGAAATGGAGAGATTGTGAGGTTTGTCCACAGATAAGAAGGTCAAAAGCTAGGCTCGAAGGAAACAAGATAGATGGGGGGTGGATACATAAATAGCTAAGTAAGGGGTGCCTAATGCAGTCAGGAGACAGAAGTCTAGGAGATAACCACACAGAAAGGCAGGTGGATGAATGCGTTGGCCCTTCTGGTTACCGCCATGACAATAACAATAATAGTAATAGTAATTACACACATTTATACAACTCTTGAAGATTTATAAAGTGCTTTCTTAGCAACAATCCTATGATGCAGGTAGAATGAGTAGGTCAGATATGTCCTGAGATTTGGAGCTGCAATGGATGGTGAGGTCATTTTGTTCATTCCCCTACCCTATCATTTCACAAATAAGGGATCTAAATCTAAAACAAGTCATTAGGGGTATTGATCTCAAACTAGAAGGGACTTACAAGGCCACCTAGTTAAACATCTTCATTTTATTTTAGTTTTAAAATTTAATATTACTTTTCCCAACTAATAAGCATTTATTTTCTTTCCTGCCTCCAAATTGGGTAAAAAAAAAATAACAAAATTCCGTAACAAATATGCATAGTCAAGAAAACCCCATTTTTTTCTGTCCACATCCAAAGAAAGAACTATGGAAGTCAAATCGCTATCACTTATTTTTACTTTCTGTTGAGTTTAGTTTCATCTTTCTGATGGTTCCTCCTATTGGTTTTAATTTTTACTTACAACTTCACTAATGTGAAAATATGTTTCATGGGTATGTAAATGTAAAGCCTATATCAGATTGTGCGCCGTCTTGGGAAGGGTGGGGGAGAGGAAGGGGGAGAAATATTTTCAACTCAAAAGCATATGGAAGAGATTGTTGATAAATCAAAACAAATTAATAAAATAAATTAAAAAAAGAAAACCTTATTTTTGCATTGGTCAAGTCCAAAAAATGTGTATTTCATTATGAATCTTGAGATCCATCACCTCTTTTTCAGGACTCCATAAATGGTCCTCTAAACCCTTCATTTTACAGATAAGGAAACTGAGGTCTGGGAAGCTAAGTTTTAGACTTGCCCATGTTTACAAAGATAGTCAGTCACCAGGAATGGAATCCAAATCCTCAGAACCCAAATGAAATGCTCCATTATGATTATCTCAACCTACATTACATATGGTATGTGTGACCTTGGGTAAGTCACCTCCCTGGGTCCCAGTTTCTTTATATGTCAAATGAGGGGATGAGACTAAATGATTCTAAATAATAACAGCTAGCATTTATACTTTTATGATTTTTACTTTTAGGATTGCAAAGAATTATAAAGATATTAGCTAATTTTTATCCTCACAAGAACCCTAGGAGATAGGTGTTAATATTACCCCATTTTACAGTTAAAAAACTGAGGTAGACAGCAGTTAAGTGAGTTGCTCAGGGTGATACAGCCGGGAAGTGTCTGAGGTTCAATTTGAACTGAGGTCATTCTGACTGTGGGCAGCTAGGTGGTGCAGTGAATAGAGCAGTGGGCTTGGAATCAGGAAGATTCATCCTCCTGAGTTCAAATCTGGCCTTAGGCACTTAGTAGCTGTGTAACCCTGGGCAAGTCTTTCAACCCTGTTTGCTTCAGTTTCCTCATCTGTTAAATGAGCTGGAGAAGTAAATGGCAAACCACTCCAGGATCTCTGCCAAGAAAACCCCAAATGGGGTCACAAAGAGTCAGACATGACTGAACAACACCAGCATTCTACCTACTGCGCCGCGTCACTGCCTCTTTGCCTATGGTTCCCTGGTTCATTTTACTTCTGAGAATGCTCATTGGACCAGGGTCTTCTACCTGCTGCTCCTTGTGTTGAAGGGAGGCAGAGGACTGACCCAACTTAGGGACACAATCTATGGCTTTGGGAAAATGTTCTTTCTGATTTGTGTGGGGCTCTAGTAAGGTATTCTGCATGGGATTCCTGCTGTCAACCCTGGCTTCCTTAAAAGTATCTTCTTGCCCATCCGGGTGATTGGGTAAGAGAAATTATGAGCTTCAGGAAGGTGCCAGCAATGGCCTCCACATTCTTGGTATGGTGAAGAGAATGACAATGGTTCTCCTGGGAGTCCAGTCATGGTTATAGTAAAATCATTTGTACATTTATAGGGCTCTGTGGTCCTGGCGATCAATCCTAGGGTTGGCTTCCGTTCTCCTTCTGCCTCGTCACATAGCCCCCCCCCCATTTAGACTGTCCTTGTCATTAACAACAAACATTGTTTTGAACAGAGCCATGTTTCCTTCTCTCTCTCTCTCTCTCTCTCTCTCTCTCTCTCTCTCTCTCTCTCTCTCTCTGAATGGTGCCATGAAGAAGAAAGGAGCCTGTTTTGAAATCTTTCCAGGAGGCACCCCTAAATTCTTGGTGTTTGGGAGGAGCTGGCTTGACTCCAGAGAAGGTGGATAGAAGAAGATAGTGGAAAGGTGGCTCTGGGCTTGGGGTCAGGGAGGGACAGGAGGATGGTGTGGCACTCACAGAGGTGTTTTGGCACTGCACACTGGAGCTGTTGAAGCGCAGGGCAGGGACTCGTTGTTCAGTGCCTTGGATATTGAGGATGCACTCGTAGCCCCGCTGACCTGACTGCGGCTGGGGCAGGTTCTTGGCCTTTAGGGTAATGGGCTTGATCACCTCCACTGGCACCAGGATCTTGTCCACTTGCAGCAGCTGAGGGCAATCCTGAGAGCAGAGAAAGCTAAGGTCAGGTGAGGAAGCAAAGTTAAACATGAAGGGAATGTCTCCAGATTTAGTCCCTTCCTCCCTTCCCCCCAGCACTCCCTGTCTCTGCTGTGGTCCTGCTAGAGCCTTGACATCAAAAGGCAAGGAAATTATCTTGTCCCCTTTCTTTAACAGATGAGGAATTGGGGTCCAGGTAAACATCCATCCATCCACCTGACCATTAATTCGCAGAAAGAAAGAGAGACACAGAGAGGCACAGAAAGATAGACAGAGAGACAGACAAAGACAGAGACACACATAGAAATAGAGACATACAGAGATAGTGACAGAGAGACAGAGAGAGTGAGAGAGAGAGAGAGAGAGAGAGAGAGAGAGAGAGAGAGAGAGAGAGAGAGAGAGAGAGATTGAGATTGAAGAGGGAATGCATATATTGGGATCAGAGGATCAGAACTTTAGCCTTCAAAGAGGCTATTTGGTTCAACCCCCTCATTTCAGATGAGGAACTGAATCCCAAAGAATATATTAACTGACTTGGCCCGGGTCACTCCGATAGCAAATAGTAGAGTCAGGATTTCAACCCAGGTTCTTTGATTCCAGAAAAGGTACTCATTTCACTATATTTTCTGCCTTTGTGGATGGATATATGTATATGTGTGTGTGTGTGTGTGTGTGTGTGTGTGTATACACACATATATATTTATATACACACATATATATACCTATACTTACATAATACACATGCACACACACACAGATAGATAGATAGATAGATAGATAGATAGATAGATAGATAGATAGATAGATAGATAGATAGATAGATACATAGTACTATACACACATATCTCCCTACATACTTGGTGTGAGGACAGTGGGGATAATGGGAACAAGATATGTTTGTAGGGATGGATGGAAAAAGATCATGTGTGGTGTTCAGTGCTTTATGAAGCCCTGGCCAAGTGCATAAAGGGTGAACTGAGGACTTTAGGGTTCCTTGTTTGGTTTCAGGGGCCAAAACGGCTCTGTTCACTGTATTTCAGAGTCCTTGTTGGAAAAATGAATTGGTATTCCTGGGGCTATGCTGAGCATGTGTATGTGTCTAATACTCTTTTCTCAGGGGAGGAAAAGGTGCTTTGGAAGGAGAGAGGATTTTTAATAACTTTGCTGGAATAACATCTGAGGGGCATAAATCACACCGTGACATTTTTTTCCTGTCCCCTAGACTACCACCCTTCAGGGCTCTGTACTAGGCACACCAAGAATGATGACTCCTGGGCATATTAGTGATCAAAATCCTAAGAGACCTAGAATTATTTACATAGGGTCTTGTCCCTAAGGATGCTCAGGCACTTGAGAGGTATGCAGACCAGAGGGAGGGATTATCATTTCCCCGTAGACCCACCACTAGCTCCTGGCTGTTCTCCACTTCCCATCAAAAGGGCAGGTCAGGAAGAAAGTCAATTGTGGAAGGATGGCAGAGGTAAAAGGTCAGGAATGGTGTCTGGAACAGTCACATTTTATTTGTGATGACTGTACCTCCCTCTCTATAAAGTGAACCCAAAGTAAGAGTTCTTAATCTTTTTTTTTTTTTTTGTGGCTTGGTCCCCTTTGGCAGTCTGGCTAAACCTACAGACCCCTTCTCAGAATCATATTTTTAATGCATAAAATAGAAAGGATTTCTACAAGTCCCAGCTACACTTTCACCTTCTACAGGAAGACTGTCCTGATCCTTCTTAATTTTAGTGCCCTCCCTCTCTGGATTATTGCCAATTTATACTGCACATGGCTTATTTGTACGTAATTATTGCATGTTGTCTTCCCCATTCGACTGTAAGCTCCTACAGAACGGGGACTACCTTTTACCTTTCTTTGTTATCTGTAGCACTTAGCATAGGGCCTGGCACATACTAGGTACCTAAAATATGTTTATTGATTGACTGACAAAGGAAACCAATTGTGCTGAAATACAGTTATCAACATATAAAAATGAACAAAAAAATTTTTTAAAAAGATCTCAGGTTAAGATCCCCTTCCTTAAATCAACTGACTCAGCCCAGAATATAATACTTCCCAAGAACTAGGGCTGTGGTTGGGTCCCTTATACATCAACTCTCATCCCTCCCTGGCTTTTCCAGGCATAGGAGAAGGAGAAAAAGGAGATATAGTGGAAAGAAGGAGATGGAGAAAGGGAGGGAGGAGAAGAGGGAGGAAGAGAAAGGAAGGGAAAGAAAGGGAAGGAGAGGAGAGGAAAAGAGAGGAAAGGGAGGAGAGTGGAGGGGAGGGAAGGGAAGAAGAGGAAGGGAGAGGGGAGGGGAGGAGGGGGAGACAGAAAGAACACGAACATACAGGAACAAGTGCACCAACTGAGAGATCTATCTGCAAGCCGACAAGCAGAGCAGGCTTGCTGAAGGGGGAGATCCACAGTTCCATTAAACTAATCTCCCCTCCGAGACGTCTGATCCCTCCAGGCTGCACATGCCATTATCCGAGGATGAGATAAAGAGGAGCCACAGGAGCTGGAAAGGCCAGCAGGAAAAGAGAAAGGGGGGGTTGATTAGATACAAGGCCTCAGCCCCAACATTCCAGTTGTAAGTGGCTGGCGCTCGCTCTCTCTCTCTCTCGCTCTCTCTCTCTCTCTCTCTCTCTCTCATTCTAGCAGCCCATCTATGGCACCTGAGTTATTGAAAAACATGGGAGTATATCCATTCTGAGCCATTGCATATCTTGCCCATTGTCCCTGCCCCACGGCTCCCTCATCCCCACTCCATCACTAGTCACCATGTTTACTATAACAGTTCATAGGAATAGGGGATTACTTTGCTTGAGGCATGTATAAGTGACCAGGGACAGCTTCTTGGAAGAGGTGACATTTGAGCTGGGTCTTGAAGGACAGGTAGGATTTCAATAGATTGGAGATAATAGAGAGAGAGGGCATAGGGGACAGCTGGGATAAAAACAGAAAGGAGAGAATTCCAATTTGGCTTCAGAATAAAGTACCTGAAGGAGAAAGAGGGCTTGAATAGTAGATTGGGACCACTTTGTGGGGATACTTTGGATGCCAGTCTATCTTTTACTGACTTTAGTAGGCAATGGAGAGCCATTGAAGGGTTCTGAGCCATGGAGCGTGATGATCATAGCTGTGTATTAAGAAGAAGGTTAATCTGTCAGCAGTATGGAGAATGGATTGCAGGTGCAGGGAAAGCCTGGAGGTGGCAAAGACAGGTAGAAGGCTATTTCAGTAGTTTAGGAAAAGCTAATGAGGGCCTGAACGAGAGAAAGGGCAGTGAAAACGAAAAGAGAAAGAGCTAAAAAGAACTTGGCATCTGATTGCTGTGTACGTCGGGGTAGAAGGGAGTAAGGAAGGAGTCAGTGATGACTATCAGGTTTTGAGCATGGTTGACTGAGGAAATGATGGAAATACTAACAGAAATGGAAGAATCAGGTCATAGAGCAAATTTTATATGCAAATTTGATGCAAATTGGACATATTGAATTTGAGGTAATGAGAAAGAGAGAGAAGGAAGGATAGGAGGAAAAGAGGGAAGGAAAGAAGGAAGGAGAGAAAGAGAGAAAACAAAAGAGAAAGAAAAAAGAAAGGAAAGACAGAAGGGAGGGAGGAAGGAAGAAAAGAAGGAAGGAACTTTATGAAGGAAAAGGCAAAGAGGACAGGTTGAAATCAAAATCACAGAATTTCAGAGTTGTAAGGATGCTCAAAGGTCATTCCTGAATGAGGACACTGTACAATGTATGCTTCAAGTTGTCCTCGATCCCTGCACAAAGACCTCAAATGGAGAAGACCCCAAGATCTTCCAAGGCAGTCCATTCCCTTTTGGATAGCTCCAGCAATTAGGAAACCTCTCCTTATATTAAATCTCAATTTGCCTCTCCTTATCTATTTTGCATTGGTCTTTGTTTGGCCCCTGAGGGCAAATGGAACAAGTCTGGTCTCTTCCATATGACATCATGAATGTGTGGTTTTACCTAGGAGCAGAGATATTGGGAAGGGAAAGAAATCCTGCCTTTGGGAGGCAACATTGTGCAGACCACTAGATTTGGGGTCAGAGGATCCAGCTCACCTTCTAGCTCTGCCACTTACTTTCCATATCACTTAATCTCACTGAGTCTCTGTTTCTTCATCTATGTCTTTGAAGGCCCCTTCCCGACCCTAACTCTGTGATTCTATGATAAGAGAAGTTTAAAAGGTAATGAGATTTATAGGAGAAAGATGGCAGTGGGGGCCACCTGGGAAAAAGGATGGGAGGAAGAAGAAGGTTGTAGAGAGAATGTAGGGAGACTTTTGTGCAGATGGAAACAACAAGACATAGTAGACAATAGAATACGAAAAGTGAGAGACAAGTCAGGAAGATACTAGGCTTCTGAATATAGGAGAGGGAATGAATGATATGGGCACTGGTGAAAACAGAAGGAGAAACAGATCTATGAGAAAAGACAATACCTTCGGTCTGGGACATGCAGAGTTTGAAGGGCTAGTGAGATATCCAAATGGAGATGTCTTGTGGGCAGTTAGAAATTCATTTATCTAGATCTTTTTGTCATAAAAGCACCAAAGATGTGAAGCTGCCTTCTAAGAGTTCTCTGGATGGCCCACAGGATCCCACCATATTTCCCAGAAGAGAAACTGAGGCGTATAGTTCAAGGTCATCAGGAATTCTAACCCCAACCTTGGGGAATTAGGCAACACCACCAATCTGTAATACTTTTCAATGTGAGAAGCACATTTCTAGAGGGTGGCAAATCTCCAACAGAGAGAAGTAAAGGCGAACCTCTCATCACCTAGCAAAGAACCTGCTGAGTCTGGGAAGCTGTTAAGCTTGTGGTTGGCTGGCACCTGAGCCCAGGGGCTCGGCTGGATGCAGTCCAGGAGAGGTGGAGAGGCAAATCCTCTGGAGAGATGCTTAAGCCTCCATCTCTCCTCTCACCTTCCATTATATCCTTCCATGGCTTATGACGAGTCCATTAATGAGCCCTGATTGCCAGTAGACCCATAAAGGCCTAGTTTGCATACAAAAAGGTTGGCTGCTCACAGAGGAAGTTCATTAATAATAATTGATGTAGTAAAGGCTGGGCTGGGTAGATTCTCTTCTGCTGGTGCTGTGGATTGACCCTTGTGCTCCTCTTAATTGAAATGTAAAATGGCAACCTCTTCCAAGGCAATATGGCATGTAGGGGCCATTTATGTCACCCAGCCACGCCATCTTTCCAGACTCTGACCCTGTCCCATGCTGAATCTTCAGGATCAAAGCCATGTACAAGCCTGATGTATTTGGGCAATTCTAAAGGAATTGATCTTTTGTCATCACCTTCTACAAGGCAGCTAGATGGTCCAGTGGATAGAGCACCAGGCCTGGAATCAGGAAAACCTGAGTTCAAATTCAGACTTCAGATGCTTACTAGCTATGTGACCCTGGGAAAGTCACTTATAACCCTGTTTGCCTCAGTTTTCTCATCTGTAAAATCAGCTGGATACAGAAATGGGCAAACTGTTCTAGTGTCTTTGCAAAGAAAACTCCAAATGGGGTCATGAAGAGTCAGACTCAATTGAAACAACTAAAGAGTAACAACACATCTGCCCACAGAGCTGTCTCCAAGCATCTCTTTGTCTTGATAGAAGATCTCTTCTTCAGTCTACTACCTTTGCATTCTCTCAACTTTTCAGGTTCTCTACTATTCCATCTCATTCCAAAATGTCTTCCTCACCAGCTGTTCTTTCACCAAACACTGTTTCTTAGCCTTGACATTCTATCCCAGTCTCCCATATCCTACCTCTTCCCTGCCACTTCTTATGCCCTTCCTATTGAGGTTGTTTGGATTTGGAAGAAGAAAGACCCGGGTTTGAATCCCACTCCTCACATTTACTTTCTATTTGACCTCCTCTGAGCTGCAGCTTTTCTATATGTAAAATGAGTGAGTTGGATTAGTTGACCTCCGAGGGGCCATCTAGCTCTAAATCTGTGATCCTAACGTTTCCCTTGGTCTACCCTGAGTCCTCCAAACCCAAATGGAACAGGGTCATTAAACTCAGAGCCCCAGTCTGTCCCTCTCCCCTTAAAAATGTTCCCATTTTGTCTGAAAGTCTTTGCCCTATTTTCTGGCTTCCAGTCATGAAGGATTTAGGCAGATATCACATCAGAGGCTATTGTAATAATAATAATGTCTATCTCTACATCCTTTCTCTCCCCACCAAGTATAGGCTGGTTAGATCCAGAAAAACACCAGCTTCCTTCCCATTTTCTGGCTTCTTTAAACACATTGGTGCATGTGCTGGTACCATCAGCTGCCACTAGAATTAACTGTTTCCCACAGCCCTGGTGGTCTGGGGCTACCCCAAGGGATCGTTGCTATCTTTTACTAGACTTTTGTACACAAAGGCAACATAATATAGTGATGGAACATTGAACTAGGAGCTAAGAGATCTGGGTCCTAGTACTAACTCTATTGCTTTCTGACTCTGAACAAATTAATCACCTCTCTTGCCTCAGTTTCTTCACTTGTAAAATGTGGAGGACAATGCCTACTCTGCCTACTTTACAGGGTTACTCTGAGGATAAGGTAATATGGGTGAAAAGGACTTTGAGAAGTATAAAGTACTTTGGAAACCCAAGGGATTATTATTATTTTAATAGCATAATACTGGGACTCAGTCCATGTACTGATGAAGATTACCACAGTAATAATACTTCATTATCATCAGAATGTCTCTAAATTGTCCCCTAAGATTCTCTCAAAGGGTTCATCTAAGACATAAGGGTCCTCCCACTGTGGAGGAGGTTATGTTGTCCAAGATATTCTTTTGGAATGCAGGTTCCCTCAGGGTAGAGAACACAGTAATTTTAAAAGTGGCTTTGGCAAGAACAGGGCACTGTAGGAGTGAGGCTTGTGCTGGAAGTAGGCTGTCCAACCCCACACATATTTTAGAATTGATTTAAACCCACAAAGGATCATCTGGATAGAAGCCTCAGAGAGATCATCCTTCCAGAATAAGATTTGGATCTGAGAAGGATGTTGGGAATCATCCAGGTGGGGGATTTCTTAATCAGCAATCCTTGGGAATCCATGGATAGATATCAGGGGAACTATGATCTTGGACCAGGTTAAAAAAAGTCTTTATTTTCACTAAATGCTGAAATGTAGCATTTCCTTCATTGCTTTGAGAAGGGCTGCACAGGCTTCATCAGACTGCCAAAGGGATCCATGATATAAAAGGTGAAGATTCCTGCTCCAGATCATCCTTCTTATTTTACAAATGAGGAAATTGAGGCCCAGAGAAAAATCATAGAGTCATAGATCTCTAAAGTTAGTACAACAGGTAGCACTTACATAGAATTTAAGGGTCGCAAAGTGTTTTACATATATTATCTCAATGCCTGCTTCCCTACCTTGGAAGGCAGGTACTATTGTTATTCTGATTTTATGGAGGAGGAAATGGAGACAAACCTAGGTTAAGTGACTTGCCCAGGATCACACAGGTAGTAAGTGTCTGAGGCAGGATTTGAACTTGGGTTTCCCTGACTTCTGCTCTAGCACTCCAGGAACCTGAGCCACTCAGTAGACAGATGTTAAATGTTATTATGTGCTAAGCCCCAAGGCTACGAAGAAGGGCAGAATTATGGACCCTGCATCCAAGAAGCCTCCCTTCTAAAGAGGGAGACAACTTGAAAACGATTATGCATGTACACGGATATATTCAGAGTTGATGGGAGCTAAGGTTAGAGAGGAGGGAGAGGGGTGTGTGTGTGTACTAGAGTGACCAATGGGAAAGGCCTCTTATAGAACGGAGGTTTTGAGCTGAGTCTCCAAGGGAAGGCAGGAGCAGAGGGGAGGAGGCATTCTAGGCCTGGGAGCAAGCAAAAGCTCCTAACAGCACCATGTGGGGGATGGAATGTTGGAGGTGAATCATCTCTTCAATCCCTTCATTTTACGGATGAGGAAATTGAGTCTCAAATAAGTTACATGCCTAAGGTCATAGAAGTAATGCTAGCTGGCAGCACCAGAATTCAAATCTAGGTCTTCTGACTCCAAATCACAGGGCTCTTTTCACTGCCAAACACTCACTCCTGGGAGGTGACTTGTCTAAAGATTAACAGGGAGTAATAGGGCCAGGATTTGAATGAAGGTTTTCTGACTTCAGATCCAGTGTTTCATATACCATGTGACATTCCTTCTCTTACACAATAATAATAATAATAATAACAATAACAATAATAGGTCACATTTATATAGTACCTGCTACATGGTGAGCACTGTGTGAAGTGCTTTACAAATATTACCTTATTTTATCCTCACAACAACCCTGGAATGTAGGTGTTATTATTACCCTCATTTTACAGTTGAGGAAACTGAAGCAAACAAAGGTGAAATGACCTGCTCATTGTCTGAAGCTGGATTAGAACTCAGGTCTTCCTGATGCTAGGTATCCACTGTACCATCTAGCTGCAGTCTAGGCTGCCACATGGCTAGGGCATTGGTCTTGGAGTCAGGAAGACCTAAGTTCAAATTCTTCCCCGTATACTCCTCAGCTGTGTGAACCTAGGCAAGTCACTTAAACTCTGTCAGCCTCAGTTTCTTCATCTATAAAATGGGGATAATAATAGCATCTACTTCTTAGGGTTGTTGAAAGGCTCAATGAGATAAATACATGTAAACTGCTTTGTAAACCATAAAGGACTTTGTAAATGCTAGTTATTGTTATTACATTATTATAGTTTTAATGATTTTTATTTTAGTACAATTCCATTTTGTAGATGAGATAAGGGTTTGTTGTTAAGTCATTTCAGTCATGTCCTGCTCTTTGTAATGAGGAACTGAGGTAAACAGGGTTGAGTGACCTGCTCAGGGTCACACAGCTAGTAAGTGTCAGGCTGGATTTGAACTCCAGAAGATGAGTCTTCTTGATTACAAACCTGGTGCTTTATTCACTATTCTACCTAGCTATTTAAGGACAAGAGAGGTTAAGTGATTTTCTCAGGGTCCTATACTAAGAAGCAGAACAAAGATTCAAATCCAGATCCAGTGATTCTGAATATAGTTATTGTTTCCACTAAAGATAGCAGAAGCTTCATTATCAAGCTGCTGTTCAGGGGGGAAAGATTACAAAGCCATAGGTTTTCTCTGCCACAGGAAGAGGGGACTTTCATATCTCTGGATGGGTATGTGTGTGTGTGTGTGTGTGTGTGTGTGTGTGTGTACAGGGGCAGGGAGGCATATCATAAGATAAACATGCCATTCAGCAAGGTGCTTCAGAAAGGGATGTTGCTGTCCATTTAAATAACTGAAATAAGAAAGATAAAAGGACTGTGATAAGCCATAACTACAAGAACACGGCCTGTGCTGTACTAGCATGAGACTGAGGCCGCCCCCAGAACCATCAATGGCTGGGGATGGGGATGGCAAGCAGGCCGGCTTGTTGAGCTCCAGCGGCCTCTGATTTACAGCCTTTGACGTGTTTACCTGACTACCGCTCTAATTCTCCTCCTTGTAACATCAAAGTTAACTTCCAATGCACAGGCCTTGGAGGGATCCATAGAGGGGAGGGAAGAAGAGGCGTGTTGCTCTAGCAGGTGACTGAGGAGATGACTGAGAGCTGGTGCTCCTCCCAAATGACATTTCAGGCCCCATCAATCTCCCAAGATGTGTCAGTTCTCTGGGAGACCACTCCTCCCAAATTTACGTCTGCCTCCCCAGTCCCATCATGCCCCAAGACAAAAAAATTTAATACCCCATATATTTCCTCCATATTCCTCAAGTTTATAATGCCATTAGTGTGATCTATGATCTGTCTGTTTATAGAGAAAGCACAAGTAATAATACACAGAAGAAATGCCCATAACCTTATAGGTGGGTGATGTGAAGAAGGTTCAAGAGATTGATGGGGAGAGAGGAAACTAAGAGAGACCTTAAGACCCCTTAAGAAGAGGTGAGGGTAAGGGCCAAAGTAACAGTCCTAGGTTAGAGATCGCACTTCTGGGGCAGCCAAATCCTAGATTTCTGGAGTCTCTGCTGAGAAATTCAAAGGGGCTCCATTCACTCTTGGGCATTATTATATTTTTTTCTTGCATCCATCTTTTTCTTCTTCTTACATTACCACTGACCTCCTTCTGTCCCTCCTTAACTCTCATATGGATTATATCATCAACCTCCAGTCTCTACCTTTTCTGATTCTCCTACAAATCACTCTCAGATTAATCTTCATAAAGACTGAAATATATCTCTGCTCACAAGCTGTTAATGGCTCCCTACTGCTCTCCAAATAAAGCTGAAACTCCTTAAACTGGTGTTTGAGGCCTTCTGTGATCTGGCTCAAATTTACTTAACCAGCCTCGTCTCATATTTTTCCCAAACTACTGCTGAGAACTTCTTAGCTGTCTTCTGCAGGAAACCCTTCCTCATCCTCTTAACTACTAATGCCTTGCCTCCCAAACAAACTGGTATTGAATTATTCTATCTTGATTTGTGTTTATTCTCTTTATATTTCTTCTGTACACGCCCATACATGTGCTCTGTTAGAATGAAAGCTCTTTGAGAGCAGGGATTGTCTCATTCTTTGTATTTTTAGTTGCAGTACTTAGCATAGTGCCTGGCATGTTGTAGGTGCTTAATAAAGGCTTGTTGGTTGCTCAATTGGGTCCTTGCTCATTCTGTCTTCTGCTTCTAGAATCCAAGCCTTGATTGCTTCCAACTCTGCCTCATGAAATCCTACCCTTACTTTATGCCCTACTCAGAATGTCACTGCCTTTCAGATACCTTCCCTGAACCACCCCTCCTGATACTCATCCCCTACTCTGAGGCAGAAGTAATTTCTCCTTTCCAGGATCCACTTTGGTAGGCTGTGCCATATTGTGGGACAATGGAAAGAGTTTTGATTCTGGAGTCAGAGGAGCTGGGTCCAAACACCAGCTCTGAAGCTTCAACATCTTTGGGAAGTCACCTCCTCAGATCCCAAGTCCTCATACGTAAAATGAGGGGGTTTGCCTGAAGCTCCTTCCAACTTTATCCGAGGATCCTCTCCTGTGCATGTATGATGTTCTAACTTCTGTTTGTTTATGTACCTACCTTATCTCCCCTACTAGATTTTAAGCTCTGCTAGGACAGGGGCTATATCCGACTCAGCTTTCTATCTCCTGAAGCACAGTAAAGTTGGTGGAATTTGTCCAGGTTGCAGTGAGTGAAGCTTTTTGAGTTTTATGTGATTAAACCAGGACTTCATATTCTCCCTTCTCTGATCTTCAAGATTAGCAGAAGGGCCCTGATTTGGGGCATGTGATTCACTTGAACCCAGGGAGGAGGGGATCACTGGCTGGCAGACTCCTAGCTAAGCCAGCGTGGACTCAGGCTAATTGTACTTTTTGCTCTCTTAATAAAGCAAAGCAACCACAAAGCTCAATAGTCTAGTACCAGGTCACTTCCCTTGTACTAGAGATAACACTGGAGTCAAAGTAAATACCACAGAATCAGCCAGGGTCCCAGGGAAAGGAAAAGGGAAGGGGATCTGGAAAGAACAAAGAAGCTTGGGGGCCTGGGAGGGAAGAGAGAGAGAGAGAGAGAGGTTGCTAAAGTAGTCATTTGGAGAATCTGGGGTATTAGTTTGACTTGCCCCAGGGCTCCTTGCAGTCCCCAGCCCTCTAGCCTTATGTCCTAATGCATCCATGCAGCCTGAAGAAGGAATGGCTCAAGGCATGGCTTGTGCCCCAATTCCTGGGAACCAGAATATCTGCCTTCCATTCCTCGACTTGTCACTGGCTATGTAGGCCTGATCAAGTCTCTAGCTTGTTTTCTCTGATAAATGGCCAGGACAATCTCTCTCCTTTTCTCGTTCTTAGGGGTGTTATGAAAATGAATATGAACATGTCTAAAAAAGTCTGCGCTTTGTAGAAAAGACAAAGAAATATGCTATATTTAGTCCAGAGAAGGGAAAACTGGAGGAGGGCTTGGAAATAATCTACCAGTGTAAAAATGATTATCACAGGGCCATTCTTCATCTCTACTCAGGAGGAAACAGGAGAAAATGGGTTTAAGGTGCAATGTATGGGATTCTAGGTAGATAAAAGGATGGACTTCCTGACAGGGATATTTGTTACGCACTAGAACGAGTGAAAGAGATCACTTGTAGAATCCTCTTTGCTAGAGATTTTTATGAAAAACATCCATCTCTGATATTTTTAAAGGGCCGGTAAATGCCCCTCCCCTACCCCTGCCCCCAGGCTATTCTTTCTCCAGGAAAGTTTCTCTTTGTGTAATGTCAGAAAACATGGATTCACATGCAAGGTCCAACACTCACTAGCTATGGAACTGTGGGCAAATCGCTTACTCTTCCTCAGTTTCCCCATCTGTAAACTCTAGAAAACTCCTGTCGAATGCAGCATTTCATCTCCACTTTCCTTCATGCCTTAGCACAAGTTGTGGCCCCGGGCCTAGAATGCACACCCTCCTCACCTCTGCCTTTCAGAATCCCTAACTTTCTTCAAAACTTTGCTTACAGGATAGCTTGTCTTCTCTTTCTTGATTTTCTTTCCCTCGAAGCATCATGTCTATACTTATCTATTTACATATTGTATTCAAACAGCAGAATGTAAGCTTCATGAGGGCGGGGATTATTTTGTATGCCTCGTGTCTAACATCATCTTCTCTATAGTGGGTGCTTAATAAATGCTTGTTGGATTGGACTGGATTGGTTTGGAGCTCTAAAATGGGGATGATAATTCTTGCACTATCTACCTTATAAGAAATGGAAGCTAGATAGTTCAATGGATAGACCAGGAGTCTGGAGGACCCAAGTTCAAATCCAGCCCTACACACTTACTAGCTGTAGTGGTTGTTATAATCAAATGGAATATTTGTAAAGCACTTTATAAGCCTTAAAGTGCTATGTAAATGCTAGAAATCACCATCATTATCATTCTATGACATTATATAGCTTAAAGTTCATTAGCATAGGCTGCTCCTAGTGTAGGGCAGGTAGGCGGCACAGTGGATAGAACATCAGTCCTGGAGAGTTCAAATCTGGTCTTAGACACTTGCTGTGTGACCCTGGGCAAGTCACTTAACCCTGTTTGCCTCAGTTTCCTCATCTGTAAAATAAGCTGGAGAAGAACATGGCAAACCACTCTTGTATCTCTGCCAAGAAACCCCAAATGAGGTCATGAAGAGTCAGACATAACTAAAACAACTGAACAATAACAATAAACTCCTAGTGTAGGAACTTCCTCCAACAAACATGGCCAGGTCTCTTCTAGCTCCAGAGTTATGGTTCCATGATGACTCTAAACCCCAAAACCATATTTATAGACTCATGGTTAAAAAGATCTAAATTCAAATCCTCTGATATTGTTTATATTACCCTGGGCAAATCCCTTAACCCTATGCATCTCAAAAAGTTCACCAGGACATTTCTACCAGTCATGGATTGGTTACATCTTCAATGGCAGAGGAGGTTTCTATACCAGAAGCTGATGGAATCATGGCTCTTTTGAGAGTCCCAGCACTATTATTATTACTCTGAGTTTCAGGGAAGCTCTAGAACCACTGACCAGCCATATGCTTCAGGATAACATGGGGGAGAAACCTCAGTAAGCCAAAGCTCTTTGGGGCCTGGGCTTCACTCCAAGACCTCTTGTGAGGGAAGCCCATGCCATGGGTCAACAAAGGGGATCCCCAGACGGCACAGAGAGAGAAGTTGACTAAGCTACAGTAATAATAATAATTATATATATGAGCTATAATAATAGCAGCAACTCACATTTCTATAGTGCATTAGGTTTACAAAAATATATCCTTCTAACAATGAAACATGGGGTGGGTAGTGTAACTGTCATGGTTATTTTACAGATGAAGAAATTAAAAGGCAGAGAAATTCAGCTACTTACTCATGACCACAGCGCTAGTCAATGTCAGAATCAGAGTTCTGGGTTTAGCTTGTTTAGAATGTTTCTCACTATACCAAGCTTCTCAAAGCAGGAAGGTTATTCTTATTTCTGCCTTTTATCTAGAGTCTGGATTTCCCTTACTGATAAAATTGGGAAAAGGACATCTTGACCATGATCTGTCACCACTGGGTTATGATCTCTCTACTCTTCCTTTGTCCTCTACCTCTTTCCCACAAGTGTGTGACCTTTCTGTCTATCTGGTCGATCTAGATTGGGACCCCTGCCCCCCCACTTGTCTGACTTTATCCACAGTCCAGAGCTTCTGGCGCTGAAGTCAAATTACTTCTTACTACAATTTCATCATCAGTCATGATAAAATCACTCGTTGTAATTTGGAATATAGTTACTATAACCAGCATGTGTTATTGAGCATTCTATTTATAATAAGCATAATTATCCCAGAATAATTATCATTAATATAGTAACAACAATGATCAAGCAGTCCTCTGTTGTGGACCAATAACTCCACCTGAATGAGCCCTTTGTGCACAGGTCAAAAAGAGGTAATTTAACATCCCTTGTGACTGTCAACAAAGCCAGTGTTGAAAGTGGAAGACATAAAGATGAAAACCTTGCAGGGGATGCAAGATGGTGTGGTCCAGATGAAAGGGCACCTGGCAGCAACATTTATGGCTAACAAAAAAGTTCCTGTCTGGATCCCCTCACCTTGGAATTAGAAGGAAATTAAAACCCATGGATCATCCATGAAAGAGCTGAGACACGAGCCTCCTCTGATGTCTAAGGGTGGTTGGTCTGAACTCTGCCCAGGGAGCTATGTATGCTCCATGCCCAGAGAGCACCCTCCCTGGGGATGGGAAATCTGGAGTAAGCTCAGCTAGAACAATTCAGATGGATGGCTGCGCACTGGATCTGGAACAGAGCTTCATCATTATTTATTTCTCCTTTCGGGGAGGCCCATTAGACACAACCCTAGATCAATACAGGTACACTTCAAGACACCCACTAACGACACAAGGGATCAAAAGATAATAAACTCAGAGCTGAAAGAAAGGATAGTGATCATGTCATCCAATCTCCTCATTTTAAAGATAATGGCAAGAGGCCTAGAGAATAATGGAATTTGCTCTAGGTCATGAAGTGACAGTACCAGGATTCAAATTCTGGTCTTTTGACTCCACATCCAATACTTTTATCTACTACATTCTGCCTTCCACATGGCTGCAATGCCCCTCAGCCTCAATGGTCCCTTCTCTGTATTCACCCATCACATTTCTCTCACCTCCAAGTATAGACTTGTCTGGTCCAAGAATATAGCAATCATCCTGTCACATTATACCATGGTCAGCTGAAAGGGACTGGATCTTGCTAATAAGAACAGTAACAAATAGTAACAGCGACTCACATTTATACAGGGTGTCCCAAGAAACTTAGTGCATTTTCACTGTTGGCAGAATGGTGACCTGGTCCAACCATTCTGGAGAATAATTTGGAACTATTCCCAAAGGGCTATAAAACTGTACATATCCTTTGATCCAGTAATACCACTACTAGGTCTGTATCCCAAAAAGATCAAAGAAAACAGAAAAGGATTTATACGTACAAAATAATTTTAGCTGCTCTTTTTGTGGAAGTAAAGAATTGGAAATTGAGGGGATATTCACCAATTGGGAAATGGCCAAACAAGTTGTAGTATATGATTGTGATGGAATACTATTGTACTATAAGAAATGATGAGGGGAATGGTTTCAGCAAAACATGGGAAGACGTATATGAACTGATGCAAAACAAAGTGAACTGAACCAGGCAAGCATTGTACACAGTAACAGCAATATCATAAAGATGATCAACCATGAAAGAATTATGAACTACTATGAAAGACTATGATCAAGACAATTCCAAAGGACTCATGATGAAAAAAATCCTATCTACCTCCAGAGAGAAAACTGATGAACTCTGAGTACAGATTGAAGCATACTTTTTTACTTACTTTATTTTTCTTCCTTTTTTGCAACAGGGATAATATAGAGGTATGTATTGCATGACTTCACATGTATAACTGATATCATATTACTTGCCTTCTGAATGGGAAGGGGAGGGGCTAAAGGGAGAAAAAGAATTTGGAACTCAATACTTTAAAAAATTGAATGTTTAAGTAAATGAAATAAATAAATAAACACACACACACACACACACACACACACACGCACGCACGCACGCACTTTAAGCTATTTATCCTGAAGTCTTCGTGCATTTTAAGTTTAGCTTCTTTAAGTGTAGCTTTGAATGCACTATGACTTTTGGGACACCTTGGAGAGCACTTCAACATTTAAGCATTTTACTGAAAATAACCTTCATGGGCAGGGAGACCAAGTAGTATTACCTTTTTGTAGAGTAGGGAACAGTATCATTTTAATGATCTGAAATAAGTTGAATTATTTACTCAGAGGTGCTCAGCTAGGGACAGAGTGGTACACTGGATCTTGAGGTAAAGGACCTGGGTTCAAATCCTTGGGCAAGTCATTTCATCTCTCTGGATCTTTATTGCCTGATCTATAAATAAGGGGGTTGAACTGAATGATCTCTGGAAACCCCTTCCAACTCTACATCTAGAATGTTAAATATGTTCTGTGTCCCAGACACCCCACTATGCCTGATAGACACACAACAAATTATTTTTCTGTTTTGCAAAACTGGAGCAAAGCACCCTGATGTGAAATACATGAGCTAGGTAGACTCACGACATACAAATTCAATCCAGGAAAAACACAAGAAAATTTTAATTCTCTGGAATAAACCAACATCCCAGAAGAAAAGGAAGCAAAGCTAACCCAGGCCAGGAGTGATAAGGAAGGTATTGATATGACTCCCAGGTATTCTCGAACCTCCTACTACAACAAGAGCTGTGGGGGTTGACAATAACATAACACAAAACCAACTGGAAAGAATTAGAGGGCCAAGTCAGTCAGTGGGCTCTTCTCCTACACCATTTTCTCTTGTCTAGGTTTCATTCTCCTTTCTTCCACTACCCCAATATCCTTTTGGGTATTTCCAACAGTAAATCTTCTGTAAGATGCAGAAAATTTCCAGTAGCTTCTCCCTGTCCAAGGCTGACACAGATTTCACGCTCCTTTCTCTCTAAGCTTTTGAAGATACCACTTTTCCAGAGGAATCCTTGGTGTGTTTGCCCAACACTTAAGAAGCAGGAGTGGGTTTTTCTCTCTTCTCTCTCTCTCCTCCCCTCTGATCTTAGAATCATCAGGTGCAAACCTCCCAGCTCCCTTTATGTTATTCTTATATGTGTACATGTTGTATATGCACCCCAGTCTCCAAAAAGAAGGTGTGCATACACATATGTAGCAATGTCTGTCTGTCTCTCTCCCCACATGGCTATACATATATGTATTCATACATGCACATTACACACACACACACATATATGTGTGTGTGTGTGTGTATATATATATATATATACATATACATATATACATATATATATATATATATACATATACATATATATACACACACGCATATACACTTAGCACAGTGCCTGGCACATAGCAGGTATTTAAAGTTTGTTCACATGTGTATGTATATATATATATATATATACATATATATACGTATATATATATACATATATACATATATATACATATATATATATACATATATATATATATACATACACACACATACATACATGTATACATACATACACATTTACTTTCCTATGCTTTTTAGAACACAATATACACATATGCATATTGCATATAAACACATATATGAATATATGTGAGTGTGTATATACATACATGTGCATTTAGCACAGTGCCTGGCACATAGTAGTTGCTTAATACATGTTTGACACACATACACACATATGTATATGTGTTGCACGCGTGTGTGTGTGTGTGTGTACACATATGTACTTAGTACAGTACCTGGAACATAGTAGGTGCTTAATAAATGCTTGTTGACATATATATGTATACATATATGTATTTATTTACTTTCTCCTGCTTTTTTAAAACACATACACACATATTTAACAACTGGGAAGAAGGGGAGAAAACAAGGAAGCAAAAGCAGGAAGATGAAAATCTCTTTCGAGATAATTAAATGCTTGGGGGTCTTTGAAATCCTGTAGATAGCTCAACTGCTTCTCTCTCATCCTCTCTATTTACTCCCCCCCCCCATTTTGCTATTGTATAGTCTGTTCTATGTACAATACCTTCTGCTAAATATATGATTCTCTAAGACTATGATCTGTTTCCAAATGTCTCTTTATCTCTGCTCTCACTAATGTGTTTTTCTCTTTGGGGAACTAAACAACCTCAAAGCTTAGTCAAGTATTCACGCCTGGAGTCTTAAGACCAGAGGGCCTTTCTCAGGCCGATTAGCTTGTTCTCCAGTCCCTATCAGAATATCATACCTAAGTAATCCTCAAAAGATATGAGGCACTGAACTAGAAGAGATTCTGTGACCTCTCATTAACCACACTCATCTGAAATATCTACCACCCAGTAGCCAAGAAGTCTAATGTGCTATCCAACCCAAGTTTTCCTAGAAGTGTTTAAGTTCATCTTTTTCTGACTTTGTCTCCACTGAAATCTTAGAATAGGCTTTTACATATATGAATTCATACTTAACTCTCTACAGGCCTCCCACTTACTCCCACTCTCCCCTTTACTCCTACATACTCTGTTTTTAAAAAGAAATGAAATCTCTTTCTTCCCTCCCTTATTTTAAAAAAGAGAACACCTTAAAAACTGATTTTTCTAATTTTCATTTCCATAACAGACCTCTCTCTTCCCTTCTCTAACCCCCAGGATCTTCAGAATAACTACCTAGAAAGCAGGCAGCAAAATGGTCCATTTCCCACTGTAATCTGGCTTCCACAGATCTAGCTGCAAAGGGAAACAAGGGTTCAGGGTGTTGTGTCCCAAAAACAAACTGGACCAATTGCCATTCTCTTAAGAAGGCTTGCCTTTCCCTGCCTCCATTCTTGTGCTCATGCTGTTTCCTCTACCTGAAATGGCTCCCTCTCTACCTATCTGCTTATCATCCCTTTCCCCCCTACAAAACACATCCTCCATCTCCATATATTGAAATCTCCTACTTCCTCAAGACACAGCTAGAAAGGCAGAAATGATCATTCACCTTTGAACTCCTAGGATGCTGGTTTTTATCACTCTTTCAGTACTTGCCACATAGTATCCTGTAGTTATTTATGTGTGTTTTATCTCCTTTGATATACAATAAGCTTTACATCAAAGAACTGCATCATCTATCTTTGTGTCTTCCTTGGTTCTTAGCATGGTGTCTTACACAGAGAGAAACAGCTTACTGTAATTAAAAGAGGTCTGGAATTAAGAGTTAGGAGAACTGGGCTCAAATCCCAGCTTTCCCCCCTTTCTAACTGTGTGACTTTTGGCAAATCACTTTCTCTCTGAGCCTCAGTTCCCTCATCTGTAAAACAGGGACAATAATATTTGCACTATTTACCTGGACATTTCACTGTAAAGTAAGCAGTTAGTGAGTCCTACAGTGCCATAGGAATGCAAGTCATTATTAACAGGATCTCAGCCAATACTGCTTGACTACATAACTGTCACCTATTAATGCCTAACAGGTATTCGATAAATGTTGCTTTGATGTGGAATGAATGAGCACCACTAATCATCCCTTGACATTCTCTATTTTCTTTGAATGAACTTCAACGTTAGACCCTCCAATTCATTGTCTCGGTAGAGCCTGATGGGGCTCATAACTGGAGTGTGCATCACTCCTCTGCCTTTTCAGGCCTCAGAGACAAAGGCACAAACCTCTTGTTGTTACCACTGCCTGGCCAAAGTAAGCTCTTAGAGATGCCCTTGGGGAGGGAGGGGGGGGGAGGAGGGAGAGAGAGAGAGAGAGAGAGAGAGAGAGAGAGGAGAGAGAGAGGAGAGGGAGAGAGAGAGAGAGGAGAGGAGAGGAGAGGGAGAGGGAGAGGAGAGGGAGAGGGAGAGGGAGAGGAGAGGGAGAGGGAGAGGGAGAGGGAGAGGGAGAGGGAAGGAGAGGAGAGGGAGAGGGAGAGGAGAGGAGAGGGAGAGGAGAGAGGGAGAGGGAGAGGGAGAGGAGAGGGAGAGGGAGAGGGAGAGGGAGAGGGAGAGGGAGAGGGAGAGGGAGAGGGAGAGGGAGAGGGAGAGGGAGAGGGAGAGGGAGAGGAGAGGGAGAGGGAGAGGGAGAGAGAGAGAGAGAGAGAGAGAGAGAGAGAGAGAGAGAGAGAGAGAGAGAGAGAGAGAGAGAGTGTGTGTGTATGGAGATGTTTCACCCAAGTTCACTTTCAGGGATGCTCACTGGCTCCTCCACTCTCTCAAGTGGACCCTTTCCTTCTGGTATCAGGACAGGGTGATCATTTCTAGGGCTAGTGGTGTGCCGTGCTCTCAGTCTTTGTGATGATGGGCTAGGCTACACCCCCTTGACAGGAGAGTAAAATCTGAATCCTACCTGGCAAGTAGAGTAAGGGGATCTAACTTTGTTCATGGGCTCTGACTGCAGGGCTGTTTTTAGAGCATCACCGTACCGTCTCCTATGGTGAATTTGGCTGGGATTAATAAAAAATGATTTGTTTTCTGTGTGCTATTTTTATATTTTTCCTAATCATCCGTACCGGATGCTCTGAGTGGTATAGACCACTATAATAAATAAATAATACTGATTTACATTGGCAAACAGCATTCTGAAGTGGTTTCAAAGGAAGAACTCTGGCTCCTAGTTCTCTGTTTCAAATTTCTGTTCTACTACTTAGTCCTTGTGACTGCAGTCAAGTCATTTCACCCCCTGGACTTAGTGTCCTCTCCCATAAAATGAAGGAATTGACCTATGGGAGCTTTAAGGTCCCTTCCAGCTCTAAATCTGTGATACATTGATGTGATTTTATCTCACTTTTAGTCCTTACATTGTAAGAACATATGGTCTAAGCAGAAAACAACGTAGAGAATTTTTCAATACTAGCATTGAAAAGCCATCAAAGGTCTCTGTGAAATCTGGTTTTAAAAAATGTGATATGATGGGAAGAAATAGTGAGACATACAAATGGCTACACTACTCTCAAATCTCTTTTCTTTCATCTCTTTCAGTTTCTCTTTCCTCTTTTATCACATTCCTTCTTTCCCTTCTCTCTTTGTTTTTTGTCTATTAGTACATGTATATGTGAACATACATACACATGCACAGACTAGGTATGTGCATATACATATATACATATATATATATACACACACACATACTCTTTCTTTATGGAACATATACATACACACATATATATGTGTGTACATATAAGTATATACACACACATATATATACTTTATCATATGGAATATATGCATATACTATATATACATATATGTGTATATACATCTATATATGAATATGCACACATATTTGTAGATTTTCCCTGTCCCTTTAGACACACACACACACACACACACACACACACACACACACGCATATTTAACAACTAGAGAAAAGATGAGAAAACAAGATAAACCAAGAATTGAATTGTGTATGCACTGAAATTGTGTATGTGCTGAAAGAGTGATAAAACCAGCATCCTAGGAGTTCAAAGGTGAATGATCATTTCTGCCTTTCTAGCTGTGTCTTGAGGAAGTAGGAGATTTCAATATATGGAGATGGAGGATGTGTTTTGTAGGGGGAAGGGGATGATAAGCAGATAGGTAGAGAGGGAGCCATTTCAGGTAGAGGAAACAGCATGAGCACAAGAATGGAGGCAGGAGGAGAAGGGTTGGGGGGCGAGGAAGGGACATTTCTTAGCCCTGATTCCAGACAGAGGAATACTATCATGGATATGTGAGGTGTGAGAAGATGTGAAATGTACTCCCTCTTCATATGTGTGTGTGTGTGTGTGTGTGTGTATACACACAGTGATATATATACACACATATATATACATATATATACATATAAGTACACATATACATATAGTGTATGCCCTCTTCATTTTTATTTTGAAATGCCACCTCCTCCAGAGAGCTTTCCCTGACCGTTCTCCCACTCCTAGCAGATGAAAATATTTTCTTCCTTCTCAGATTTTCCCTAAAGACAATTGTTTGGCTCTCCTTTGCCCCACCACTCTCTACCTTGCATTGTAGGAATGTAGAACTGTCCTGACCAGCCCTTTTGAGATAAGGATGCTAGTAGAGGTGGATGCCTGCTGGTATAGGGCAGACATCTCCTTTGCCCTATTTAACCACAGGGGAATTTTGTCCTGCTTCTGAGACCAGCAGAACCAGCCATTCCTGTCCCCAAGCCCTAAAAGCTTAGGGAGGTAGAAGCATCATCACTGTGGCAGCTTCAGAGGAGTTGCAGCATGAGGGCACCAGTGCTGGAGGCTCTAAGTCCACCCTCTCAGCCACTTCCATGGTATTCAAAGTTCTTCCTTCTGCTTCCAGTGGCTCTTCTGCCACAAGTCCAAAGGTTAGGAGGGGTTACCCTCTAAGTCAGTCATTCTGCCAGTCCCCAAGATCAGAGCAAAACATGTCGGGGAGCAGCGAGGGGGGGCTGTCTGAAGAAGAGGAGCAGGAAGCTGGGAGATTTCTTCCCCAAACCGGTACGCATTGCCTGCTAGTGTGTGGTTGTCCTTGGCTAGGCTGAGGATGTCAGCATCACCAAGATGGCCATATACTTCCCTGTGTTCATGTATCTCCACCCTGCTCCCTCTAAAAGAGAACAATAAGCTCCTTGAGGTCAGGGACTGTCATTTTTTATCTTTGTATCTCCAGAGATTAGTATAGTGCCATCAGGTACTCAATAAATGCTTGATGGATAGATGAATCAATGAATAACAAAAAGGACAAATTATGGGGAGATAGTGTTTCACTCCCCACTCCCTTAAAAATAGTTAGCCTTGACTTTTATCTTATGAAAGTTCCAGTCCAGACTGGGCCAGGTCCAGTGTAGACATTCCAGGAGCTTCCTTGCTATGTATCCTGAGAGGTTGAGTGTCCCCTCCAGGTGAGCGCAGGCCTGTTGGGACCACTGAGAGAAGATCCAGAACAAGCCTGACATGTACCTGTACCACTTGTCTCTACTCCTTGCTTCCTGCCACCTCTGACTATAACCCCAGTGTCTCATGGCAACCTAGAGGAGGGAGATGGGGAGGCTGTTGAATGGTGATGGGGACAGCAACTGCCAGCCTGCTGTTGTTCTCTTCAATTCCCAATGCACCTGCTGGTGCCTGAGGATTAAATTATAAACTTTGTTGGACTACATACACAGCCACAGCCTTGATAATTGTACTCCGATACTACATGTTCCCTTCCTCCCCCCAAAACTTTGTAGAGAATGCACACAGTTCTCTGGAGTGATTTTGTAGCTCACCTGGTGTGGAACTCAATCTACCAGGTTTGTTCAAAGCTAGAGTGGAATTTGTCTGTAATTGAACCTCCCCAGACTGGAGGAGAGCCAGATTAAGTTTAGGGGCAGAATGCTACGTGCTTGCTTTTTGATTTTTCTGCACCAGGTCGTGAGACATCATCATCTCAGAACTGATTGGCCACTCATGCTCAGGGAGGGGCAAAGCCCTGATGATTTTGTTTTGCTTGTCTCATGCTTCCCCTGCCACCCACCACTCATCATGCTGCCTGAAGGTGCCCTACCTCAGGAAGCTTCACTCGACCCTCCTGGAAGGAGCAGGTCTGTGGGTCATGAGTACAGACATGGCGGTATTTGCACCAGTGGCAGCGATAGGGGCTCTCCACACAGGACAGGCACCTGAACATAGACAAAAAAGGAGAAGCGTATTAGTAGGACACTTTAAATCCAAAAGAAAGCTTCTTCCATTCTCTGGCTTCTAATGGATAATATCTAATGCTATTGTTTGGGATGTTTATAAGAATAGAAAGTTCCCTTTACTATCTCCATCATCTAATCACAGTTGGATTCTTAGGGTAATAGACTTGGAGCTGAAAGAGACCTTCAGAGCCATCCAGTCCAGCTCCCTCATCTTACAGAAGATCAATTTCCCACCATAGAGGTTAAATGACTTGCCCATGGTCACACAGTCACTGGTAGAGCAGAGATTTGAATCTATGGCCTCTGACACCAAATCCAGTACTCTTTCCACTGACTATGATGCCTCCTATGTCTGCTTCTGGAAAGCAAGTAGAGCGAATTATACTAGCCAAGCTCTGACTTCCTACGATACTGTAGCTTAGAGATCCTCATCTAATTATTTCTCACTTCCTATAGTCCTGCACAGGGGCTAGTGGAAGTCAGTTGATGGGGACTTCCCTTAACTCAGTAAGTACCAGAGGAGGTCTCTCTGATTTGGAACACCACTCCTACCTACTCCCCCAACCAGAGATGGATCTTTGTGCATGGCTCTCCCTCCTTCCTCCTCTCTCCCATCCCTCTCTCACCAAACCCCTGTCCCCAAAGGGAAAAGAAAATGAAGTAGGGTGGGAAGTGTTGGAGAGTAACTTACGAATTGTGGACGCTGCAGTTATAGAAGACAAAACTGGTGCTGGCAAAGGTCATGCCCGTCTCCTTCGACTTGAGCTGCAGTTGGACAATATGGTGGTCGCCTGGGAAAGGAAGAGTCAGCCAGGAGTAAGACAGGAAGGTTGGGGCCCTTTAAATCTTCTCCACCAATCATGGCATGAAATACAGGCATATTCTGAAGCTCGAGTCCACTTTTAGTGATAGAGGTGGGGTCTCGATGAGCTCTCAAGGAATAAACCCTATAAAAGTCAAACCATTTGGGGGCCACTTATACAACTCAGGTTCTTTCATCCATTCTGTGGATAATAACCTTCCCAAGGACAGCTTCAAAACTCTATTTCTGTTTTTATTTAATCGTTTTCTTAGATTCTAGATGACCTAGAAGCTGGTTTGCCCCCATATGTGTACAAAGAAACACAATAACACACACAAATATATTTATATGCACATCATAGCATTATAGACATATACACAGTGACCACAGATCTACAAAAGAGATCACACATTTCTCCACACAGGGACATGGGGATACTTCTAATTCATTTAGACACGGACTTGATCCAAATGGATTAAGGTATGCAATCTCACAGTTGCCATGAGAAACTTCAAAATACCCTAATATGTCAAGGTGGTTTTGTCAGTATGGTCAATGCTTTCACTACTTTCTCCATAACAAGGGTGACGGTTCATAGACAGATTTCAGGGGGGTTATGAATTGGAGGGGGAAAATACATCTTTATTTTCATTAATTCCTAGCTGAAATTTAGCATTTCCATCAATTATTTAAAAAAACATTACTTTGAGAAGGGGTCCATAGGCTTCACCAGATTTCCAAAGTGGGGGGAAAGTCCATCTCACAAAAGAAGGTAAGAACCCCTACTCTGTAACCTAAGAATGCATGACCTTTGAGAGTAGCTCTGACAAAAAACAAAAACATAAATTAAAAAAAAATAACCAAACTAAAGTTGTTGTATTGATGTCAAACATTTCATTTCTGAAGTACTCATCACTTTGCAATTTTGTTAGGTAGGGGAATAGTGAAAAGGTAACCTATACATATATCTATAGTGCCAAGACATGAAGGGGGGAAATATATATTTTACCCAAAACAAACAAATAAACAAACAAACAAAAATTCCATCATTACCCAATGGCCTTATCTAACTTAGGTAGGCAGGGGCTCAGATGACAGATAGTGAATCCATCCCTGATCTCATACTCAATTTTTTTTTTGTTTAGTCATTTTTAGTCATGTCTGACTCTTCGTGACCCCTTCTGGGGTTTTCTTGGTAGAGATATAGGAATATGGTTTGCCATTTCCTTCTCCAGCTCATTTTACAGATGAGGAAACTGAGGCAAACAGGGTTAAGTACTTGCCCAGGGTCACATAGCTAGTATGTGTCTGAGGCCAGATTTGAACACAGGAAGAGGAGTCTTCGTGATTCCAGGCCTGGTGCTCTGTGCACTGTGATGCCATCTGGCTTCCCCATACTCAAAGCTTTCCTCAAAAATCCCCCGAAATTTGTGATCATAAGACTTTTGGTCTTGAAATAGAGATCTAAATCTGGAGGGGACCTCAGAGACTGTGCAGCCCACTCTTTCCCCATCCTCATCTGACAGATGAGGAAGATGAGGCCCAGGGAGGTTAAGAGACTTGCCCAAGGTCACATAGCTAGTAAGCATCATTAATGGAATTTGAACCCAGGTCCTACGACTAGAGAGCTAATGATCTTTTCACTATACCACAATGCACAGACCATGGTATGTTTTGCAGCCATAGCCTTTGAGAACCCTGGCTCATGATGAGGCATCAGAATAGAACTCTAGTGGGTGTGCTCTACTATAAGAAAGCAAAAAGTTGTTTTTTGTTTTTACCCATGCTTGAATTCATACGCATATATACACACAAGATATCTATAACTATAGATCCTTTCCCACCATCCCTCCTAATGTCCCTGGACTAAGGATTCTGTCTGGAACAGGAATCATAGAAAATTATCAGCTGGTGCCATTGCCAGAATTAGAACCCATGTTTAATTCATAGAGATGACCCCTGGGCCCTCCTCCTCAACCCCAGATTCTCCTCCTTCCCAAAAAGCCTCATTAATCAATCAGCATAAAGGAAACTTGACAAGCCTAAATGGGAGGGACAACATGGAATTAATTTGCCCAGGTCAGTTTTGTCCATTGCTAGCTTTGAGAGATGCTCTTTCTAATCCTTTCTTCACCTCCTTCCTGGTCCCTGGCATAGTTCTATAAGGGACACTGTGTAAGGGGTATCCCTGGGAGCAGCTGCCCAGTGGTGCAGAGAGAAGGCAGAGGAGGCTGACACCAGTACCAAACCCCAAAATCTTAAACCCCATACTCAGGCTGCCATTTGCCATGATTTTTCCAGGTCCTGATTTTGCGTTTCCCTATATCCACTCCAAGCTATATCCTAGACTAGTTTCCCTGATTCCTTTCCTCTCATAACTCTCCTGAGTGTGAGGGTCCTCACTCAGCCACAAGCCCTGGTTTTGACTACAAAAGAGGGGCCAAAGGTAAGGAGGTTCCCAGGCTCAGGTTTATAGAGTGATGGAAAGACACCTTATTCTCTCTCTTACCACACCCATCCCCTCAGGCTCTCTTTACTGGCTCCCATTTTCCCCCAGCTTGGGAAAAGAGAAGTGCCCCGGTTTCTGCTGCCAGCCCTTGCTGAGAAGGGGTAGTGCATATAGATGGAAGGCATGTTAGAGGTCACTCACCATTCTCAGTGATGATCTGAGGTACTTCCTTAGCTGCAGGGGAATAGCACTGGACCTTGTTGCCCATCACTTGGCCGTCCATCTCAGATAGGTCCTCAAAGGTACAATTGACACCAGCTGACAGTTCTGGGACATTATAGGTCTCCAAGACCAACTGTGAAATCAGAAGGTATAGGGAAAGATAAGAAGAAAGAACAGGAAAATGGAAAAGAGAGGAGAGGTAAAAAGTAAAAAGTGGGAAAGAAAATAGAAAACAGGTAGAGAAATGAGAATAGAAGAAGGAGAAAATGAAAGTAGAAAACAGGCAGGAGGAAAAGAGGAGATAAAAATTAAAATGGATGAAAGGAGGGAAAGAGAAGAGAAAAAGGAAAGGAGATAAAGGGAAGAAAGAATATGCAATCAAACTCACAGAGGGAAAAAAACAACAAGGAATATAGAAAGGGGAGTAGGGCAAAAAGGGACAGAGTAAGAGAGAGAACTGTGTTAAGAACCTAAAATCTATGGAACAGAACTTAACCCTTGGGAATTGGAGCCCCAGTAAGAAGCCCAATCCTCAGGAAAAATGAACAAAGAAGGGGGGGAGGTACTACTGCCCGCCATTTATAGTCATTCCTTCTCCATCCCTATTGAACCACCACCACCTTCTCCTCCATCTCCTATGTACTGCATCCCTTGAGGAGGAGACCACTGTCCTACCTTTAATGAGAATTTTAGTGGTTCCCATGTTGTACTATGGGCACTCATTCTTTAGTTTTCCTTCACTGGCCCCCTGAAGACTCTAGACCACGCTCTAGATAATGCTGCTTCTATTCAACATTCATTCATTTAGTTGATTCACAAAGGTTTTTAAAAAGCTCTCTGTTTGTGAAGCTTTGTTCAGCACATTAGGTAAGATAAGTCTGGCTAAGAGCAAGTCTTGTTGCTTGGGGGCCATATTTAGAGTTAAGTTTTTTGGAGCTACCCTATGCCTAAATTTCTCTTTGAAGACCAATATTTTGAGAAAAACTCTCCAGATTTCCTCCTCCAAGTTCCTTGGCCCTTCCTTACCAGTACATTGTACTGCGAGACAGAGATGTTGTTAGGATGCACTGTCAGACGGACGCATTGCTTCATCTCAGAGGCAAACCTGCGAGGCTCCCTGGATCTCTCACACCGTTCCTTCCTGGTACATCTGGGGAGAGACACAAAGCAGCATGTAACTCAATATGACAGGAGGAAAGGAGTCCAAATTTCTTGGTAGATTGGGGCTTCACAGAGGGTATGACAAGCGGGGACTGTTGAAGGACAAAGATAAATGAAAATCTATATAGTGTTTATAATATAATTATAACGCTCTCTAAAGTACGTGTCTGATGCCCATCTGCATGTGGTAGCGTACAAGGTATTGTCCAAGGCAAGTTAAACAGATGATGACCCAACTCTCTGAGACGGATAACAGTGATGAAGTCATATTAAGGCTCCACAGAAGAATGAATGAGCATTGCACAAATGAATAAATAATACATGGGGGAGCTGTTTGTTATGTTGGTGCTGTAAACAAGGCTCTCACCATTTTAGAGTCTGCATTATATTAGGCTAATATGACTAGGGATTTACTGGATTTTAGGGGAGGTGGTTTGATCTCAGTATATAAAAAAAGGTAATATTAGCTTACATTAAAATAGTGTTATTTTTGTTGATGAAGCCTTTTCCACATACTTGTTACAACCGTACAACAGTCTTTTGATGCAGATAGTGTATTATTTTACCCACCTTACAGAGAAACTCTTGCTCAAGCTCATATATTAATATAGTAATCATATTAATAGGAAAGAACAGAGCCAGGAGTAAAATTTAGGTCTCCTGACTCTGTCTAGCATTTTTTCCCCATTTTCTTATTCTGTCACACCCATACAAATCTATTTAAAGTAGGATTCTGTCATATTTTCATTAGGTATAAGCAGCATAGGGCAGGTAAGTGGCACAATGGTTAGAGTGCCAGGTTTGGAGTCAGAAAGACTCATCTTCCTGAGTTCAAATTTGTCTTCAGACACTTAGTGGCTGTATGATCCTGCCTAAGTCACTTAACCCTGTTTGCCTTAGTTTCCTCAATGGTAAAATGATCTGGAGAAGGAAATGGCAAACCACTCCAGTATCCTCACCAAGAAAACCCCAAATGGGCTCACAAAAAGTCAGACACAACTCATCCTCAGCAAGATAAGCAGCACAGTAATGCATGATGAGAGGAGGCTTTGGAGCTGTACAAGTACAGGGAAAGGGATTGGGAGGAATCATCTACTCTCTTTTAATTAATGGGGGGAAGCTTTTTAAGAAGAGGTATCAGAGAGCCTAGTAAGTTTGTGAGGAGAGGTGCTTTCAAGGTTGGTCTGGGGGAATGTTTCACATTAGAATTATGTTCCAGTATCTTTGGTGGGATAATTGAATGAGTGCATCTTCCTGGAAGGACAGAAATGACAGGATGAGGTCTTGACCGTGATTACAAGATTTAAAATTGTAAAGGCTTGTAGAGCTCAACCAATACAAGCCTCTTATTTTATTGATGGAGAAACTGAGGCTAAGTAATGTTAAGTGACTTGCCTAAGGTCACACAGGTATTGACAGGACTAAAATTTGAAAACAGGTCTTCTGACTGCAAATTCAGTATTGATTTTATATATTTTTCACTGTGCCACTTTGGAGCCCACAGCAAACTGGGAAGGGCTTTGAAATAGATGGTGAAGATTTCAGCCCTAATCTGCAGTGGTTCAGGAGTTCTCCATTTCAAATAGCTGGGAGACAGGCTACGCGGCCTATTGGAGGCAGCTCTGGCCTCAATGTGGAGGTTTACGGAGAAGTAGAGAGCCTGGAGAATTCAATACTAAGACTGACATGAAGAGGATAGAAGAAAATAGGCATATTCAGGATATGATGTGAAGGCCGGGGCACGAACACTTAGCAGTAAACTGGATGTGTAGAATGAAGGACAATGAAGAGGAAAAACAATCCTCCTGAAGTTTCTTGATTGGAACGTTGGCGGCAAATCCCCTTGTTGCAACTGCAGTCCATTTTCCTCTGCTCTGACCTACATATATTAGCCCTTCCTGCTTGCAAAACCTGCTTTTATATCTTCTCTTTCCCGGCCTAAATCGTTCCAATTACTTTTCCTCCAAAACACTGTTTTGTAGTCTTTTGAGGATCACGGTGGCTTTTTGAAGGAGGAGTCTTCCAGGTTACACCAAAGCCTCTCCTAGGCCTTCCTGTCCAGAAGATGAAAGGTTGGATCTTGACACTGACACCTCAAGTACGTTGTCTAGCAGATTGATAGAGGCAACACTGACTGCCTAAAAGTCTGTGGAGTTAATTTAACAGGCCAGCTCCTGTACAGAGAACTCCATTACCTTTAGCCATTAAACTAATATTATGGACTTTTCCAGGGTGTCTGCAGCTGACGTCGCTATTAATAGTGTTATTATGCCCATTAACAGTGAGCCCAGGAGAGCCGGTATGGCTTTAAATTATTCACTGACTCCCCAACTTTGAAGTTCCCATTTCCAAGTGCAATAAACTGGCCTGCAAAGTGTCTCTGATTAAATCGTGAAGAGGGAAAATGGAGCTACTCCTAGACCTAACATCATCCCAAATGGTGAAATGAGCATCAAGATCAAAAGAGAGGAACCACTGGTAGCCTCTTATTTTCTCCCTCAGGAGGTTCACGAGTATTCTCTTAGTAGGTCCCTAGTGCTATCCTATTCTTTACTAGTCCAATGGTCTCTAAGGGAATTTGGGGAGGGGGAACTTTACTTAGTCCAGCTTCTTCTCCACAAAATAAACTACCCAAGAACCCTCTGAGCTCCCCTTGGAAGTTCCTGTTACCATTAGGGTCCTCTGTCCTTTCAAGTGGTTCAACAACAGAAATAGATACAGTTTTATTAATGGAAATGACATTACAAAAGTTTCATTACTATATGCTTGGCTTCTGTATCTGAAGGACCTAAGGAACCTGCCAGCCAACTTGTAGCTCAATTCTCCTACATGCTTTACTTTCCCTCTGTTGGAGTGGGAGCTCTTTGAGAGCAGGGACTGTCTTGACTTTCTATGTATATCCCCAGCATTTAACACAGTACTCTGCACATAGTAAACACTTAATAAATGCTCTTTCATCCATCCATCCACGCATCCAGCCAGCCATTCATGCTAATCTACAGCCTCAAGCATTGGTCAATTCCCTACTTTCCTCAATTCCAAGTCAGAACCCAGAACAAAGCCTAACTTTCCACCCAGGCTAGAGAGGGGAGGTAGGGAAGAACTTTTCTCTTCCTTTTGTCCAGAGAGGCGGTAAACCTCAGAGACAGAGAGAAAAGGAAAGGACAGGGGGAGGAAGAGAGGCGTTAGCAGTGTCTATGAATAGCCTTTCTGATTCCTTATTAGGAGTCCATGAGAGGTGCAGGGAAGCAAGTTACCCAAGTAGAAGAATATCAGGTTTAAGGTCAGTTCCAGGCGTCTTTTGACATTTCCACTCTCTCTCAGGAGCCTATAAAAGGGGAGGCCAGAAGTGTTGAGAAAGTACAGACAATTGACCTTAAGTGTGATGTGGTAATGAAGCGGGAAGAATGGATCCTTTCTGATATCTTAAGGGGTCTGTCAAGATACTAAACACATGGGCTTAGCAAGGAAAATTAGTTCTGAATCCTTTGAGTGAGAGCTAGGGAACATGGAAAGGGTCAATTTATGATTTTGAGGCATTTTTAAAAAGTCATTTTTTTTCTCAAGGTGCTCCAGCTGCTTCCCTAAAGTAATTTCCTCCACTGTGGGAGCCCAGGTGGGGGCAAGGGAGGAGATTAATCTACCCATTTTCTAGGCAGGGGAACCAAGGCTCAGAGAGACTCCAAAAAGCTTGCCGAAATAATATCAAATCTACACATGTATATCCCAATCACACTAGCTAATAGTAATTGAGAGAGCAGGCACCAGAGAAAAGACCCCTTCGGGGCCCTAGACACAGAGGCAACACTACTTAGACTTGCTACTCACTGTGATTCTCTTTCCCTCCTTCGCCTTGCTCTGCCTCCCCTGCCTCTCAGCTCTTCCTAGCCCCATAGTCCAAGGTGCTTAAAAACCTCTAGGAAACCAGGCTCCTGGGCCCTACTAAAGGTGTTATTATTCAAGTCAGTGGTTCCAATGAGATTATCCTCTCTAATGAAGCAGCTCCCCTGGCCCTCCCCTAAGTCTGAACTTTCACTGCAGGAGAATCCCCAGCCAAGTGGAAAATTAGAAGGGAGAGGAAGGGAGAAGGGAAAGGGGTGAGAGACAAGGAGAGAGGTGGTGATTAAGTTCTCTCGAAATTAATTCCTAAGTACAGTGATGGAAATATTAACTCCCAGTGCCTATGGCCAGCCAGAAAATTCCTATTTAGAAAGGGGGTGAAGCTGGGCTTTTGCTCAGGTCCCAGGTGAGCCTCCCAGGCGGGGCAGGCAAAGCAGAGCAGTCACTGCTGACCCCTGTGTCATGTGCTGAGCCTCTAGCTCGTTGGGGTGTTGGGTGATGGGGTAGCCAGCCATCTTCTCCGCCCGCAGATTACCCCAAATTCATTGCGTTTGATGTTGGTCAGAACCTTGGGTCAGAGAGTTCTAGTCAGATCGGAAATGTGCGCTTTGGGAAAACAAAACAAAACAAAACAAAACGTATGGCAAGAGGGCAGTGAAGAGTAGCCAAGATAATGAGAAGGTTCCAAAGAGAACCTCGAGAGAAAAAACAGAGTAGGGAAAACATGGTGGTTTAAAAAAATATGATCTTCAAGTCTTGGGGAGCCGATGATTAGGAAGACAGTGATCAGCTGTTTCTACAATTCTGGTGAAGTTTAAATAGGAAGAAAATGGTTAGCTCCACTACAAAGAGAGACAGGCTTGATGCAGTGGATAAAGTGTTCAACTTAGAGTCAGAAGGACCTGGATTCCAATTCTGCCTCTGACATCTTCTAGCTATGGGACCATGGGCAAGTTATGTAGTTTTTGTGAGCCTCAGTTTCCTTATCTATAAAATGGAGATGATAATGTTTTTCTTCAACTCAACAAGCATTATCAAACACCTACTGTATGTAGTGTTGGGAATACAAAGACTAGAGTGCAGAAGTACCTGCCCTCAAGGAGCTTACCATTAAAGTCACAAGGCTGCTGTGAGGCTCATAGGAGCTTTCTATCATGCAAAGTGTTTGGACAAATACCTAGAACTGAGATACAAATCTCAGTCTGGCTAAGGTGGAGAGTGAGCTTGTCTAGAAGCTAGAAGGACCTGGGTTCGAGTCTTGCCTCTGACACATACCAGTTGTTTGACCTCAGATAAGTCATTTAACAACTCAGTGCTCTCTAGGCAATCATCTAACACTGTAAATTTCAGGGGGCAGCTAGGTGACACACTGGGCTTGGAATCAGGAGGAATCCCCTTCCTGAGTTCAAATCTGGCCTCAGACACTTACTAGCTATATGACCCTGGGCAAGGCACTTAACCCTGTTTGCCTCAGTTTCCTTATCTGTAAAAGAAGCTGAAGAAGGAAATGGCAAACCACTCTAGAATCTCTGCCAAGAAAACCCCAAATGGTGTCATAGAGAGAGTCACACAGACTGAAAAAATGACTTAACAAATACATTTCAGACAAGGTGATGAACTGCATTGGTGAAGGGAGATTCTACCAGCTAGCAGCTAATCAGCTAGGCAGCAAGATCTGAGTTCAAATCCAAGCCCAGACAATTACTAGGCAATCACCTCACCTCTGTCTGCCTCAGTTTCCTCAACTGTAAAATGGAAATAACAACAGCACCACCTACCTTTAGAGTTGTTGTGAGGTTTAAATGAGATAATATTTGTAAAGCACTTAGCCCTTTACCTGACACATAGTTAATGCCATTTAAATACCTGGAAATTCCCCACATCAGCAAAATAACAGATCTAGTCTTTATCCCAATCCTATCATTAGTACAAAGTTTATAAGACTTTGCAGTAAATATTCAAGGAAATCATTTGAGATGTGTGGACACCTGCAGAATTCTTATGAAACTCTAAGGTATAAATGTAGGGCTAGATGCCTCTTAAGGGGTTCCTTTGAGCCACCTGGAGGCTGGTTCAGTGAATCACATTGCATTCTCCAGAAAATTTAAGCCCTCTCTATTTTCCTTGGGAAAACCCTAAAGGGAAGATGGAGGCTGCTTTGACTCAGTTTTCTTTCCTACCTCACCTAACCGGTAGCTTAACTGCCTTCCTGTTATTCTTTACTACTAGCCTAGCAGATCCATCAGGATGTAAAGGAAAGAGCATTTGGTCTGGTGCCAGACAGAGGAGGTTTAAATCCCATCTCCAAGTTTTACAATAACCTTTGGCAATTTACCCCTCCAAGCTTTAGTTTCTTCAGCTATCGAATAAGGATGGTAGATTAGACATTCTCTCAGGTCCCTTCATGATATAAATAATATGAACCTATAAACCTATTTAACCTCTCAGAAGCAGCAATGTATCCCAAAGAGGTAGCATATGCCAAGAAGGCCAAACCACCATCATCACCTTGACCACCATCTCCCCTTAAGTCAGGGTAAAGGCAGCACAGAACCCTGTCACTAAGAGCCATAGAAATGGAGGCACTCCTCGCCCAGGGGCCATTGTCCCTGATTCTGGCTTGGCCCCTGATACCATCACCCAGGGGAACAAACCCTGTGTCCTGGATACTCCCTCTGCAGGGGAGGGAAGAAGCATTTATTAAGCACCTAGAGTGTGCCAGGCACTGTGCCAAGTGCTTTTCAAATATTTCTAACAGCCCCTGCCTCCTCAGCAGCCACTGAAAAAGAAAGTTATTGCCACCCAAGTCCTTGGCATTATCTAATGTCTCAACATCAGAAACAGATTTGGTTTTTAGCGCTGGAAATGGCACTAAAGATGATGTATTACCTACCATCTGCCTAAAAACCACTGGGCCTTTCTATCTGACCTGCAGCTGAACCTCTAATATATGTTGTTTCCTTCTATTAGACTGCGGGCTTCTTGATAGTAACCAATCAATGATTAAACATTTAACTGCCTATTATTTGTCAGGCACTGTGCTTGGTGCTGGGGACAGATATTTAAAAAAAACCCAAATAATGGAACAGTTCCTATTCTTATGGAACTTATATTTTAGTGGGCAGGGTCTGTCGTGCTTTCTTATTTGTATTTCCAAGCCTTTGCCCATGTATAAAATGGAGATAATAACACCACTCTGCCTCCCTCAAAGAATCGTTACAAAGATCAAGAAAAAATAATACATGGGATAGTCAAATATTTCACAATATAAAGCTAATCTCTCTGCCCCCCAAATACTTGAAGACAAATATTATGTCTTCCCCACTACCACTCCCCACTAAGACTTCCTTTCTCAAAGCAAAATTCTCAACCAATTTTTATATGGTATGGGTTTGAGCCTTCTCAACATCCTGGTCCCCATAAAAACCATGGCCAGGGGTGGGGTTACAGCCAGTAGCATTATGGCTACTGGTGATGGTGGAGATTGCCGTAAGTAGCATCATTACTGGCATGAAGGGGCTGTGTGCAACGGGAGATTATAGGAAGGAGAATGGTACCTGCTGTCAACAACATGGTAGAGTGGAAAAAGGGCTGGATTTGAATCCTGGCTTTGCTTTTTTCTACCTGTGTAAGTGGGCACAGTGACTAGCACACAGTGGGTGCTTAATAAATGCTTATTGCTTGAATATGGGACCTCAGTCAATTATGTGAATATGTGATATCACTTAACCTCTGTGGGCTTCGGTTCACTCATCTAGGAGAAGAGGGCTTTGGATTAGTTAATTGGTTAAGGTCTCTTCTAGTTCTAAATCTATGATCCAATTGTGGAACCTTTTGGCAGATCCGATTACGAAGAGAGACTTAGACCCAGGTAAGCCTCTGGAGCTCAGGGAGAATGTGGCTGCATTGTTTGGGATCCTGGGGAGATTTCCCTGTCGTAGATATGTGCCTACATGTCTCTCCTAGTATTCTAATCAGTAGGAAGACAACAAGAGGAGATGGGTGTCACCTCCACTTTTTCTCCCTCTACATGCTCGATACTTCCCTGGTTGGGGGGGCAGGGAGTGTCAGCCTCCTGGTACAGGTGAGGCTGTGATTATGAAGCCTCTTAAGACAGCTGAGGCTGAATTTCTGACATAACAATTGTCTGAGACTTGGACCCAAGTCAATCTTAGGCATGTTTGAGAGTTTCAGATATAACAGTAACTCCTTACTAGGGCTATTTGGGGTGGGAAGGATGGAGAGACATCTGCTCCAGGATCAAGTTTCTCCAACTTGCTTTCCCTTCTGGTTACAGAATTGTAGAAACTCAGACCTGAGGTTCTGCTAGTAACAACTGAAATCCCCCACCATGTATAGCAAACTCCTCTATAACATCACTGATAGGCTGATCATTCTGCCTCCATTTGAAGCTCTCCAGTGAAGGGAATCCACTGCCTCCAAAAGGCATCCCTTTCTATTCTGGGGCAGCTCTAATTAGAAGGAAATGTTTTCCTTACACTGTGCCTCAAACTATTTCTTCCATCCACTGCTCTCAGCTCTGTCCTTTAGAGCTAAGTAGAACTAATTGGAATCTCACTGTTATGTAACATTCCATGTGTTTGAAGATGGCTATGATGCAGCAACCTTCTCTACCCCACATCCCTTGGAAAAAAGAAAAGAACTCTCATTTCTAGGGTACTTTAAGGTCAACCAAGCATTTTTCTTACAACATTCCTGTGTAAAGATGGTGGAATTATAGATTTAGAGTTGAAGGGAATCTTAGATGCCATCTGGTCCAACCTCTCAATTTTACAGATGAGGAAACTGAGGCATAGTGAGTTTAAATGATGTTCTCAAGGTCACACAAATAGTAGAAATCAGTTTCCTCAACTGTAAAATGGGGATAATAATAATTTCCACCTCCTAGGATTGTCATGAGGATCAAATGAGGTCATATGTATAAAATACATAGTGTGCCTGGCACGTGGTAGAGGTGATACAAATGCTAGCTATTATCATTATTATTGTTAGATAGGGTTTTAACCCAAGCCTTTTGAATTCAATGCTCTTTCTTTGGGATGGCTAGGTGATGCAGTGGATAGAGCCCTGGACCTGGAGTCAGGAAAACCTGAGTTCAAATCTGGCCTCAGACACTAGCTGTGTGACCCTGGGCAAGTTAGTTAACCTTGTTTGCCTCTGTTTCCTCACTTGAAAATTGAGCTGGAGAAGGATACCTCCAATATCTTTGCCAAGAAGACCTCAAATAGTCAAACACAACTCAAATAATTGAATAGCAACAAGCTGTTTCTACTGTGGCACACTTTGCTCAAAAACTGATGAAAAAATGAAGTCTCAAAGACATGAATTGATGTGCCAAGTATGTAAGATCTGGAAGGGACCTTTGAGGTCTTCTAGTCTGGCCTCTCCTCAAATTATGAATCATGTGTCTTAATAAAGAATTTACTAGGTAGAGGGATGGAAGTGGAAAAGGGGACGAACCGGAATTTTTCCTCCACTTTGGGGAAGGGCAGCATGTTATGGAGCAAGAGATCTTCCATATGAATGGGAAGAACAGTTCAAGTCTCAGAGTTGCCACTAACTCACTGTAGGGCCTTAGGCAAATCACTTTTTCTTCTTGGGCAATAGTTTTCTCACCTCTAGGGGTGAGATGATCTCTAGGGATCATTATGGCTCTACCCCTCCATGGGTCTAATTAAGGCTGCTAGAAAGAATTAGAGTAGTTTCTCTCTTCTTCATCTTAAGCTCTACTTAGACCCATTGACGGATTTCTTGGGTGCCAGCAAAAGCTGGGAGGCAACAAAGAAAAAGCAATGTGGGGGAAGAATCATAGGAAGGACCTTGGAGGTCATTTAAAGTGAAAACTGAGACCTAGAGGGGGTGACTTGCCCAAGATCACAAGGGAAGGAGGTGGTAGGAATGGGAATTACACCTGAGTCTTCTGACTCCAAATCCGTGCCTTGCCACTGTACCAGGAAGGCAGCAGCTACAGCATGTCAATCCATTTGGTACAGAAACCAGTCAGTAACAAGCAGGAGATTCCCAATTACTTGCTGTGCATCTTCACAATCACCTCGATTGATTCCAATCAGCAAAGACAGTTTATCCAGTGGCAAAGCACGTCAGAGCCAGTTCATATGCCCAGTCTTAATCCCAGGCATCGCAGATTCCCGTGGGATCAGGACATGCTCTGTCATTAATGGCAGAGTCACCCATACTCTGTCTGTGTGTTTGTGTACAGGTGGGTGTGCATAGGTGCATGAGTGTGGACGGAGTTCTCAAGCCTCTGAATGCAGAGCTATACAGGCTCTCCTCCTCCCCCCATGATGATCAGAGTCATTGGTGTAGAAGAGACATTTAGAGGTCATCTGCACTACTGAGCTCTTCTACACATATGAAAATGGTGTCATTTAACTGCCATCACTCAAACAAGCAGGCTAAGTTGTTTAGCCCAATAATGGTGATAGATTTGTCTAGCTGGTAAGGTGGTCTCTTTCCCCTGACTCTAGTTAGGTCTGCACTCAAATTATCCCAGAAAGATAAGAAAACTTACTTAGTATCCATCCTACAATGTGCTCCAAATACTGAAGATTACAATTGCTCTTCCCTTTGGAATAACAATGCCTTATTGTAGAATCTCAACACTCTAATGGTACAGAGGAAAAATAATTAATAATAATAATAATAATAGTGGCAGCTAACATTTATGTAGCTAGGCACTGTGCTAAGAACTTTGAAATTATTATCATATTTGATCCTCACAGCAGCCCTGGTAGGTAGGTATGATTATTATTCCCATTTTGTAGATGGGGAAAGATCACTGGATTTGGAGACAGAGGATAAGAGTTCAAGTCCCAGCTCATGCCCTTGGACATGTTCTTTCCCTTCTCTTAGCCTCAATATCTTTGCCTGTAAAATGAGGGAACAAAATGACATGTAAGTCACCACCACCATACCACTTCTATGTGTATTCTACTTCAAATTGCTTTCTATCATCTACTTATCTTTTCTGCTCCTCCCCTTAAATCAGGCAAATCAGAAACTGTTGTCATATCTGCTTTACAGATGAAGAAACCAGGACACTGAAAGTTAGGTGAGTTATTCTAGGTAAGACTGACATAGAGGTAGTCTGACTCCCATGCAACAGTCTTCTCCTGCTATACAACTCTCAAGTCTCTGTGATGTCAAAGGTACAAAAGGAGTTACAAGAAAGATTCCCTTCCTGCCTTTGAACTGTGGAAGACAGAAAAAGGGGCAGCCAGGTTGAAGGAGTTTGCCCCAAGTCATAGTGAACATCAGTTGAGGAGCAGATAGAATATCAATGTGTTGACATTTAGCCTGATGCTTCATCCTCTAGACCATTATGGTGACCTTTCTGGCAGTGTCAAGAAAGACCATGACATTTCCCAGTAAGAGGTTGCCTCTGTATAAATAGCTGGGCAGCTAGGTGGTACAGTGAATAGGACATTGGGCTTAGAGTCAGGAAGACTGATCTTCCTGAATTCAAATCTGGCTTCTGACACTAACTAGCTGTGTGACCCTGGGCAAGTCACTTAACCCTGCTTGCCTCAGTTTCCTCATCTGTAAAATGAGCTGGAGAAGGAAATGGCAAACCACTACAGTATCTTTTCCAATAAAATTTTAAATGGGGTCATAAAGACTTGGACATTTCTGAAAAATGACTAAACAACAAGAAGGGAATTATTAGATGACAGGGAATAAAGATTGAGGGGCAGTATTGCATAGTGGATGGGGACTCGAGCTGGAGTCAGGTGGACCTGGGTTCAAATTCTGATTTGCACACTTATTAGTTGCATAACCTCGAGCAAATCACTTAACTCTTCTATGTCTCAGTTTCCTCTTCTGCAAAAAAGGGGGTGGGTAGACTCTGTGATATCTAAGGTCCCTTGTAGTTCTAAACCTATGATCCTACAATCCTGCCCTTGTTCTTTGGAGATGTTTCAGACTCTACACTGATGGGACTATATCTCTAGAAGTTGTATCCCGACCCTGATAAAGGAGTCCTAGACCATCCAGGTACCTTTGAAAAGAAAGAAAGGGTGGGGGCTGTGATTGAAGAAGACCAGGAAGCTCTGTAAGTCCTTCCCCAGAGGGTCTCTTCCACAAAGTATACACTCAGGGGACAGCTAGGTGGTGCAGTGGATAGAGCACCAGCCCTGGATTCAGGAGGACCTGAGTGCATATCCAGCCTCAGACACATAACACTTACTAGCTGTGTGACCTGGGCAAGTCACTTAACCCCATTGCCTAACCAAAAAAAAAAACAAAACCAAACAAAACAACAACAAAAAAACCCACAAAATATACACTCAGCCAGCCAATTAACGTGCAAAACTCCTCCAGGGTGTAACGATCTCAGGGTACAAGCTATAAAGTTTGAGTAGGCAAGTCACAGGTGTATAGTATCATATTCACAAATAAACAGAATTTTAATGCTAGGAGGGACAGGAGATCATCCAATTCTGTCCTCCCATCCCTACAGAGAGACACATGTTAATCACAGTGCTCTAGTTTTCACTCCTAAGTTGGCTAGTTCACAGGACCCCTGGGTTCCTCTATCTTCCTTCATCAAGTTTCTCTTCTTCCATTTTCTCATGTCTTGACTAGACACCCCCTGTGCCATTCACACACCTAACCTGGACTTTCTGAAACAGGTCTGTCACAAAGCTGTCATCTGCATGCTTTCTGATTAGCAACTTGAGCACTTTTTCTTACTCTTCAATTGGTTTGCACTCTTGAAGATTAACCTGGTGGGTGATGAGCCTGAAGGCTTCCTTGTAGGAGATATGAAGATAAAAGTTCCTGTCTGAGACAAAGTAACTACATAGTTATCTGGCTGCAAGATTCATTCAGGACCTTCCTAAAAGGGATCCCAGATTTCCAGCACCACCTCTTTGTGGTATGTCTTATCTTTGGTGTCCTCTATGGCAGAGGAGCATGGACATCTGTAATCCGTAAGATTCAATTATGAAGAGAAAGCCAAATTTTTTCCTATGGTACCAGAAGATACTCCAAAAGCTTCCAATATTTTAATTGAGTCACCAGTAAGTACTGAGTCCTACCAAATCATCCCACTCCCTTTCCTGAGTTAGTGCTATAGGCTTTCCAAAAAACACAATGTCAAGCAAGATAAACATCATGCACATGTCTTCTGGGAAAGATTCCTTCTTGATTTCACTAAGAACCGATGATGACTCAGGTACCAATGTTCAAAACATCCCAAGAATTGGATAGAGTTTTCAGAAGGGGTAGTATAGTTTTACTGTTGTTTACCTAGGTTGGAAGCCCAGGAGTCATCTTTGACTCTTCCCTCTCAGGCACTGCCCCTCGTCCAATTACATTCTGAGCCTTGCAGAATCCATCACCTCCTTTCCATTCACACCAGCCCCACCTGTCCTGTCCTCATCACCTGTCAACTGAACTATTACAATAACCTCCTGACTGGTGTCTCTCCTCCCCAATCCATTCTTGACACAGCTGTCAAATCTACATGTCTGACCACGTCACTCCTATGATTAAGAAACTTCAGTGGGTCCCTATTCCTGCCGAGATAAAATACAAACCCTTCTGTTTGACATACAAAGCCCTTTGCAATATAGTTCCAGCTTATGTTTCCAGGTTGAATACACATTATTCCCCCTCACATGCTCCACACTATAGCCGAACTAGCCCATTTGTTGCTCCCCATACATGACATACTACCTCCTGCCCCCATGCCTTCCCTTAAACTGTCTTCCATTCTCTAGGATATGTGAAATTGAGGATTCCTAGGATGGGTTACATGGTTCCCATCACTAGGGCACAGTGGAGGCAAAACTCTGTAGCTGGCCACTACTGCTCTCTTTAGGCAATGTTATAATGGGGCTGTTGAGCTTCACACAATTCTTTCTCCTTCTAAGCTAAAGCTAACACTCAGGCTGCTTCTACCATGAGATTGAAATAGGGTCAAATAAAAGCATCTATGTCCTCCCTGGAGAAATAAGAATACAAAAATGCCCAAGGTTAAAGTGGGAATACTCAGAGAAACAGGTATTTGGAGGGAAGTCCTCACAAAAAACTGAACTGGGGAACCTGGGGATGGAGAGCCATTCCTGCAGAACAGCTCTGTGAGATTTACTAGGCTACCGCTCCTCACCTCAGGGCTTGGGAAAAAAAAAATCATTAACGGAGGAGAGGGAGGCAGCTTTAATATAATTAACTCTTGATTTTCTACCCATGAATTATTCACTTTGTATATTAACTGAGCACATTTTTAGTCCCAGTTTATCTTCTGAACATATGGAGACACCTGGCTCACCTCCCATTATTGGTTAGTATATGCTTTGGGAACGGGAACTCATTTTTATATAAATCCAAGTAGAATTCAATCAGGAAGGCAAATCAGCCACAAACAATATGAGGGTGTTTGTCTGTAATAAGGGTTCTCAACCTGGGGCCAGTGGCTAGATTTCAGGGGATCTGCACATTTTTAGACATATTTTGATTACTGTATTTCAATATAATTAGCTTCCTTTGAAATCCTGTGTATTTAATTTTACTTATTTAAAAATATTGTTCTGAGAAGAGATCCTTGGGCTTCACTGGATTACTAAGGGTGTGTCCGTGTCACAAAGAAGGTGAAAAATCCCTAGTCTGTAATATATAAAGTTACAGGATCTACAGCCTGAAGGGATCTCCAAGTTCCTCTTATAGATAAGGAAATGTTAAGTGACCTACTTAGGGTGACACAGGCAGGTCATCCAACTCCAGGACCAGTGTTCTTTCTGCTGCCCAATGGAGTTTATGCTCTGTTACCAAAGCCTTTGAGAACCCTGAGTGTTGATGAGACCTCAGAATGGCATTTTAATGCCTCCCTATGCATATGTGTATATGCATGTGTACAAAACCCTCTACCATAGGCCTATTTTGATACCTCGCCATCAGAAGTGAGTGATGTGTAGTTCCTGGAAGCTTTATCAATGGAGGGAAAGCTCTAGCAGGTGATACCAGGCCAATACAGGCCTTGGAGATGGGACTGGTGATGGACTGTCTCTCTATTATTCAAAACCAAGTCTGTCTCTTTTTAAAGACTTTCATCGCCCCAAACGGTTGGATTTTTTTTCAGTCATGAGAATTCATGAAACTCTCAGTTGAAGCATAGAAGGGCTCTAATCTGCTCTCGTGGATGGTGTGCCCTTATCAAATGAAGCCATAGATTCTGGAGGTATTAAAGGAATGTATGCAAAATACACTCCCAAGCCAAGTAGGAGTGATTTTTTTTGGATTATCTGGTTATTTGGAATACCTGTGCCACTGTATTCATCATATGGCATGAATAACCCATGAATAAACAAGGATTTAAGTCATTGGTGGAATGAGCACTGGATTTTCTTAATAGTCCATATTCATATGGTGTTTTAAGGTTTGCAAAGTGCTTTTCTCACAATAACCCTGGGAGGTAGTTAGTGAGTTATTCTTATCCCTATTTTATAGATCATAAAATGGAGTGAATGAAACTTGGAGGTGAAATGACTTGCCTAGGACCACACCATAGACACTAAAACCCAGTTTTCCATTGAACTCAGGCCACCTGAATCTCTCCACCAAACTATGCTAACTTCTGCTTAGTTCAAGTTCTGCTACTAACTAGCAGTGTGACATTGAGGCAGTCACAACCTCTCTGGGCCTCAGTTTCCTCATGCAGGGTACTGACTTTCCTCATCCAGCTGGGGCTGGTGGTGTAGACTTCATGGTCTCTAAAGTGTATTTCAGCTCTAACATTCCATGATCTCCTTTTCAGGGCTCTTGTCTCCCAAGCCAGGAGAAAGCTACATTCAGACCTACCTTCCCTTCTTCTTCATTTCCCTGAAACAAGGGAATGGATCTGAGGACCTCTCAAACACTGATTGATTCGCCTTAGGGCAAGCCAATTTCCTGAAAGTTAAATGGGCTGACTTCAGGCCTTGATGAAACTAAGTCTCTAGTGGTAGCAATAACTTTCAAGCTATCAAAGTGAAGTCAAATTCAGCTTCCTGGACACTCAGACTCATGGGAATATTTTAGTGAAATTAAATCCCAAAGAGGTTAGAGATAGCTCAGGGTGAGAGACCAGAAGAGAGAGCAAGGGAGTCATAAATAATTTTCCATTCCCTAAGCATTTTTTAAAGTTTACCATATGAATATCAGACAATTGATTTCAAAGATAAAATCTGTTTGGCAACTCTTCCAACTCTTTTTTCAGGCCCCATGCAGGCCTCTATCCCTGGATATATAGGCATGATTTTTAGGGTGCTAGAAAGATCCTCTCCACATATCTTCCCTACTGCCCCAATATTGGGAATTCCTTTAACAAAGGATATAATGCTTGATTCACAGAAGGATTAAAGCACAAATCCCACTGGGAAGGGTAACACCGACTTGAATACACTCTAAGGTTTAAGTGACGAATCTCAAATTGTTTCTAGAAAAGCAGATGAAGGAAGTATTGGATCTTGAAGTGGGAGGTTTGGGGGATGACCACTATGAGCATTAACAAGAGGACATTTAGATAAATGACTACAAAAACAACTATGAAAGACCTCAGATCTCTAATCAATTCAATGACTGATCATGATTCCAGAATAGTGATGAGGAAGCATGCTTCTCACATCTCAGCAGAGAGGTTAGGATAGATTACAGGTGCAGGATGAGACATATACTATCAAACACATTTAATGTGTGAATTTGTTGGCTCAACTATACTAACATGTTGTTACAAGCAAGGGCTTCTATTTTGGGTGGGAAGAGTTGTGTGGAAGGAGGTGGTGGGTAGGGATACCTATAAAAAAAGAAAATTAAAAAAAGAATAGCCATGATATATTTTATAACCACACAGAGAATTGCAGAAGGATGATCAGAATGAGACACAGATAGGCAGGGCAGTTTTATTACTGTCATGTTCAATTCAATGTATATTAAAGAACTGAACATAATAGAAGTTCAGTGTCATATAAAAATACACACTTTTTTTTCACTTTCTATTCCATTGAACAAGTATGGTGTCCTTTCTGTCTCTAGAGCTAAGACCCCATGATCTATTAAGAGCCTACCATATGCAGATCATTGTGCCAAGTGCTGGGAAAAAATACAGAGAGATGAGACACATAGCTAGAGAAATATGACACACTATAACAACAACCTTACATTCAAAAAAGTGCTAGGTAAAATTTGATGAGGAAGTCTATTATCCACCACGAGGTTCAGGGAAGACATTTCCTGGAGGAGGAAGCACTCAAGTTGGGATTTAACAACTTGTATCAACACATAATAATGGTAATAATACTAACATCACATTTGTATAATTCCTACTAAGTGCTAAGCACTTTACAAATATTATCCCACTTTATACCAAGTTGGGTATAGCTAACACAATGGATGGCAAAGTCAGTGTACAAAGAGATCTTGACAGCCCAGAACAATGGATCCAATCAAATAAGATGAAATTCAAGAGAGATAAATGTAAGGTCCAATAGGCGGGTTAAAAAAATCAGCCATACACGTGCAGAATAGCAAGTTCCAGGATACTTCATGTTTTATATGAGTAATACAAGATGGCAGCCAAATAGATTATTTTATCTTAGGCTACATGTGATTAAAAGGCATGACTTCCAGAATTAGGGAGGTGATAGTGCCACTGAACTGTGCCTTAGTCAGACCACATTTGAAGTACTCTTTACTACCCATGTGACCTCAGTCAGGGTATTGAACCTCCCTAGTTCCCAGTTTCCTTATCTATAAAATAAGGGGATTGGACCAAATTACCTTTGAGGCCCCTTCCAGCTTGATATCTATGATGATGACTCTCAGGCCTGAATGTCACATTTTTTTTTAGGCAACTGAGGTTAAGTGACTTGCCCAGGATCACACAGCTAGTAAGTGTCAAGTGTTTAGTCTGAGGCTGGATTTGAACTCAGGTCCTCCTGACTTCAAAGCTAGTGCTCTATCCACTGTACCACCTAGCTGCCCCCCTAAATGTCACCTTTTAAGGAAGGCATGGACAAACCAGGGTACCTTAAGAGGATAGCAACCAGAATGGGGAAGGGACTGAAAACTATACATCAGAACCTTAGGCAGCTAGGTGGTACAATTGATGCTGATGCTAAACCTGGAGTCAGGAGCTCTGAGTTCAAATGCAGCCTCAGATGCTTACTAGCTGTGTGACCCTGGGCCAGTAACTTAACCTCTCACAGCATGACTTTCCTTATCTCTAAAATGGGGATAATAATAGCATCTACCTCCCAAGGTTGTGATGAGGATCAAATGAGTTAACATACGTAAAGTACTTTGTAAACCTTGAAGCACCATATAAAATACTAACTATTAAGGATCTCCCATGTCTCTTGGAATCCCTAGTTCTCTCTAAGGAATAGTTCCTATTCTACCTTCCACCTGAGGCCTCCTTTAATTCCCCCAGCTAACAGTATCTTCCTCCCTAAAGCACCTTGTATGCATTTTGTATATTCCTATATATGCACATGCTGTCTCCCTGAATACATTGCAAGCTTTTTGAGAACAGGAATGGCTTCACTTATGCTGTTGTTGTTCAGTCGTTTCAGTCATGTCCAACTCTTAGTGACCCCATTTGGGGGTTTCTTGGCAGAGATACTGGAGTGGTTTGCCATTTCCTTCTCCAGCTCATTTTACAGGTAAGAAATCTGAGGCAAACAGTGTTAAGTGACTTGCCCTGAGTCACACAGCTAGTAAGTGTTTGAGGCTGGATTCGAACTCATGAAGTTGAGTCTTCCTGACTCTAGTTCCAACGATTATCTACTGTGCCCCATGGCTGCCCTTGAAGGGTTGTGGGTTCTGCTTATCCCCCAGGGAGCAGAGCTAGATGGGATGGGCAGAAGTTGTGGAAAGACAGATTTAGTGTTGGTGTGAGAGAAAATTTCCCTTAATAATTCGAGCTGGCTTCAATCAAATAGGCTCAGTGGGGCTGGGACTAAGCAGCTTCTTGCTCACAGGAGATCTCTAGGCACAATATGGACAACTACTTGTTGAAACATTGTAGAGGGAATTCCTGGGCCGGTATGAGTTGAAATAGGTGATCTCAGTAATCCCTTCCAAATCTGAGATTCTGTGATTCTATGAATAGGCAAAGAGGGGCAGGGAGGGTATTTTAGTCCTATGAAGCATCATGAACAAAAGTACGGGGAGTAGTTAGAGGACAGAAAGTAGCAGAACAGAGAATACATGGAGGGTAATAATACAAGACTGAGCTGGAAATGCAGAAGGGTTCCAGATGGTTAAGGCAAAAAGAGTTTAAATTTGACTCAGAAGGCAACAGGAAATCACTGAAGGGTGGGGTTTTGTTTTGTTTTATTTTATATTTGTTTTGCAAAGGAGTGACATGACCAGATCTGTGTATAAGAATTATTTTCTCAGCAGTTTGAAGGATAAATTAGAAGAAAATCTGAGTGGAAATTACTTCAGTAATAGAGGTAGATGGTAATGAGGTGATACATTGGAGTGAAAGCCATGGGGAGCAGGGAAAAGGAGATAAAGACAAGATCACAAGAAAAGCAGGAAACTGGAGGAAAACATTTTACCACAAGATTCTCTGAAAAAGGCTTGATTTCTCAAATATATAGAGAACTGAGACAAATTTATAAGAATACAAGTCATTCCCCAGTTGATAAATGGTCAACGGATATGAACAGGAAATTTTCAGAAAGAAGAAATCAAAGCTATCTATAGTCATATAAAAATGCTCTAAATCACCATTGATTAAAGAAATGCAAATTAAAACAACTCTGAGGGATTGCCTCACATCTATCAGAGTGGTTAATGTGACAGAAAAGGAAAATGACAAATGTTGGAGGAGTTGTGAACTGATCTAACCATTCTGGAGAGCAATTTAGAACTATCTCCCAAAAGCTATAAAACTGTACATACATCCTTTGACCCAGCAATAGCACTACTAGGTCTGTATCCTGAAGAGATCAAAGAAAAAGGAAAAGGACCATTTTGTACAAAGATATTTATTTATAGCAGCTTTTTTTTTAAGGTAGCAGAGAATTAGAAATTGAGAGGATGCCCATCAATTGGGGAATGGCTGAACAAGTTGCAGTATATGATTGTGATAGAATACTATTGTGCTATAAGAAATGATGAGCAGGATGCTTTCAGAAAAACTGGAAAGACTTAAATGAACTGATGCTGCATGAAGTGCACAGAACCAGGAGAACATTGTACACAACAAAAGAAATATTGTATGATGATCAATTGTGAATGACTTAGTTATTCTCAGCAATAGTGACCAAGACAAATCCAAAGGACTGATGATGAAAAATGTTGTCCACCTCCAGAGAAAGAACTGATGGAGTCTGAATGCAGATTGAAGTGTACTTTTTAAACTTTCCTTCTTCTTCTTCTTCTTCTTGTTGCTTGGTGTGTGCTTTCTTTCACAACATGGCTAATATGGAAATATTTTTCATGGCTATATCCTATGTACAAGCTGTATCAGACTTCTTGCCATTTTTAGGAGGTGGTAGGTGAGATAGGGGGAGAATTTAGAATTAAAATTTTTAGAAAATGAATGTTAAAAATTTTTGGTTACATGCAATTAATACAAAATAAAAGTAAATTTAGAAAAAAAATGGAACCTGTCTTATCCTGTGTCCCATTCCTGAAAAAAAATTGATCCTAGCTAAGGTAATAGCTGCTAATAGAAAGAGCCCTGCAACTAGAGTTAGAAAAGCTAGGCTAGATTTCTGACTATGCCGCTCACCAGTCTAAGTGCCTGTAGACAAACTGCATCTCTGGATTTCATTTTCCTCATCTAAAAGATAAGAGGATTAGATGATCTCTAAATTCCCTTGCAGATCTAAATTCTCTAATTTATAGATGCCCAGGACTTAGCACAGTACTTGGTGTACAGTAAGTGCTTAATAAATGCTTTTTATTCACTCATTCCTATGACAATATTTAAGGTATTACTCCTCCCAGGTTTATTAACGTTTTATAAGCCACTGAAAATTGAAGAGGCTTTGAGACCTAAAGGAATAAATGGTAGAATCACAGTATAATGGAGAAGATATTTTTAAATCTTCTTAGGATCCTTCAAATTCCATTTGACAGGCAGGCAATTATCTTACCTCATCTTTAAATTGACCTAAAATCTATTTACAAGAGAATATAAAGCTAGCTAGGTAGGAAGGAGATCCAGAAAACAAAAAAGACACCCAAAGCATCAATGTTATCATAGCAAATGGTTAAAAATGGCAGGTGTCAGTCCTGATATTACCTTTCTCTTTCTTTTCCTTCTCTTTCCCTTTCTTCTTTCCTTTTTTCTTCCTTCCTTCTTCCCACTCTCTTCTTTCTTCTCTTTCTTTTTCTCTTTCTCCCTTCCTCTCACCTTCCTCTTCCTTCCTTCTCTCTCTTCTTCCTTCCTTTCTTCCTTCCTTCCTTTCTTTCTTTCTTTCTTTCTTTCTTTCTCTCTCTCTCTTTTCTTTCTCCCTTCCTTCCTTCCTTCCTTCCTTCCTTCCTTCCTTCCTTCCTTCCTTCCTTCCTTCCTTCCTTCCTTCCTTCCTTCCTTCCTTCCTTCCTTCCTTCCTTTCTTCTTCCTGCAGCCTCTAATTTCCCCCTTGCTCCTCTAGTCTAGATGAGTTTGATAGCTGATTTAAATTGGTGCCTTGTAGACAAATGCTGACTAGACACCCCACACTCCCAAGAGGCCCAAAGGCAAGAGGTTGCTATTGTTTATTCCCCCTGTAAAAGTTCATTAGTTTCTTCCTTTTCCACCTCAATTACCTCTGCCCTTCTTTCCTACAGGAAACATGAGTAATTCAAGAGTGAGGTTAATTATAAAAATGTACTCCCTGCGTAGGAGTGAGTGTCCTGTCTACAGAAATTCTAGACCTGTCTGTAGTGAGCCATGTATGATAATAGACCTACATTTCTTCAGTTTAGGGCTGGACTCACCCAGAGCGCTATCAGGCAATTGCTTAGTTGCCTGTGGCTAAAGGGTGTATGCTTGGTACTCAAACATTTGTTGGATGAATGAGTAATTGAATCTTGGCATCACATCTTAGAAGTTTTTCCAATATATTTTCTCGAGGGTTGCACAGCCCTATTTCTTCCTTCATCCCATAAAAGTAATGTGTCATTCATTCAGTCAGTCAGTCAGTCATTCAACAAATATGAAGTGTCTACTGCATGCAGATATCTGTGCTAGGTATTAGGGCAATACAAAACTTAGATAAGAGATAGATTATGACATCATGGAGCTTATATAGTATAATGGGGAGGGGGATATGTGATACATGTACAAATAAGTATACTTCAAAATAAGTGCTTTGTGAAGTTCAAGAGGGGAAAGTCATTAACATCAGGAGGAATCAGAAATAGCTTAATGGAAGAGGCAGGGAAGCTTGTAGCACCAGTGATGGCCAGCACAACCACACAAAACAATACTTAAAACATGCTGTTTCCTTTGCCTATGGCAGTGGAGAGTTGCCCAGTACATCTTTCTCTCTAAAGTCACGTAAGAAGTCTGCTCTGCATTTGCCAAGGGAGAGAGCCACCTGTCCGTATGAGTACTTGCTATTAGAGTCAGAAATCCATAGAAAGTTATAGGTGTAAGACCCCAATGTATCATCTAATTAAGAGAGGTTTAACCTTTTTATTATGTCATAGATTACTTTGGCAGCCCAGTGAAGTCTATGGACCCCTTCTTGGAATGTTTTTTAAATGCATAAAATAAAATATATCAGATTAATAAGGAAACCAATTATATGAAGACAAAGATGTAATTTTCTCCCATACAAGTTTACAGACTCACTAAAAAAATCTATTCATGGACCCCAGGTTAAGAACCCTTGATCTAATCTTACCAACCCATTTTACAAGTGAGGAAAATTGAAGCTCAGATTAGTTGTGATTTGCCCAGGGTTATACAACTATTGGGTACCAGAGGAGACTAGATCTCAGTCCTTCTAACTCACAGTCATGTGTGTGTGTGTGTGTGTGTGTGTGTGTGTGTGTGTGTGTGTGTGTGTGTGTGTGTGTGTGTTACCCTTGCCTCAGGAGACTGCTACCTTTCATTTCATTCTCTCCTCCTTTGCAGAAACTTTTAAAAAAGAAGCAAGGAGTCTTAGAACTTATGTTAGCAGGGTAAAGGCATCCCTCCAGGGGAAGAACTCTGGAAGGGGGGTGGGACTGGGATCAGGGCAAGAGAGTAAGGGGGAGACTTTATGAAAGCTGATCTTATCTTTCCTCCTGTAGATGTCTTGGGTTACATGAGCCTTCCATGAATGACGCTGAAGACTTTTCTTAAGAAAGGTAATGTCTGGGCCAATCAATGAGTCTGGGCCAATGGAGTGAGATCCTGTTACTTGCTAGGACTGAGATAGAATTCTTTGGGCTGGGCACAGGGCCATGAGAGTGAAAGCAGTAAGGGGAATAGGGTACCACTGAGCCTGGGTTGTTTGGGGGACACATTCTTGGCTGGGGACAAGAGAAGGCTGGGAGTGAGTGAGGAGGATGGAATTATTATCATCAAGCCTCTCAGGTTGACGATTGGCTTTTCTCCATCTTCACTCAGGCTAGGGCAAGAAGAAGTCAGCGTTAGTGGCAGAACAGAGTGATTTAAGGACAAAGCTGGTAGATGTGCTAGGAATAGGCCTGATGACTAATGGTCAAACATTCCAGTACTCACAATATACTTATGATTACAGCAAATGAATCGAGTTACACTTTATATGGAGCATGTGGTCCCAGTGGCAAAGGCAGAGGCAGAAAGACAGATGGAGAAACCTCTGCCCTGCTTGGATTTGTGACAACTGCTTTGTGACAACTGGGGACAAATAGCAGTAGGTAGGATTTGGGTTACACCAGTGTTTCCTAATCTTTTTCGATCTACAGCACACCTGTGAACTGGCTGGAATGTTTTCCTCCCGCTCTGTTTCAGCCATCTTTTTAATCACGTCCCTGTTCATGACCTCAAGCACATTACACATATAAACACACATTTGCTAATCATCTAACCTTCTTCCATCTCCCTCTTCATTAGTTCATGGTCACTACCACTCAACTTTCTTTATCCATGATCAAACATTGGTAGAGGAGCGTAAAAATCATGGTGCTGTAACATATAAGGGTGCTTTCACAATAACAATAATTCCCGTGACTCACACATATATTATGTTTTCGTTAAAAAAGCCCCATGAGGTAAGGAACAAAAGTAGCCATGAGCCCTATTTTGCAATGACAAAACTGAGATTTCAGTGATTTGTCTGTAGTTACAACCAGTGAAGTGTCAGAGCCAAGGTTCCAGCCCCTTTCTTTTAACTCTACCAAAGTTCCATGACCAATATTGAGTCTGGGCAACAGTGGTTTCCTCACCAGGAAGAACAGGAAATTTTTGTCTCTAGACTCTAGCTCAGTGTCTTGCAGATGGCAAATGCTTAATAAATATTTGTTGATTTCCTCTGTGTGGGTTGCCTACAGAAATAATGATGTTTAGGATATCTGAAAAGATACTGTACTTTAAAGTGAGAAGTAAAAGATGGACTGAGTGGGGATGGGGGGGCATGGAGACTGACATTATCAAGGAAAGGGAAAACTCATTAATCAAAGCCTCCCCTACTCCTAATTGCTGGAAAGTCTTTACCTGTGTTCCCTCCTTTTGCCCCATAGTGAGGACACTGGCTCCTCATAACTAGATTTCTTTGCTTTCACATCCCCAAGGGATCTCTTTGTAAGAGTTTTCACTCTTTTGCAAACTTCTCCCTTTAACCCAGCTTGTCTCCAGCTCCCTCCTGACACCCCCAGGCAATGTATTTCCAAGTTGTATTCACCATCTAATGTTTAAAATGATGCCTCGTCAGTAGAAATAGCGGCTGGCTTTCATTTGAGCAGCAGGAAGGAAGTGAGGACAGGCATACTGGGAGTGAGAGGCTTGTTAAAAAAACTAGATGTGAAAGTTTCATCAAGCTGCTCTTCTCCACCTTCGGTCTCTGATCAGTGGACTCCATGATGGGGTTGGACTAGGTCCCTAAATCTAAGGGACTTAGGTCTAAGGTCTCTTCCAGCTTTCACATTCTGACTCTTATCAATCCATAATCTAAGCAGGCAGGTCTTTCCCAGGATAATTTAATTTCTTTCTGTTGAAAGATTTGGGTAGTGAGCCCTTTCTTAGTGCCTTACTTTCTCCAATTATCTTACTTATCTTACAATGTCATGCACACAGTAGGTACTCAAAAGTTTTACTGAGTGAATGAAAAGAAATCATAGGCTAGAAAGTAGATGCCCATTGATTAGGGAATGGCTAAACAAATTGTGGTCCATCAATATAGTAGGGACACTGCAAGAGATGGTGAATATGAAGAATTCATAGAAGACATATGAACTGATGCAGAATAAAATAATTAGAACCAGGGAAACCACATACATACATACATACATACATACATACATACATACATATACACACACACAAATGACCATAGCAATGAAAATGAAAAGACCTTCATCTCCAACAAAACCAAACCAAAGTCTACATAACTTGAGTGACCCAGTTTGGCCTCAAAGAAGAGATGGGAAAATGCAAATATGTCCCATCTCCTTCTACGTGGAGATGGGGGACTATGGCTATAGATTATTGCATACACTGTCATAGCAGGTTAACGTCTTGGTTAGTTTTGTAGAACTGGTTTTTCATCTTTATTTTTTTGTTACAAGGAATTAGCCCTAGGGGTGGGGTGGGGGAAGATATATTTGAAAGTAAAGGTGATGCAAAAACAAAATATATTAATTAAAGGAATTTTTAAAGGAAAAATAATCATGGAATTATAGAGTTTTAGAGCAGAAAAATACTTAAGAAATTTGGTGCAGTGCTATGCTTGTATAGATGCAACTAAAGCCCACAGAGGTCTCAACTCAAAGGCTCAATCCAGTAATATCTTGCATTTACAACATATTTTAACTTTTTCCCAACATTTTTTACGTTCATCATCCCAATTTATCCTCACAAAATTCTAATAAAATATGCTTTATTATTCTCCCCTTTTCCATATGAGACTAGGACCATAAATAGTGCAAATTAGTAGCAAAGCCAGGACTAATTCCTAATTCCATTTCCCTTTGATAACCATCATGTGGCAGATGGTGGGGATTATTTATAATCCTGCTTGTATGGATGAGGAAGCTGAGCCCCCATTGGAAACAGTGCTCAGGCCTTCTACCATCCATTCCTAACTAACCTTTCTCTTACTAAGACGGAATTATTTCAATGGGGAAGATCTTGTTCTGCAGGAAAGAACACCACACTAAACACCAGAAAACCGAGGTTCTGGATTGAGCCTTTGAGTTTAGGGAGCAACTAGCCCCTACTAGGAGTATTTGGTCAGAAGCTGTGTGATAATTTGTCGGGAATATTGTAGTGGGGGGGTTCAAGGTTCATTTGGTAGGAGAACAAGATGACCTATGAGCTAGAAGATTTTGTTATTCTATGATTCTATTCCGAAGTCTACTAAACTCTCTGGGCCTCAATTCCTTCATCATTAAGATGGGAGGAATAATACCTTCTCTCTCTAGCACACAGGGTTGTTAGGATCAAATTAGATAATGTGTATACAATGTTTTGGAAACTCTTAAAGTGCCAAGGTATTACTCATTAATTTTTTTTTTAATTAGAGGGTTGTTTTTTTTTTTTTAATTAGCATGCATTAAGTCTAGGTTGGCTATATCTATTCCCTGGGGTAGATCTCTCTGCCTTTCCAGAGCTGCCATGTTGCTCACAAAAGTTCAGTGTTCTCTAGGGATGATGGGAAAACCACCTGGCAGGGATCAAAGCCGACATGGAAACCCAGTCTTGGGTCCCACAGGCATCAAGTGACAGTGTGTGGACAGCCCTACTGATTGCCTATGAATGGTGTCAGGTGTGTGAGCCTGCAGCAATGAGGAGCTGGACCCTCCTTACTCTATAGGCTCAAAGCCACTGAACATCCAGGTTTCTCTCAGGCTGGCCATTAGCCAGAAGGCCCTGGTCCAGAGCACTACCCCTCTTCAGTAGAAAGCCTTTCCTGCCTCCCCTCCTTCCCAATCCTTCATCCATTAGAGCTAGTGTTTTCCATCTGAGAATCCCTTCCACTTACCCTGTATATATCTCCTATGCACATAATGGTTCACATCTTGTCTCCTTCATTAAAATGTGATCTTCCTGAGGGGAAGGACCATCCATGTTTTTGCCCTTATCTGTATTCCCAATGCTCGGCACAATGCCTGGCACAATGTAAGCATTAAAAAATGCTTGTTGGGACAGCTAGGTGGAGCAGTGGATAGAGCTCCAGCCTTGGAGTCAAAAGGACCTGAGTTCAAATCTGGCCTCAGACACTTGACACTCACTAGCTGTGTGACCCTGGGCAAGTCACTTAACACCAATTACCTCACCAAAAAAAGCAAAAAAAAAAATGCTTGTTGATGGACTGACTGTTGGGAGTGCTCTATCCTTAGGGAATCCTGGACCCTTTGTGGAAGCTCTAGTGTACCCAGGGAGGTTCAGCAATGCCGGGCTGGGAGAAAGGCCAACTCTGCCTGACCTGAAAAATTCTACTAGATCACTCATCTGTGAAACTTTCTTGGATTAAGCAGAGCTGATTTCCATTCATTACTGCCTCTTTTTTGATGAGCACCCCAGCTACTCCCCACTGGTCTCATCAGGCATATATTTACATGCATTAACATGTATTTCCACTTGCCTTTTTTATGGGGTACCATCATTTAGGTGTCTATTATCTGTTAAGTGACACTTTAAATTCCTCAAAGGCAGGTATGGGACCACGGGGCCATGAGGCCATCTTCTTAATTTGTAACTTTGCTGTAACTTCATGCATTGTACACAGTGGTCTCCTTTTACAGCTACATCTTCACATTTCTCTCACATCTCCTATCTGGAGCCAATCAAATCCAGTCTGATCTCACCACCTCCTCATCCCTCATTTCTATAATGATGATGATGATGATGATGATAATCCTAATAATGACATAGCACTTTAAGGTCTGAGAAGCACTTTACAAATATTATCTCATTTTATCCTCACAACAACCCTGGGAAGCAGGTGGCATTATTATCATCCCCATTTTACAAATAAGGAAACTGAAGCACAGAGCAGTTAAATTACTTGCCCAGGATCACACAGGTAGTAAATGTCTAAGGCTGGATTTGAACTCAGGTCTTCCCCCATTCTAAATCCAGCACACTGTCCATTATGTCACCCAGACCTGCCTCCAGTTACCAAATGTTCTCTTCTCCAAGCTAAACAACTCTATATCTTCACCTGATGCTCACATGTTGGTTGGAATAAATGGAATTAAATTAGGTGGAGCCAGGCCCACTTTCAGATCCACTTCTCCCAAACACACCCCAGCGCTCTGACTTTCTAATCAGACTCTGTCACAGGCTTTCCATATGGCCCCAGCTCTTAAGTGGAGGTAGAAAGGTCAAAGGAAGGGGGAAAAGAAGAGAGGAAATTCTATAGCTATAGATAGATATAAAGGGAGAGCAGAGGAGACAAGAGAACGGAACAGAGGAGAAAGCAAGGAGGGAGGGAAGAATGACAGGAATGATGAGAAGAAGAGAAGGATGAGAAATTGTGGAGGGAAGCAGGAAGCAGGACGCAGCTGGCCTGTAGTACTCACGTGTTATGAAGCACACACCAACCACAATGGGGGTCTCCTGAGCCGAGACACTCACCGCAGCTTCGATACTGACTACAGGACTCAACAGGAACTCTGGTGAGCTATGAGGGCAAGAAACAAGTGGTTAACAGTCTTGAAAGAGACTCAGTGGCTCCTTCTATGAAATATTTGGCACAACATGAAACCTTAACCATTAAAAATTAGACCTTTTGATTTTCAGTTTGCTTTTCCAAAAAAAAATCGAGCTAAGAACCCTTGCACTCCTCGTGTCCTAAGTTTTTTATTTGAAAAGTACTTTGTATATCTTTAAGCAATATAGAAATATGAACCATTATTACTATTTCTAGTAGGAGTAGGAGTGTTCTCTCTTATGAGCTCTTTGAGAACAGAAACCGTATTCTGCCCCTCGTTTTTTAAAATCCCTAGCATTTAGCACAGTTCCTGGCACATAGCAGGAACTTAACAAATGTTTATTGACTAAAGGTTGTTATTAGGCTCGGAAGGGACCCTGAAGAACTGTACAATCTAGTTTCCTTCCTTGTTGAATTGAACTGAACTGATAACGCTTCTTAAGTCATGCCCTATTTTGTGTGCCTGGTGTGCCTGGGTCAGAGGTCAAAGGATCTCAGGTCACCTTCTCTTTTTTTTAACTAAATTTTTTTTTTAAATGAATATGTTTACATTTTTTCTTCCTCTCACCTCTCCTCCAGAGGAAAAAAAAAAGAAGAGAAAAATAAAACTCTTATAACAGATATACTCAGCCTTAAAATCCGGACACTTTGCACAAAACATGAATTCTCTCCAGAGCAGTAACTCAAGTAGGGTCAACCAGGGTGGGAAATTTAAGGGGTACTAACAGCACTGTCAAGTCTGTGGGCATATAAGTTCTCTTGGTCATTTGTCTCTTCTCTTGAAGCTCTCTGAGGATTTTAAAAAATTATATTTGCATTATCCACATAAACATACCCACATATATGTTTATATATGTGTTTATCTATATATGTATATTATTTTCTATATATTATCTGTATTTATATCTATTTACAATTGTGCATTCATCTATTTATTTATGTATGTTATTTCCCCCACTTCCAAAATAGAAGTACACCACAAATATTCATTCTGTGATATTCATGTCTTAGAAAGATGATGAACTTGAACTTTTATTTTTTCTCCCCTTTTTTTTTTTCTTTTTAGGCAGTTGGAGTTAAATGACTTGCCCAGGGTCAGACAGCTAAGTAAGTGTCAAGTGTTTGGTCTGAGGCCGAATTTGAACTTAGGTCCTCCTAACTTCAGGGCCGGTGCTCTATCCAATTCACCACCTAGTTGCTCCTTTCTCCCCTTTCTTTACCAGAGTCTATTTTACTCTCCCAGCTAATTCTTCTTCTGGTGACTTTCACCTGTGCTGGCCTTTCTGCTGTCCTAGAGAGACTCTTTACATTCAAGGTCATGGTTCTTTGTTCATCCTTTCTGCTTTTCTTTCATCTTAAAAGGTCATTTGGAGTTTATAGTTTTTCTTTTTATTTGTTTTGTGTTTTTGAATATATCCCTTTTCCTCCTCCACCCAGCAAGTCATCCCTTGTCACAAAGAGTAAGAGAGAAAGAGGAAAAAAAGTTGAGGAAGATCACGCCTGACTATGTGCAATATTGCATTCCCATAGTCCTCCACCTCTGCAAAGAGAGGAAGGTTCTGTTTTTCTTTTAATAAGGGACCATGAACTCATTGTTAGTGGCCTTAGCTCACTCACTTTTTTTGGACTACTGGCTCTAAGGGTCTTCTCTCCAAGATGAGTTTTTGCTGTCTTTCTTGCACACTTCCTTGGATTAGTAGGGACTGTGTCTCTGATGGAGAATTTGATACTATCTTTCACCAGGAGCTTGTTATGTAAAATGTCCCATTGACTTTTCTCTGTTTGAACCTCACTCTCCAATTTCTTACAGTCTCCTAAAGACTACAGGAGGCAGATTTTGGCTTTACCTAACGAAAAACTGCTTGAAAACTAGAACCGTCCAGAAATGAAAAGAGCTACCTCAACAGAAAGTGAGTGCCCCATCACCGGAGGTGGTTAAACTAAAGCTGGAGGATTATTTCCGAGGAATATTGTGCTGTAATGAGTTATTTCTGTACCTGGGGCCAGTATGGCTGGGGAGTGGAGAAGGGGCAGGTTCACTTGGGGTGCAGCCTTGGAAGTGAGGGGGCAGGTGAAAAGGAAACGTGTTCCCATGCTGGTGAAGGGCAGAAAGTGTCCCCAGGATGAATCTGCTACCACTGTCATGGTGGGTATAGGGTGAGCAGGGGAGGAAGTGCCCAGGACAGGACTACTGTCAGTTTCTCATCATGGTTGCCCCCACCCTAGTTATGGCTTGAGTGAGGATTCATGCTCTGTGACAGGGGTCAGGGTTTTAAGACTTTGGATTCCTGAGAACCCTGACCTACGCCACAGACATGCCAGGGCAAATGGGGTAGGGCTCATGAAATGCTGTCGATTCAATTCAATTAAACAAAGATTTATCTGGGATTCAGCTATTGTTAACCTTACGACACAGAGTCATTGATCAACCCTTTGATGTGGTTTGTGTCTAAGACCTTGAACAGCATATAGCACAGCCCAATGCACAAGGCTTTCCTTGGGGATACACATGACATGGGGGAACAAAAACACAGACAGGCAGGGAAAATCAGGCAGGTAACAAGATTCTCCAAAGCTGCGCTGCTCTGCCCCAAAGAGGTCTCACCTGCCTTTCTCAATCTCTCTCCCTCCAAAACATACAGCTCTATTATCACAGTATAATGAGCCAGGTTAAATACAAACCCGGAAGCCTGGGCTCACTCCCCACTTCTGTCTGGTACAGTGGAAAGGGCCCTGACTTTAGAATCAGGGGATCAAGATTCAAACTGACCAGCTACCGGTGTGACCTTGCGCAGCTCACAAAGTCTCTGGTCCTCAGTTTCCTTGTCTATAAAATGACAAGGTCACCTCAGCTGTTCCTATGATCCATGATCTCATGCTCTATGGCTTAGAAACAACTTCAGAATGGGAAAGAAGCTGGTGTCACTGTTAAGGCTATTGGCAATAGCTGTTGACTCCTTGCCCTGGCCCCACTGTGCTCATGGTAGACGTTAGACTAGACAACCTTTGAGCTGTTTACCTTCCAGCTTGGGGATTTGAAGGTGTTTTTAGCATTCTTACCCTTGAATCTATACACATCTATTTTATGGATAGACCCTTTTTGGAATTTCTTTCTTTTGTTTTCACTGGTGTTTCATTATCCTCTACCTTTATTGTGTCTTTAAAAAAAAAAGTTGAGTTGTTACTGTTGTGTTAGACTCTTCATTGAGGCCATCTGGGGGTTTTTTGGCAAAGATACCGGAGTGGTTTGCCATTTCCTTCTCCAGCTCATTTTGCAGATGAGGACTGAGGCAAACAGGGTTAAGTGACTTGTCCAGGGTCACACACCCAGCTAGTAAGTGTCTCTGGCCAGCTTTGAACTCAAGTCTTCCTGACTCTCTAGGCCTGCACACTTTCCACAGTTTCCACCTTTTAAAAAGCAGTTCCTTTCTATTTTTTGGTATACTTTTGTTTTTCAGAACCTCTTTCTTGTCTATCTTTCCTCATAGGCAAGCCCATGCCTTCCATTGCCCCACTTGTCCTCTTTTGCCTTCTTAATATTGGAACTTGAAAAACAATGAACCACAAAATAATTCTCTATTGATCATCTCTACCACTTCCTTCCACCATGGGCAGATATATGTGTCTGTCTTCAGACATGAGCTATCTTCTGACCATATCAATTCATCGCTGCTCAGTTCCTTAATGGTGGGAGTCTCATACACTCAATGTACAGGAAAGTTAGAACCAGAAGTTGCTTGATAACATTTGCTATCCTTTTATCACCCAAGAATTGAATTTTGCAGCAGGAAGGGGTCTCACAGATCATCTCGACTAGGCCAACTCCTGGGTTCATAGATAGAGAATCTGAGAACCATAGAGGTTAAGGATTCACCCAGGTCACAGAGTCATTTAGTTCATAGCAGAACCAGGGCCAGCATTCAGGTCTCTTGACTCTAACAAACTTTCTTTTCCAAGGAAAATTTCCAAATCCCTAAATCACTCACTTTTCTTCTTCTTTTATTTTCGTGTTCATATTGCTTTTTGCACCTGTTTTCTCTCCAAAATATGTACTGAGAATTCTCACCAGTCTATCCTCCGCTTTTCTGCCCCTTCTCGCCATCATTGTAGCATTACACAGTATTGGGCTGGCTCTGCCTCTGTCTCCTCCTGCTACACTGCTTGATATTTGAAACGTTCCCTTCCCTTTTCCTCCTGTTACTGCCCCTTCTCAGCAGGCGCTGTGATGGAGATTGGGCTGTGCACCACTAGTCATTTTTTTCTTTCTAATTTAGATGTGCATCTTAAGATTGAAAGCATAGTACAGTGGAAAGGGCTCTGAATTCAGTGTGGTAGACTGGAAACAATAATGGATTTGGATTCAGAGAAGGGTTTTTGTCCCTTAATACCTGTGTGACCCAGGGCAAGGTGTTTCATCTCTCTGGGCCTCAGTTTCCTCATTTGTAAAGATGATTAAGTAGGATTAGATGGCCTTTAGGGTCCTTTTAACACTACAGGCAGCTAGGTAGTGCAATGGATAAAGCACTTGGCTTGGAGTCAGGAAGGTGAGTTCAAATCCAGTCTCAGACCCTTACTAGCTGGATGATTTCTAGGCTAGTCACTTAGCCTCTGTTTGCCTTAGTCTCTGAAACTATAAAATGGGAATAATAATAACACCTACCTCCCAGGGGTGTTGTGAGGATCAAATGAGGTAATATTTGTAAAGCACTTAGCATAGTTCCTGGCACACAGTAGGCACTTAATAAATGCTTGTTTCCCACCTTCCTACAATCCTATGACCTTGGGTATGTTATTTAATGTCTCTGGGCCTCAGTGCTTCATCTGTCGAATGATGGAGTTGTATTAGCTGACCAGCAGAGTCATCTAAATCTAAAGTTTTTTTTAAATAGTATTTTATTTTTTTCCAATTACATGTAAAGACAATTTTTAACATTCATTTAAAAAAAATTTGAGTTCCATATTTTCTCCTTGCCTCCTTCCTTTCCCCCTCAAAAGCAATTTAACATAGGTTATTTATGTGCAATCATGTAAAACATATTTCCATATTAGTCATGTTGTGAAGGAAGAAACAGACCAAAAGAAAAAAAGCCACAGAAAAAGTGAAAACAGTATGCTTCGTAAATCTGAAGTTCTTCTAAATTTAAATCCTGTGATCCCGTGAAATAAAAAGACCTAGATTTAGGTCTGACTCTGAGCTCTGCCACTTAATAGTTTTATAACCTTGAGCAAGATACTTAATTCCTCTGGGCCTCAGTTTCATCATCCTTAAGATGGAGGTAATAGTCCTTATAATGCCTGCCTCACAAGGCTGTTGTGAGGAAATGGCTTTCTAAACTGTAAAACCTCATGAGGAAGAGTCATCACTGATCAACCCTTGGATGTGGTTTGGGGCTGAGACCTTCAACAAGAGCTATTTGAACAGGTGGGTGAGCCCAGCATACTGACTGCAGGGGACGACCTGGATCACCTTTGCCAACCTCCCTTGGTCACTTCCATTTCTTGCCTCACTCATTCACTGAATGTGAAGATGCTGGCCACGTTAATGTTGCAACAGGGATACTGGACTAGGAATCAGGTGATGTAGGTTCTAATCCTGGCTTTGTAACTCATTTGCTCTGATACTCTGAAAACTTAGCTTCCTCACCTGTAAAAATGAAGTTGGTAGATCAAACGATCTATAAGTTTACTTTCAGCTCTAATTCTTCATACAGTAGAGAAACTCACCTTGTCCCCAACACTTTTGCATGTTGTTGAAGGAAAAAAATGATGGCTTGTCCCATAAAAGCTCTTTTTTTCTTTTACATTTAATATTGGTAGATGGCATGCTATACGATAGGAGTGCCATCTTCTCTTTTCCTTCCTCCTTTCTGGAAGGGAGGAAATGGCTGAATCTTACTGAGACCTTATCTATCTCACTGAAGCCTTGCGTGTTTGCACCCTGACTCTTTTCTTTTCTCACATCTGGGGTTATTGGGAATTTACTCACTGGCATTCTGAGACGTGTGGTTCAAAGTTCTGAGAGTGATCTGGACTTCTGCTGTCTTTGAGCTGGAAGGAAGCCTTGAGACATACTTAGTCCTTTACAGAATAGTCCTCATTGGGGCTAGGGATTTTCCCTGAAAATGTTCCTACATTGGCCTTATCTTTGCTGCCTGTAACAGTATTTTCAGTTTGCAAACTATCTTCAGGGGACATTTCTCTGTGCCTGTCAGAGGACTTAGCCCCCATTTGGTGAGATACCTCCAATAGTGGAGCTATTTTAGGCTCTCTCCCTAAAGCCATGCTGCTATTTGAGTTGGGGAAGCTTGCTTTCCATGGACATCTAGGTATCAGTCATTCAACATTTATTAAGGACTTACTATGTATCAGGCACTGTGCTAAGCACTATACTAAGAGCTAGAGAAGGTACCTCTGGCCTATAGAGCATGCACTCAGTATAGTCAATGCATGTTTCTGCCAAGAAACATCATTTGTATAAGTGAAACCCAAAATCTATTTTCAAACATGAACCTCAATTGCTGTGTTGAGTCACTGCTTCCATTCATTAATTCCACAAGCCTATGGCATAGCTCCTTGCCCTAAGATGAAGGACGTGAGCGAATTTCTAGGTACTGTCCCCTACCTGAAGGTATTTTTGAACTGTCAAAGGAGTCTTACAATTCACGTATCATGTCCTTATTGAATTTTCTTTACCTTATTCCCATATATACTTTTTTATAGTCCCCCAACTTTCTTACTCTTATCTTTAAGAATTCCACGCCACACCATTTGTCTCTCTGTCATATGTGTGTGTGTGTGTGTGTGTCTGTATATATGTATATACACACTATAACTAAATAGTCCCTTGTGAGTACTAGCTTCCATAAAAGTTTTCATTTTTTTAGTTAACAGGAATCAATTTTCTCTCCATCTCAACCTTACCTCCCCCCCCGACCCCAAATATGTTAGGGGAAAAAATGGAAAAACAAAATCCTTGTAACAAATATGTATAGTCAAGGAAAACAAATTCCCTCATTGACTGCATTCAAAAACATACATTTCATTCTGTGCTCTGAATCTATCACCTCTCTCTCCGGAGGTGGATAGCGTACTAAATCATCAGTCCTCTGGAATTATTGATGGTCATTAAGTTAATCATAGTTCTTACAGCTTTCAGATTTATTCTTCTTTATGGTATCATACATGGAAATATTTTTCAATTACCACAATCATATTTTCACAACGTTGGTCCCTAATGCCTATATTTATCTAGTCACCAAGGAACAATACCCTAACCAATCAAATAATTTGATCAATTCCAACAACGGAAATTAGGAACTATACTAGTATCAGCCACAGTTATGAGCAGATTGTGTCTGTTATAAAGGAGTTGGATTTTTTTAAAGTGTAGATCAAATAAGATGTTTATAGAACTGTTAAAAATAAATGCTTGAGGAAGTCCGGAAGTCAAGCTTTCAGAACTTCCAGTCTCAGGAACACCTAGAGAAGGCAGACAGCCCCTTGTGCCTCTACCAGAGGGAAGTGTGGGGGGCAGCTAGGTGGCCAGTGGATACAGCACCAGCCCTGAAGTCAGGAGGACCTGAGTTCAAATCTGGCCTCTCACCAAACACTTCACACTTACTAGCTGTGTGACTCTGGGCAAGTCACTTAACCCCAATTGCCTGAAAAAACAAACAACAACAACAACAACAACAACAGCAACAACAAAACCAAACAGAGGGAAGTATGGGAAAGTAGAGGTTAGGAAGTACTCTCATTGGAAAGTAGAGCCAAGATGGCAGATGAGAGGCAGCAACTCTCCAAACTCTTCAACATTCCCATCTGAACAACTTTAACATAACACCTCACATTGAATTTTGGGGTGGCATAGCCAACAAAATGTCAGAGGGAGACATTTGTGCAGGCTAAGACAACTCAGAAGGTCAACAGCGGGGTGAGGCTGGCTCACAGTGCACATAGTGGCAACAAGAGTGGTGAGCCTTGGAGGTGGTCACCATGACAGCAGTAGCAGCAGCTTTGGGAGATCTTAGCCCAGAGACAGTAAGGGGGTTGGACAACTGGTCAGAAAGACATCATAGGGACCTTTACTGGCACTGGGTATAGGTGGTGCTGATTCGCAACTTTCTTGCCCACATGCAGTTCTGGGTCATAGTTCCAGGGGGAGAGGAGGGCTTGTGGTCAGTCACAAGGAAGCAGGGGCCCTGGTCAGAGTTCCAAGGCAGAGAGAGGTGTTAGCATTTGTGGTTGAAGGAAAGTAGGAAATCTGGTCAAGGTTACAGAACCAGTGCTAGTCCTTGAGGCTGCAGAGGAGCAGAGGTTTTTCCTGGGTAAAGACCAGAACAAAGACTAGGAGAACAATGACCACACCTCTCCCCAGATCACACCGCCTTGGAAGCACCAAAAACTTGAAGATGCCCAGAACTAGCTCTGAAAACAGCAGCACAAAATAAGCCTAAAGCTTGGAACGGTGCCTTCCCACCCTGAGGAAAGCAGAGCCTAAATGTAAAATAAAGTTCAAAGTCAAGAAATAGGCTGGAAAAATGAGCATACAACAACAACAACAACAACAACAACAAAGAATTTGACAATAAAAAGCTACTATTATGGCAGGGAAGACCGAGACAAAATTCAGGGAAACAACAATGTAAAAACTCTTGCATCCAAAGCGTTAAAGCAAAATTTTAATTGGACACAAACCCAACAAGAATTCCTAGAAGAGTTAAAAAAGAGATGAGTAGTAGAAGGAAAAATGGGAAAAGAAATGAGAGTGATACAAGAAAATTATGAAAAGAGAATAGCTTCACAAAAAGTTACAAAAATACTAAAAAAAAAAACACCCAAAAACAAACCCCTTAAAACCAGAATTATCTTGATGGTAAAAGAGATACAAAAATTTACTGAAGAAAAGAACTGATTAAAAGATGAAATTGGCCAAATGGGAAAAGAACTACAAAAGCTCTTTTGGAGAAAATAATTCCTTAACAATTAGAATTGGGAATCTAATAACTCCATGACACATCAAGAAACAATAAAACAGAATCAAAAGAATAAAAAAGAAAGAAGAAAATGTGAAATATTTCATAGGAAAAATATTTGACCTGGACAATAAATTGAGGAGAGATAATTTAAGAATTATTGGACTACCTGAAAGCCACGATCAAAAATGAACCTACACAACATATTTCAAGAAATTATCAAGGAAAAATTGCCTTCATATCTTAGACTCAGAGGATGAAATGGAATTGAAAGAGTCCACTGATCATCTCCTGAAAGATATCCAAAAGCAAAAACTCCCAGGAAAATCATAGCCTGATTCCAGAGCTTCCATGTCTAGAAAAGTATTGCAAGCAGCCATAAAGAAACAATTCAAATATTGTAAAGCCACAGTCAGGACCACACAAGATTCAGCAACTTCTGAGCAGAGGGCTCAGAATATGATATTCTGGAAGACAGAGAGTTAGGAGTATAACTAAGAATCACCTACCTAGCAAAACTGAGTATAATCCTTCATGGGGAATAAATGGGTATTTAGTGAAATAAAGACTTTTAAGCATGAGAAATGATGTAAGAAATTATGTTTAAAATGAAACAAAACAATAAATTTAGCAAAATCATGCTGGATGAGCTTCAATTTGTAATCCTGAAGGCTGGCCCTGCAGAAGACATGTTTTCCTTTCCACTTTCTCCTTCCTTCTGGAAGAGGAGGAGATGATCAAGGGGCCTTGATGAATCACCAAGGTCTTACTTATTTCTATTCTGTCCTTTTTCCTTTCTTAATTAAAACTTTGGCGATATACTTAGCCACACTCTGTTACAACAGCTAGCTCACATTTAGCCTAGCTGCAACATAGTGGTGCTGAGATACACATGATCTCATTCTCTGCTGTTTCTGGAGGCCCAAATCAGATAAAATTCTTAGTACAATCACAATAGTTCAGAACCTCAGTGAGAAAAATTTGAAACATTCAGAGGGAGATTTTATTCTTCGCCCTAATTTACAGTTTTGTGTATCTCTAGATATCCCCTGGCCTCTTAATGTTGGAGGCAAAATTGGGATTCAGGAAATATTTAAGAAAAAATAAGTGAGCAGAGTACATCTGTTACTGGATAAGCAGAAGGAGGGGGAGCTAGAGAATGAGCTGATCCTTTCTGAAAACTTCCCCTAATCCTGGAGGAGGTCAGTAACACTGATAGCTTCAGTCAGAGTCTTCTGTTCTGAGAGGCTTGCAGGGCCCCACAGTCCACCTCGATCTTTTCTTTCTCTGTTACAGCTGTAGCTCAACTACCCTTTTGAGGTTCTCTCTTCACCTGTTGCCTCTGTGATTTTTTTGATATTATCTCATTAAACCCTGGGTGAGGCAGAGGAGTCTTCCCATGGTAGCTGGTCCCTCAGTTCTTGGGGTCCTTGCTCCTTTCTCTCAGTCCACTATCTCAAAGGCTGTGTATACGTCTTTTGAAACTCCTGGGCAAGGCACAAGTACCCTCTTATGGCTCAAAGACTGAGATAAATTCAAACTGCTTTCATTGCTATAAGAGAATGAACTACAAATCCCAGAATGCCACTCAGTTCTCAAACTGTACTTCCTGTATATGAAACTGTCGACTTCTATCATCCTCAACCTGCTCATTAAAGAGAATCCACATTAAACAGAGAAGTGTACGGTCGACCAACACTACTCTGTTTCTCTGCATCACCTTCTGAACCTCCTTTTTCTTTCTTCCATGAATTTTTTAAGCTTTTTTTTTTTTTGATAACCATTTCTTTCTTTCTTTTTTCTTTTTGGTATTACTATCACTACTTACCAGCTCCTTTCCCTGTCCCCTCCCTAGTAATGAATTAAGCATAGTCAAGAAAAACGAGCCCGCATATTGGTTATGTCTATAATGTGGTCTCATTCTGTACCTGCAGCCCATTATCTCTCTTTCGGAATGTGGTAAGTGTGTAAAAAGCCTTTACTTCATCTTGCCTCATTAAATATCCTTCCCATCCTCCTCTTCTACTGTGTTCTGTGACTCCTCTTAGATTTATCAAATAATTTTTCTCTTTTCCATTCCCTAATGATGCACAGTTGCCCCTTGCATATTATCCCATCTGCTACTCTCACCAGCCTTTGTGTTAAGATTCCTGCATATATCCTGTGATTAGTCCTGGGTAATACCACTGGCCTCCAGTGCCTAATGCTCTCCACCTCTCCAATGTCACATAGAACCATTGATACTTCTTAACACATTGGCCTTTTCAGATGTCTCCGCATAGGCCACTGAAATGGTAGGCAGAGGTTGGAGCAGTCGGAAGCCTGCAGAGATGTTAGAACACACGCCCAAGTCCATCAGACACAAGATCAGTACCGCCCGTCAGCAGCTTCATCAGGCTGCTCAGTTCTGGAGCTGTGTCGTCTGTTTCTAAATCACTTATTTCCCCTTCCCCTCTCCTCTTCCTTCTCTGATTGTGGGCCTCCTGCTCTCCCATAATTCTAGCCCTTTCTTCTATATCATTTGCAGCTTCAAGAATTCCCTTATCTTTTCCTTCTCATTGGTTACCGATTCCAGTTTTTTTATCACCCAGATGGTCAAAAATTTCTTCCTTATGTCCAGCCCAATACTTTTCAGAGTTAATGTTCCCTTGTTTCATCCCCCATGAGCATCAATAACAATTGTTCAGCACTTCTCTTATTAAAAAATACAACAAAAATCTATAGAGGTAGCTAGGTGGCTCACTAGATAGAGTGCTGGGTCTGGAATCAGGAAAACTTGAGTTCAAATCTAGCCCCAGTCACTTACTAACTGTGTGACCCTGGACAAGTCACTTAATTTCCATTTGCCTTAGTTTACTCAACTGTAAAATGGGGATAATAACAGCACCTACCTCCCAGGGTTGTTGTGAAGATCAAATGAGGTAATATTTGGGAAGCACTTAGCCCAGTGCCTGGCACATCACAGGCTCTATACAAATGTGTATTCCCATCCCTCTCCAATAGGCACATAGAGATGAGATAGTAGAAAGAATGCTGGAACTGGAGTCAGAGGATCTGGGTTTGAATCTTGGTTCTGCGGCTCACTACCTCTGTGACCTTAGGCAAGTCACTTCTCTTCTATGGGTCTCTGCAAAATGTCAGGATCTGACTTCATGATGTCATGTCCCCTTTCAGTTCTAAAGCCCATGGCTTTATTCTTTCTCCTTTCTAGGCTAACCAATCTAAATTCCTTTTAATTTTCATCATAGGTCCTGACTCATCGATCAATCACTTTAGTTCAAGGGTTCATAACCTTTTTTGTGTCATGGATCCCCTTGGTGAAGCCTCTGATTTTTTTTTCAGAATAATGTTTTTAAACACATAACATAAAATACGTAACATTACAAAGGAAACTGAGTACAAGGAAGTGGGTGGGTGGGTGGGAAGCCTGTGTGCCAGGCATCATGCTAAGTGCTTTACAAATATTATCTTATTTGATCCTCATAACAACCCTGGGAGGTAGGTGCTATTATTATCCTCATTTTACAGTTGAGGAAACTGAGGCAAAGACAGATTGTAACTTGCCTAGGATCACCAAAATTGGACCCAATGACTAAAGGGTCTGGGAACATCATTAGTATTTGAGAGTCAGCTGTCTACTCATGAGCACCAAGGAGACTTGAAATGAAGGGGCTTGAAACTGGGCCCACTGACATCTTGCATTCTGTTTGGCAGGCTGAGCACCCCCTGAGCTAGCCTGCTTCTCCCCAGAGCTGACTTTCACATGCTCCAACCCATTCCACGCCTTCTCTCTCACCCCATCCCTAATCCTGTGAAGCATGAGAACTTTGCCTGCTGCTTCAAGTAGCCTTTTGTAAACAGTGGGCTCAGAAAAGCCTTTCATGCCCCTGTAGACTGATCTTTTCTAAGGGCTTCCATCTAAGCCCCTCCTTGTCTCACTGCTAACGGGCTGTGAGGACCACTGGGTGGCACCAAAAACTCTCTAACCCCCTTCCCCATATCACCGGGGAAATGAAGTCACCATCTTCAAATATCTATGCCTTGATTCTATCTTAGAATAAATGAAGCTGCCCATTCCCATCCCCCATCTCCTGCTTCTCATGACCCTGTTCCAGGAGCCACTAGGGATGCAAAGCCACAGGATTAATTAAAGTCACCCCCACACTCATTGAATTCTTAAGCCAGAGTGCCAGGCCTGCTAATTAGTCAAGTGAGGGAATTCAGAGCATAGGAAGAGGCAGGATATCAATTTATAAAACAAATCAGATGGTATTGTGGCCAGAACCTGGCCTCAGTAAGTCCAGAGTGGTGCTCCAGTTTCTGCTAATCATTAATTCTCCAAACACAGGAGCCGAGGATTTAGAGCTTAAGGGGCTTTAAAAGTTCATTTCACCCAACCTCCATTTTACAGATGAGAAAACTGAGGACCACAGACAGAAGGCATAAGCCCAAAGTCACAGAGAGATTAAGTGGAACAGTGGAGCTTTGAACTTAAAGATTTGGTCCTTTGGCTCTCAAGTCAGTGTTTTTTCCTCTAAACCACACTGAATGTATATTCTACACACAGGAAGAAACTTCTGCCAATGGAAGATATGTTCACTCCATGGTTAGTGCTGGATTCAGCTAAATTGTCATTGTTCAGTCATTTCATTTGTGCTTGACTCTTCATGACCCCATTTGGGGTTTTCTTGGCAAAAATACTCTGCATTTCCTTCTCCAGCTCATTTTACAGATGAGGAAACCGAGGCAAACAGGGTTAAGAGATTTGACCAGGGTCACACAGCTAGTAAGAGTCTGAGGTCAGATTTGAATTCAGGAAAGATGAGTATTCCTGGCTTGACGCCCTGTGCCCTATGGTGCCCCCTAGCCGCCCTTGTATGGAGTCGATTAATTGTTTGAACTTAATTAAGCGCAATCTGTAGACAAAGGCGATTCTACTGGCACACCATCAGCTGGCTATACATTTGAGTCACTTTCCTAGTACTGAGGATGGCTTTGGGCTGATCTACTTGCATGCACTTATACCAAGTGGTAAAGGCCGTTCCTTTGAAAAGTAATTGGCTGGTGTTCAGGATATAGTCTGTGAAAGGCATGGAAGAGAGGAGAGTGACCCAGCTTGCCTAGTAAGTATTCACATAGTAAGTATTGCATAGTAAGATTTGTATAGGGGAGAAAGCACTCCCTTCACCCTGGCCAAGGATTCATGCTACTTGTATGCTAGTCCTAGCTTTAGCACTAAGGAGCAGGGCAACCTTGGTCTAGTAACTCAACCTCCCTAGACTTTGTTGTCCTCATTTGTAAACTGAGGCAGCCTGCTATAGTGGAAGAGAATCATAAGAGCTGGGTACCTGGGTTTGAGTACTAGCTCTGACATGTCACAAATAGGCTCAGTTTGCTCATCTGCAACATAATAAAAAAATTTTTTTTGATAAAAATTTCCAAACGTTGCACCATCTATCAGACAGATTCATATGGAGCAAAGCGCTTCACCAACTTTAAACAGCTATGGAGATGTGAAGTGTTATCTAAGGTCCTTTCCAAGTCTGGAATTCTGTGATTCAAATAACTGAACCTGTGATATCCAGTGTGTTAACAGTGGAAAGTGGCTCTGATGTCATATGACCCTAGTTCAAATCCTACTTCTGATTCTTATTATCTTTGTGACCTTGGACAAGTCACTAAACTTCCTAGGGCCTGAACTTACTCACAGGTAAAAATAACTAACCAAGGACATCAGCCAAGAAGGTATTAGGAGGTGGGGATTTGGAGTCCCAGGCTCCCCGTATCCCAGACTCCAATCCTATTTTTCTAAAGTTTCAGAAATACTTCTCTCCAAGGGTTGAAATGAAGTCCTGCTCTATCTGTGGCTGTCAGCATCTCAACAGATGCCTGCTGGTCTGCTGATTGCATTCAGTAGAGTTTTATAGATACAGTGCACAATCTGTGTGTGTGTGTGTGTGTGTGTGTGTGTGTGTGTGTGTCTAATTTGTTTAAGCATTTGACATTCTGGTCGAAATGTGAATTATTACTCCATCTCTACTCTTATAATTGGATGCTAATGCTACAGTGGATGCATAGAATCTGATGATGGGAGTTAATTTAAATGTCCAAAATGCTTCCGAAGTATCCAATTTCCCTCAAAACTGTCAAGATGAAAATAAAAAAAGAAGATTCTTCAAGAAATTCCAAGAAGCTGGTGGGGACACTGCCAAGCTGGGTGGCAACTGTGATGGGCTTCTTCTCCCTCTCAAGACTCTCTCTCCCAATCCCCAAAGCAGAAAAAAAAAGAAGACATTTCTGTCCTCATCCTCCTCACCTGATTTTAGCTGGAAACGGTAGGGGACTGGAGCACAGTGTCCAGAGATCCATTGCACTGTGTGCGTGTGTGTGTGTGTGTGTGTGTGTGTGTGTGTGTACATGTTTGGGAGATGCTGGGAATAGGGTGGAGAGAGAAATTGAAGGCTCCTGGCAGGGATGCACTAACAAATGTTTAACAACTAGCTTTCCAGGGGAAAAATAATGTACGTACAACACACTTTTAAGTTTAATCAGCATTAACATTTTCTCCATCACTTTCTTAGTCTAAACAATCAACAAGGCAATAAATCAATCCCTGATTTGTAGCATTTGCTGATTTCTGAGATGTAAATATCCCCACTGAAAATGTAACCAAGATGGCTCCCACATACCACTGTTCCCTTGCAAGTTCTGTAATGAGATAAGCCCCCAGAACTTCAATGGGCAGCATACAGATTCCAAGCTTGATCCTCACTGGCTATAAACCTCAAACTCTGACAAATGGCTTGTAGCCAAGTAGGAGCCACGCAGAGGCCCTTGCTGCTGGACAGTGGGTTTGGAATCGGTTCATCGTCGGCTCCTGAGTTCACAGGCTGGCAGCATTTCCGTCAGGTTCTCATACTTATTTCAGGTCACACCAGGCAGCCCAAAGACTTTCATTTTAGAGCCTATTTCCTAGAAGTAGGGAATGGCTTTGACTGAATGGTGGGAAAACAGCCTCAGAAATGGCCCAGAGAGTTTGAACAGAGGGCAACCGAGTCAGAAATCACCCAAGCATGCTTAAGATTTGCAGTGGAGTCTCCAGAACGGTAGTGAGGTTCAGGACCTTAGGTGTGGAATGACAGGGAACAGATGATTTAAAAGGGGGGGGGGAAGGGGCCGTTTAGCTAGGTTGGTTTGTTTGTTTTGCCTGAGCACCAAAATTTTAAGCTCTCCTTCTACAATGGGTGTAAATGGAGCTATTCATTAGGAAATTATACATATGTACTTAGGTTTACAATTAAAACATAACTCTTTCCATGCCCCTGCTGGAAATGATCACTCCATTCTATACTCATAACAATGGGCCTTAGGCCCAGTGGGAGATTTATCCCCTAGAAAAATACATAGAGACGTTTTCTGAAATGAGAATAGGATTCTGCAGACTTGGCTGCCTGAGATGGAGCATGACCGCCCCGCAGGAACCATTGTGCTGACTTCTCGGTCGCCCAAGTGTTGGGAAATGATTTCATCAGTGCGTCGGCAAGAAGAGATCATTAGGAATCTTCCACTTCTGGGATTTTGCATTTCCACTTGTTCTCTTCTCGGAGCTTGGGTTTGGGCTGGGGGTCGGGGGGGGGGCGGAAGGGGGGATGATAGAGCAGAGGCTGAGTCCAGGCCAAGGAAAGCCCGAGCTCGGCACTTGTCTCTCTCACCTGAGTCTAGGTGGCTGCTTCCAGGGTACTGTGACATGATAGATGAGAAATGATTTGGCCCCTCCTGGATGGAGCCCTGGATTTGCAGTCAGCAAGACTTGGCTTCAGATCCCACCCGAGACACTTACTATCCCTGCAACTGGGGCAAGTCATTAAACTTTCCTCGGTTTCCTCATCTGTAAAATAAATAAAACCTCAGTTTCTTCATCTGTAAAATAGCAATAGTTTGCCTTTATATAGCACTTTGAGGTTTGCAAAGCACTTTATAAACATCACATTTTATCTTCGCAACAACTCTGAGAGATAGGTATTATCCTCATTTTACTATTAAGGAAATTGAGGCAGAGGTTAAATTACTTGCCTAGGGTCACACAGCTAGTATGTGTCTGAGGCTGGATTTGAACTCGGGTCTTCCTGACTCCAGGTCCAGTGTTCTATTCACTGGGTCATCAATCTGGAAATAGAGAGACCACCTCAGAGGCTTTCTACGAGGCTCAGATGGGACTCAAAAAGTGAGAGGTAAAGAAAGCACTTTGCAAACCTCTACATGCTAAATAAATGTTGGCTATTATGTTAAGATGCTGCTCAGAGCAATAAGGAGGGGGAGCCCCTGGTGTAACATGAATCACGGAGCTAGGGAGACAAAGCAGAGATGCAGAAGCCCCGAGTTCCAATCCTGACACTAAATCTATGTTAAGAAGATCCCTCCATCTTTCTATGCCTTAGCTGGCTCATCTGAAGGAAAAGGAGACAAATGCCGCATTTCTTCTAGCAGTCTGGGCTGGCCTCAAGATATGGCTAATAAAAATGGACTACAGAATACAGAACACTTTGCAAATGGAAAGTAACAGATGCTGCAGAGTGCTGCAATTTGCTGCTATTACTAAGTATAAATGCCTAATAGGAAGCCAGTTTACTCTGGGAACTCGGACAGCCAAAGAGTGAGCGTCAAAGCCGGAATTATCAACATATGTTCCTCCTCATTAGGCAAACTACAGTACAGCTCGGATGCTGGGCAAGGAGCTTTCGCAGGCTTTCTCCAGGGCCCTCAGAAATCATCCTTTCCTTGCACTGCTTGGTGGAGGGCCCGTCTTGTCGATGCACTTATCCCTTATCGTCACATACCTTCAAGGTAACAAAAGGCGTCCTGCTGCCTGTTCTTTCTATTAGCCCATTGCACAGATAGAAAAACTGAAGCTCAGAGAGATCTCACCAAGGACCCCTAGCCCCACTGCAGTAAATGGATTTAGGAATGGAAATTGGTACTTAGCCAGCCAAGCACTATTTGCTCCTGATTTTTTCCCCTGCTCGTTTCCTCTACCTTTGTTGTCTCCTGTTGATTCAGCCTCTTGGCTTTCCAGTTTCACAGTGTTCCTGTGTATGATGTAATATACATATACATATACATATACATATACATATACATATACATATACATATACATATATACATATACACATACATATACACATACATGTACATATACATGCATACACATATACATACACATATACGTATACACACATATACGTATACACACATATACATATACATGCACACACATACGTATACGTATACGTATACATATACATATACATATACATATACATATACATATACATATACATATACATATACATATACAGATACAGATACAGATACAGATACAGATACAGATACAGATACAGATACAGATACAGATACAGATACACACACATATATTTTAAGGGCTGGTGCTGAGTGAGAACTTTCAGCAAGGGGAAGCTGCCCACCCACCACAGAATAAGCACTAGTGAGAACCGATTCTAATTCTTCTGGGTGGGTTGAGGAATGCTAGCAAAGCTCATGCCCAGCTCCTCCAGGAAGCTGCTCCTCACCAGGCCAGGAAGGGCCAAAAGTGAGCCTTAGGTAACATGCACATATTTGTCACAGGTCTTAATACTTGCCATTGTTGAATCATTTCAGTTGTGTCTGACTTTCTGTGCCCCCATTTGGGGTTTTCTTGGCAGAGATACTGGAATGGTTTGCCATTTCCTTCCCAACTCATTTTACAGATGAGGAAACTGAGGCAAACAGGGTTAAGTGACTTGCTCAGGGTCACACAGCTAATAAGTGTCTGAAGCCAGATTTGAACTCAGGTCCTCCTGACTCCAGGGCTAGTGCTTTATCTACTGCTCCATCTAGCTGCCCCTAGCCTTGTTTTCATTGGACTTCTACAAAGAACTAGGAGAGTCAGGGAGCTTATTCTGATTTGAAGCACATTTTTCCTAGGTTATTTCATTCAAGAAGAGGCTGTGCAGCCCAGTAAATAGAGTAAGAAGATATAGGTTCAAGTTCTGCCTATGATACACACTGTGAGACCATGGGCAAGTCACTTTGAATCTTAGTGATCCAGGAAACTCTCTTAAGACGTAAATAGTTGCTATGCAGCACAGGAGATTTCCTGCACTATGAATGCTTAGAACTGATGAAATCACAGGTCTGAACAACAAGATAAAAAAACCATCCAATGCAGCTTATTGACAAAGAGGATAAAATGGCAGCCATATTCTCTTCTGACCTAGAAAGTGGTACTAGATATAAGCTGGCTGAAAGGAACACCATGTGGAGGGGATGTGGAAGGTAGCAAGACCTGAGTTCAAATCCAGCCCCAAACACTTACTAGCCATGTGACCCTCATTCAAATCTCTGTCTACCTCAGTTTCCTCACCTATGAAATAGGGATAGTAACGGCACCTATTTCCCAGGTAAGATTCGTAAAGTGCTTAGCACGGTGTTTATTTCCTCCTTCCCTCCATTTACGGTTCCACATCTATAATCTACCTTTTCTAAATACTCTAGAAGGAAATAATCACCAACAGAAACATGCATAAACCCATACTTGCCAGCCCTTCAGGTTACAAATGAAAAAAAATCACCCAAAGAGGTTGGGATTTGTCCAAGATCAAATGGCTGGTGAGTGGGATGGTATAGTGGAATGCAAGGGGCTAGGTTTGAACCTTGGCTCCCTGCCACTTACTACCCGGGTGAACTTGAGCAAGTCACAACCTCTCTGGGCCTTAGTTTTCTCATCTGTACAATGAGAGTGTTGGACTCAGTGGCCCCTCCGACTAGATCTATGGTCTCCCCACCCGTGGTAATGCTGGCACTACCACTCAGGATTCCAAATCTAGCAACCCCCTTGACACTTGCCACTACTCAAAATGCCCTTTCCTATCTTTCTGGATTGGAGTGGGACTTCAGCTAGGCACGAGCACCTGGAGAATGTAGTTGAGAAGAGGATGTGACATCTGCCTCCCTCCTCGCAAACACATCCCTGAACCCAAGAGGTGGGGAGGGAAGCTTTTCAAGTTGGGGATCAAAGGGGAGCTCCCATTTCCACCAGCCTTCTCCCTGCTGTCACTGAGAAAGCCTGGGGCCCGTGGGAGCTGGGATCGAGACCTGCCATTGGGGGTGGGGGTGGGGCTTCCCAAGCCTGGCCTTTGGAACAGTGGTCTTTGTTCCCAGAGCCAAGAAGGAAGGAGGGAAGGGGAAAGAAGGGGAGGTTGGCACAGTGACATCCAGATCCAGACCACAGCAAATGAGCTAAGCTGGTCCCATGGCATATGCTGAGACCCTCTGACGTGCTGGCACAGCCTTCGGATGGGAAACAGCACGGCTGGGCTTGGTCTGGCTGCTGAGATCTCCACCAGGGAGAATCCTCTCCTGCCTTTGCCCTAGCCCACTGCACCTAACCCCACCCCCTCACTTTCCATGTGACTTTCCTTTTCCATTTTTGTTGAGGACTAGTCAGAATCTACCTCCATTCCCTATTAGGCTGGATGTCCAGATCTAGTAGTGACTCTGTTGCTACAGGCCTGAATGTGTGATCAGCAATTCCATTTCTACATACCCACGTGGGTGTACAGGAATGCATGTGTGCATGCATGAATAGATGCATATGTATGTGCACATGTATATGTTTGTATATAGCCACATGCTTAAGTGCATGTAAGACTGTGTTTGTCTATATTCATGTATACATACACATACATATATAATCAACATTCATATATAAGTATATACATATAGTACATTGCAGATATGTGCATGTATACATGTGCACATATTACTTATGTGTATACAGATTGTATCTATACATATCCTGGTGAACATATGCCTTATACACATGCATACACCTGCATATATATATATATATACATATATATATGTACATATATAAACATAAATATGTATATATCTATGCATATATATACATATATATATGTACATATATAAACATAAATATGTATATATCTATTAATATATAGGTATATACATGTATTACATGAGTGTGCATATACAACCATGCATATACACACCTATATTTCAATACATGTGAACAAACACAAACACACAGCTTATACATGCTCATGCATATATGCACGTATGTGCACACATGTGGACATATGTGCCTGTTTATATACACGTATGCATACGTATGTGTGGGCATACATGCATAAATGCTATGTGTTTATATGTAACTTATATGCGCAGCATAGTCATGTATGGATACACCTACATGTGTATATATGTATGAGTATTTATATATACTAAAATGTATACATGTAGATACACACAGACAAATATAAATCCCATATACATGTATATAACACATAACATGCATATCACATACATATGCATACACACATTCACATAAATACACACATACATATATAACCTGTGTGTGTGTGTGTGTGTGTGTGTGTACACACATATATATGTATATACATAATCCATATATATAGAAAAACACACATCTTTCCTGTCCTGTCTGAGTTGTGCATAACCTTTGGATACAAGACAAATTTCTTCCTTCAAACATAATTAGTCAGGGAATCTGACCCTGGGAAAAACCACAGAGTCCTGAATGAAAAGAAACTAGTATCCTCCTCCCTACACCAATTTTCTAGGTTCCATCAACACCCCAGCTCATTCTCAGGAAGTCAGGTGTTAGTGATGAGAGGAGAAGAGCAGGGTCTATGGCAGAGATCCTCTGAAGCTGCAGCTGTCTCTTTATTTCCCCTCAGTCCCTTCCTGATTCCTCCCATGGCACATATAGTGAGCCTATTGGTAGGGCCAAGCACAAATACACACCCACACACCCACATCCACACACACACACACATATACACACACACACACACACACACTGAGTGGGAAGAGCCTCTTCTTGCTGCACAGTCATGTTTAACTCATTGTGACCCTATCTGGGGTTTTCTTGGCAAAGATGCTGGAGTGGTCCTTCTCCAGCTCATTTGACAGATGAGGAACTAAGGCAAAAACAGGGTTAAGTGACTTGCCCAGGGTCACACAGCTAGTAAGTGTCTCAAGCCAGATTTGAACTTGGGAAAATGTCTTCCTGGTTCCCAGCCCAATGCTCTATCCAAGGCCATCTAATTCAAGTCCCTAAAGATCAGGGTAGTTACAGTTGGTCATGGCTGGGGAAAGGGTCTTTACTTCCAACAGGGTAGAATGTGGACATACACACTCAGGGATTCTGAGGAGGTGACTTCAGGCTCCTGAGCTCTAGGGAATTAGGTCCAAGAAAAAGAACCAAGCCCCAGGAGAACAATTCTTCACTCTGCCCCAATCTCCTCAATTTGTGCAATTCATTTTCATTGGATGCCTCAATCTCAGCATCGGTAACAAACAGCATCAGTTCTGCCCCCTTTCTACCTCACAGGAACTTTTTTCCTTTTTTTGAAGAAGGTGGAGGAAGGGGAAGGAGAATATCAGCCTGAAAGATGATATGAAGTTCTTGAAAGAAATAGAGCATGTGTTAAGTCATAATGTCCTTGTGATTACATGCTGTTACCATTGTCATTGCAGTGAACAACAGCTGGCTTGGAAAATAACCAATGTTTAGGAGATCAGTTTTGGGGTCATCAATAGCTTCCCTGGAGAAATAGCTAAACCCGCACAAGCTTCTCAGCATGTCTAGAAGTGAGATCCCAAGTGGAGATGGGACTAGTTGTGGAACCACACTGGAAGCACCCCTAGGCTGGAGAGCCAAGTGGGGAAGGGTCTGAAGGGCATTTTGGGGCAGTGAAGGCTGAAGCTCAGGCTTTCCCTCTGCCAAGGAGCTAAACAACAGAGCCAACTTCCTTAGACTGGCGCTTGGGGGCCAGTTGGTTTCCACTAGGAAGCTCATTTTCTGGAGGGCGGGAGTGTTGTAACTCATCCTTTTCATTTTACATTCAACTGGGCAACCTGATCTATGCCAGACCAGGGCTCAGAATAGATTTTGCCTGTCTCAAACGAAGAGCTGAGGGTGAGGGCTAAATTTAGATGTGGGGGGAGTGGAGGTAAGAAGTAATTACCAGTCTGGCCGGGGCTGCCTGGTTCTGGTTGTTTTGTCCCCATTCTCAGGGCTACTGGCTTTATAATGCAGGGGGGAGAATATCAGAGGAACTGAATGGCTCCTTAAGGGTCCAGGGTGACTCCCTTGGAGATTCCCTCTATGAATGGCCCCCATAACTCCAGGGAATAATCCCCAATACAGATGTGCCAGAATATAATTACATGTGGGAGAAATACACAAAATTCTTGGGGGTAGAAGTGGGCCTACAGAAAGATCACCTGAATTCTAGGCTGTGACTTTAGTGAAGTCCCTTGTATCAGCTTTTCCTTTACAATGTATACATCCACAACAGGTATACAGTATATACATGGCACTTGCATGTCATGGCATCACCTCCATGATGTCACGTTCCTCTCCAAGAACAAAGGACAAACAACGACAACAATGAGGTGTGCCAGACCTCTTAGCTTTAATAGTTTAAAATCACACTAAGACACTCTGTATGGCATACACACACACACTATACACACACACACACACACACACACATACATATCTGCATAGACAGAGCACACACATATATGTTTGTACAATGGTTATATATTCATAACCCCAACTGATACTAAGATATGATATACACCCTTCCATTTGGCTTCAAAGCCCTTCTTTATACTTTGACTCCATTCCATCTTTCCAGCCTCGTTATACCTTTTCCCTCACTTTAAGGCCCAGCCAAACCGGCCTTCTTTGAATTCTACACACACAGTGCTCTATCTCTTGTCTTTGTGCCTATGTCCTGGCCATCCTCCATTTGTAGAATGCCCTCCCTCATCATCTTCGCCTTACAGAACTCTCCATTTCATGGCCCTTTCTACATGAAGCCTTTCATGACGCCCTCCCCTAACTACCTTGCATTCATAAGTGTATATTTATTCCATACATACTTATATTTGTATACATGGCTTCCCCAATAGAATGCAAACCCTTTGAGAGCAGAGAATGGTTCCGTTTTCTTTCTGTATCCCCAGCGCCCAGCACAAAGCCTGACCCAGAGCAGACACTTAATAAATGCTTGCTGATTGATTGATGTCTAGATTTCTTACTTCATTGGTATAGATAATTCCCTGTTGTGGCAACTCCCTCCACTGATGCAGACTAGGACCTTGACTACAATTTGGAATTTTAGAGGATTGCCACTGAGCTAAGGTCACCCAGATAATACATGTCGGAATCAGAACTTGAATCCAGAACTTCCTGACTTCAAGACTGGTTCTTTATCCATGAGGACACTTCACAGCAATAATTTACTCTCTCTACATCAAGAATTTAAGCAGTAGTGTCTTTCTAAAGGTTTCTATAATGTCTCTGAATGTGTTTGTACTAAAATTATATCGGAAGCATCTAAGGAAAGATATGCAGTAGGGTCTTACGGTATTGATCTTGAATATGTTTATGCATGCACATGTTGTCTTACCCAAAGGAATATGTCACCTGAGAATAGGGATTGTTTCATTTATGTGTACATATACATATATACATATATACATATATATATATATGTGTGTGTGTGTGTGTGTGTGTGTGTATGTATGTATGTATGTATATAATACCTAGTGAACAATAGGGCTTAATAATTGTTAGCCTGGTTGTACATCATGACTCGACCTTATTTCTGATCCTGTCTCATATGGACTTGGGTAACTCCATTCACTTTCCAAGCCCTCAGATCCCTCTACCTTCAAATAGAGGAGGAACATAGAAAGTGAATTCTATTCAGTTCTAGAGCTGGTCCATCCAGTTTGGGGATTATGCAGGCCCTTGTCTCTTCTTCTTCCTCTCTCTTCCTGCTTGCCTATTAACCTGCTGTAGAACACTGTGGATTGTAGAGAGGAATGGAAACTCCTGTTAGCTGCTTTGTTGCCAGCAGTTTTCCTGAAGGGGATGAAGTTCTCAAGATGAGGCAAAATGAGTTTTGGGGATCAGACTTCTTTGTGGATTTATTCTGTGCAGGCTCTTTCTCCATTGTAATTCTGTGATCATTCTGCATTTGTTTTCATCTGACCTCTGGGAGAGAGAAGGACTAGGGAAGGAAGAAGCCGACCACCATTCCCCATTTCTTCTTCAGCTTTTTAGAGCAGATATTCGAAGGAATAATCAGAAGTTGGCTGTAGATCTCAGGCAGGAGAAGTGTGGGAACTCAGCCAAGAAGCAAAGCAGTTTGCTAGGGCTAGCTTTGCAAATTCATTGGTTGATGTGGCTGTGCCTGGCAGACCAGGCTCAGAGCAGCATGGCCTAGCGTGGTGATGCTGGCACTGGTAGCCACAGCATCAGCTGCTCCAGAGATGCTGGGGGTCTGGCCTCTAGACACCAATGAACACTGAGTGTTTGCTGAATTTGCGAACACACCTGCAGGGCACAGGACAGGCACAGCATCACAGAGACAAATGTGACCATTTAGGGCAGACAGTGGGTCATAAACAGAATCCATTTTGAAATGTTTTTCTCCCCCATTAAACATGCTTACGATGCTAAGTATACAGAATGACCTGCGCCCACATTTGGACATTTCTAGAGCTTACTCTAACGATTCAACAATCCTGGCTGAACTATGCCATCCCTTGTTAGGTGAGACAAGCACTCCCTCGGGGTGCCATTTAACCCAGGTGGTTAACTGGAAGGAAGAAGAAGAAGGGAAGGAGTAGACAGTGGTCCTAGGGCGATACAGGAGCTGCAGTAAAGTACTTGTTAGTCTCCTAAAGATGTATCTCTGATCCCCCTATAGCAGCAGCTGTGATATGCCAAGGTTAGATCCTCAAAAGCTAAAAAATACAGGGGGAATGGTGGTGCTCAAATTCTTCCTTCTCTAGTGCTTTCCTCTTTCAGAAATCACATGAGGACAAATGAAAAATTATCACAGAATTACAGACTTAGAATTGGTTCTCAGACTCAGAATAAGCTACTTTCTAATTCTAAGTCTGTAATTCTGTGATCTAATTTCATTTGTACTCATCTGAACGATGAATGAATGAATGAATGAATGAATGAATGAAAAAGCACTTACTACGTTACCAGGCACATAGTTAGAAATTCAAATATAAAGAAGATACAGCTCCTGTCCTCAAGCAGAATACAGTTTAATAATAAAAGACAACACATATAGGGAGTATGGAGGGAAGTTGGTCTGGAGAGACACAGGGACAGAATTCCCAGGGTTGGAGAATTCCAAAACAGAGAGGATTAACTTCTCTGAGGATGAAGGGCATGGAGTCTGGAGTTGTCCTGGAGAGGATGCTGGACCTTTAGTTCAGCAGAGAATGCTTTCTACAGCATCCCCAGGTAACTGCTCATTTATCTTTACTTGAAGACTTCTAGTTGGGGTGAACCCACAGTCAGTCTTTCGAAGCAGCCTATTCCACTTAAGTTTTTCCTTATATTGAGGTAAAAAAGTCCACCTCTGCAATTTCTGCCATTTATTGTATACAGATCACGCACTCAAGATTCCTTCACTGTGCAGGGAAAAGGGGTAGCTAGGTGGTGAAGCGGATAGAGCACTGGCCCTGAAATTAGGAGGATCTGAGTTCAAATCTGGTCTCAGACCAAACACTTGATACTTACTAGCTGTGTGACCCTGGGCAAGTCACTTAACCCCAATTGCCTAAAACAAACAAACAAATAAACAAATACAGTGCAGGGAAAAAAATAGTTAAGCTTTAGAATAAACTATCCATGGGCCATACCACAGTGGATGTGGAAGAGACAGGGTGTCATTGAAGAAGAGAAAGGAAGAAAAGCTTTGATGACTACTTACTGCTTCTATGATAAAATACAGGGTTTTCTGCTTGGCATGTAAAATCCTTCCCAATCAGGCTTTATCCTATTTCTTTCCAGAATGACTTCCTAGAATGACTCCCCCACAGGCACTCCATATTCCTGAAAAATTGGTCCATTTTTTGTCCCTTGGAAGTGCCATTCCATCTTCTCCCTCAAGACCTTTATATAAGCTGTTCTTCAGCCTTGGAATGCCTTCTCTTCACACCCTTTCTTAGCGTTACTAGCTATTCTCATGTGCTACCTCCTACAGGAGGTCTTTCATGACGCCCTCAATGGTTAGCGACCTCATTCTCCAGAAATGACTTTGTATTTACTTTCTTTATTGTTCTTCTACATACATGTGATTTTCATTTAATACAAGTATTCTTCATCTTTCTGTGTGTCATGGATCCCTTTGGCAGTCTGGTGAAGTCTGTGGACCCCTTTTCAGAATAGTGTTGTTGCCTACCTGCATAATTGAAGGAAATGCTCAATTTAAATAGCTTCACATAGAGCTAATGAAAATAATAATGCCATTTTGTTCCCATACAAGTTCATGGACCCCCGTGAGGTCTATAGATCTATAGATCTCAGGTTCAGAGTCCCTAGCTTAGCAGAATATAAGCTCCTACGGAGCAGTGACTATTTCATTTTTGTCTTTGTATCTCTAGCACCTAGCTTGCTGATTGTTTGATGCATATCCCTGCGGAATACTTGGAGATGTTCTGTGTTTAGGGGGCTGATGGTTTAGGACATTTATGAAGCTGACTATGTTTTTCAGGGCCTCAGGCTTCTTGTTTTTTTTACTAGGCTGGGTTGAGGTGGTACAGGTTTCTCAAAAATCTCTTTTACACATATGCTCATTGTAAACACTTATATAAATGTACGTGTTAAATATTTATTAAGTGCCTACTATGCATTGGGCACTATGCTAAGCACTAGGGATACAAAATATAAGTGCTTTCTGGGACCTGACAGTTTAATGGGAAGATGACAGAAAACAATAACGTATAGGCAGTTCTGTTATAACGTGACTTATGTGTTCCCCAAAACCATGCTAGGCAAATCATGCAATAAAACCCACAAAGTTATGGGGGAAATGTGGTTAGAGATACAACACTGGAAAACTTCATCAGTGACATACAAAAATCTAACAAAAATGGTAGCACCATTTTAGGCATGTTAAATGGTTAAAAACTGCATACATACGATACCATTATATTTTGTAGTGGCCACAGTCTTTGGATTTGGACAGCTGTTTGGCCTGAACCCTGGGATACATGAGCAAGTTGGGCAAGGACAGGCTGTAACACATGGCCTTGGAGAATGGTGGAAAGGGAGGTTGAGAGTGAGGGTAGGGATAGCACTCACCAGCCTTTCTCCACTGACAGCTCCAAAGTATACAATAAATATGACACTTCACCTGGATAAAGACCTGAAGTTTGCTTGTGGAAATAGGCCTCAGAAGGGATGAAACTTGTGAGTTGTGAAGGGATGTCGTTTTCTGCATTCTCAATGTTTTTCAAGGAAGAAACAGTGCAGAAGCAAACATGAAATTTTTATGCTAAAAATGTTCCTTAATATATCAACCACATTGGAGCAGATTCTTGCTTTCAAAACACATTACAGCAGAACTGATTCAATAAGCAAGATATATCCAGTATAAATTGGAGATGGATAAGTTGATTCTAGAACAAGACAAAAACAAACAAACAAATCCTTTGCCTTTGGGGAGTTTACATTCTGCTAGGGGCTGGAATATGCAAATAGATAAATAAATAAAAGATATTGTGAAGAGATAATGTGTTGCTTGTCCTTCCTTCTCAAAGAGGACCAGAACTGGAGGAAGGTGCTGCCATGACTTGCAAGTGAATTGGATTTAAGTGAGGGAGGTCTGTGCCAAGTTACCAGCCTCACTTTTTTCTCCAGAGCCATCTGGGTCCAGGGTCAAGATATAGATCAGGATGACTGGAGATAAACCTGGTATAATGGGAGACATCGGCCTTTTTAAGCTAAGGTCTTTCCCAGGTCTCAGTTTGTCTGAGGTAACACCCATTCAGGGATTTAAGGCTGGATAAGAAATGAGGCAAAAGATGGTCTAGTTTGCCTACTGAAAGAAAAAAAAAAAGAAAATCAAACTAGGAGGTGAAGACCCTAGGGGTTTCTGGCCAGAACAGAAACAATTGCTATTTACATTCACTCTGAGAGATCAAAATCCAAACAATTACCAAGTGAGGCTTGGGCTGGAACATATCATTGGCCAGTATGTGAGAGCCAGTATGATTTGGGTTTAAGTAATGGTCAAATAGCTCTGTTTGAAACCGAATGAGCTTTATCAAAGCCTGGTCTTCCAGAGCTCAATTCAAGAAATTATAAATAAAACTACATGGGGCAAAAGAGTTAATTGCCCCAGTTAAAAAAAAAAGATAGAATAAATAAGTAGGGAAGAGGGGGGAAAAATCTAGCTTTCAAACCCCAAGACATCTCCTGAGGTTTCAATAAAGACTTCCTGAGGGAGGTGGAAGCAGAACTAAGCCTTGAAGGAAGCTCAGGATTCTTGGATGTGGAGGGGAAGCTCTACTTAGGCCTGGAGGACAGCTTGTGAAAGAGCACAGGCCAACACTGTGTTCTATTTTGCCTCATGCTTATTTGTATATATATGTCTTACTTTGTCTCTCCTACTAGACTGTAAGCTCCAAGAGGGCAAAGATGGTGATTTTGTTGGCCTTTGCATCTTCCTTTTTCCTAGCATAGTTATTTACACATATTAGGCATTTAATATGCATGTTTATTAAATTAATATTGCTCACTTGTTGCACTCTATAGATCCAGGGATGGGGCTGCCAGGTGTAGAGTCTCAAGGGGAAGTGGGGTTTAAGGACTTAAGAAACAATGCAAGGGATGAAGGGGGTCAAGTTTTGTCAGTTGCACCCCCCCCACCCTCCACCCCTCATCGTAGGTCAAATGTTCAGAGAGCACTTAAAGTCCTAAGGAGTTGAAAGAAGGAATTTAGTCCAAAGAGTTTGATTATGAGGTAGCAAAAAAATGTCCAAGTGTCCAAAAAAGTGTCCACTTGCAAACAGGTCAACATAAATGATCAAGGTGCTTTCCACATCTTCCCAGACTGATGGATAACGTGTGGCTGCCACTCTGGATGGCAGTGGAATAATGGATAATAGTCTCACCCCTCCACTCTAGTCATCCTGATGCCTTTGAATGGAAAGCAAGCCTGACGCGTTTGCAGGTCCTGTTCTGTTTGGGTCAGGACAAGCCTGGATTGATCACATCAAGCCTCTCTTCCTATCTCTTTCCCATTTTGTTCAGCAATTTCAGCCTCAAGGTAGGAAATAACTTATTGTTGGTACCTGGCACAAAATGAAATAAAGAATGGTTGAGGAGTGAAAGAAAGGAACAAAGTAGTAAGATAGTCTCATCCCCTTGCCAGAGCTTGCCCACCAAAAGATGGTGATTGTCTTGTCACCCTATTTGGTCCTAGAAGGAAAAAAAAAACCCAGTAGCAATGGACTGAAATTAGAGAGGCAGATTTAAATTTCATTTAAGAAAGAACTTGTAACAATTGGAACCATCCATGAGTAAAATGGGATGCCCTGGGTAGTATGGTGATGGGTTTCCCCATTAGAGTGGAGAAGTCTAGTTAACCACTTGTTGCAGATATGATGAAGGAGTTTCTTGTTCAGGTGAAGGCTGGACCAGCTGGCCTCAGAGGGCCTTTCCAGAACTGAGATTTTATAATTCTATGACCTTCTGAGTTGGCTTTCTAGAACTTCAGACCACCAAACATTTGTTCCTTCAACCCTTCAGCACCAAGGACTCCCAGCACCTTCAAGGGTGTCAGAGAGCAAGTTATCAATGGAGCCACCCATCACCTGAAACCAGTACCAATATAGCCATTCACATAGCATAGACATGTGTGCCTCCCTGTCCCGCCCCCAATCCCGCCCCTTCCAGGGTTAAACTGCGCAGCTCTGCTGCACAGTACTAGCTGTTTCCTATTGTTCTGGGATAAAATATGAACTCCTCTCTGTGGCATTTAAAATCCGTCACCATCTGGCTCCAACCTACCTTTCCTGGGTTTTTGCGTATTACTCACCTTCACCTGCTCTATGTTCCAACTAAACTTGCTATTGTCTCTCTATACATGACATTCCACCTGCTGTTTTCAGAGCTCTGCACAGGCTGTCTGCCATGCCTGCAATGCACCCCTTTCTGCCTTTTAGAACTCTTTGCTTCCTTCAAGGCTTAGTTTAACCACCACTTCACCTGGGAAATCTTTTCTTACCCCTTTAGCTGTTAGTGATCTGCCCTCTCTACTTCATCCCAATTTTACTCAACTGAAAAATGAGGGGCTGGGCTTAAAGGTCCTTCCAGCTCTATCTCTAGAGGCAGTTGGTTAGCTCAATGAATAAAGTGCTGGACATGCAGTCAAAAAGACCTGAGTTCAAATCTAGCCTCTGAACCAGATAGGAAACCCTGGGCAAGTCACTTCATCTCTGTTTGCCTCAGTTTCCTCAACTACAAAATGGGGATAATAATAGCACCTACCTCCTTAGGGTTGTTGTGAGGATAAAATGATGAAATATTTGTGAAGTACTTAGCATCATGCCTGGCACATAGTAGGTATTTAAATGTTTGTTTCCTTCCTTCTTTCCCTCCTCCTTCCTTTTCTTTCCCTTTCTTCCTTCCTTCCTTCCTTCCTTCCTTCCTTCCTTCCTTCCTTCCTTCCTTCCTTCATCTGATCCTACGTTATATTTAGTTTGTGTGTGTGTGTGTGTGTGTGTGTGTGTGTGTGTGTGTGTGTGTATATATATATATATATATATATATATATATATATACATACATACATATACTATTTAATTTCTCTCCATATTCCCTAACCTGATAGAGTACACATTCTTTGAAGGAATGCCTTTGTTTTTTCCTGTGCATCCTCAGTACCTGAGCATAATGACTGGTATACAGTAGGCATTTAATAGATGTTTGTTGACTTCACCAGGGGCACTACCCTCTCTGTGATGAACTTCCTCTGCTCTCTATCAGGAACTGAGAGTATAGATATGAGTTGAGATACTCCATGGCCTCCTGAGCTTTCACAGACAGGAACCCACAAGAATATTCGATAATCAGGCCATGCCTAAGCTCTAGGTATTAGAATATTAATGCTGAATGGGGTATTGAGCCAAGGAGGACCCAAGCGGCCTTTAGCCAGTCCAAATACATCATCCCTCAAACTATCACCCATACTACCATGCAAGGCCACAAACATCTTGCCAATCTCCCTTGCTCTCCACTTTTTTGTTCCTTTCTTCCTCTTAGGATCTTGACCTGGCCCTTCTAGCCCAGCCCAGCCTATATTCACCAAGCTAAAACCAAAAATCAATTTTAATTATAAAAATCTGTTTACTGTATTGATAAATCATCCTTGGCCCTGGCTGAGTTGCAGGAGAAGGTTACACCTGGAGTCCAAGCTAATAAGTCACTCTCCCCCAGCTGCAATATTCTGCTAGGACCTGCCCCGCTGCTTTCCTGCTACAATATTCATCTTCGTCATTATGCTGTGGATTATTAATGATGCCATGAGGTGATGGATGGGAGCTGAGATGCTCTGAAACAAATCGTGCCGGTTGTAACTTGATTTCCAGCTGACCCCTTGACAAGAGACCCTGATGGGTTTTTTTTTTTCCTCTTGGTGGTGGTTGGGAGAGGGGAGAGGGTGCGTGGTGGGGCAATGGAAAATCCTTCACAGTTGTCTTCCTTTCAGGGTGCGTGAGGGATCTGACTGCACTGCAGATAGCAGGGCAAAAAGGCAGGCTTTTTCCCAGTCAGCTTAAAAGAAGCCTGGCATTCTGCAGAGGGTTCCCATGGCAATGGAGTTTCTGAAATTAATTAACCAATCAATTAATACTGCTATTAGGATCCTTCCTCATACTGTTCCAAGGAGGGAGAGGAATGGGGACAGGGATACATTAGGCCCCATTCAGATGGCTAGTTGGGGCCAAAGGATTCTCATAAGGCTGGGTATCTGCAAAAGCCACATTTGAACCATGAGGGAATTATGATGCTGTTGTTTGTGGGGGTGTGGAATGGCAGAGCTGTGTAAGCCACCTCTCAGCCATGGCTATCTTGCCCTTGGAGCCACTATGCAATATGACTCATGCTGTGGGTTCTTCTCTCTAATGAGATGCTTACCTTTGCACAAACACTTGGTGTGACTTCAGTTACAGCCTCCCCTCCCCCCACCCCCATCCTGCATAGTTACATTGCCAACATAGGATACTGGTCATGTAATCAGGTAGAAACTGTGTATGGATGCCTCATTGTTGCATAGCTCCACCATTGGGGAAGGAGGAGGGAAACTCAAAACATAGATCTGATAGCAAAAGGAAAAGCAGTCAGGTGGAGGGAAGAGGTTGGAAAGGAACCAGGAATTTACCCTGATGCTTTAAGCCAGTGGTTCTCAAACTTTTGGTTTCAGGACCCCTTTACATTCTTAAAAATTATTGAGGGCCTTTACCCGAGAGCTTTTGTTTATATGGGTTATGATAATTAGTATTTATCACATTAGAAATTTAAACATGTTAGTATTAGTATGAAAATAGTATTAACCTTACAGACCCCCTGAAAGGATCTCAAGGAACACCAGGGGTCCCCAGACCACACTTTCAGAACTGTTGTTTTGAGCCACAGGGAACACTTTGTAGTGTTGGTGTGCAGTCCTTTGAGTGCTGACAACTCAAATTCATAGAATGATTTTAAATTTACAAGTTCCTTTCCTCACAATAACTCTTTGGAGGGCCAGCTGGATAGCCTCGTGGACAGAGTGCTACACCTGGGGTCAGGAAGATCAGAGTACGCATCTGGCCTCACATCTTTACTGGTTTTGTAAATCTATCGAATCACCTAACATCTGTTTGCCTCAGTTTACTCTTAAGCAAAATTGTAATAATATTAATTGCACCTACCTCTCGGGAATGTTGTAAGAAAAAAATTAGATAATATATGTAAAAGTACTTTGCAAACCTTAATATTATTAAAAAGTACTAATAGCTGATTTTCATATAACACATAAATATTAGCTATTAATGCAAGTATCACCAGCCCAAATTTTATAGATGGAGAAAACTGAGATCCTTAATAGGCTAAATAACTTGGTAATACACCGAGTGTTAGTGTTGGAGCTGCGATTCAAACTTACCTCTCCTGATCCGAAGTTCAGTGAAGGTCCCATTCTACCACACAATCCTACAATAACTTGGGGAAGACAGTGAGGGGTGGAAGAACAAATGTTCCAAATGGAACAGCAGATAGGATTTGGTCTGTCTTCTCAGGGTATTTCTCTTTTTAAAATAATACTGATATCCTTTGTTTTTACATCACCTTCATTTCCTGATATATTCTACCTAGAGAGCCATCTTTTATGATAAAGAAGAGAAGAGAAAGAGAAAAAAAATGAAGTAAGCTCCTTCTGCAATGGGAGGGATGGGGCATTTCCCTTCTGTCTGTGTCTGCTCACTCTAACCAGAAGGAGGAAGTAGACGCATGTGTGTTCCTCTGAGTGTCTTGGGTATCTGTAGTCATGCTTGTTGCACTGACCTACAGTCCAGAGACAGTCTATGATCATTCTTGTCTTGAGTTCAGCAGGAATTTCATATCAAATTGGACAATCTCAGGCCACTCCTCTGTACTTTAAAGGCATGCAAATTCAAGGCTAGGAATAAGATGGCACCAACAAGCTCCACTGTTATATCTGAAGTCACCTGTATGGAGCCAAAAACTTTGATCTCAAACCACATCTGGAGTCTCAGGCTCATTTCTGGAGACATCTTAGGAGGGACATTCACAAGATGGAACTGGTTCAAAGAAGGATGAACAGTAAGATGCAGGGGTTTGAAACCATGCCATCAGCTGAAGTAACTGAAGAGGTGGATTCTGAAGAAAAGACTAAATTACCATCCTCAAATTGTCAGAGAGTTGTTTTATGGAAGAGGGATTAGACTTATCCTGGCTGATTAAAATGTCCAGAACTAGCACCAATGGGAAAAAGGTAGAAGGAAAAACAATGTCAGGAAGAACTCCTTAACTGTTGGAGCTGTACAAAATGGAATGGGGCTGCCACCCAAAGTAAGGCGATCCCTGCTATTAGAGATGTCCAAGCAGGGGCTCAATGACTGACTGATTTCCTACTGGGACTATTTACTAGGGATCCAGATTCCAGCTAAGACTCAGCCTAAATAATCTCTAATGTTCTTTACTACTCTGACATAAGATTTTAGGATGTGGTCATCTATGCAACAGAACAAGCATGAGTTACTTGTTTCTTCTCTTTTCCAGTTAATCACCTCCTCTATAAAATGGGAATAATGACTTTGTGAAAGACTAGGGCTCAGCATAGAGACAGTTTTTAGGTTTTCTTCAGGCAACATATTTGTGATTATGGACATTTTTTTTGGGGGGGGGGCTAGGCAATCGGGGTTAAGTGACTTGCCCAGGGTCACACAGTTAGTAAGTGTAGTGTGTTGTGTGCCTGAGACCAGATTTGAACTCAGGTCCTCCTGAATCCAAGGCAGGAGCTCCATCCATTGTGATTGTGGAGATTCTTGATGCACTCTTCTCACCTCTCCTTCCTCCCTCCGTAGGCTGTCTGAATTAGCTGAAAATCTATCCCAAGCCTGTGTCAGCCTAATTCAACAATCACAGTTATTGCAGCTTTCTCTGATAACAGAAGACATGGAAAAATCTATTCCATAATCTTATTTTAGCCATTAGTGTTAACTTCTTTCTCTCTCCTGCAGCATGCATGTGCTACAAATAATTAACGATATTTGACCTTTGGGAATTGCATCTCCTAGTCTTGTCCTCTTGGCTGCGTGGTAAAGATGCTCAAAAGTATTGAAAATAAACCAAAGGAAGTCATTAAAGAAGTGATAGAGTACTAGATGACTGTATAATCCCAAACCTGGATAATAGAAACTAAATTGTGTCCAAATTAAGCCTGGTTAGCTTTACTGCATTGAGCTGATATGAGGGTGAACGGTTCTCTCCTGTAATGTTTAAAGCTGTATGCCAGAGAAACAATCATTGTTTCCAGGTGTTTGGGTTTAAACACCTGGCCTAGATTGAGATTGTGCTTCCTTTCCCAAGGTATGGGGAGGAAATGAGCCTTTGTCATACGTGTTACTTTAAACAAAACACTTGCCGGGACATGGAGGGAACTCGAAGTTAGGATACTGAGGCTTTGTTACTGAGTTGCAGCAAGAGACTTGGACAGCCCTTTCCCTTACGGGTGACCATATTTTGGTCTTCCTCTACCTTTCAGAGATATTTTCAGGAGGAATACAACTGCTTCCATACCACTTATGCATGTTTGGGCTCCCTAGAGAAGGGCAGCTATAAAAGACCAAATGTGGATTTTGTTGTGTGGAGGAAAACTCATTTTTTTTCAAGGTTCCGAAGCAAGCTGCCCATAACACGGGTCCTTCTTTCCAGTATCATGTGCTGGAATAAAGGGCATCCTTGATTGCCACCAGTTAAACCCTCATTGCGTTCAGGAGTAGCCTGAGACAAAGAGATGAGGGCTTCCAGGGCAGATTTTAATGACTAAAGTCTGAGAGTTCTAATCTCAGCTCCACCATGCTGCTCTGACATGGCCTTGGACACACCCCCATGGCATCTCTGGAGCCTACACAAAATAAAGATGTAAATACTAATTGGAGAAGCCTGTTGGGAGGGATCAGTAATGAACATGATAATGAAATGAAAATGTAAGTAGCCAGAGAAACGATCATTCCTGGTAATTTAGGAGTGTCCATTCAATCTAGCTCATAGCTTCCTACCAAGATGGGTTCTGAGGAAGATGCCACCAGAATGCTTTCCGAGTGGAACCTCATTGTCCCTGCTCATTCATCATTAGCCCAGTACAGGAGGAAAAAAAGAAAAAGAAAAGAAAACCTGTGCAGCTCTCAAATGCAAGTAATCAAGGCCACATGTCCAGATGTGTGAGTGAATTTGGAATTTTCCCCTGAGAAGCAGGGATTTCCTGTCTTTCCCCGGATGTCTCTGCTCGACAGAAAATCTGGGTTGCACAAATGAAACAAGGAACCTGTCAGGGGAGGTGACCTTGCTGTGATGTAGTGGAAAGAACCCTATCCTTGGAGTCAGGGACCCTGAGGTCAGGTCTTGATTCTGCTACTCTATTTCATTTTGAGCTTAAAAAAGTCACTTACAGATTCTAAGCCTCAGTTTCTTCATCTGTAAAAGGAGAAGAAGGGACCAGATGATTTCTGAGGTTCCTTTCTGCTTAAAATTCAATGATTTTTCTCTTACCCCTTCCAGAGAGTCTAACTTGCTTATGATTGACTACATTTTTTCTTTCTTTGGCCCATGTGCTACTAAAGGAAATGAATGTCAAGGAGATGGGTCTGTGTATAGGAGGAGAAAACATTCTTCTTAGAATCATAGATCTAGAAGACATTCCCCAACAGATAAGGAGTCAAAGGATATGAACAGACAGTTCTCAGAAAGAATCAAAAACTATGAACCGTATACATGAATACTCCAAATCACTAATAATAAAAGAAATGCAAATCAAAACAAACCTGAGATTTTACCTCACAATTGACAAACTGACAAAAATGATAAAACATGGGAACAGTCCATGCAGGAGGAGCTGGGGGAAGATAGGCACACTAGTGCATAGTTTGTGGAGCTATGAATCAACACAACCATTTTGGAAAGTAATTAGGAATTGTGCAAATAATGTCACTGAACTGTCTAAATCCCTTCACCCAGAGATTCCATTGCTATGTTTATATATCAAAGAAGCCATTGATAAGAAGAAAATTCCTATATGCAACAAGGTTTTTAGTGCAGCACTTTTTGCGATAGCAAAGAACTGGAAACAAAATACACGCCTATTGATTGGGAAATGGCTAAGCAAATTACTGCAGACAATTGAGCAGCACAGTAGATAGAGCTCCAGGCTTGGAGTCAGTAAGACTATTCCTGAGTCCAAATCTGGCCTCAAATACTAACTAGCTGTGTGACCCTGGGCAAGTCACTTTAACTCCATTTGCCTCAGTTTGCTCAATAGTAAAATGAGCTGGAGAAGGAAATGGCAAACCACTCCAGTATCTTTGCCAAGAAAACCCCAAATGGGGTCACGTAAAGTTGGACTGAAACAGCTCAATGACAACAACCACCAAATTGTGATGTGAGGGAATATTATCTGCTGTGATAAACAATGAATATAATGAATACACAGAATCATAGAAAGATTTACATGATGTGATACAGAGTGACTGTGTGTATGTGTATAACTACAACAATACAAATGAAAAGAACAATTTAAAAAATTTGGATTATGAAGAATAGGCATGACTTGAAAGAAGAGATTTGAGAAGACATCCCCCCACCCCTTTTCAGAGGCGGACACCCACAGGAGTGGTATATTTCGAATACTTTAATATTTTTTCAATGTATTCATCCATTTTGCTGATTTTTTCTCTCTTCTTTTAGAAATATTAATTGTTAACCTATATCATATTGCTTACTATCTTACGGATGGAGGAAATAAAAGAGGAAAGGAGAAAATTTGGAACTCAGTTTTTTTTAATAGATGTTAAAATTTTTCTTTACATGTAATTGGAAAAAATGGAATACTATTTTAAAATTATATATATATATATAATATATTCATATATATATATATACACACACACACTATTTGTTATATGGGCTAGCTCTCTGGGAAGAATGGAAGGGATACTATGGAGAAAATTTGGTGATACAAAAACAAAAGATATCAACAAAATTTTATTCTAAAAAAATAATCACAGATCTAGATCTAGAAGGTACATCAGAAGCCATCTGGTCCTACCCCCTTTCTACAGATGATGAAACTGAGGCCCAGAGAGGCTAACTGGCTTGGCCAAGGTGACACAAGTAGGAAGCATTAAGGGCAAACTTTGAACCTCTGTCTTTTGACTCAGGAGCCAAGAATCCTGCCTTTCTGACACAGCTCGTCCTTTCTCAGAAACCAGAATGCAAGTTCAGTCATTTGGGGTATTTAGAACAAGAGAGCTGTCCGAAGGTATGGAGGTGACTGAGTGAGAATTAGCTTTTGGTTTTGTCCACACCTTCTCTTCCTTCTCCCTACTCCTAGCCTTTCTTTTGGCCACTTTGGTGCTTTCAGCATATTCATCAAAGCACTTGTAAAGACAGAATGATGAGGTAAAATATTCAAATGAACTGGGGTTTTTTTTTATTATTATAGAGGGTTTTAGATAATCTCAGAGCTGGAAAGGAGCTCAGAGATTATCTTCTCCAATCTAGACTTTAAAAGGAATAACCTAAAAACCATCCCTGGCAAGCAGGCATCTGGCCTTTGCTTGAAGACCTCCAGAGAAGGGAAGCTCACTACCCACCCAGGTGGCCCACTCCACTTTTGGACAACTCAGGGAGTTTTTCCTCACATCTTGCCAAAATTTCCCATTCTATAATTTCCACCCATTGTTTCTCTGACCCTATGGGGCCAAGTTGAAAAAAAAAAAAGTCTAGTACCCCTTCCACATGCCAGCCCTTTAAATAGCTGAAGGCATCACCAGAAGACCATTCCCCAGTTGTTTTAAATTATCCTCATATAACATGGTTTTCCATTCTGTCATTTCCTGTTCAGCCTTCTCTGGTTTGTCAGTGTTATTGTTTTTCATTCGTTTTAGTTGTGTCTGACTCTTCACAACCCCATTTGGGGTTTTCTTGGCAGAGATACTGGAGTGGTTTTCCATTTCCTACTCCAGCTCATTTTACAGATGAGGAAACTGAGGCAAACAAGGTTAAGTGACTTGCCCAGGGTCATACAGCTAATAAGTGTCTGAGGCCAGATTTGAACTCAGGAAAATGAGTTTTCCTGACTCCAGGCCCCAAACTCTATCCATTGTGACCACCTAGCTGCCCTAATTCGTCAATATCCTTCCCAAAATGTTGTGCCTGCAACTGAACACTATTCTAGATGAAGCCTGATAAGGGCAGGGTACAATTTAAGAGAGACAGCACAGTTCATTGGAAGGGATACTAAGTTCATAGATTTAGAGCTGAAATAGATATTAGAGGACACTTAGTCCATCTGCCCATTTTACAGATGTGGAAACTGAGGTCTCAACATTTTAAGTACTTGACCAAAGTGGCAGAGATGGTATGGTCCTCATGAGCTGCTGTAGCTAAAAAAAAAAAATGTGACTGGGTAGCCATCCTTTCAGTGACAACCATTTCTGAACATAGCTAGACTAATCCTTAAGAAACTGATTATTCTTGGTAGATCTAAATGGAGTTTATATTTCTCTGAGAATCTGAGGTTACCTCCATGCTACAATGAGGCATCCAAGGTGGTATGTTAGTGAAATAAAACATTCAAAACAAACAAATTGAAAAAAAAAAACACCTTTAAACCCAGAGATTGAGCCCAGTGGTAAAGAACTGTCTTAATTAAATTGAAAGCACCTGTGAGGGGCTCTGGCAGTAGTGTTAATTGTTATTAAGGAATCCATATCCCATCAGAAACATCTCCCATGGCGTCTGCTTTATCCATTTGCTCTGCAACAAAAAAAAATGCTATCATTGCCATCCTTAGGATGCCACAGCCTGCAGTTTCTGCAGATGAGTGTAGGGAAGTTGTCAGGTCTGAGCCATAAGAAGTAGGCAGAAAGTTTTTTATTCCAACTCTGGCTGGCCCTGTCACTGAGCCCTGGACCTCTACAGAAGGTAGAATATGCCCCTTCCTCCCTTCCAAAAAGGGATGATTCTATGTAAAATTTCAGAGTAGGTAAAGCCTTCTTTTTTAGGACCCCTCCACTATTCCTTTTCCTAGCCTTCTTCACCCATGCCCTGCAAGACTTCTATGGGCATTATGCTTTCCTGGCTGAGGCATCCACCCCTACAGTGAGTGCACTCAGCATTCACATCAGTTCAACACCATCCTTAAGGGCCTCTCTGACATTCTCTGCCCACATCATAAGCTTAATGAGTGACAATGTCCTTGTTCTCTATTAGGTGACAATGAGTAAGAATCAATTAATAAACTAACCTCTGCTAATAATAACACAGATAGAATAGGTCTGGTTGTTCAGTCAACAGGCATTTACTGAGCTCCTACTATGTATCAGGCACTTGGTTAAGCACTGTGGATACAAAGAAAGGAAAAAAAAACATGATTCCTGCCTTCAAGGACCTCACATTCTAACAGGTGAGACAACATGCAAATAACTACGTATGTACAGGACATATAAAGTGAAATGAGAGGTAATCTCAGAGGGCAGACTCTAACAGTAAGATGGGGAGTGGGAACACCTCTGGCAGAAGGTGATATTTGAGCTGTCTTGAAGAAGGTCGGAGAAACCAATAAGACCAGTGTCACTGGATCATTTAGAGGTCATGGAGAGGAGAGAGGAATAAGAAGGGAGGTAGGAAGGGACGGACCTGGGATCTCACGGTGGAGACAACTTCCTATTGAGAAAACTCTCTCTTGGCATCTGCTCCACGGCTTAGAGTCTTAGAGCATTGGGTGATTAAGAGACTTGTCCTGGGGCACCCAGCCAGCTTATGTCAGAGAGGAGAATTGAACCAAGGTTTCCCTGGCTCCAAGGTTGGTTCTACACACACTATACCACCTGCCTCTCTAATAGTAACAACCTAAATTTATTTAAATGGATAAATTGAAGGGAGGAGATGATTCCAGGAGGGGAGAACAACAAAGTCACAGGCATGGAGGTGAGAATGAGCATGACTGGTATAGTGTAATGAGATCAGCATAAATAGACTGAATTCATGTCATAGCATTGGAGTAACAAACTCAGATCAGTAGAGAGTGATCATTTCACAGAGGGTCTTGTAACCAAGGCAGAGGAATTTGGACCTGCCTCGGTAAGCAACATCTCAGGTTCTGGTTCAGTTGAGTGGCATGATAGAAGCTGTTTTGAAAGAAATTTGTCATCAGTTGGATAGATAGGTTAGACAAGAGAAGCTGTTCAGTGCAATTTAACTCAGTTGGATTCCATTAAAAAAAACATTTAAGTCCTACTATGTGCCAAATACAACCTGGATTATTATAATATAGTAATTATAACATATTATTATATAATACTAATATAATAATTATGATAATAGCTAAAAGTGAGTTCTTTCTCCTCAAAATTCCCCTAATACTTTTCCTGGATGTTTCTTTCATCTACTACTACATTTTGACTTATATCATAATTATTTCTACGCATATTAGATTGTAAATTCCCAAAGTACCAGAACTGTGTTTTATTTCATCTTTATATCCCAAGGCAGACTATTGTAATTGAAAAGAGAAAGAGATGACTTTCTGATTTTGTAACATTCCAGCTGAGCAGTTAGTTTGTGCAGTGGATGGAGCACTGGGCCTGGAATCAGGAAGACCAGGATTCAAATCTGTTGTCAGACACTTACTAGCAGTGTGACCCTGGCCAAGTCACTTAACCCTGTTTGCCTGAGTTTCCTCACCTATAAAATGAACTGGAGAAGGAAATGGCAAACCACTCCAGTATCTTTGCTAAGGAAACCCCAAATGGAGTCATGGAGAGTTGGATGTGACTGAAACAATTAAGCAACATCAACAAATATTCCAGGTATGAGACAATGAAAGCCTGCATTTGGGTGACAGCAATAAAAACAGCAAAAAAGGGGGCACTGAAATACAAAAGAAATGGCATGCTTAGTGAAATGTTGTAAATAGGGAATGAAGGAGAAAGAAAGAATCTCAGATGATTTCGAGGTCTTTAGCCTGGGGTAACTTCTGACACACTCTAGAAAGCTGATTCACAGCCTGAATACAGTTGTTGGGTATCCCTAATACAGACCACAAAACCCGGTGTGACTTTGGAGGGCCCAGGACACTGGGAGACAAATCAGCACTAGGATACGATCTGAAATCTAGCGCCAGGTCACAGTCACTTGCTGGGGCCCCTATGACCTCAAAGGCCCAGAGGATGGCTCATTGGTAGGATTCATGTCCAGTATGGGAGCATTCCAGAGAAGTCCCAAGGCACCTGTGGGCTTAACATACTTCCAACTTGAATTCCTGGGGTCCAGGATATGGACAGGCAAGAAACCCATCCCTGGCAATGTAAACATGACTTTGGGCGCCTCTTGGGGGATAATTACCAGCTATTCACCTGGGCTCCTTCACCCTGTCCACTCTCCGGTAGAAGTACTAATGAGCTGTGAAATGGTCTAAAAGCAGGCAGCAGGAGGGCAGAGAAAGAGAAGCAAAGGCCTTGGAAAATGTGCAGATTAGATAATCCTCCTTTTAATAGTGAATAGTGGGTTGAATAAGAAAGAGAAAGCAATCCAGGCCAGTGAATGGGAGGTGGGGGGATGATGGGAAATGAAGAGTAAAGAGTGAAAAAGAGGGTCTTAGAGCAGGGTTCTTAACCTTTTGAGTGGGTGTCATGGGCTCCTTTGCTAGTCTGGTGAAGTCTATGGACCCCTTCTCAGAAAAATATTTTTAAATGAATAAAGCAAAATGCATAGAATCACAAAGGAAATTAATGATATTGAAATATAGTTATCAGAATATTTTTTAAGAAGACAAGTTCATGGACTTCAGGTTAGGAGCCCCTAACCCTAGAAGTTGATGAAGATGCTAGAGCTCAGTAAGTGAGAAAACTTCCCCTTAGTGAAAACACTACAAATGGAATCCATGGTAAGTCCAGCTCAAACGGACGAAAGAAGGTGGTATTTTTTTTTCTTCTTAATTCCATCACAACCAATCATAGGAGCGCTATCTGTCTTCCCAGACTATCAGGCCAGAGTCAGAAACTGTACACACTAGAAATCTCCAGCCTTATAAAAAATTACTACGAAGTCAAAAGTCCTGGTGTCTTTTGATTAAACATTGTGCTGGATAATGACCGCCCTACTTCCCATTCTTCTTCACCCCCTTGAAATTACTGATTGTTGTCTTAAATTAGGGCCCCATTTGCTCTTATTAAATTAACAAGCCTGCAAAACACTTAATGAATTGAAACTCATCAAATGTTTAGAAACTTAATAACAGTCTTGAGGTCTTCTCCCCCCCCCCCCAATATATCTTTATGTGAAATGTTTCAATTCTCCGTACAATCACTTAGGTTCAGATGGCTTTGCTTCATGAAAGATTTAGTGTGCGTGTCTGACTGATTCAGTACCAGCCTGAAGCATTAAGGAGATAGCTACCTACAGATGTGTAAGAAATGGAACAATTGGGTGGCGCCTCTTCCATCCCCAAGGAATTGTTCCTTCTAGAGTCAAGGCTAATGTCCATGTGGCAGCATGGTGTTCTGGAGAGAACACCAGAGGTAGAGCCAGAGAGTCTGAGAGTCCAAATATTGGCTCTGCTACCTTCTGCCTGTGTGACTTTAGATAAGTCATAGCACCTTTCTAGGTCTTGTTTTCCTCATTTATCATATGAGGGGTCAACTAGATAACTTGTAAGGAGTCTCCTATTTTTACATTTTTATGACCCATCTGGCTGGCTAAATCACTTCAAGTAGTTTGATAGGTCTCCACTGATCTAGCCTTGTGCTCTTATACTTAATGAAATGCTTTTGAAAGGTAGGTAGGTGGATTTAGGGGTCTGACTGGTCTATGACCAGGGCAGCTAGATTGGACAGTGGATAGAGTGCCAAGCCTAGAAGGCTTATCTTCTTGAGTTCAAATCTGGCCTCAGATGTTTACTAGCTATGTGACCCTGGGAAAATCACTTAACCCTGTTTGCCTCAGTTTCATCTTCTGTAAAATGAGTTGGAAGAGGAAATGGCAAACCACTTCAGCATCTTCCCAAGAAAACCACAAATGGAGCCACAAAGAGTTGGATACCACTGAAAACAATCGAACAATCACAAGTCTATGACCAAAGATAATAGATATTTCTTGACCGTCAAGCTCATTGGCCTAAATGGGGATTGAACCTGTGACCTTATTAGTGTTATAAAAGGTGTAGATTGGTTAGACGTGAATCATTGGGAACTTCTGTAGTCAAACCACCAATGTCAAGGACCATAGCCTAGCCATAAGGTAATGTCAAAGCTCAAAAATTCCAGAAATTTCCTGGATCTCTCAAGAATTACCTTGGGACCAAACAAAGAAAGTCCCATCTAAGTCATAGCTCAAGCATGTTAGTCTGTTCCTATCTTGGATCTAGGATGGATGGTTCTGATTCAAATGTAGGCTCTTAACTGATCAGGGTTCATAGTAGATCAGGTTGCCCAGAATTTTCAAGTACTTAACACAGTGCTCTACACAAAATATAAATGTTTTCTGAATAAAGAATGCTGAGCAAGAGTTCAATGCTGGATGTTGTTCCTGAAAGCTGCATTCCAGGTTAGTCTTTCTGCTATTATGATCTGTTAGTAGAGTAAGTAACCACTTAGAATACTCTGGGGACAAAGCCAGGTGAAGAACAGCCACTCATGCTGCCCTTCCAGGACCATGTCTGTTCAATTTTTCTGTTTTATCCTAGAGGGCTCCATAAATACTTGGCTATGTGATTTGGGGTCTTCAATTGTTCTACCTACAAAGTTGGGGAGCAATTATCATCAGCTATTTATCCAAAAGAACAATTATGAGAACAAATGAGACTTCATCTGTGGCATAGAAAATGCTATGACTTCAAACTTTACCACAATGACATCTGAAGATTTCTTTTTCTCCAAAGTCAGGATCTTGTTTTCCCAACTTCTATCATACACCTCACATAACAACTTTTTTTCTCTTTGCATAGCCCCAAATCAATGACCAGACAATGTGATTCTAGTTAAGAAGGGTTTACCCCACCTGAGTCTAATGCATAGCCAATCTGTCACCAAGGCCAGGGAACTAGGGCGATGGAGGACCATGCCACAACCAGCATTGATTGGCTTGCCTGATTAGTTGGTTAATTGAATATCACTGCTTTCTAATATAATTAAAACAAGATAAATACTTTGACTCAGTCCCGTAAGCATGTGCCATTAATGATCACAGCACACACCCTGATTAAAAATGCAATAGACTGTGAGGATAATTTATGAACTAGTTGGCCTCTAGCACCATGTTATGGTTCAAGAGCCCTGAGATTCAGTGACACTAGGAAATGTATAAGGAACCCCCTAACCTGTGGTTCTATGGTTATAGGACCAACCAGAACTGGGAGGGTGTGTGTGTGTGTGTGTGTGTGTGGTGTGTGTGTGTGTGTGTGTGTGTGTGTGTGTGTACAGTTACAATGCCTTGCACACAGCAAGCACTTAAAAAGGCTCATTCATTCATTCACTCCCATTTCTCAGAATGACATGTCTCCATTCCACACAAAAAGTGTCTTCTCTGCCTATGCTTATGATCCCCTACTGTCCTGCCTGTTCTGGGACTTTACTTCATCATCACTGTTCTCCCCATCCCCATTCATTTGCAATCTCAGCTTCTCTGTGAGGTCCTTCCAATCTGCCTGCAATCATGCTCAGATCTTTTCATTACTAAAAAGAAATCTCTTCTTTGACTCTTCTACTACTTCAGGCTACCACCTACCTTTCTCCTCCCTTTCATGACTAAACTTGAAAAAGTAGTCTATACTTGATCCCTCTGTTTCCTCTCCACCTACACTGTGCATTGCCCTTGGAAATGCTTAATAAATGTTTCTTGAAGTGATTATTGTTGTTCAAGTCATTGCATCTCCTTGCATGTGAAACAGCTTTATATTTGTTGTTCACTTTTCATCAACAGATCTGATAGGGATGTAATAGTATTGTACTGTTACCAGACATCTCCTCCTTCATTCAGTTTCTCTGAGGCAATGGGAGACAATTCTATGAGTATAAAGTTGAACCAGGAACCAAAAGCTGGTCTCCCAATCTCCAGCAGGCTTCTTATTAGGCATTGTTTCTATTCTCTTTCTTCAGCTGTTTACCTACATTATTCATATGTTAGAATCAGTGATTAGGTCCCCAGCTGGTCACTGAATGTTCAATAATATCTGGTGAGGGAATATTGTGGGAATATTGTAGGGAAATCTTGGCTAATGAGAGGGCATATCAAAATTTTGCCTTTGGAGTCTTAGTGGGCATTAGCCTTCTCTTGTTTTGGCTTGTTATTTATTTGCAAATAATAAATAAAAGTGCTTGAAGAACAATCTTTCTTCTTCTTTTTTCCTTCCTTCCTTCCTTCCTTCCTTCCTTCCTTCCTTCCTTCCTTCCTTCCTTCCTTCCTTCCTTCCTTCCTTCCTTCCTTCCTTCCTTCCTTCCTTCCTTCCTTCCTTCCTTCTTCCTTCCTTCTTTTCTTCCTGATAGCTAGTAGCTTGAACAGTGGGCAACTAGGTGGTACAATGGATAGTGTGCTGGAACTGGAATCAGGAAGACTCATCTTCATGAGTTCAAATCTGGTATCAGACACTCACTAGCTATGGGACCCTGGGCAAGTCACTTAACCCTGTTTGCCTCAATTTCCTCATTTGTAAAAAGTGCTGGTAAAGAAAATGGCAAACTAATCCAGTATCTTTGCCAAAAAACAACAACCCCGAATGGAGTCACAAAGAGCCAGACCTGACTGAAAACAACTGAATAAAAAAGTTTAAATAGTGGCATGCTGTATCAGATTCAACTGAACAGAAATTCCATCCTTTCCTTAGTTGTGGTCTATTACCTCCTGAGTCATCTGCTAAATCAACTTGTCTGGTACAACATGGTCGATGGACTTGAACTCTGAAGACTTGTGTTTGAACCCTAACTCTATTACTTATAGCCATGTGACCAATGGCAAGTTCCTTCTCACTGATCCTCAGTTTCTTCATCTGTAAAATATTGTGAGGATCAAATGAAATTGTATGTGTGAAAACACTTTGTCAAAAAAAATTTTAACTATCATCATTATTACTGAAGTAAAGCTGGTAAAGAGAAGGACCTTCAGGACCAGGAGTAAAGAGTCCTGGGATCTTTCCAAATGTCTCACCACATTGTCTTTTATAATTTGCTTTCCCTCTTGAAACCTTAGTTTTCTCTGCTGGACACAGAACTTAATCTTTGCCTTCAGAAAACTGGGTAAGAATGAATAAGATAATAGCAAAGCATTCTGAACACTTCAAAGGAAGGTGCTATAAAATTCAAGGCATCATCTTGCCATGAACTCATGTTCTTAATTTTGGGGCACATATCCAGATGAGCACTGATTAGCCAACCTAGATATAGAGTGAGCTGCATGGTTCTTCAGGTGGCCTGGACCAGAATGGAATGTCAAATAAGCTTTTCCAGAGCTGGCTTGGGTCCCCTGGAATGAATGGGGATGGTGGAAAGTGAAGTGTACCTGAAAAAGTCAGTAAGAATTGAAGACGCAAGTGTAGCCCAGTAGAAAAAATTTTAAAAAGCTGGCCCAGGAATTGCCATTCTGACAAAGACATATTCTTGTCCACTGTTGTGCTTCCAAATGCCTGTCTGTCTGCTGGTTTTATTTCTTTCTGAGTGAGTGGCTTCATATCTGTCCTTTTCCCTGAGTGGATGTTAGGTTTGAATGAGCTGGGAGACAACTGCTGGGCGGCCTGATATTTCGATCAACATTAAGGAGAGGGAAGAGCGAGGTAAATAGACAGCCTTGCAGAGGTCAGCAAAATCTGCCCCTTGCACATTAAGGGAAGTCGGTGTTGAGGCTCCACCTTTAATGGAAATCTCAAAGAAACGTGCTTAAGCGGATGGCAGGAATAATTGGGAACATCAGCATGCTAGAAATACATTCAGTTCACTCCTTATGTTTCCCAAGTGCTAAGCTCATCTCCCTAAACGCTTATTTGTAGAGAAAACAGTACACATAGAGAGATATGTACACAGAGAGAGGCATGGATGCACTCCTTGATGTAGCTCTGTTTTACCTTCCTAAAAAATACATGCATATTCATTCCTATACTACATGCTGGGGGCTGCCAGATGTGTTTCTTTCACAAATAATTGCTGTGCTTGTGAATCCCTGAGCTATATGCACTATAGAGATGGGTGCCAAATAAGTATCTAGAGATATGGACAGACCTATAGATGATACACTTTTTTAAAAAAATCTAGAAATTATAGACTGAGAGAGGTCAGCAAAAAGCTAGTTATACAATATATCCCCTGGGGGGCCAGAGCCAGCCTCTTTCCCAGAGCACCAAATTGCTCAGCAGTTTCATTAGGCTGAAAGACAGAACAACATCATAAACCCAGGCATTGGATGCTGTCATTTAAAATTCAGATGGATGTGTCAAGCAATCACTTAGAGAGGCTGGCATTTTGACTGCCTGCCCAGCTCATCTCCCTAAAGTAAAAGGAGCAAAAGAAGTTACTTATATCTGTGAGACAGGAGAATGGGAGAAGAGAAGTTCTTCAATTTCACCCACATATACTTAACTATCTGGGCACAAGACTATTTCTTGCTGAAAGTCCAGGAAATCAGAACTGGTACCAAGCCTCATGCAGTCTTTTCCAAGGCAGAGGAGCTGTCCTCTAGTTATAGTTCTGAAACCCAGAATCACAGACTTTTAGGACTGGAAGGAACTTTTAGTGGAAAGAAACATAGGATGTAGAATTTGAAAGGAATTGATAAAAATAAGGGACTCCATTTTACGGAAGAAGAAACTGAGATCCAAGAGTTACATATGGTCGCATATGTAGAACAGCAAAGTTAGTCATAATAGTGATAGTTAGCATTTATATAGTGCTTTAAGGTTTAGAAAGCACTTTACATACTTTATTTTCATTTGATCCTCAGAGCATCCCTGGGAGATAGATACTATTATTGTCCCCATTTTACAAATGAGGAAACTGAGGCAGACAATGATTAAGTGACTTGCCCAAGGTCACACAGATAGTGTATGAGGACACCAATTTCAGTGCTCTATTCACTGCACCACCTAGATTCCTGATATTCAAACTCAAATCCTCCAGTGCAAAGTTAAATGCTTTTTCTACTAATTCATGCTGGTTTAAACCCAAAATTTAAAACTCACTAGCTATGTGACCCTGAACAAGCAACTTCTATGAATTTCTAATACAAAATAGAAAAAAAAATATTATCCCAACCTGTCTCATAGGTGTTATGCAAACCTATACCACTTACTTAAAATGATACATAAATATGAATTATTAACCACATGATCAGGAATGAGAAGAGACCTTAGAAATTACTCAGTGAAACCCCCCCCCATTATAGATGAGAAAAGTGAGGCCCAGCAATCTAGTGTTATTTCCATGGTACCATATTGAATCTTTGCAGGATAGCCATTAAATCAGTGAGAACCAGTAAGGGGAGGCAAAAAGCATTTTCTATTCTATGCTAGACAAACCAGAAGGACTATTCTTCAATTTCTTTCGTTTACACATTTCAACAGATAACAGTCAGGACCAATATAGCATCATTACATGAAGCTGTCCTAATGAAATGTAATTAAACATTTACAATGACAAGGACACTCATTCACTTTTTATCAAAATTGTAACTGGAGTTGCTCCTATACTGATTTATCCTATGGAACAATATGAGTGATTGGCAAAAGCTGAGGATTTCTTATATTCTGGTATGTGTTACCATTTCTTCAAGGGTTGACTTGCTTTCTTTTGTTTGTTTGCTTGGTTTTTTTTTTTTGGTTAGGCAATGGTGTTAAGTGACTTGCCCAGGGTCACACAGCTAGTAAGTGTCATGTGTCTGAGGCTGGATTTGAACTCAGGTCCTCCTGAATCCAGGGCCAGTGTTCTATCCATACCTGTTTTCTTTTAAGCAGAAAAAATGGTATTATTGATACTGAGGGGGTCTTTCTCATCCAATAAAAGGACAACATTCTACCAGCCTTACTCTGTAGCATATGTAAAATATTAGAGGCTAACTATCTAATGCACCATAGAGGATGATTCAGACTGAGAAAAGATCATTGGATCTGGCTCAGAAAAAAGGCATTTCTCAGCTTAGAGCCAATTTTTTTTTTCCAGTAGAGCTACCACATTAGGAACCAGGAAGGGACTGGATGGTAAGCTAATGGAGACAGCATGGATGGACCGTTTATTTGAGGATCTCATCAGGAGTTAAATTTCATTCAAAATGAAAGGGATGATGTTGAAATAAGAAAAATAAGTGAAATGGAGGGAGACATTGAAGAGAGTAGAAAGACAAAGTGGACAAGGTAGGATAAAAGTCTCTAAGAAATTGGGTCTAGACCGCAAATGGGAGTAGATTTGGAGAAGAAAAAATATCTGAGATAAAGAAAATAGTAAGAGGATGGATGAAATGGCAGGGAAATATTGAGGTTGAGTGAAAGGTAAGTGGGTGAAGCTCATAGACACTATTTTCCTGGTGAAATATCTACTAAGTGTTTGGGTGGGTAGGAAAGTTAGGATAGAGGCACTGGTCATGTAAGAGAAGAAAAGGTTTGCAATCTTCAATATGGCACTATGGTCTTTTTTTTTCCATACATGGGGGTTACTTGTTACATATCCTTAGTTGGGTATCATGGGTAGTTCCCCATAGCTCTGTCCACTTCTATTCTTTTCTCTACATTCTTTCTCATGATGATCCTATCTAATTTCATGAATTCAGTGATCACCTCTATGCAGGTGACTCTTAAATGTTCAAAATACTCCAATAGGTCTGTAATCTCATCCATGTGGATGGGCCCTCCATTGATATACATCACACCTGTGCCTGTCCATCCTGTATAAAAACTGTCCATGTTCTCCTATGGACAAATACATCAGAGGTAATCTACTCATTCTTATGAGGGTTTTAAAATTTCTCTTGATATCAATATAATATTAGTGGAGCATAGCCTATCCCTCAGTTATCCTTTGCCTTTTCCATGTGACCAGACCATATCATGTTTTAAAAGATTTCTTTGATGACGTCCTTTACTCCAGTTCTTCCTAGTTCCATATTTGTTATGTGTATATCACTATATCTAGTCAGTCCCAGGCACCTTTTTCTCTGAGAATAGTAATCACAATATTACTACTGCTTCTAAAAATGGCACATCAGTTAACTGCCCTGTACTCACCTGCCTTCCCTGTGACTTCCCAGACCAAAAGACCCTTCAATAGGCACCATTTCCCTATATTTGTTGTATTCTCCTATTGGAATGTAAGCTTGTAGGCAAGGACTGCATGTTTATTGTATTTGTTTCTCTAATGGGTGACATATAGTAAATGTTAATAAGTACTAAGTCCACCATACACTTCTTTATCACTTTGAGAAATATTAACTTTCATTGAAAATACTACTCTATGTTTTAATGAGGAATTTGGGTCATTAAAGAATCCATTCAATTTCTCACTTTCTTCCTTTTAATTCCATGCCTAAATCATTGTTTGTAGTGTCTGTTAAGGACATAGCTACTGATGGACAAGCTATATAGATTTCATAGTCTGAACACTAGTTTATCTTTATCACTGTTTTTCCTTTGTTATCACCATTTTCAACCCATCTTCATTGGGTTTTCCTGTGTGAATTATTAGGCCAAACTCTTTTGAGTGGTTCTAAATCTCAATGAGGAGGCTCTATGTTGTTTTGAGGCTTGATGCAACCCACATAGCATCCTATAAATAGGAATATTTGGAAGACCTCATCATCTAAAGGAAATACTTCTTCAACTTGGACTCTCCATTGTTTCTCTTCCATGACAATAGTGAGCCATACTCTTCTCTGTATTATACTTCCCTTGATCTTAATAATGAGAGAGGAGTCAAACATGATTGTTATCCCTCTCAAAGAAACTTGAATAATTTTGATGTTTATGTCAGTAATTTGGTGGGGAATAAATCACTAACGACCAGAAGGGAATCACAGAGGATGTAGCATGTGAGTTGATCCTTGAAGGAAGCAGCAGAGAGGTTATATTAAAGAGGGAGTGTGTACGTCAATATACATCAAAAACCCAATATTTCCAAAATATATATCACAGAATCACAGAATTTGAGAGTTAGAAGGGATTTCAGCAGCCATTTAGGAAAGAAACCCCCAGTGGTTGCCAAGTGGTCATATAGCCTCTGTTGGCTGACCCCCAAGGAGGAGGAACCTCCCACACCTCTTGAGGTGGTCCATTCAAGTATCTTTTTTTTGAGGAGGAAGCAGCTTCTTTTCATTTTATTTTTTTCCTTTTAAATTAATTAATTTATTTTTAGTTTTCAACATTCACTTCCTCAAGCTTTTGAGTTTTAAATTTTCTCCCCTTCCCTCCCCTCTTCCTTCCCCAAGGAATGCAATCAGTAAATTGCATGTAACCTGATATAGGCACTACATATACATTTCTATTAAACATATTTTCACATTAGTCATGTTGTAAAGAAAAATTAGAGCCAATAGGAGGAACCACGAGAAAGAAGAAACAAAACAAAACAGAAGAAACAAAGGAACAAATAGTATGCTTCAATCTGCATTCAGACTCCATAGTTCTTTCTCTGGATGTGAATAGCATTTTCCATCATGCACCTTTTGGAGATGTCTTAGATCCTTGTGTTGCTGAGAAGAGCTAAATCTATCAACTTTAGTCATTGCACAATGTAGCTGTTACTGTGTACAATGTTCTCTTGGTTCTGCTCCCTTCACCCAGCATCAGTCCATACAAGTCTTTCCAGGTTTTTCTGAAGTCTGCCTGCTCATCATTTCTCATAGCACAATAGTATTCCATTACATTCATATACCATGACTTATTCAGCCATTCCCCAATTGATGGGCATCCTCTCAATTTCCAATTCTTTGCCAGCACAGAAAGAGATGCTATAAATATTTTTGTACATGTGGGTCATTCAAGTTTTTTTTTCCCTAACATCAAGCCTAAATTGACTTTTTTGCACCCATTGCCTCTAGTTCTTAATTCTGGGGCCAGACAGAACAAGCTGAATCCCTCCTTTACAAATGGAAACCCAACTAGCATGTCTCTCCTGAACCTTCTCTCCTCCAAGCCCAGAATTTCAAATTCTTTCAACCTATTCACCACCTCCTTCACCTCCAAAATTTTTCACACTTTCTCCTTTTAGTCACCCAGGTTCACAAAATCAGGAATTATATGCTTTATTTTCTCCCTACCACCCTCATCCCATCAGCTGTCAAGTCTTACTGACTCTATTTTCACAGCATCTCTTGCAGCTCTCCTTTCTCTCCACTCATCTATCATCCTAGTCCAGACCCCCATCACCCCTCACCTGGGCTTTTATAATAGGTTCCCTGCTTCTAATATTATAATTCAGCCTTCCCATAGCTGCTGAACAATCTTACTAAGGCACAGGTCTGACCATGTCACTCTTTGGCTAAAAAATCTTTAGTGGCTCCCTACTGCCTCTAGGATCAAACATTTAGCACTTAAGGCCCTCCACAATCTGGTTCCTACCAGTCTTTCCATAAGTATTTCACATTACTTCCCAACATGAACTCTATATACCAGCCAAATTGGACTCCTAGCTTTCCCCAAACTCAGAGATCTAAGTCTCGCTTCTGTGTGCTCACAAAAGTCTCCCATCCCTAAAATGCACTCCCTTGTCAACATGGCCTCTTTGAATCTTCTTCTTTCCAAGATGAGCTCAGGTACTACCTACCTCCTCTCTGAAGCCTTTCCTGGTGCTCCTTGTTGTTAGTCCTCTCATCATCTCCAAACTACCCTGTATTTCCTTTGAGGGCTCCCTCTATACTTTGGTCCAGTTGAGGGCAGGCAGGATTTGCTTGGGTTTTTTTTTTTTGCACACTCAGTACCTAGCACAGTTTCTTACATGCAGTAAGTGATTAATAAATTTTGTTGGGTGGAATTGAATAGGCAGTATTCCCTTCCACTGTATTCTTTCTCAGAATTGTGGCAATATGAGTAATTCCCAACTTGAAACCTGCACAAAGCCATGTGAGGGGACTCTAAGTATGGCTCCCTCTGAGCCTAAACTGATTTTTTTGGTTCTGGGAATTCTGGAGAGGTATGGTAGGGCTAGAATGGTTACAGAACAAAAACGCTACTCTATTACCAGCCAGAGCTTTGGATGTGAGAAGGTTGAACTGGCTGATCAGATCATCAAGTTGGTTCAGTGAGAAGACAGCTGGGTTTGGAGTTGAATGAGGGTTCAAATCCTAGCTCTGCCATTCACTATCTTGAACAAGTTACTTAACCTGCCTGGTTTCTTATCTTATTAAATGGTTGGACTAGCTCTAAAATTTGAGATCCTACCATCTCTAATATCTCTTCTATATCTAAACTGCATGATCATATGATATCATATTTTCAGGGATTAGACTTTAAAAAGAAGAGGAAATGAAGGGAAGTTTCATAGCTAAAGCACTGGGCAAAGATTCAAGGCTTCTTACTTCTACTCCCAGATTCACCAACAACTTGCCAAACAGCTTGGGTTGATTTACTCAACCTCTCTGTGCTGCAACATTCTGACTTTTTAATGGGAAAAAGAAACTGCTGCTTGGTTCTCATATGAAAGCTAAAGAGATGGGAAGAGTAAGGGGAGGAGTGGAGAAAGAATTGATTCAAACTTACATAGGACCGAGTGGTGTAATAGGAAGTAAAACCAGAATCCTGCACGAGGAACTTCACATCACTAGGGAGTTTCCCTGTGATTTACTGAACACAAATGGGCAACAGAAAGTATTTTAAAAAAAAAGTATTCCCAATTATTCTTGTCACATAAGGCTCTAGGAATTAGGTGATGGGTGTTAAATTCCCCCTAGGAAATATGCTAATGGATATCGATTAGAAAATAGTTTCCCTTTTTCCTTGAAGAAGTGGCTATGATGTGGGGTTAAAGGGTTTTAATTAATGAGAAAGCTTTTTTTATGGAATCCAGGTGGTTGGCAAGCCACAACCCCCATTTATGGGCAGACTTGTCGTAGCAAGGTTGTGCATGTAAAAGCATCACTCCTTCTAGATTGACTCAACTGATTAAATTCCTAGTCACTTCAGGGTACCCTGCCTTATTGGTAGTTTGGGTTTTTTTCTCTATATAGGTGGCAAAATTACTTTGGGAACAGGCTTAATCTGAGGTGTTTTCCTTCCCTCATTCCACCTGATCTTCTATCACACCCTCACTTACCCATGGACTTTCTGTGTAATACCTATCACCACAATACCACACGAAGGAATGTGGAGAAGAGGCCATTACAGGACACAACTCTTCTCTGGTCTTAAACTCCTGGGTATTTCTACTTGCTCCTATAGTACATGAAGAATCTGCTGTGGACAGCCGGGCCTAGCACTAACTCTAACTCAGAGTGGAACCCTTAAAGTTGACACCACCACCTCCTGTGTATCCTTCAAAGTTCAGCTCAAGGAAAGTTTTCCTGAGCTTCCTAGATGCTAGTACTTACCTCCTCACACCAAAAAACAAAAACCAAAACAACAAAATAACAAAAAACCAAAAACCATGAACTCATTAATTTCGCATATATTTCACATGTACTTCTATATGTACCTATGTCACCCCCCCAATCCCATTGAGAATAGGAGCTATTTATTTCATTTGTCTTTGTATTCCTAGTACCTAGCATTTAATTTTATAAGAAATGTCTGTTGAACTTTGCAGGACTTAAGAATTCTGACGAATGCAATGACCAAACACAATTCCAGAAGACCAATACTGAAACATGTTACCTACTACCTGATAGAGAGGTGATGGACTGAGTCCTGAAACTGAGAAAAACATTGTTTGAATGTGGCCAATGAAGGAACTTGGTTTGCTGGATTTTGTATATTTGTTACAAGTTTTTTTGTTTGTTTGTTTGTTTTAATGTGAGAAGAAGGTGGGAGGGATAGAACATAGATTTTTGTTAGTGGAAAAAAATTAATTAAAATAATGGCTTGCTGATTGTTTGTCCCTTGTCTGCCTGGGCATCTTCTCTCTCCTACCTTAACCTCTGGACAGGACATCCCCATGACTGGAAAACATCTTTCATCCATCCTCCAAAATGGTTTTTTCCTCCTTCCTTCCTATTCTTTCTTCTCTTCCCCCATACCAACCTCTAACACTATGCTACCTAACTCAAGCCACACACAGAGGAAAAGTTCCTTTATTTTATTGTGAAACCAAGAGATTCACGATGAATCCTCTGTCACTAAACTGGCTTTGCCAGCGTGAATAGCACTCTGATGACTCCTCTCCAGCTCTTAGTGATTGTCCTGTTCTTCTTCTTACATTCTCTGCCTCTGCCTCTATTGACCCTTCTAAGAAGGGTGACCATGGTGAAGGTATTTCATTGAATTGCATTAGAATTAACCCAGCAAGAAGAATTAACCTAGAGGATTCCAGGGGGTATTTAAGAACTGCATATATTTTAACCTGCCATTGTTTCTCTTCCCCTCTCTTTAATTCCTCAAACTATCTAGTTAGCACTGTCATCATGCCCTAAAAATCGGGTCTATTTGGTTATCTACTCCTTTAAAGTGAGGATGGTAGTGGTGGTGGTAGTCATGGTGTGTGGCAAGGGGGAGAGAACAAAAGAAATCTCTCTCCTCCCTAGACGGGTTCAGGACATCCTGAACTCATTTCTACCTTGGAAATGTGGCAGCTGTTTCTGAAATGACTTCTCTGTGTTGGGGGTTGACTCTATTTTTATGGTCAGTGGGTAATAGCATTTCCTGATTTATGTATTGGCATCTGTGGGAGGTGCTGAGCCCTTGTATGAATTCATCATGGAGAGAGCTGTTATATAAATACTCCTGTCACATAAAATTATTGTCTTCATCTGGATTTTTAAAAAGTTTTCTTTGTGGTGTTAGTTGGTTGTTTCTTTTCTATTTTATTTTAGAGGGAGGAGGGTAAAGACAAGGGAGAAATTCCAGGTCCTTTCCTGGAAGGGAGGGTACTTGTATTCACTGCCAACAGTGGCATGCTTATTTGGCATTGGTTTAATTCTTCTGGACAGACTTAAATTTTGCTTAGGATGTGGACTTTCCGTTTAGGACAAGAAAGCAAGGAGCCAGGTCTCTTGGGTTCTATTCTGTAAAGTGCTTTGCCAACTTGAAAGTACTAAACACATAACATTATTATCATCTCATTTTTCTTTGCTTTCATTTCAAAGGAAGTCATGATTTCCTCTTCCTAACCTCATCAGATCAGTGTTAGAACTGAGATAGTGAATAAGCTCTTTGAGGTGAGGGACCCTGTCAAACACTACTATTGTATCCCTCCCCATCCCACACACATAGGCTGGAGCTTCACATATTTTAGGATATTACTGGGTACAAAGCAAGTGATCAGTAAATACTTGTCATGCTGAAGCAGAAATCACATTTCATGGCAGAGTTGGAAAGATTAAATGAAATTACGTACATTAAAAACATTAGCAGAAAGCATTGTATGAAAGGGCTATCATCATCATCATCATCATGAGAAGCTGCTTGTTATAGTGGATAAAGAGCTGACCATAAAATCAGAAATACTTGGGTTCAAATTTGGCCACTAAAATATACTGACTATGTGATACTGAGCAAGTCATATTACTTAACTGTAAACAGCTTTCTAAGATTAAGTTGTAGGACAATTCCTGATAAGCATTGGTAGAGAGTGGTTTCCTTACCCAGAGTTAATTGTGCCAATCAAAACACATCTGGCCAAAAAAAACCCCCATCTTTGTATCTATATATTATATTATCAGAGAGGTATCCTATTAAAGTAAGATAGAGATCTAGACTGAGAGGCAAGAAGACTTGAGTTGATACATGCAATCCAAGTGACTGTGGGCAAGTCAAACAATCAGTGACTCAGAACTTTCTAAGATAAGTGTCTATCTTTTCAGGTGGATGGAGTTTCACAGAGAGTCACCTATACCAATGAAATCACAAGCCTGGACCAAAAAAAATACAGGATGTCCCAAAAGTCTTAGTGCAATAAGATTTGGGGGACACCTTACCTCTATGCAGTGACAGTAACAGTATGGTGGTGGTGTTACTTGTAGTTGTATTAGAAGTAGTGATATTATATATTATTTGGAGAAAAGATACAAATATGAAATGAAAATTGGACCATATGACCTCCTGATATGTACCTTCTATGATAATATAATAATTGTTTGTTTGCTCATTTGTTTTGGCCAAACTTGTGATTTCATTGGTGCGAGGAACTCCTGGTGAGGAAACTCCCTCTACCAATGCCAATTAGCAATCATTAAAATTGTATTATTCTACAGGTACTGTTTAATAGTCCTGCATACACAGGGTATGTATGCCTTGCTATAAGAAAATGCAGGACACCAAAATCTGAACCAACAGACCATAAACCGGGAGTGATTGTTCACACTGAAAAAGGATTCTTTCCTTTATGAATGTATTAGCCACAAGGTTCTTTGCAATAGTGAGCTCCCCGATACACACAAACCAAGATTCAATTCTACCATGAGTCAATCTGCAAACAACTTTTTTACCCCAGTATTTATAGATGTCTTCCTGAGCAGCAACCAAAAAAAAAAATGCTTCACAGCCATGATCTGCTTCATTATGGCAATGCTCCAATGAGGAGGGGAAGGTGCAGGGATAACTCCCCTCATTTCACAGATGGGGAACTGGAAGCATGGAGAGGAGCAGTGCCTGCCATAGATCACTCCACGAGTCAGGGGCAAAGTCCAGGGCACACGCTGCAGAAGCCCAAGTCTCGGGTTTGGTCTCCTGGGAGAGAAGGCAATGCCTCACAGCTATACTCAATGGCTGCTGAGCTGTCTCTAGAGCTAGGGTTCTAGCTGCTTCAGAGTGCAGGCGCCTCTGTTCATCACACTAATTTATTTCTTTGTTTTCATGGCAGAATAAACTCCAAATTCCAGAGGTCAAGTAGGCTCCTGCCAGCAACCCATGCGAAGCCAAAAAAGCACGGTGCCATCAGTCAATGCCAACTAGTTAATAATGACCAGGCTCTTTGCTAATGGCCCGAGGCAAAAGGCTCAAGGGCAGCTAATGCTCCTAGAGAGAACCTTTCAAACTGCCAGAAAGTGAGTGGCCTGGGAGGACACAAGTACCCTGACTACTTGGGAGGGTGTATCCAGCCATGCTCTACTCTTTAGAAAGGTGGTCATTAGGTTTTCTTCCCTCAGTGCACACTCTACATGCAGAAGGATTTGGCATTTGGAAAGCCACTGGAGGTTGTCTCTTGTCCCTTGATTCCCCCTGGGTCTTCTGTCTGTGACTCAGCCTTGACTCCTCTTTGGAAAAATCCATACTGGTGCAGGTGTAAGGTTCACATCTTGCCTGGGGGAAATACAGCGACTAATTTCAGGGCCAGGGGGTGTTGCTGCTGGGAAGAAGATATGATCCCCAACCATAGACTCATAAGATGTTAAAGCTAGAAGGGACCAAAGACATCAACTAGTCCAATATCTTCATTTTTATCAATAAGGAAGCTAAAAAGTTGTGGTCAAAAACACTATATGAGTTCAGGGTACCCCATTTAAACAGCCTGAATACAATTCAGTTCAATTCAATAGGTGCCTACAAACACCTCTGTAATGTGCTAGGCACTGGGAAGTAAAGGTAAACAAGAAACTATGGGGGCAGGTGAGCCCTTTAGAATCACTTGTCCCATGGGGTTGGCTTTTCAAGGCTAACTTTAGATTGTATGTAATGTATTCCACATTGGATGCCCAAGTCCCATTCCAGTTCCATCCCCATCTCCTATTCCGGCTAAGCCCTCCTTAAAAAGTTGGTAACAATCAGAACCTTGGCTAGGATTTTTTTTTTCCACCTGGGGGCAACACTGAAAACCACACCTGGGTCAAAGAGCATGAAATTTGACCTCAGTTGAGCAGGAAGGGGGAGGGAGGGAGAGCGAGAAGGGGGAGGGAGGGAGAGCGAGAAGGTGGGAAGGTGGGAGGGTGGGAGAGAGAGAGAGAGAGAAAGAAGAGAGAGAGAGAGAGAGAGAGAGAGAGAGAGAGAGAGAGAGAGAGAGAGAGAGAGAGAGAGAGAGAGAGAGAGAAAGAGAAGGACGAGGGTGAGTCAGGAAGAAGGTAGAAAAGAGGACAAAAATCACATTATTTGCACACAGATAGGCACCTATTTTAACTAATTATTTTGGCTAACTAGAAGCTAATCTCTGTGTGATAATTTGGTGTATGGGCCTGCCTCCCTCCACTCCACTCTAGTCATGGATGATTATAATATTAATGACAATCACATAGTTATGAACTTTGTAAATCTGCATAGTTAAGGATTTGCCAATGCACAAAGGCCTTTAAATACAATATTTCATTTTTTTCTTGCATCTACCTGTGAAGTAGGTAATGCAAGTATTATTATTTCTATTTTGCAGATGAGGAAATTGAAGTTTAAAGATATTATATCTTTATATAATATATCATATCTATTGATATGATATAAAGATATCAAGTTAAAGACTTGACTTCCCATCATAACAACATCAAGCATGATTATATACATCCCAGACTTTCCCTCAATAGGACTCTAAGGTCGATCCTAGCTCTAAATCTATGGTATTATGAGCCTTTGATTCTGGGCACAAATATAAAAACCGGGGTCTTTACATTCCATTGGTGGGGGAGGGAAAGAGAAAAAGGAAAAATGAGATGAGGAGGAAGAGAAAAGGGAAATGAATCATAGAAAAAGACTTCAACTATACAAGGGAGTAAATGTGGAAGAATAGGGAAAAAATAAAAAGAAAGAAAAGGGATAGGGAAGGAAATGAAGGGGGAAAGCAGGAGGAAAGATAGAAACTCCAATTTTGGCAGAAACAGAATAGCAATGCTAGTCAAATGTGAACAAGAAACTTTGCTTCCACTATTTAGTGACAAGCCCTAAGAATCCTGTCTGCTCAGCTTGGCATGTCCTTATCTGTAAGTGAGCTCTCAAATTCCTCCAGGTTGGGGTTCTCTAGAGGGTACTTGCTCTAGACAAAAGGTAAAGGGCACTTTAATGATCTGGACACCAGACTTCTCCAGGAGCTGTAGAACTAACTTACTCAGGATCAAGAGACTAAATACAAACTTTCTCCCTCCCCTCCAGCCAGACCTGTAGCCAGCTAACCTTTCAGCTAGGTCCCAGCGGGAGAGCTCTTAACCCCAGAGGGCACATTTTCAGAAGGTTAGCGGCAAGCAGAAATCAGAGGATCTAATAGAAACATGTTGGCAGCCAGTCAGTGTTCCCTTAACCTTTCCGCCCAGGATGTTCAATAGCCTGTTCAATAAACACAGCCCCTGGGCATCTCTGCATACCACAGAAATTATTTGGCCATAGATAGCATTACCCTAGGGGCACAAAAATGAGGTTCAATGGAGGCAGCTAGGTGGCATAATGGTTATAGAGCATTGGACTTGGAGTCTGGAAGACGAGTTCAAATCTTGTCTCTCTCATTTGTAAAATGAAAATAATAATAAATAGTAGAATAGTGCTTTTGTATGGATCCAATGAGATAACACATGTAAATCACTTTGTGAATCTTATTGTATTTGTATGTGTATATGTAATATATAACATAGTAATATATATGATATATACCTGCATATATCAATATAGATCTATTTTTCAATATTGATATTTATATAATTATCTGTCTATGCTATTACAAAGAGAGCTAAATGCTCTCAGATATGGACTCTGGTTACCTGAGCAGTTGGCAAAGGGGACATAAGAACCACCCCTCCCCAACTTATTATGGCTTCAGGGCCATGTCTAGTCTAGTTGCTGTAAGAGGGACTTAACTGTAGAAGTAGCCTTGACTCAGTTCATTTCACATGTCACATCATTACCACTAATACATTATAACCAAAGTCCACTGCAAAATCATGAAAACCTCTATTATGTTGTTCCTTCAATCAGGTATTTACAGCAATGCTGTCTATGGAACTAACTGCCCTGTGAGCTATTTCAGGAAGACTTGGTCATTAAGGGAAATTGTAGCTGTGGTGTGGCCACACTCAAGTTACAGGTATGTAGACAGGCTAATAGTCTCAGACACAAAAGTTTAGAGATGTAATTCAGTGCTTGTGGAAGAAAGGGAAAGGAGTGTGGGGAAGATATAACCTTAGATGGTTAATGAGGTAGACTTCAGTGGTTACCCTGGGAATAGAGTTGACAAGTTGTTTGAGACCACAAAAGCAGGGCTGAACTCAGTGCTAGGGTGATAACATGGTACAATAGGAAAAATGCTCCTTTTGCAGTCAGAGGCCCTTGCCCATATGATGCTGGGCAAATCACTTAACCTCTCTGAGCTACAGTTTCCATATTTGTAAAATGATAGGTTTGGAGTAGATGGCCTCTAAAAGTCCCTTCCAACTCTAAGATGAGCTGAGAAGGCTACCCCCTGCCTCCAGCAGAGCAGAGGGTTTCTATTGACAAAGTACAGGGGACAGCAGTTGGTGCGCAGGGGACTGTGAAGAGAGGTGATTCCATGTTTGTTTTTGTGTCCTCAGAATCTGTGCTAGTGCCAGGTGTACAGTAGGTGCTTAAAAAATTCTTGCTGGGCAGAAGAAACTTTCACCTGAAGTTGAATGGGGAGGAAGATGGGGACAGCCATAAAAGAACCCTCTTTTCCAAAGACTGAGAAAACTGAAGCAAAGAGCTCAATCTGGAAGAGGAATTTCAGTAATTCTAAACCTTTTCATGTGATGGACCCATTTGGCAATAAGCTGAAACCTATGGCCCCTTATCAGAATTAGGTACTTACATGCATAAAATAAAATGCCTTATATTATAAGGGAAACTGATTATACTGAAAGATGGTTATTAATTTTTTTTTAAAGTTCACAGACCCCTGGCTAAGAATCCCTGAAATAAACTAGCACAATAAATAAATTGAACAATGACCCCAGAGGCAGATCTAAGAAAGGAAAGATCAGCTTCTTACAAAAAGAATGAAAAGGGGAGAGTTTAGAAGATATTAATGAATACTTTAAACATGTGCCAAGGTAGTCAAATAACAGGAGGCTGTAAATCTGTTATTTACCTAAGCTATATGTGGTTTGTAACCTAAGCTTTTCTTGTCCAGAGGAATAAAGCTGAGGAGTTTTTAAAATGGTTCTGAAGGGCTACAATAGGGGAGGGGCATCTGGAAAGAAGTGGAAGGAGTGAATGAAAAAGCATTTATTAGCACTCCTTATATGCCAAACATTAGGAAAAGTACTTGGGATATAGTAATTATAACTAGCATTTGCATAGTACTTTAAGGTTAGCAAAGTGCTTTACATATATTTTCTCACTGGATCCTCACAACAACCGTATAAGTAGATATCCCCATTTTACAGATGAGGGAAATTGAGTTTGAGAGAGGTTAAATGACTTGCCCAGGGTCACACAGCTTTAAGTGTCTGCTTCAGGATTTGAAATCAGAACTTCTTGGCTCCAAGTCCAGATCTGTATCTAGGGATTCCAACAACAAAGACAATGTAGTGTCTGCCCTTAAGGAACTTACATTCCAATATAAATGAGTCCTAGTGGCCAGGAAAAGGCATTTTGGTTCTGAAAGTTACAGAGATAGGGAATGGAACCATAAGGGAGGATACTGACACATCCTTTCCAAGAGCAATGACAGAGTTGATATGACTATGATTCCTGAACTCGAGAAGGGGCACCATGTTGGAAAGAGTACACAACCTGTGGAAAGGAGTGTGTGTGTGTGTGGGGAGGGTTAGTAATGTGGCTGAGGCTTTCCTGAAATATCAACTCAAGAGAGGCAGTTAACAAAGGGGAGCAGGGTGGGGCAGGGCAGAATTTCTTGAGATGAAAAGGTTAATTATGTGGATCATAGGTCCATAGACTTAAAGGTAGAAGGGGCCTTAGAGACCATTGAGACTGACCTCTTCACTGTAAATATTAGGAAACTGAGGCTGAGAGAGGTTAAGTAACTCAGAGTTCTAGGATCAAAGTCTTCAGAAGAGAAATCTTTTGTTCCTATACCCAGGTAATGACAATGGAAAGTTACTTAGAGAAAAAAGGTAGATGGGGTCCAGACAGAATGCCTCCTATTTGAGGCCTGTATTGAAGATACCGGTTTCATCAAAATGGCATATTTGGGTTGTGATCTAGGCCAGTGACTCACATCTGGACCACTGCAGTCACTCCTTAGGCCTGGCTGCATAAATGGAATTGTAATTTTTTTTCCTATTTTGGAAATTAGTAAATGGCCCAAACAGCACCATCAAAGTGAGAGTGATGGGCTGTCTTTCATATAGAAAGACAATGTTTTTGACTTGTGTAAGTTGGGATAAGTCTGGGCGGTTCATTTGAATTCAATCATCTGCTTCTCCTTATATTACACATATTTTTAATGGCAAAAGTAGGGTAAAATCTGTGGCCATGAACAGATTCTTCTTTCATTCTTGGAAAGCTGCTCTTTCCATACAGTGAGAGGATAAGTAACTCGGAGTTCTAGGATCAAAGTCTTTGAAGGAGAAATCCTTTACTCTATACCCAGGCATGGGATTACCTGTCAACTTTTAGGCTTCAAAGAGGTGCTAGTATAGGTGGGAAACCCATTACCCAAGAGCTGGAGAAAGAAGACAGGGTACAAAGTCATTATGTCTCAACCCAGGTTTCCTGGGTTTCCTGGCCACTTGGTAACAGACACCAGCTCAGAGGGGAGAAGGAAAGGTAGGGGAGCTGTTGTGTGAGGTTGGAGCTTGATAAAATCATGGCATGACCTTGACCTTTTACAGCAAGGGAACCTGAGACCTTGATCTTTTTAGTGTCATGTCCTTAAGTCAAACCCAGAAAACACTGACCAAGCCTAACGAATCCATCTAGATCTGGGAAGACAGGTCTATTGAATTTTGAAATGCTCTATTTGATTTTGTCTTTTGTTGCCAGACCTGTGATGTTGCTGGCATAGAGAACTCCTGGTGAGGAAACTCCTTTTATCAAGCAGATCTATACCCACTCTGAAACTTAGAGAGTCTTAGAGAGTTGCCTGGGGGTACTGAGTTCAAGTAACTTACCTGGGGTCATAGAGCAAGGATGTATCAGAGGTACTGAATTGAAGTCCTGACTCTGAAGGGGCTTTCTATGGACTATGCCAGGCCACTTCTGCAATGTCAACATTTCTGATTCATTTCATTTTGTACTGGAAGTGTCTTCTCCAGTAGAGTCTAGAAAAGGGTTTGAAGAAGCAATCTAGCCTTGGGTGTCACATGACCATACTTCATTGGAATAGAGAGGCTAGAGAGAGTATACATTCCAGGGTAGAAAGAAACTAACCAGAAGCTTCCCCATCTGTTAAAGAATAGTCTACAGTATTCTTTGCAAAGCCCTGTTTAATAGCCATCTTAAAGTGAGTTTATTTGCATTTCCAAATTACTTAGTTTAAGCTAGGATCTTGGCAAGGTAGAAATTTCCCTGCTGTATCCTCTTACTACTGGGATTCCTTATACATATAGGGATTCCTATATATGTGTACATATAGAATGTATACATACATACACATATATATATGCATTCTATATGTAGAATATATATAGTCCCTCCTGTAGAACTACCATGTCATTACAATACATCACAGAGAAATGCGAAGGGAAATGAAATAAGTGTAGTAGAGCAGTGAGATTCCTAGCAATTCTGAGTTTATAGGGCATGGACTAATGGACATCTTGACAACTTCCTGGCTCAGACAGTGAGGGAAGACACCTCAGTTTATTTAGGGAGAGATAATAATAACAAAAATAATAATAATGAGCATTTAATTAGTGGCTTAAATGATTGATCCCATTTTCCAGATGAGGAAACTAAGACTCAGAGTGGTTAAATGCTCGTTGCCCAAGCTGAGTAATTAGAAAGCATAGAATTTGAACCTAGATCTTCCTGATTTCAATCTTTCTGATCCATTCTATCCATCACTATATTCAGATATTCTGGTAAATCTGACATATGGTGGTAGCATGAATTTGTAGTAATCTTTGGTCCCCAGACAGCTCACTCAATAGAGGTAATGAATCGCTAAACCCAACAGACCTCAATGGGATTAAAAAAAAATATTAAAGTTGACAGAAAGAATGTTACATTTATATTAAAGTAGTGTAAATTGTTTAAAAAGTTTTACATGGTTTATCTTAGTAAATGACATCTGTGTGATAAAATTGTGTTGTGGAAATATTTTAGCATATAGCAAAAAATGTTCAGCCTCAGCTTGTATGCATATTTGAGATTTACTACAAGGCTGATATGTACCTAGATGCTTCTATTTAGCAGTGTTCCACCTATGTTCCACCTTCGTGAGTATTCTGATAATCTGCCTCAAATTAATATGTAACCTTGAAACTACTATTATTCAATCAGTAATGCTTTTTATTTTCCAATAATAGTTTTAAATCTGCTACTAATCCCTCAATGTTAGACATGATTCTGCCATTTTGAAGTCCTACTTTGGTGCCCATATTGCACTTAATGAAATCATGAATTAGTAGGGTTTTTTTCCTTCTCTTCTTCCACTCTCCTGGATGGTGGTACAGCAGGAGAATATTTGGTGGTGGGAAGTAGATCCAAATAACTTGAATAATGCTCGGGGCTAGAAATCATTATGATTAAAAGATAATAGGGAGAAAATGGGGTAACTTGTCAACTTTTAGGCTCAAAAGAGGTGCTAATGCAGGTGGGAAACCCATCACCCAAGAGCTGGGGAGAAGACAGGGTACAAAATTACCATGTCTCAACCTAGTGCTGGTGACAAACACCAGCTCAGAGGTGAGAAGGAAAGGCATGAGAGCTGTTGTGTGAGACTGGATAAAATTATGGCAAGTGGGAGACTTTTTAGGGTGGATACCACATGGTGGTGGGGGGGGGTCACTTTAACTATATTTGGAAGGAAATACGTTTCATCAAAATGAGATTATTCTAAAATGTTACCTTCTCCATTACAGAGTTGGGATAGCACAAAAGCTTTTCCCCTGAAAAGGAATCTAAAGACAGTATCATTATGGAACAGTGAAGATGGAATAAATTAGAGGAATCTTTAGAATTGAAGAAAGGATTGGTATTGTCTTCAGAGAGCTTCAAGTTGGACAATAAGAATAAGACAAAGGTGGTTTCAGAGGAGCTATGGGAGGAATGACAAGTGAAAACCAGGTCTTAGGAGCTAGAGAGAGCTACAGTGCACTCAGGAAATCCATGAAATAATGCCTTCTGGGAACCCTAATGAATAATTGAGTCTATACAGGTCTATGTGAAAGGGCTGCTTACTGGGAAGCATCACTATTATTTATGAGTTGTGTTATGAATTCTATTTGTTTTCCTTTATATGTAAATAAGCTTTTTCATCCTTGAGTTTATGAACTGCATACCTACAAGGGGAATTTAATGACAACACATTGAGTAGTGTCATATAGTGAAGTCCTAGTATTTTGCTGGTGGTGGAAATTAGGCAGAAAGGTGAGAAATGTCCCCAAATGTACTTGGGTCCTGGGTGTCATATGAGAACCTTCTATACAAGGGTTACAATGGCATGCCATAATGCCAATTCATCTCAGAGTCCAAACCATATCTGAAATAGGAAACTGCTCCTTAACATCTTTATCAAATGGCCTCACAAACTCTACTTGAATAGAATAGTATATATTGTCACATTTCTAATTAACTCTCAGAAGTCTGGTTTACTGAAGGAGGGTCACAGAAAGCTTTTGTTCTTCAAACATCTCTTCAGGAGATTTCCTTAGGGAGGATCATTTCATATTCTACAGAGTATAGGACTTCTCTAACTTGCTACTGTTGTAACTCCTAGAATAAGAATCATATTTTGCTTTTTCTGTATCTTTCACAGTGAGTAGTTAATGAGTAAGAAAGAAAGGGAAATGGAAAGGAAGGGAGAAAAGGGAAATTGGAAGGAAGGAAGGAAGGAAGGAAGGAAGGAAGGAAGGAAGGAAGGAAGGAAGGAAGGAAGGAAGGAAGGAAGGAAGGAAGGAAGGAAGGAAAATATAAAAGAAGGATAAAAGGGAAAATGGGAAGGGAGGGAGAAAGGGAAGGAAGTGAGGGGGAGAAGGAGGAAAGAAGGGGAGGTGGAGAGAGGAGGGGGAAAGGGAAATGGTAGCAGTAGCCTGAGTCCCCTCTTTTCTTATACTCCAGAGTTTCCTCATCTGGAGCTAAGTGGAATATTACAGGTGGTTTGCTTTAAAATAGCACTTTAGATTGACCCAAAAACCATCGGGTCTTTGCCAACAAGTTGAAAGGAGATATGACTGTCAGAGCAATTGCTAGAGACAGATGCTTAATGGAGTTCAGGATTAGAGAGCTGCCAAAGCTTCTCTTCTAATGATTGGTCGATTGGATTCCTTGTCCTTCTCTCTTCCACACACCCACTGCTCTCCTCCTCCCTCCTTACAACAGCTTTTCTCCTTTTCCCATTGGAGCACTTTTGTTCCTGACAAGACAGAGTAGAAAGTGGAGGAGGTGGGGGAAGCTGTGGAATAGTGGGGACAAAAGATAAGGAAATCAATGGCTTGTTTTGTTGCTCTCCCTATGGCCTTTTCCATGGCTCTGGCAACTTCACATGATCAATCTAGCTTAACTCAGACCTATTAAAAATCCACTCCAAGAGGAAAGGAGGACCTAAAAGGGGCCTTAGACATAGTTTAGCCATAATTTCATTTTACATAAAAGGAAACTGACCACCAGATAGGTGAAATGAATTGCCTGAGGTCATACCAGTAGAAAGAAGATTGAAGATTTAAGTGTAATAGGGGTGATAAAGCTAGGCATACTCTTGGATCATTTCTGGTACAACCAGAGACACTTGGTTGTTCCCTTGATGCAGGCATTGTGGTTGGGGTGGGGAATGAAAGCATTGTACAAAAAAGGAGATTGGCTATTGAGTCAGGAAGAACTAACTGCCCAATCAGTAGGCTTGAAAGGAGAAATAATTTCCGTTGTTCTTCTCTCATTGAGGGTATCACTTGGGATTCCGACAGTTCTCCCTTGTACTTGTATAACAAGGAGATGGAGGGTGGGATGGGATTTCACAGAATCACAAAATTTCAGAACTAAGTGGCCATCTACTATTAGCCTTGCCCAAAAGACTCCCCATTATAACATAGCAATCTCTGCTTGAAGACCTTAAAGTAGGGGAAGCCCCACCAACTCTGGAGGAAACTTATTCTAATTTTGGACATCTCTAGTGAGGAGGAAGTTTTTCCTCACATCCAGCCTGAATTGGGTTCTTTTTACCTTTTACCCATTGTTTCTTGTTTGGCCCTCTATGGCCAAACAGAGAAGTCTAATTCTTCCCCCCATATAACAGCCCTTCGAATATTTGAATACAAACATCCTGTGTCCCCTTCCCCTCCTAGTCTTTTATCCAGGCTAAACAGGCCCAGTTCTTCCAACTAATCCTTATGTAATGGACTCCCAGCCCTTCATTATTCTGGTTGCAGTCCTGGAGACCCTCCCCACCTTGTCAATGTCCTTCTTACGTCATGGTGTCCAGAATTGAACATGATATTCTAGATGAGGTCCAACAACCATGAAGTACAGTGGGATCATCTCCCTCTTGTCCCTGAAAGATATGTCCCTCTTCACGTATCTCAGGTTTGCATCAGCTTTTTGGGGCTGCCACATCACACTTCTGACTTATATTGTTTGTAATTCACTAAAAAAAACCCTGGATCTTTTTCAAAATAACTGCCTCCCCATGTTATATTTGTGGAGTTGATTTTTTTTTGTACTCAAGTACAAAGAACCCCCCAAATCTTTGCATTATCCTTGTTGAATTGTATGATATTAGATTCATCCCAATGCTTTAGCTAGGCTGTTCTCAAACTCCTTGGGGTCTCCAAGATCTTTTCAAGGGGTCCACGAGGTCAAAACAATTTTATAAAAATATGAATATATTATTTGCCTATTATGATACTCTTCCCTTTTTCAAGTAAATTTCTGTGTGAGGCTGGGTTTTCTTCACAGACTTGAGTCAAAACAACATATCGCAATACATTGAATGCAGAAGCAGATATGAGAATTTATCTGTCTTCTATTAAACCAGGCATTAAAGAGATTTGCAAAAATATATAAAAATGTCAGCCTTCTCATTAATTTTTTTTTGAAAATGTAATTGTTTTCCTTTTAAAATCATGTTAATATACAGTGGTTTGTTATTATTGTTTTAAAAATGAATCAATAACTAAATTTTATCAATTTTAATTTCTAACATGGTAAACATCCATATAAAAAAAGCCATTTGGGGTCCTTGATAATTTTTTAAAGTGTATTGGGATCCTTCGACCAAAGACTTTGAGAATTGCTGTGTTAGCCCATCAGGATATATTTGTGGATCATGACTCTTTCTTCGCTATGTTAGCGACTCTTCCCAATTCTGTGTCATCTTCAGATTTACTGACCATCTCCCTCTATGCCTTTATCCAAGTTATTGACAAAAATGTTAAACAGTTTATGGCCAAGCACAGATCCCAGGAGCACGCACTCCACTGGTGATATACTGTCATATTAACATTGAACTATTAGCAGCTGCTCTTTGAGTCCATCTGAACAATTCTGTATCTATTGGATATGTTTCCATCTTTTCCACAAGAATAGTATGAGATACTTTATCAAAAGCTGAGTGCATGCTCAGCCACATCAACCCTTTAACATACATAAAGAAGAAAAAGCAACAAATCTCAATCTTCCTTTAAATTCCTTCAAGAGGGACCATAAGGTGTCCCTGAAAAGGATTTGTTTTGAAAGCAAAATATGGCCAGGATGAGCAGGAGGCCAGGATTTTCTTCTGGAAAATAATGCTAATAGGTATGCAAGAAGCCTTTATTCCATGAGGAAGCTGCAATTAAACTCCAGGGGATTGAAAAGGGACTCAAGTTTACCTTTGGTGCCCTCTCCTTCCCACATCTGTGACTTTCTCCTTTTCAATAACCCTCTACCCCCACAAAGCCCCAGGACTTTCAAATTCTTCCAGCATCTTCTAAGTTAGTTACACTTGGATTAGATGATCTCTAAGATACTGAAAGCTGAAAGTGTGTAAAAAGCTGTTGTTGTCTTAACACACTACCCACCTCTCTGCATTTTATAGTAGGCCTGGGGAAGAGGGCAAATGAATGAATCCAAAATGATAGACTCTAAGACATTAGTGAGAAAGCTATCTGGGAGTAGGTTAAGTCTTCCTTGCTACCCCTTTAGATCACAGACTTAGGCCAAGCCAGGATCACTCCACTTACCAGGAAGACCAGCCCTGACCTGAAAAATAAGAATTAAAGATACTAGCAAGAGCAGGTTGGTAGGGAGACTCAAAGCTATGGCATATGAGGAGCAATTAAAGGAACAGTGGATGGTTAGCCTGAAGAAGAAAAGGACTAGAGGGTATATGAAAGCGGTCTTCAAGTAATTGAAGGGAGATCATGTGAAAGAAGACTAGCGGTCATCTGGCCTCAACTCAAAGACCTCCGGGGACAAGGAACTCACCAACTACCATTCAACTTTTAAGCAGATTCAGTTATTGTGGGGTCTTTAGTTATAATAAGGCAGCTGGACGGTGTAGTGGATAGAGTGCAGGGCCTGGACTTAGGATGACTCATTTTCCCAAGCTGAAATCTAGGGTCAAGCACTTCCTAGTTGTGTGACCCTGGGCAAGTCACTTAGCCCTGTTAGCCTCAGTTTCTTCATCTGTAAAACGAGCTGGAGAAGGAAATGGCAAACCACTCCAGCAGCTTTGCCAAGAAAACCCCAAATGGCATCACAAAGAATTAGACACGACTGAAATAACTCAACAACAATAACAAAGTTATACTGAGATGAAGTCTTCCTCTGCAACTTCTACCCGTTGTTTCTAATTCAGATCCCTGCCACTAAGCAAAAGAAGTTTAATCCCTCTTCCTATGAGGTCTTTCCAGCTCATAGTCTGTGATTCTCAGCAGTTTCTTCCCTGCTTTTTTCAGTAGCTGAAGATGTTCTGAATAGTCCTCAACATAGGTAGCACCATGGACAAAGACCTTCTGGCCGTGGCATACAAGGAAAGTCATGGCCAACTGCTGCAGTAGAACCCTGCGAGTCAGGAAGGAGCCCTGGCTTCTTACTTCCATGTCTAGCTTTGATACTCTATACTTACTGGACAAAGGCTGTCCCAGCTCTGTGACTCTATTTCCATATTGGAGAAATGAGGGACAGTTAACTTTCCTTCCAACTCCTTCATACCCTGTAGCTCAAATTACAAGATTATGTGTTGCATATAAACTGAAATAGGCTCTTCATCTAGAAAGGTTTGTGAATGGAAAGAAGGGAAAGAGAAAGAGAATAAGCATTTATTAAGCACCCACGGTGTGCCAGGCACTGTGCTAAGCGCTTTACAAATATCTCACTTGATCTTCACACCAACTCTGGGAAATAGGTGTTGTAATTATCCCTCTTCTAAAGTTGAGGAGACTGAAGCAAAAGAGAAGTTAGTCAAATGACTTGTCCAGGGTCACCCAGCTCATAAGGGTCTGAGGTTGAATTGGAACTTAGGTCTTCCTTACATCAGACCCAGCTGACAGCATGGTAAGTAGACAGAGTACTAGACTGAGAGTCTGTGCTACTCCTGGCTTCAATTATATTCAAGAACTATTAAGTACCTGCTACAGGAAAAGCAACATCACATATGGTATAATGGATAAAGTACTGATTTTGGAGTCAGAAAGTTCTAGGTTCAAATCCCAATTATGATACGTTAGCTGAGTGACCACGAGCAAGTCTCTCTGAGGCTCTGTCATGAAGTCGTTTAAACTGTATATAGCGTGATTTTCTACACTAATGAAATCACAACTTCTTAACCAATAGATACCCGTGAAAGACATTACACTGGGTAATGGGATATGTCACTAAATAGCTGTAGGAACTTGGGCAAATTACTTCATCTTTCTTGGCCTCAGTTTACCTTTTCTTGGGAAGTGAGGAGGCTGGACAAGAGGATTTCTACTGACTCATCCAACTCTGACATTCTGAGACCATGACTAGTCTAGACACTAGACTTTCACTGACTATGGGACAAACTTTCTTTCTTCTGATTCCCGTATCTGACTCTGCAGTCACAAAATGGAGACTCATTCTTCCTCATTGAGCAAAACAAGAAGAAAAAAGCATCCTAATAATTACATGTTAGAATCTTGGGGATCAGCTCAGATGAATGCAGAGGCCGCCTCCTCCTCCTCCACCACCACCACCACCTCCCGAATGGAATCAGGTAGAATGTGACCATGGCTTTTGTCTTCATTTGAACGCCTTAGGTAGCTCTGCTTTCTGTCACTCACTGCCCAAGACATTTCCCAAGAATGATCAGAGACAGTCCAGGCAAAGTGCAAGAAGCAACCATCCAAATGGGGTTGTCATGGTGCCAGCCATCCCAATGCAAACTGGAACCAACAGCTTAGTCCCCTTTGGGAGCAGATAAGTGTGATGGAGAGTCAGCTGTGTCACCATCAAATGTACCTCACACTGGGGGGTGTGCCTAGGGACCCAGTGACTGCCTGAGAATCAGAAGCACTTTCTGGGATTCATTTATTGGAGTCAGACACCTTGAGTACTACAGCAGTACTTTATATAAAGTTGGTCTCCAGGGAACTCTGAGAACTTTAGGCTCATCTCATAGCACTGCCTCTCACAACGTCACTGACACCTGTGCTTTATAGACACGTAGGATACTAAGAAACCCAGAAGGGAGGAACTTGTTCAAAGGCCATGGAAATAAACAGTGTCAATTACATAAATAAAAATTTAATGTAGGGATCCCAGATCCCGATGCAGTATAAGTCTTCTCTGGGACATAATAAGGCCGTCTAGTCTGCCCTTTTGTTAGCACAGCGGGAAAAGCAATGCATTTGGTCCATGGAGGTAAGAGGGGAGCAGATGGAGTCATTTCACTGAGAATGCTGGCATTTCCAACCTCACTGCAGCTGCTTTCAGCCAGAGGATTTAGGGAGAGAAAGCAATGTTAGAATTTGCTGCTAAATGAAATTAGCTCACAGAACCCTGCTATTGCTATGTTTTTTGGGAGGAAGGGGAAGAGTTAGAGAGTACTCTGGTACATAGTGGAGAAGCTGTATTGTGGTAGTTGAGGGCATGTGGAACGCTTTTCTTTTGCTGTCTGTGTGCCTGTTGGTCAATTGGCCAGCTCAAGAAAGTGGCCAGAAGAGTGATAGAACAATGACTCTGGTCACACTACTCTCGCATAAGGAAGAGGTTTTGATGAATCCATTATCCTAGCTTTAGTGGAAAACAGGTACCTATAAAGACTCTCTCTCATCTTTTAATGGGGTGCCTGGTCAGTTCTATGGTTTTCAATCGAATACTATTTATACTCAAATGCATCTGTAATTTCATTGATTCGCATATTCCCCCCATAGATGGAAACACATCTATACCTGCCCATCCTGTGCTCTATTTCCCAAGGCCTCCCATATGTTCACCGCAAAGGGTCTGACCAGTGCTCTCTGGGAGACTTCCTTATTTCCTTCTGACACTTCAAAGATATAGTGCATCACCTGGGTTCCCCACTATTACTCCTCACTTTTGCTATTTGGAAATCTTCAAATCATATATCTTTTCCTGATTATATCCATAACTTCAGCTCATGTTTGAAGTCCCTTATTTATTAAACATTGCAATCTGCTTATACCCAGCAAATACTTTGGCATTGCCCACACAGTGGTATCCATTTTTAATTCCTCAGAGGCTGAAGTGTTCTGTCATGGCCAGTCATATAACTACATAATATTGGTATTAAAAATATGGTCCTTTGTTTATGGGAGAAGTTTGGGACAATTACAGGGGTGTTGAAATTTCCTGAAAGCAATCCACTCTCTTTCTGGGCCCAACACATCTATTTGTATAGTGCATAAACACACACACACACACACACACACACACACACACACACAAGCAAATGGATAAGTTCTAGAGGTTGTACAACTAAGTCCATATCGTAAGAATATTAATATTAGAACTACTAAGAAATAACATTTATAATAATGTTTTAAGGGGCATCTAGGACACTCAGTGGATAGAGTGCCAGGCCTAGCCTCAGGAGGACCTGAGTTCAAATCCAGCCTCAGGTACTTACTAGCTGTGTGGCCCTGGGCAAGTCACTTAACCGTTTGCCTCAGTTTCCTCATCTGTAAAAAGAACTGGAGAAAGAAACGGCAAACCACTCCAGTATCTTTGCCAAGAAAACCCCAAATGGAGTCATGAAGAGTTGGACACAACAGTATAACATGCTTTATCAGTTATGAAGGACTTTTCTCACAGCCCTTTTGAGGTAGCCAGCCAAGCGGCACTATCTAGGGGAAAAGCTTTGGATTTGGAGTAGGAGGACTTGGTTTCAAATCTGCCTCTATCACTTAACTTAGGAGACCTTCAGCAAGTCTCAACTTCTTTGGGCTTCAGGTCCTCAGTTGTAAAACGAGGAACTGAATCAATATCAGAAATTCTCAAAGTATGGTCCAGGGAGCACTGAAGGTCTCCAAGACCCTGTCAGGAGGTCCATGAGTTCAAAACTATTTCACAATGATACAAAGATTTTAAATTTCTAATACAGTAAATATCAGTAAATATAACCCATACAAACAAAAGCTCTTTGAGGAGGGTGGAATTCCTTAATAATTTTTAATGGTGTAAGGAGGTTCCTATTGAGAACAGTTGGTCTAGGTAGGCTCTAAATTTTCTTCTAGCTTTAAATCTATGATCCTATAGATGCAGAAACTGATTTCTAGATAATTTACATGGTTCTAGATAAACTGTGTCGCACTTTAGAGCTAGAACTTCAACTTGGTTCCCCTGCATCCAAATCTGACTAAGTGTAGCTGGTTCAGTCTTCTCCTGCTTTCCCCCGAGACTAAGGTGTGTACGCTGGACCAACTCCAAACCCAATCCCCATAGCTCCCAGCAGCCTCTGCCTCCATAGTAAACAGTTAGGGCTAAGGAGTAGCTACCCATTGGCTTCTACCCTTGGTGCCAAGAGACAGGCTGTAACTTCCTCTAGGACAGATGTGCCCTGAAAATACTTATATCTGTGAGGAAAGCTATTGCTCACTGTGAGGGTAAGAAAAAGGAATAAGGGGAGATGATAAAGGTAGCAGCCACCCCAGTCTCACCTCAAAGAGGAGAGCATCATGTCTCCAAGGCAGAAACACGTATTTGAGAACCTACTCGTCAGGAAGAGGGAGATGGGCGCGTAGAATGTTTCTGGTGCTGTGATTGCGCCTAGTCCCTGCTCCTTCAGCTGGGCATCACAAGCAGGGGCAGGCTTGGCTCGGGTTTGGGAGCCCTCCTTTTCCTGTGATGACATGGCACTCTGAGGTACCAGTAAGACTGCTACCATCCCCCCACCTCATCTTCACCTTTACCTCCCCCAGTGACATTTTTTTTCTCTTCTCACTTCCCTGATATCTGTTCGGCAGGGTTTTTTATCAGAGGGCTTTTGATGAATATTGACATCTCCTGGGAGTATGGGGAGTTTTGGCAAATGCACACATAGGTGCACCCACACAAAGCAGAGAGGCTGACGAAGACACAGACAAACAGAAAGGGAGAAGAAAGTGCACGCTCAGAAATAGACATTAAGAGGCAGGATTTAAAACTTTTTAAAAAAGAGATGCATGCTTTGTACTGGTACAAAGAGACAAAGCTACACCTATGGCTAGCAACACACACACACACACACACACACACACACACACACACACACACTGCTCTTCCATCAAAATCAGCTCTGTAGCTACCTTCTATGAGGAAGTTTCCTGATTCCCCTATACTAGGGGCTCTTACATGTATGTGTGTATGTGTGCATGTGTATATTTGTGTGTATATGTATACGTGTATATGCATATACATATGCATACATACATATAACAGCATAGTTTCTCCTATTATCCTCACCTTCCCAGAGAGCTATCCCATATTACAAATAGTATTTTTAAGACAAAAGAAGGGAAATAAATCAGTATAACTAGTCAGTACTTTGAAAAAAAATCTGAAAATGTATGCATTGTTCAACACTTGTGGACTCTCTACCTATCTCAAGGAGTTGGATGGCGTTTTTAACCTTTTGTGTGTGGCATGAACCCCTTGGGCAGTCTATGGACCCCTTCTTAGAATCATGTTTTTAGATAACTGGCATAAGTGGTATGTGAGTGTGTGTGTGTGTGTGTATATATATATATATATATATATATATATATATACTTGTGTGTGTATACATGTATATGTATATATGTACTCATGTATGTATGTTGTTTCCCCTTGATGGTGTGCTGGAGCCAGTCCTAACTGGCTGGAATTGATCGCCAAATTTTCAGTGTGAACATTCACATGTCTGAAATAAGCAAAGCTTTATGTCAGGACTTGATTTATTGTTTTGTTATTGATCTGGAATTAAGAACGTGATGGAGAAAACATGAATAATGCCAACTAAACTTAAAAATGTGCCAGCCTGGCTGTTAAAACATTTACCAACACTGCTTCCCCCATCGAATACAAGTTCCTTGAAGGATGGGATTATTTTGTCTTTGTCCTTGTAATGCCAGCCCCTGACATAGTGCCTAACCCTTGTTTGCTGGGTTCCAATTCAGCCTCAGACACTTGTGTGACCCCAGGCAAGTCAATTAATCTGTCTTGACTCAATTTCCTCTTTTGTAAAAGGGGGATAATAACAGCAGCTCTCTATCAGGGTTGTTGGGAGGATAAAACAAGATGGCAAATGTAAATCTGAAAATGTCATATGAATGCTATTATTATTAACCAACTAGAAGCAATGTGCCATAGTGGGAAGAACAACAGCTCTGGAGCCAGAGGACCCAGGTTCAAGTCTTGGCTCTGAAGCTGACCATGTGTATGACTATGAGCAGGTGAGGGTGCTGGTGATACAGTGGATAGAATGCTGAACTTACAATCAGGATGAACTGAGTTCAAATCCTGCCTTGGACATGGGGGATAACAATGATACCTATCTCCCAGATCGTTGTGACGATCGAATGAAATACTCTTTGTAAAATACTTAGCACATAGTGGGTGCTATATAGATGCTTTTTGTTGTTCAGTTGTTTCTGACTCTTTATGACCCCATTTGGGGCTTTTTTGGCAAATATACTGGAGTGGTGGTTATTTCCTCCTCCAACTCATTTTACAGATGAAGAAACTGAGGCAAGCAGGGTTAAGTGACTTGCCCAGAGTCATATAGCTAGTAAGTGTCTGGGGTTGGATTTGAACTCAGGAAGAGAAGTCTTCCTGATTCCAGGCCCAGTACTCTATCCACTGTGCCACCTAGCTGCCTATATAAATGCTACCTATATCATCATCATTATCTTACAGGCACTGGGGCACCACTAACAATTTTTGATCAGAGAAATAACATAGATAAAGCTCTTAAAAACCTTATAGCTAAATATGCTAACTATTTATTATTCCCAGAAATTCCCAGAAATTTGATTTCCTCATCTGCAAAATGAAGAGGTTGAGCTAGAGATGGCTTCTAAGCTCCCTTGTCCCTTTAGTCTATGCCTCTATCATTGACAGATGCTGAAACTTCCACCAACAGAAAGTAGCCTCCTCAGATCAAGGGACTACTTTTCCTTTTCTTTGCACCTCTTGCACTTGGCAGAGCTCTGCACACAAGAGGTGCTTAATTAATGCTTACTGAATTAAACTGAAAGTAGGTTGACATAAAACCATGCAAATTGACAGAAGCACAGTAGTATCTTCACAGAGAGCTACTTCTTAATAATGGGTGCATGCACACACATATTCTTGAGTCATTTCTGCAATGTCACTCTTTCTCCTTGCTCCCCACTGTCATTATCCTATTCTACTCCCCCAATTTTTGCAATCATAGAGCTGGCATCTTCCAGGCTTTAGAAGTTGGGAGTCTGAGCCCCAGAATACAGTCAAATCAAATGGAAAGGAAATAATACTGCAATAGTCTTTCCTGAGCCCCATTCTGGAAGGCCTTCTGGGTCCAGGACCCATTTGGCCTAGGGCATAAGATGAGGTCCAAAACATTTCACCTATTTGCCAAGGCCTTCTTGGTAAACCCCAGGCTACGAGGAGAGCAGTAACTGGTCAGTCATTGCAATGGCGTTCAGCAGAAGTCAGACGGTCAGGAGAGACCAGCTCCAGTTTGTTAAAGAGATAGGTAGGAGAGGACTAGCAGCCTCAACCTCCCTAGGCTAGTCAGCCACTCAGGAGGAAAGTTTCCTACACCCAGAGGCAACAAACTGTAGTTTGCTGAGTTGCTGACTCTCTCAAAATAATCTCTGTCTCAGCACAATGTACAGGCCTGCTATCTCGATTTAACTCTGAGGATACCAGCAACAAAAAACCTGCCTAAGAAATCTAAGTCTTACTTGGAAGACAAGTCATTTGATGGTGAAGGCCAGGGAAGAGAATTTAAGGGGTGAGAGCGCAAAGGAATGGTATGGAGGTATGGGAGTACATGTATGTGCACATTTACACAAATGTGCATGAATGCACACATGTTGCTATAACTTTATGGGATCATAGGGGCCCTTCAAGGCCATCAAGCCTAACTCCCCCTCATTTTACAAAGGAGGAAACTGAGGTCGAGACATTAAGAGATTTGCCCAGGGTTGCACAAGCTAGTAAGTTTCTAAACAGGATTTGATCACTGATCTTCTTGATGGAAAATAAAGTAAAGGGAAGAAAAGGAAGTAGAAGGGAAGAGACATGAAGGGAAGGGAAGGGAAGGGAAGGGAAGGGAAGGGAAGGGAAGGGAAGGGAAGGGAAGGGAAGGGAAGGGAAGGGAAGGGAAGGGAAGGGAAGGGAAGGGAAGGGATGAGAGGGGAGGAAGAAAGAAAATCAAAATGCTTATGCTTCACATAAGGAGGAACCCACAATGACTTCACTTCAGCTCAGCTATTTCAGTGAACACCAAGCTCTACTTTAGTTAATATTTCATCATCTAACTAACTGAATTATAATGGGAAAGAAGAGGCAATAATGGTCAATATCAGCTGAGGATCATTGGCCTAGGTTCATGAGAAAGAGTCCCTCAGTCCTTGGAGGAACAATTTTCTTCTACATAGCTTGTGCTCTGTAGTCTTGACTTTGATTTCATTGTATAATACATGGTTCCTTGAGCCTAGTCTGATTAATTGAATGGCATTCCTGATCATGGGTCTCTTGCCACATTCTGGTAAAGGATCTGGCTTCACCTTGATAAAACTCCAATGCTTTGCCCTCCTTGTTTTCTCCTAGTTATGCTCCTCACACCCTATTGTTCTTAATGGCATCTTGACCAGACCTGAACTTGAACTCCAAGTGTCCTGCCTTCCCTCTAGCTTCCATCAGCTATCAGCTAAACTGAGGGAGATCAGGCACTAAGAGGGAAGCTAAATGGGCTATGGGTAAAGTCATAATGGGGGTCAGAGTGGGTTCCCTGTGGAATGGGCATATTCACACTAACAATTGCTATTGGCCTTGAGGAAAAAAGTGGACCATGCTGAGACTTCTGAGTCTCTTGTGGGAGAAAACCATGTTAAGAACTTTGTAATGATTCATGTCTGCCATCTTAAGGAGTCCGTTAAAGAGTTCTATTCCCTGGTTCAGAAACACTGGCCCTGAGGGAAGACCTCAGAAGAACCTGAGGTCATCAGTGATCTGTATTCTTTTCAAGTGAGTTCATAACATTAAAAAGATCCACTCCCATCACTTATCAGAGGTGAGCAGGAAACTGTTGCCAGGTTGAAGACTAGATCTCAGGCACCCTGGTTCCCATAGCAGAAAGCAACCCTCTAGACCCAGCTCCAGGTCACTTCCAAGGCCCAAGGGCCTCAGCTGGGTGGTCACAATGGGTCCCAGTGTGACTGGAAGCAGGGGGGCCTGAGGAGCCCCACACCAACTGAAGATGTCATTGGAGATTCCCAGGAGGGTGGGGCCAACATCAGCTTCCCAGGCATAATGCACAAGCCTTGTGGGTGGCATAATGTGGTATTCATCTCCCCCATGGTGGAGAGGGGCAACTGGACTGGAACAATTCGGACTCTGTCATGGAGTTCAGGCTCTCAGCCTCCCTAATGAAGATGAATGAGAGGGGAGGGGTTGCCCCCTTGCTTCGGCTGCTGCTGCCACAGACATCTCTGGAGTCTATGCATAAATATTCATGGCCTGGAGAGACAGTGCCCTGGGAAGACACACTGCTTTGAACTCAGTCACAAGTCTGAAAATGGACCTTGGACATCATCATAGCCAACCCTCTCATTTTATAGATGAGGGAACTGAGGCCCAGAAAAGAGACCTAACTTTGCCCAAGGTCATATAGCTAGTTATTAAAAAAGACAAGATGAAGATTCACATCAAGTCAGGGTTATTTTTATACCATCACATCGAAAGAATTATATAGTTTAGAGCTGGGAGGAACCTTAGGGTTCCTCTAATCTAAGAGGAGTAAAACTTTCATAGAGGAGAAAACAATAATGTGATAGACAAAACACTGGAATGGAGTCAGGAAAACCCAGGTTCATTTTTTAGCTATATGACTCTGGGCAACTCCTTAATCCCTCTCTGCCTCAGTTTCCCCATCTGTAAGATAAGGGGTTTTACTTGATGACCTCCAAGGTCCCTTTCAGCTCTAAATCTTGTGAAAAACCTACAAAGGTTAAGCGATATGTTCAAGGTTACATAGATAGGAAGTCTCAAAACCAAAATTCAAAGCCAGTCCTCAGGCACTAAATCCAGGTAGTTTTCCTCTACACCAAGCTGGGAGCAGAGGAATCATAGTGGCCACAGCCCATTTTATTCTGGACCAAGTATTTTGTGCAGGCAGGGAAGGGAGAGGAAAGGCAGAATCAATACTGCTTTCTCTCTTGCAGTTGCTATCCTTTTCCCTTTTCTAGAAGTCAGACACATTAATGCTTGGATAAACAGGTTTCTCTGAGGCCAGTTCTCATTCTTTGACTAAGCCTGAACTCAGGGCTACCTATACAATTCATTTGAGAATTCAATTGAGTTCTAGGTTCTGGACAACTTAGAGACCCAGGGTCTACCCAACATTCCTTTTGGGTAACTTCACAGTGCATGGCCACAGATGCTCCAAGTTGAGCAACATGGCACTGGCTTAGTGGGAAGCTAAGAAGCTCTCTCCTAAAGTTGCTGACCAATTAAAAAGGCCACAGGAGGCCTGCCCACGTAGCTGCATGTGCACTGACCCAGGCTTCTGGATGCTTTCTTCAATGGGCTCCCTCTCAGCACTTACCATATGATCACCCCAGATCATCCTGTGTTATGGGAAATAACCTGGATGGTAAAGAGGTACTTACAGAAGATTAGAGGGCCAATACTGGGAGCCAAGAGCCAAGAGTGCTATGCTGTCACAAGCTGGGGTGTGTTGGGGTAAGGTCTCAAGGCTGTAATTTTCAGTGCAAGCATTTATGCCTCAAAAATCAGCAAACATTACATATGGGGGTGTGATTTATTCTTTTGTTGATTATCTAGACTTAAAAAAGTAATTAAGAAAATCTTGATAATGAAGATTAAACTTAAAAGTGTATCTTAAATCAATTTTTGGGGGGTCTGGTTATTAAACATTTATTAGCATACCTCCGAACAAATATCTTACTTTCCCAGAAATGAAAATTTAGGGGATAAAAGGAGCTGACTCTGAATGCACAATGCTCTTATTTAACTTATTTTTTTGTTTTATTGTTACCTTTTACTGATGCCACCTTATTATCAATTTTATTTTTATTGATTATTTTTATCAATACCTTTTGTTTTCATTTCCTCATGACCCTTGCCTCCACTGAAGCCTCATTTGTAATAAGGAAAAAGTGTTAAGCAAGTCAACAGAGATTGAATACACAGGATTCCACGTCCACAGTTCCTCAGCTTTTACTGTATTTCATCTGATTTCCAAGACCCACAATTCATATAATCATTGTTATTGATTCCCTTTGTTTTTACCTCACTTTTATTTCCAAATATATCCCCACTCCTTACCCAGTAAGCCTTCCCTTATGGATTAACAGAGTTGTTCCCTTGTAACAAAATTTTAAAAAAGAAAAGGGAAAAAAGGAATTCACAAATTCACAGACTCCATTTGACAGTATATGCAGTATTCTACACCCATAGTCCCCCAATTCTGAAATGAAGGGAATGACTTCACCATCACGTTTAAATTAAAGGGTAATTCCTAGACTTGCCTATCAGAAGACCATTTTTCAGCATTGAGTTTTTCATCTCCCTCCCACCCCACCTACTTGTCCATAGTTACACAATTTGAACTGTAGGCAAAGAACCAAATAAGTAAATCTATTCTGTTTTCAACTGGCCCTTCATGAATTGTCATCGACCAGAAAGCAAGAACTTATCTGCAAGCTAATTTCTTATCCTTCTCCCCACTCCACCTCTAAAGCAAGAGGAACTTAGAAGGATGTGCTCCAAGTGAACTTTAAAAGAGCCAAATCTCACATAAAGAATCAGCACCAACAATGCTGGCTTTGGGTTGCCTTACCTGCCTTTCTGACATGATGTAGAGCTGCTCATGGTCCATGGAGAAGGCCATGTCCCTGAGAACCGGGCCAGGATCCACCACCTGCACTGTCTCATACTGCAGGGCATTCCCCCGAGGCCCATCCACACGGATCTGGAGAGAAAAGAAGGAGACAGGTCAATAATGTCTCAGTTCAGTCAGGAAGGAAGATTTCCTGGAGCACTGCAGTTCACCTGGAAGGCCAGCCTAACAAAAAATAGCAGGACCAGGTGAGCTCTACCTCTAACGCGCCCAGGGATTACTTCTTAATAGTAATGATGATAATAATGATAATGATGATGATGATGATGATGATGATGGTAGTGGTGGTGGCATTTATATAGTGCTTTACATGGCAAAATGGTTAGAGCACCAGACTTGGAGTAAGACAGTCCTGGGTTGGGATTTTGACTCAGAGACTAACTAGCTGTGTGACTCTGGGCAATATTCCTTGGTCTCAGTTTCCTTATCTCTAAAATGCGGACTGTAAGAATGAACATCTACTTCACAGAGTTTTTGTGAGGAACAAATGAGGTACTACACATAAAGTGCTTTGCAAGCCTTAAGGAGCTATATAAATGTTAGTTTTCATGGCTACTGTTATCACATTTCATCCCATGAGGTAGGTAGTACAGATGTTCTCATGCCTATTTTACAGATAAAAAAAAAAACCCAATAGAAATTAAATGGATTTGCCCAAGCTTACCCAGTTGCTGGTGAGTGGCAGAACGAGGATTCGAATTCAGGACTTTTGGCTATAAAACCGGTTTTTATCCCTATATCACAACTGATGCTCCAAGTGAATTGTCAAGTCAATGAACAAAACTAAAGCAAATAACTCTCCCCTCCCCCCCACTAAGACCTCATGTTGGAAAAGATCAAGAAATGGGAAGGGAACTGATCAATGTGGGTTTCTTCCAGGTGCTACTGATATTTCTATAGGTAACCTTGATCCTAATTCTCCCATCTTCCCCAGAAGATTGTCTAATTGACAGTTTCTCCCTAGCTGCTGATTTCTTCTCTGCTGCCTACAAACATGCCTGCCTCCCCCATCCTTCTTTCTTTTCTTTTTAATTTGGCTAGGCAATGGGTTAAGTGACTTACCCAAAGTCATACAGCTAGCAAGTATTATGTGTCTGAGGCCAGATTTGAACTCAGGTCCTCCTGAATCTAGGGCCGGTGCTCTATCCACTACACCACCTAGCTGCCCTGCCTCCCCCATCCTTAAAAAACCAAAAACAAAACCAAAAACAACCTCTCCTTAGGTCCCATCACATCTGTTAACTATTCTTCCTTTGTCTTCTGACCTCAACACTCAACTGAAACTGTTCCCTCCGAACTTACCAATGGTCTCTTAATTGCCAGTTTTAATGGTGACTTCTTCATCTCATCCTTCTTGACCTCTTTACAATATCTGACACTTTCTACTACACTCTCCTCCTGTGTGCTTCATCTGAAAACTTTCTCTTCTCTGGGTTTTTGGAATGTTGCTCTAAGTTCTCAGCTTACTTGTTTGAACACCTCTCTCTCTGCTGATTTACCAAACCCTCCAAGGCTCTGTCCTGAGCCCTGGCCTCTCTTTTCCCTCTTCTCCCTCACATGGTGATTTCATCAGTTCCCATGGATTCAATCACCATCTCCAAGAAGATGATTTCCAGATCCACATCTGGGTCGGTTGGTCAGTCTCCTGCCCATTAGATCCCCTTTGGTCTAGTTGGGCATTACCAACTACTACTGGGACAATTCAAACTGCATATCCAGTAGGCATCTTAAACTCAACAGGTCCAAAACAAAGTTTATTTTCATTCCACCCAAACCTATTCCTTTTGTAAACTTCCCTGTTAGGATCTAGGGCATCACAACTCTTCTCATCACTCTGGTTTGAAACCTCAGTGTCTTTCTTGACTCTTCCTCATTCACCCTACTAATCCAATTAATCCCTAATTAAGGCCCTAGTCACCTCTCCCCCGGAATACTGTGATAATATCCCATTTGTTCTCCCTATCTTAACCCTCTCCCCACTCCAAACCATCCTCTACACAGTTATCAATTTGGTTTTCCTCAATTGCCACTCCCTTCCTCCACTCAATAAACTCCTGTTTCTTGGGGGTAGGGAGATAAAAGTTCAGATAACTGAAGGATGACACAAACCCAAAGTGACATCCTTAAATTGTAGTCAGTGGATTTGCTACCAGAACAAATTCAATTGCATTGTTGGAAACCATCCACTATATAGGTTTCTCCACTGAAGTGATTCAGCTTAGACCATACATTTTTTTGGCTAATAAAAGTAGTGCCATATAACACAGATCTTGGTGTGAGTTCATCCACACCAGGATCAGAAGTCTTAGGATCAGATCAGAGAGATGTGTTAAATGGGGCCTGGCAGAATCTACTCAGAGCCCAGAGAAGATGGAGAGGGAAAAGTATAGGGAAAAGTCAGCTCCAGGTTTGACTCAATCTTCAGAGTTCAGAGGACAAGAGGGAAAAAAAAACTAGTTTCAAGTTTTTTTTCCTATTTAGGAGTCCTATTTAGAAGAGCTAGGAGACCTTTGAGGGGACTTAGAACTTATCTACTTAGCAGGGGCTTCTCTGGTTTGGGAATTATTTCAAGCAAACTGTAGTCTTCCCAGACTAAGCCTCTACGCACATATAACCTAACCTTTCCCATAAAGAACTCCCTTGACTCGGACATTTATCATCAAGTGTCCTAAATGTAGTTGGCTAGAAATGATGGTACTTAAGAGAATCATAGAGTCATTGATTTAAAGATATAAAGGAGCCCAGAGCATTGCACCCATGAATAAGCAGGAAGGAAAAAAGATTGTCCCATACTGGATTCTGAACCTGGGGTCATTGCTATGTATCACATTCTTGCATTCCATAAATGGAATTAACTACCCCCTGTAATGTTTCATTTAATACCATGTTTTCTCAGAACCAATTAATATGTTAGATGGGGGTATGCCTGTATCTGGTTCTTTGTAATTGCCTTAAGTGTCTGACTACAGCCCATGAGCGTCAGTGGGGGAGCTATACATGAGCAATCCTCTTCTTGACTCCCCTCATTTCATATAAAAAATAAACAGAGAATAAAAGGAAGAGAGACATGCTCAGCCTTGATCAAATCTCCTGCTTGCCGTCAGAGTTACTGATGACCTCCTTCTTCAACCCACTTCCCCATTCCATAAGGAACCCATCCTGGCTAGGGCCTTTCTTAATCTGAATGAAAATGAGAGCTTGTGCAAAACCAGTTGGGATTACCACCCAAGTCTGACCGTGCACTGATGGCCTTGGCCTCTGGCCCAGCTAGACTGCATCCCCAGATTTGAAGCCTGGAGTCATGAAGTCAGAAAGATATTGAGAGGTCTGGCCTGCCTCCAGCCAGCCCCCAGCCTTCAGGCAAAAGCTTCCTTCCCCAGGGAACGCTTCAGGAACTAAATCCCATCAGATGTCCCTTGTTCTGATCCTGAAGGTAAATTAGATTTCATGCCCAAACATTGCTATTTAGCTTTTGGTCCCAGCTCCCCTCCTCCTTAGGGGTGAAGTCGATCTTGAAATAGAGGGATACCTAAAAGCATGGAGGTTCACAGACCAAATTTTCACGGGAAATGCCTAGAGAAACTGCATTGAGGAAGTCACCACTCTGGCACATGGGAGAATACAGTTAGCTTTTTCCTAAACATATGTTTCCAGAACTGGAAAGAAGCCCATTTTATGTTAGCATGGTCACTAGAAGAACCCAACAGAGCCAAAGAAAGGGACAAGAACAGATGCTACTGCTCTTTAGGAATTGTACCACTGTTTCCAACACAAGAAGGCATTCGGGGAGAATGTCAGGGTATGTGGACCATTCAAAACCCTGTTGCCTTTGGGCATTACTGAATTAGCAGTGGGAGAAGAACTGACCCTGACCCTAGCTAGCATTTGGGGAAGAGCAACACTAATGCTCTATGAAGTGTAGGTAATCCTGTGCTTTCCCTCCAGTGAGTCATTAGCCCACTGAGACAGTAGCAGGGGAGTGGGATTGGTTAGGTGACAAAGTCTATGTAGGCTTTGTATCCCCACGAGAGTCCAGCTATTGGGGTGGGGAGGGAGATGTTGTGCTCAGTTCCTTGAAAAAGTGATTTTATGATGATGGAGCACTTCAGAGAAGGCCTGGATATCCCAGTAAGTGAGATCCTCCCTGTTTGTCTAGGGGTGTGTCTCAGCCTTAAGATCTTGTGCAATAATCCTTTTGCTTTGAATAACTTTTACTTTCTGAAGTAGAAGCCTGGAAGCTCCCACTGAGGGATCTCTGACAGCCATGGTGTAGCCATGAGAAGATGGAGTCATAATATTTCTGCGAGCTGGAGGCAGATTTGGGACTGTGTCTTCAGGGCAGTGGACTCATGGGCACGTATTGCTGCACCACTCCCTGGAGAAAGACATTACCAATGTCAGGCAAATGTAGCCTTTTAGATGGGGGTGGGGGCTGGGGAACAGCATGGTTCAAGTAAGAGGAAATCATGCCTTTAATCTCATAATATCCATGTGGATAAAAGGGAATCAATCCACTGGCTGGCATATACTAATCACAATAACCTCTTGTGCTTACATCATGCTTTGTACATTTCAAAGCACTTTCACCTGTATGATCTCATTTATTCTTCATTACCATACTGTGAAATTGGTAGGAGTCCTGTTATTCCAGCTTTATAGATAAGAAAACAGCCTCAGAACAATTAAATCCACTGCTTAAAGACATTCAGTAAATCAATAGCAGAATCATGATTAGAACCCGAGTCTCCTGACTCACAGTTCAGAGTTCTAACCATAGGAAGGAAGGAAGGAAGGACGGAAGGAAGGAAGGAAGGAAGGAAGGAAGGAAGGAAGGAAGGAAGGAAGGAAGCAAGGAAGGAAGGAAGGAAGGAAGGAAGGAAGGAAAGAGGGAAGGAGGGAAGAGGGAAGGAGAGAGGGAGAAAAGGAGGGAGGGGAAGAAGGAGGAAAAGAAAGAAGAAAGGCAGGAGGAAAGAAAAGAAAGAAACAAGCATTTATTAAGTACCTACTATGTTCCAGGCCTTGTGCTGGGCACTTTACACATACTATTTTTGTTTGAGCCTCACAAACCCTGAAGAGGTAGTAGCTATCATTATCCCATTTTAAAGATGAGGAAACTGAGTCAGACAGAGGTCAAATGCCTTTCCCAGAGTCGTGCAGCTAGTACATGTCTGAGGCTAGATTTGAACTCGGGTCTTCCTCACTCCAGGCCCTGCGCTCTATCCACTGCACCAACTAGCAGCCTTCTATCTAACTACTTTCAAAAAGACCTTTGACCAAGTTCCAGGCCAAATACAAAGCTGTTAGCATGGAATATAGAAGAGCCCAGGGATGTAGCTTATAGATAGGAAAGGGTGAAGAGAAACAGGTTCTCTGTGACTACATGGATTCTCTGAACAGAGAAGCGCACACTGGAGCATCCATGACGGGCTTACTAAGTATCTTTATAATGATCTGAAGGAAAGAGTGTACAGTGAGGACTTTTAAGTTCACAGATGGCTCTAAGCTCTTCAGGGTAGTAGAAAGCCAAGCCAACTGATAAAAGGCAAGATCTGGATGAGAAACAAAAAGGTGGAAAATGAGCTTGTGGGTAGGTTCACCTGGGGTGGGGAACCCCAAACTATACCAAGCACTGAGCTCTGAGTTATGACTGAGGAAAAGGGGCCCAAGGGTTAGTGTAGACTGTTCCCTGAAGACACTCGCCCCTCAAAGGGCCAGGCCAGTGAAACACAGGGCAGTCTCAAGGAGGAATTAGTTCTTCATAACTAGAGGGCACTTCTTCATCACCCCTGCCTCAAAGAACCCTCAGTTTCCATTAATGCATAGCTCAGGTGCTGTCTCCTAACAATATTTTTCCAGATTCCCTTCCTCCACTCCCCCCCCACACCTAGTCTCCTACTTCTGCTATTAATAGCACTCTCTCCCTCTTGAAATCACTTTACAATTCTTTGTTTATAGTTTGAATTTACTTACTTGTGTACACAATTAAGAACTGGAGTGGACCTTAGAAACTAGTTTAGATTAATTAAATTTGTTTAATGACCTCATTTTATGGATGAGGAAACTGAGTCTTGGAGAGATAGAGTCACATAGGTAGGTCCAAGGTCACACAGGTAGTAAGGGAACTGAGGTTCTCTGATTCTGTGTGCAGTGCCATGATACTTCTCTACTGAATACCCCAGCAGAAGATAGGCTCCTTTGAGGGCACAGGCTGTGACAGCTTTGTCCCCAGACTGGATAGCCCCAGTGCCTAGCATCTGGAATACAGGAGAAGTTTAACACCTGTTGAACTGAATTGAATTTTAACACTCTGGTTGCTAGCCCTCAAGAAATATAAAATGAAAGGAAGGGCAGCTTGGGTAGTCAAGGGCATGATTCTTCAGCTTGGAAGGATGAAGGCAAAGAGAACATAAGATTGACGTCTATAAAACCATGAATGGAACAGAGTATAGACCTTGTCACACAGTCATCATGAGGGCAGGGAAGCTTGCCTCTTTGAAACTTGGTATCTTCCCACTAACACACAGCTCAATTAAGTCGAGTCAGGTGGAAAGAATACAGTAGGTGTTTAGTAAAGGTTTAGTTAAATTGAACCCTAGGACAAGGAGGAATTCCTTGAACTTTGAAAGATAAGTACATTAATGGAATTCACAAAACTAAGGGGCCAGAGAGCTGGCCCTACAACCAGAGAAAAGGCTCTCTATTAGTTAAAGGGAGTTTGCTTTATCTGAAGGTTTCCTCTAAGAGGGAAATATTAGCTCCAGTCCTTAGCCATAGTACAAAGAGGTGGCCCAAGCTGAAAAAAGAAATCAATTCTCAAAAGGTTTAGGTAAATTTATGGCTGACAAAGCCATAGTCAGTTACTAAGAGTAAGCTTTGTGAGGGTATGGACTGTTCCATTGTTGATTTTGTATCTCATAAGGCCTAGTAAAATGTCTGTCACATAGGAAATGCTTAATAAATGCTTATTGATTGTTCAATTTGGCTTAAGAGAAAAAAATGTGGGTCTCTAACCTTTGAGAATGGTATTTTGAGAATGGAGGAAACCCGTGCTTTTCTACAACCTGTCCCTTGGTGGTTTTTCAAAGTCTGAACACTAATTCACTCATTCACTTACTCATTCGTTCATTCAGTAAACATTTATTGAGCATCTACTATATGCCTAGGACTGTCCTTGGGGTACTCAAGACCCCCCATCCTCATGCACTGTAAAATCTGGTTGGAGAGAGTAGACTAGAGATCAGAATGTTAGGACGCATTTGATTAGACTGTGGCATGGTGGGTCATTTCTTATTTTCTTCCCTTTACAAGCCATATCTATACTCATCCCATGTATATATTCTGCACACATAAACCCTACAGGCAGGTACACTCTACACACCACTCAATCATGAAGTCAGCCAGTGTTTAACGTAGAACCTTCCCCTCCCAAACATGTCACCTTGCCGCTGTTCCTACAGCCATTTCATTTACAGCCTTTATCTAGATGGCATATATACATGCCCCCAGAGCACACACACACATACCAATCCACATTCCCATATGCGTTCTCCTTCCATAACCCATTCAGGATACACATTTCCCAGCCTGGGATTTCCTTAGACAGCAGAGCCCTAGTTACCCCGAGGCCTTCTGGCTCCCAGCCCATCCACAGACAGTATTGCCACCTATCTCCATCCCTGGCACGGTGAGTGTCTGGGCTGCCAGGCAGCCTGCTATTAAAAACATCAGCAGGATGGCCCCCACAAAGGTCAGCCATCCAGGGAGCTCCTGGCAGCTGCTTGTTTGTTTATTTGAACATTATCTGGGCCGGGCTGTTTATTTACATCCATTGAAGTACTGAACAATAAATATCGTCTCCCAGTAGCAAACAGATGCTTGCACTCAAGCATTCTGGCTACCATTAGGCTTGGAATGATCTCCTTAATGAGCAAACAATACTATTAATCTTTAAAGATGCAGGCTCCTTTTCTCTTCCCCCCTTCTCCTGTTTCTTAACTTCCTCCCCGTCCTTTTACTCCCACCCTCTGTGGCAGTTTTGTCAATGTCTAGCTGGCAAGATTTCTGGCTCCAGCCCACAAAATGAAGCAAAGACCTGTCTCATGAGTTCAGTGGCTTGGATGATGGTAATAGTAATGGTAATGGTAATGAAGAAGAGTATGTGAAGCTGAGAACTTGGGAAGTGATTTGGGGGGAAGATTGAGAGCAGATGACTTACTGCCAACCCCAAATTCTCACCCCCCAACTCCAAAAACCTAAATACAAAGACAGCCTTGGCATCATACTGGCTGGCATTCATCCACTCTACCCCTCCCCTACAGAGAGTTTTAAAATTCCTTACCTTCCACCAATACGCTCATGCCTACGCACAACATTCATAGCAAAACCAACTCTAGTGGGAAATGGGGTAGAGGATAGGACACCCCATTACACAGGTTGGTTCTTGAATTGCATGGAATATCCAGGAGTCTTTGAAGTCTAGTCTTCAGGTCTCTCCCTTTCCTAGAGACCTTAACTGGAACAAGGTTGTGACTTAGCAGTTAGGTGGCACAGTAGATAGAGTGTCAGAGGCCTGAAGTCAGGAAGATTCATTTTCCTGAATTCAAATCTGGCTTCAGACACTTAACTATGTGACCTTGGACAAGTCACTTTACCATGTTGGCCTCAGTTTCCTCACCTGTAGAATGAGCTGGAGAAGGAAATGGAAAACCACTACAATGTCTCTGCCAAGAAAACCCCAAATGGGTCAAAAAGGTAGCCATGAATGAAAATGACTATACAACAATGATGATATGACTTAGCAGATTACTAAAAAGAAACTAGTACTTAGCTACATGACCATGAGGGAGTACGCATGAATGAATGATGAATGCTAAAGCATTGATGAAGTGTTTACTGTATGCCAGGCACTGTGCTAAGCACAGGGCATACAAATACAAACAAGCAAGCGTGCGTCTGCCCTCAAAGAGCTTACACTCTATTGGGAGAGCTTAAAATGGGGAGGACGGTAGACTCACAAAGGCTTGGTTAAAAATGACACCAGGAAGTGACATGGAGGCTTGTTAAGGAGCAAATTCACCTATCAAAGCCAGAGGACCCAGGGGCAGAGTTCACCAATCAGACTCCATGCATATAAATAGAGTTTTTTGATGAAAAGGGGTAAGTGAGATGGAAACCAAGGCTTCTCTCTGGGAATTCCATGAAAAGGATATAAATTTAAGTAGACTGCTTCCACTCTCTGTGCCTTAACTTCCCCAAGTGAAGAACCCATTCCTGACTAGACAAGCTGATTTTGTTTTTGCTCCCACTAATCCTCTACTAAGCCATAAGCAGGACCAATTGATAACTTGGTGAAACAGAAAAGCCAAAATCACCTCCTGGACATGAGATACTATTTATGCTATTCCCTATCAATATACTACTTCATGGGCATGGGGTACAGGAAGCCTCACTTGCCCCTTATTTAAAAGGCAGAACTTGAGGTTTATAGATTCAGCCCTCAGAAAAGAGCAGTGGACACAGCTCCTACAGCAGGGCACAAGGTCTGGTCCTTTGACACTAACAGTGGTCCCAGCTAGAGAAATGACCTGCAGGCTAATTGAGAACGTAGCCAGTAAGCAAGGAAGGACCCCAAGAGACTGGGCCTAAGGGCAGCTATGACCAAAGAACCACCACTTAAGCTTATCTGAGGTATGGACCTTACCCAGAGTAAGGGGAATCTAACTGAAGGTGGCCTAGTGCCACCTTCCTGTGTCTCACATCCTGCCATGAGTCTTTCCTTAATGACACCTTTGCAAAGATGGTATCCTATCCCACATCCTGAAGTCAGCAGCAGTCATTAGCAGGCATCTAAGGATTAAGGTCAATGCACCAAAGATGTTTGACCCATGGTCAAAACCATCCAATATCATCCTGTCGTTAACAGAAAGGTGAAAAGGAGGTAAGGCAAGCCGAAAATAAACTCTGAGGGAGCAAACCAGAATCAAAACTGGGAATTATTCCTCTTTCATCAAGGAGCAGATAGGAAAAAAAGAGATGTTGGTTCAGGGTCAAACTGCAATTAGAAGTCCATAGGAAATCCTGCTGGGATTAAATCAAGGAACAATGAGTTTGCATTAGAAATTTGCTCTATGGGCAACCAAGGCCTTAGCCCTGTTCTCCCTTTCGACTGTTTCTCATTTGAACTCCCAGGCTCCAGGTAAGGACAGCCCTAAGCAACATTATGAATTAAGTAAAATATGCCTTTGGCAAATTCCTCCCCTCCAACCCCTCACATGTTTGGTACTCAATGATTACAGCCTTCCTGTGGCCCCTGCCTAGGTTTGGAACTGTCAAATTCTCTCCCCACTGAAAGAGCCAGAGTATCTCATTCCCTCAGGACCCAAGATAATCAACTACCTAATCTGACCAACTAATGGATGAAAATGAATGAGGACCAGTGGGGCTCTCAGGTAAATATTTGCATTTTGACTGTAGACATTAGCCCAGACTTCATTGTCTAGCTTGTAGGTGATCCTAATGGTTGTGGATTTCAAGCTACAAAGCATCTTAGGCTATTGGTAGGGGTGGGTACTTTTTCTCCCCCTCCTCATGTTCTTAAAATGACCTACCTTACCTACAACTAGAATCCTCTCAATTTCAGGGACCATGAAGGCAGGTTTCCTCAGAGTCCCTTGTGCTCCCTTTAAATCAAAGGGCTACTGTTCTCTTTGTCCAGTTTTTTTTTCTTTTTCCCAGAGAGAAGATACAAGTTTCAGAAGAGAATTCTCTACAATTATGGAATATCACAATCAGTTGGAAAGTACCTTAGAGGTCATCAATTAAGCAATCAATAAACCCTACTCTAAAGTGCCTACTATTGTGCCAGGCACTGTGCAAAGCACTGGGAATACCAAAAAGAGGCAAAAGACAGTTCCTGCCCTCAAGAAGCTCACAATCTGATGGCTCTAGTCCAATCTCTTACCAAATGCCAAGATCCTTTCTATAATATAACTAATAGGGGTGATCCAGTCTCTCTCTGTTCCTCAAGAGGCAGCCCATCGTCAATCTAAAATCTGCCTCAGAAGACATTCTGTTCTCTAGGTCATTGGTTCTAGTTCTGCCCTCTAGAGAATGAGCTTAATTCTTCTTCCACGTGATAGTTCTCCAAATATCTGAAGATAGCTAAATCTTCTCATATCTAATAAAGGTCTCCTGTTCCTTGAAGTCATCCTCAAATGAAATGGTTTCATGCCATGTTGCCAATCTGGTCACCACTCACTGGATACACTTGAATTTGTCAATATTCTTCATAAGAAGAATTCTTATTATATTCTTATTATGTTCTTTATTCCTTATTATTATTATTATTATTATTATTATTATTCCTATATTCTTATATTCCTTATTATATTCTTTAATAAAATATTGCACCAAGAAGTAAGACCAGTGCTCTAGGTGTGATCTGGTGAGCATGAGTACAATGGGACTATTGCCTCCCTAGCCCAGAAAGATTGTAGATTAACTCCAAATAATCAACAAAAGTTTATTAAGGGTTTACTATGTATCAGACATAATACTAAGCATTGGGAATTTGTAGAATAAGTTAAAAGAATCCCTGTCTTCAAAGAATTTAAATTTTAATGGAGGAAACTACATGTAAACAAAATAGGTATACACAAGATATTTCTAGAGTAGATGGGAAGGTAACCACATAGGGGAAAGCACCAGTAAGTAGCTGAAGGGACTGGGAAAAGTCTCCCGTAGAAGGTGGCACAAGTCTTGAAGGAAGTTAGGAATTCTAAGGGGAGGGGGTGTGGGGGAGAGCATCCTAGGCATGGAGACCAGTCAGTGGAAAGGCACGAGATCAAAGATGGCCTTCTATGTTTGTGGAAAAGCCATGGAGGTCTGTATGCCTAAATCCTTGAATTCATGGTGAGTAGTAAATTTTAGAAGACTGGGAATGGTTGGAAGGGACAAAGCTGTAAAGAGCTTTAAATACCAACCAAGCAAGCAATTTTTTTCTTCCCAGTGAATTCAGAAGAAATTGGTATCAGGTTCCATGGAAGATCCATGTGTCCTGACCCTCCCAATCATCCTTTTGCTATTTACTCTATCTCTTAGCAAAGTGCCTGACACATAGTGTTTAACAAATGCTCATTGACTAACTGGCTGACTATGACCTTAAGCCAATACCTTGAGCTCGCTTATACTTCCCCGGGCATTGGCAGGTGCATTTGTCACAAGGCAGGGGACTGCACCAAATGCTCTCTTAAGATCCCTTTGCCCTCCAACATCTGTGATTCACTTATCCTTCTATCTATCGTCACATAGTCTTATTGAGATCTGACTCACAGAGGCTGAAGAATCTGGTCAAAGGAAGAACCAGTAATAGAATCCTAAATTCAGAGCTGAAAAGACTTTCCAGATTGCCTAGTTTAACCCTTTTGTGATAGGACCAGGCCTCCCCCTCCTACTTCTCCTGTAAAAAGGACTCGTTTTCCATAATAGACAATTAAAGTGTCCCTGAGACTTGACTGGTCTCTTCCCTCACCTGCAACTTCCTGGTCACCTTAGGGTATAAAAAGCCCAGAGCCAGGCCCCTCCAACTTGGTAGATTTCTAAAGACCACTTGAGTCACCATCCCCCACCTTACTGACCCTATGGAGATGAGGAAGGACCGTGGCCAGAGAAGGTGGTGAGAGACTTGGTGGATATCTTTACTGGTTAGGACAAAGGAAACCTCCTTCTGTTAACTGTGACTTGTTGGAGAAGGGATGGGAAGAGGAACAGGCATTTATTAAGCACCTACTATGTACCAGGCACTGGGCTAAACATGCAAATAGCATCTCATTTGATCCTCATAGAAGCCCTAGGTAGGTGCCATTATTATTACCCCCATTTTATGGTGGAGGAAACTATAGCAGACAGAGGTTAAGAGACTTTCCCAGGGTTACATAGTAAGTGTCTGAAATTGTGGGTGCCTTATTTTGTCCCAACACTGAACCTGAATTAACAAGGGTAGCTAAATTAGGTTCACCCCTAAAACTTCTCATGTTACAGATTAGAAAACTAAGGACTACAGAGTAGCTAGGTGGCACATTGGATAGAGCATTGAGCTTGGAGTTAGGAAGACCTGAGTTCAAATCCAGCTTCAGACACTTACTGTGTTGGCCCTGGGCAAGTCATTTAACCCTGTTTGCCTCAGTTTCCTCATCTGTAAAATGAGCTGGAGAAGGAAATGGCAACCTACCATGGTATCTCTATCATGAAAAACTGAATTGCGTTCACAGAGTCAGACACCACTGAAATGACTCAACAGCAACACAGAGGCAAAGTGACCTCTGCCAGGTCACACAAAACATGAGTAGCAGAACCAGCTCTAGAAGGCAGGTCTCCTGGACTTCCAGTCCTATGACACTGTCCATTTCATAGGTTCCTAGATCTAGATCTAAAACTGAAAGGAACCTCACAGGCCATGCCTTCCTACCCCCTCACTTTACAGATGAGGAAACTGAGGCCCAGGAGGCCAAATAGCTTGCTCAAGATTGTACAGACAGTGATTGTCAAGAGGTGGGACCTAACTCTAGAACCTTTCAACTCCATGAGGTAGTGCTGCATACCACTTGAGGATCTATGGGGCTGAGTTATATATCCTCCTGGAAAAATCACTTCCCCTTACATACATACCTCTAAAGTATCTTTACACTAAATATGTATGTCTCTTTATAACATATATGTCACTCATAACATTAATGCACACACATGCACAAAAACACATCTTTCTAGGCCTTTCTCCCTACTTTTTGTTGTGGTTCGGTTGTTTCAGTTATGGCTGATTCTTCGTGAGCCCATTTGGGGTTTTCTTGGCAAAGATACAAGCATGGTTTGCCATTTCCTTTCTCCACCTGATTTTACAGATAAGGAAACTGAGGCAAACAAGGTGAAATGACTTGCCCAGGCTCACACAGCTAGTAAGTGTCTGAGGCTAGATTTGAACCCAGGTCTTCTTCACTTCTTCACTGCTCCACATAGCTGCCCCCTTTTCTCCCTACACATACTGTATATATCTGCTTTCTTTTTCTTCCTGAAAATAGAATTGTGTCATAGCCAAAGAATACTTCCCCACCCCTCAAGTACATAATGCTTATCATTTAGGCAAGAATCCAAAGGGATGTATAGGCTGAGTTATCTATCCCCTAACACAGTATAGACGATACCAAGTACAGTCTGGTGACATTGTGTAAAGGATGTTTGAGTGCAGACGCAGACACACGCAGACACACACACACACATGCACACACACACACACACACACACACAGAGTGCCTGTCTAATTAATTATTGTTTACCCTTTTGCCTTTCCTATTCCACAGTGTTACTAAACACTGTCAGGGAAATCGGTCCCTCTGTGTTTCCCACTGTTATATTATTGCTCATACAAAACCTAAAGACAAAGCAGCCCCTTAATACTTATCTTGAAGCTTCTCAAGGGTTATACCACCTTCTCCACTTCATGTTCACCTCCATGGAAGGAAATTAAGGAAATTAGCTTGTGCCCGTCTCCCTCTCCCTCCCCCCTCCCACTTCACTCTCTTTCTGGCTAGGGAGTAGAGGAAATTGTTAAAATTTGAGTTCCAAAAGGAAAAAAAAAGTTGGCAACAAGAAGGAAGGAAGAGCTTAGATACTGCAATGAAAAGCACAAAGGTGGTAGTAGAAAAAGGCCCAGGTCACCTATGTCAAATCCAAAAACTGATCGTACATCAGCTTTTCTGGTTCCCTGTTTTTTTTTTAATCCTACCTATCATCAGATATCTGTTTTGTTAAAGCAAAGAGCTAATGAGAGCACAGTTTCAAATTTAATCCTGAGATGGGTCATAGAGGCAGCCTGACACATTGGACTTGGATTCAGAAGACCTAAGCTGTCAACCTGCAAGCTGTGTGTCCTTGGGTAAATCACTTAACCCCTCTGAGTATCAGTTTTACCATCTGTTAAAAAAAAATGAAACTGGTGCTTGCATTGTCACATCACAGCTTGACCCCACAACGGACAAGGGGACTGCTAAGGGCAACGTGATGGAGAATATGATTGAGAAGATTAAGGGAGAGAGCAAAGCTGGAATGCTAGCACAGAAACCAAGCCAGCATTGTTTTTTGTGAGGAGGAGAATTCAGTCTATAACATGGGTAAGTAAACAGGGGTGTAATATTTAGAGGAAGAGATCAGGAGTATCACTCCATTTGCCAGGAACCATGGGAGAAATAATGGAGTTGGGAGGGAGTCTGTAGAGAGGCAGCAGGGTAAAATATACGCCTATTTAATCAAGGAGAGCTTGGAGCTATGTGCTTTGCAAGACTCTACCATCCATATTGGGCTGATGGGCCTCAGCTGCTACTGACATGCACCATCTACCTCACAGGGCTGTGAGGACTGGATGAGATAAGGTATGCCAAATTTCCTTGTTTACAGTTCTAGGTAAAATACAAGTGAAAGGAGTTATCATTAAAGACTGGTTCCCCAACCCTAACCCAGGGCAATCATGTTCTACCATTGGGCACAAAAAAAGCAAAGGTGGGATAGCCCATTATGGCTCAGGGTTGCTGGTCTTCCCTGCCACTGATAATAGCTTAGTAGAACCATCTTCAAAGGTAAGAAGCAGCATATTACCAGGGAACCTGGACTCTCTAGCTCTTAGAGTCAAGAAATGGCATTAGAATGTCATTTCAAAAAGAATTATCTCCCTATTGCCATGTAATTCCTATGGAAGAAGAAATGGCCTTCATCTATGGAAGGAGGACTATACTCGATGGAGAGGGGTATTTGATAGGACTAAGAGCTAGAAAGAAAGGTGAAGGAATATTGTCCAGCCTCAGTTTATAAGGGGTTGAACAGCTAAGAAAGAAATTGAAGGGGAGGCAATATCCCCCATGGATAAGTGGCAGGGGACACAAAGTAGGTGTTCTATAGCTCCTTTATGCAGTAAGAGACACAATGGAGACCCTTGGAAGGGAAGATCTTGGTTCCTATCATGTGTGAGATGGACATTGGATTAAAATTAGGATAGACCTGGGTTTACATACTACCTCTAATACTTTTTAACTGTGTTTAGACTCACCTCCAGTGAGTCATTTAACATCTGAGTCTCAGTTTCCTCATCTATAAAATGGGGATCATACTACCTTCAGTACTTAGTTCCTTGAGTTGTTTTGAGGCTCAAATGAGATAATATATTTAAAATGTAAAGTACTTTGGAAATCTTAAAACACAATCTAAATATTAGTAATTATCATCATCATCATCAGTGGTATTATTTACAAACGCGCTGTCTGACTGCACCTTCTAGCAACAGAGATTCTCTGAGACCTCAAAATTGCTTTTTTCCAATTGAAAAAAATCATAGTATAGGAAACCCTGAAGTTGATTTAACCTGAGGGTGATTCCGTAGGGCCAGAAATTGTGTGGAGTAAGAAGAAAACAAATTGGCTCATATGGTTTCACTGAGAAACAAGTGGGGAAGTGGAATTAACCGCAACCCAGCCTTAGGTGACCTAGGAGGGAGGGAGAAATATCTCATGAGCTAACAGGAAACAGAGGCAAAATCAGAGACCATTTCCTAAAGAAGATCCAATACAGCTGGAGAGGGGAAGGGAGGGGGAGAGGGAGAGAGGGAGGGAGAGAGAGGGAGAGAGGGAGAGAGGGAGAGAGGGAGAGAGAGAGAGAGAGAGAGAGAGAGAGAGAGAGAGAGAGAGAGAGAGAGAGAGAGAGAGAGAGAGAGAGAGAGAGAGAGAGAGAGAGAGAGAGAGAGAGAGAGAGAGAGAGTCAGTCAGTCCTCATCCAGGGAGCCAGACAAGTAATTTCTCATTCCACCTATTTACCCTACAGCTTTGACTGACCACAGCTACCCCCTTCACTCACTATTCAACACACAGACTGCATCACTGTACTCTTTTCACAACAAGGAGAGAATATTACCTGTCCCGTCCATAATTCACAAGGCTATTGCCATGATGAATGAATTAGTATCTTAAAAACACTTTGAGCTCCTTAGACAAATGTGCCATGTGAATATTAGGTGCTGCTATCTAGTCAGCATTTCTCTCGTGCTGGAAATGAAGCCCCCTCTGGAGTAGGACCCAGCATCTGCTTAACAGCTGTATAGGAAGAAGGAAGGAAGTAGCAACTAGTGGAAACTCTAGGTTGGGTAGGGAGATGAAGGAAACTGAAATGCAGTAACTCAAATGGAGTGAAGGCTGGAAACAGGGAGACTCTTACGATATGTGTCGGGGCACATTTGCACATTGAGGGCTTAGGTGGATGGCCAGGTGTTGACCTGAAACCAGGAACCTTCACCAATAGAGCAGTCCCAGACATTAAGCTCGGATGTTCTTGGAGCCAGGAGGCTGGCGGTTAGTTTCATTCCTCTTGCAGCCCCATTAGTAGCCAATGCCTGACAATTCTTCCTGGGCAGCATCTGTTAGATTTGTCTCCCTTTTTATTTTCTATGATAGCTAGACGACTGTTACCATCTCTCAGTGAGTCTCACTGTCTTCAGTTTTCCTTCAGACATTGTTTTCATCTCCCTACTCAGACACTTGCAGTATTTCTCTACTCTCCCTTTACCCAAGTCTTCTGCCTAGATAGCATTCCAGGGCCTCCCTTACTTGTCCCTTTTCTACTTCACTGCCAATCCTCAACATAGATCCTTCCTTTCTTGGCCAGCCAAGATTCTTACTGGCACTGCACAATCTAGTTTTGTTGACTCCTGTCACCCAGCCTTTGCTCATGCTGTTTCCTCTGTTTGAAAATCTCCCTATCCTCTGCTTCCTTTCAACCAATCCATGACTACCATTTTCTCTGATGCTTGCTTCAAGACACCTCTTCCAAGAAGCCTTTTCCAATTAAAGTACACTATGGTTAGATGATATAGTGGATAGAGTGCTGGACTTACAGTAAGGAATGCCTGAGTTGAATCCTGACTCAAGCTTACTTAGCTGTATGACCCTGGTCAAGTCACTGAACCCCTGTTTACCTCAGTTTCCCTACCTGTGAAATGAGGCTAATAAGAGCACTTAGTTCCCAGATTTGCTGTGAAGACCATACGAATTAACATAGAAGAAATATTTCACAACTCTCGAAGCATTATATAAATGCTATTATTATCATTACTCTAGTCACTCCCTCATTTTACTTCTACTCAACATTTTGCACACTCTTAAACCACGCAGCTGTTTTCTAACATAAATAGAGCCATGATTTTTCTCTTTGTTTCAAGCATGCTTTGTCTTCATGACCAGACTGCAAGCACCCTGAGGGAAGAGGCATCTTTTGCATCCCTCATAGTGTCTTGAAAAGCATTATTCATGGGGCAGCTAGGTGGTGCAGTGGATAGAGCACCGGCCCTGGAGTTCAGGAAGACCTGAGTTCAAATTTGATCTCAGACCAGACACTTGACACTTACTAGCTGTGCGACTCTGAGCAAGTCACTTAACACCAATTGCCTTACCAAAAAAAAAAAAAAAGCATTATTCATATCAGATGTGATTATTGAATGCATGATGAGACAATGAATGGGCACCTGGATGTCAATAGAAAAAGGAACCCATCAATTCTGGGCCCCAGTAGCAGAACTAGCCCCTGTAAACACTAAAGGGTAGAACATATGAACCACAGTAAAATAAATCCCTTGTCCTTAGAGGTGCTCAGCCAAAGACAAGATGACCACTTGTAGACAGGCTGTTCCAACCCTACTTCCAACTTAGCTATCCACCCTTTAATCTTCATACTCTGGATTTCTCCTGGGCTTCCATCTCTTTTTAAGTGCCTAGTTTCACACCTGTTCTGCACAGGGCTATGATTCCTCTCTCTTTCTTTCACCACTGGAGGCACTGACATTAGCCAGAACAATAGGGTTCCCAATCAGATGCCTTTTCCCAGAATACTTCTCCAGGCCCTTTACTCAGTACCCTGCTCAGCTCCATAGAATTCCTGAGCAGCCGTTCACCCCCTTGGCACTGCTTGGACAATTTTCCTGACGAGTAAATAAACTAGGGAGCATCAGGCAAGTGTACATTATATTGACATCTGCTCCTGATGAGCTGTGTTCTGGTCCCCTGTAGCCCCAATCAAACTGCTCATGCATCAGCCCTTTAATGGAGACTAGGAGGCAGTATCTAGAGCAGCTGTGAGTGTGTGTAAAAGAAAAGCCTGTATGTGTTTTGTGCAAAGAACTCCAACATGGGCTTTGGAGAAGGTGAAGAATTAAGCCTCCAAACCCAGGCAGGAGAGGGTCTTCTTGTCCCCACGGTCTCTTGCATGACTTCAAGTTTGCTCATGTTATTTTCTTCTTCAGACAATCATTAGAAAAAATGGTAACATCTAGAGCTGAACTGATGGTTCCCATTAGGGCATGCTGAGAATCAAATTCTTCCAGTGGGCCACCATGCTGACTTAGAATCATAGAACTGAGGCATTTTAGAGAATCTTCTAGCCCCCCTCCCCATTTTACAGATGAGGAAGCTGAGGCCCAGAGAGATGAATGACTCATTCAAGGTTATATAAGTGGGAATGGCAGAGCCAATAGAGCACCTTCAGTTAGCGTTTTTAAGTACTCCAGATCACTGGTATTTATTTATTTTGGAAGCTTGGACTCTAAATAAACTGAGGTCAAAAAGTGAGGGTGGAACAAGGATACCAAGTTTAATCACACCCGACATAACTAGAACAATATGGTAGCCTTCTCCCACTTTGACAGAATGATCATTTTAGGCTGGAGCAAGGGTACCCTCAGAATAAAGGAAGCTATTTCTGCATCAGAGTCAAGGGAACAGCTCACATGGAGGATCATAGGAGCTTAGATATAGATGATAGACACACAGAGAGAGAGAAGAGAGAGAGATAGAGAGAGAGATATGTATGTATGGATGGATGGATAGATAGATGGATAGATAATAGATAGATAGATAGATAGATAGATAGATAGATAGATAGATAGATAGATAGATGGATGGATATAACAGTTATTAAGTGTATACTATGTGCCAGGCACCGGGGATAACAAAAATAAGCCAGCAAGATAGTCTCTACCTTCCAGGAGCCTACATTACACTGGAAGATAAGAACACACACGGGGTGGGTAGAAATGATGTGTGTGTAGGGGGGTATGCATGCAGCTGGAAGAGGCCTGAAAAATCATATAATCCAAACTCCTCGTTGTATAGAGGAGGAAAAAATGGCCCAGGGAGGTTAAGAGACTTCACTCAAGGTATAGGGTAGAGACATTAAGGGGACTTGGACACTGGTTCTCTGACACCAGAGCTAGGACTCTTTCCATGGTGTGGTATTGATATTATTAGTAATAATTCAATTTTAACAAACATTTATTGATCAATAGTGACACTGTGCACAAGGAAAACATTGTGTTAGATACACCAAGAAATCTAAGGAAATGGAAGGCACATTCCTTGCCTTGATAGAGCTTACAGTCTAGTTAGGAAAGATAAGGTTTGCAATGGAACAATAGAAGCATAAAGTGCTATTAGAGTTTGGAAATCACCATTAAGGAAGGAATCATGGAGGCAATGGAGTTTTAGATTGCATTTGAAGAATGGGTATAATCAGAAATGATAATGTTGAGATGAACTATTATCTAATAATAACAACAAAAATTTTCAGGCAACAGTGTGCCTCACAGTTTCAAGACATGTGTCTGTAATGAAATTAAATGGAAAGCTTCCTCCCATCCCCTTCCTCTACACTACACATACAGTATGTCTCAGAGAAGAGCCCCAGAAAAGAGAAGCAACTTTGACCAGGGTTGCCCACCCAAGACAGAATTGGAATCTAGGAGTTCAAAAACCACAGGGTGAGGAGTATAAAAGGCACATGGCTGGACAGCCTGCTCCCAAAGGCCATGGGAAAACCATTTCTGCAGATGGAAGGGAGAAGAGAGCTCCTGTGCTGGGATGACATCATTGGCCAAGGGTGGAATGCAGAGATGCAGAAAGCTGAGGGGCCCCCAGGCCAGGGAGGGAGTTTGACTGTGACATCACAAAGGGCCTTTTGACCACCCTACAGTCCCCAGGAAAACCACACAGACTGGGCTTTAAGCCGCCCCCGTTGTGTGCATGCCTGAAGACGATGCTCTCTCCAAATGCAGACAGGTGACCTTTGATCCCAAAGAGAGACAGCTTGGGAAAGGAGAGGCACCAGAACTGAAGTGCTATAAAGAAGAAGAAAAAAAAATACTTAGCAAGAGCCTATATAGAATACTCATTCTGCCAGAAGCATGTGGAGTTAATTGTAGAGAAATGCATTTTAAAATAAGATATTGGAAAACCATCTTCTCCGTCACTGACCGCAGTTATTACGATTATTTATATGGCACCACTGAGGCTCACAGTGTTTCACAGCAATTAAACTATTGATCTTTGTATCACTGGGGCTCTGAGCAATGGAGTGCATGGTTATTCTCTTTTAGATAGAGAAACTGAGGCTGCAAGTCAATCAATAAGCATTTATTCAGCTTGTAGTATATGTGCCGGATACTGGGTTAATTGTGGGAAAATGAGGAAATGACGTGATGAAGATGTAGCAAAGAAAGACAGGTACAAAGACTGGAAGATAGATTCATTCATTCATTCATTCATTCATTCATTCATTCTTTTTAAAAGGACCCACTGAGTGCCTGATCTGTGCATAGTAGTCTTCTAAACACCGTAGAGGATGGATGCAAAGAAATATATAATGCACAGTTCCTGCACACAAAGAGCTTGTGATTTTGCTGAGAAGACTTACATAAGAAACAGTTGAGAAACAATGTCAGGCAATATGTGATATAATTTCAAAACGAATGGAGGGGTTAAATCATTGGGGATGGTTGTTGAAGACACACTCTAGGAGATGGAGCTGGGCATAGCTAGGTTTCATCTTGTAGGCAGTGGGAATTGGGGAGATTTTTGAGCTGGGGGAGGCCTCTCTTCCCTTTGTTTCTGTGATAGCAAACTCCCAGTTCTCCTTCCTCTTTGATAACTCCTCTGTCACTTCTTCCTAACTCCTTAAGGAGGGTGTTCCTCAAAGTTTTGACCTAAAGCTTTTTCTTTTCTTTATATATTCTCATCTTCACAAATCTCATCCACTTCCACAGTTTCACCCATCACCTCTCAAGTAGATGATTAGATGCTGTCTAAGCCCTTTTCTCCAATCTTGTCCTCTATTTTGAGCTCCAGATACATCTGCATTTCCAGTTGCCTAGATGACATCTCCACCCTGATGCCTTGGCATCTTCTCAAATTCACTATCATCCCACATTAAGCTTATCTTTTCCCCAAATCTGACCTTCCTTCTGGCTCCATTATTTCTGTCAGCAGGAGCACCACCACCCCCGTACCCAATCTCCTCCTCAATTTGAAAACCTGCTATTAACTCTGATTCTTGTTTTGCTTTCATCTTTCACATCCAACCACTTACCAAGTCTGGCTGATTCTTTGCCATATTTCTCACCTCCATTCTCTCCTTCCTATCACCACCACCATCACCCTGTTACAGATCCTCATTATGATCCATCTGGATGATGGTAAGGACTCCTAATAGAATCCCTCACTTCTAGTCTCTCTCCATCCAAGTTATCTTTCATACCTCTTCCACACAAATCTTTCTTACCCATGGATCTGGCCAGGCCACTTTTATGCCTAAAATCTTCCAGTGACTTCCAAGTGCCTATTTGAAGAGAGTTCTAACTCATCTGTCTGTCATTCAAATTCCCCTGCAATCTGGGACCATCCCATTTTCCCAGCCTGTTACTCACTCTCTTCCCAGCCTTCTCCACTTCACACCTCCTACACTCTAGCCATCGTCTTCATTGACCTTGTACAAGATCTCCATCCCCACTCCTACCCTGGCTTGGTTAGATAAGAGTTTGCCTTATCTTACGCCCTTAACCAGATCTCCATGGCACTTTCTGACACATGTGTGGTCACCCCCCCCCTTTTTCCAGTTTCCTTTCATGTGTTGTGTAACACAAAAGCTCCTTGAGGGAAAGAACTGAATACCCTTCTTTCTACATGGTGTCCCAAAAATCTTAGTACAGTTTTATTAAAGCATAAAACTTCATGAAGACCTTCGAGAAACTCAGCATATGTATTCCCAGAGTTTAAGCACAGTGCCTGGCACACAGTGGGCACTTAATAAATGCTTGAGTAACGTAGTTAGCACAGTATTAATAAACGTGTATTGAGTTTCACTGAATGAGACTAGGGCAGTAACCACAGGAAAAGAGAGGAGAAGACAATTCAAGGAATATTGCCAAGGATGACTTACTAGACTTGTGCTTCTGTGTAGAAGGGTAAAGATTAAAAAATGGCTGTGAGACTTTGAATCTGGGTGAGTTCCAGAGTAAAGTTCCCACTGACATAAATAATAAAATTGGGAAAGGGAGGAGAGGTCTGTTTGAGCCATATGGAGTTTGAAAAATGACTTCTGATTGAAGATATTCCGTTTGTAGCTGAAGGTATAGAACTGGAGCTTAGCTGAAAATATATAATATAGAATGAGGTATCACAGACATAAAAAGTGATAGAGTTGAAGTGATGAGACAGGATCTATTCATGAAGGGAAATAGTGTTTATAAAAAGGCTTAAGGATTTAGTCTTGGAAAATGTCTAAATGCAGGAGAAAACAAGAAGAAAGGGACAGGGAAAAGAACAGTGAAAAGTAGGAAGAAAACCAGGAAAATATAGTGTCATAGAAGTTTAGATGATTTTTTTAAAAGAAGGAGTTGGATAATAATGTCAAATGCTTTAGAGTTGTCAAAAGGAAAATAAGGACTAAGGAAAAAGTCATTGGATTTGGCAGGTAGGAGGTCGCTGGAGACCATCAATTGTAGTTTTGGTGGAGTTGTGGGAGTGGAAGCCAGATGTTCCAATTCTCAGTGCCCAATTCAAGTCACTAAACTAGGCTGCCACCTCCATTTACTCTCAAAAGACCCAATTTGACAGACTGCTTAGGTGGAAGCTAGACAGACATGAGAGAAATGAAAGAAAATGATACAGCCTCTTCAGCTACCCTTCTTCTTGTTCCTAGAGGCCCCCAAAAGGCTCACTCAATTTCAGGATAGGGCAGTTCAATACAATAAACGGGAATGTTTTTACATGGAGGCAGAGCAGAGAGTCACCTTCATGGTGTGATTTGAAAGGTTATAAGACTAGTCTACTCCCCAAATATTCCTCCCAACCAGAAGTCAGTGTGACTTAGAATGATTCTTGCATGACAGGAGAAATTCAACCATTAGGGAGTCATTTCTTTTGGGTCCATTCATTCATTCATGTTTGTGTTCAACATTTAAATGTTTTCTATGTATAGAGTACTTGCTGAGGAAGATGCAAAGTTTAGGTACAACATTGATTGTCTTTGCCCTCATAGACATTAGATTCTAGGAGGATAGGACACAAATTCAGATCATGATAATATAATATTTTATGATAAATCATCAAGTAGTCTCAGAACAAAGTTCTGTGTGATTTCTGGGATAGGTTTTTGGGCAATTGGAGCAACCAGGCCAGATCTTTGCATCAGGAAGATTAAAAACTAATTAATAAAGTAGAGCTGAGATTCAGTAGAGATGGGAACCGTTAGAGGGCTTTGCAGTATAAGTAGGTGATAAGGTATGTGTGATGCAGTTGGGCAAGGGATTAAGCATCGCCTCTCCTCAAAAGCTATTTCTAGGAATGCTACATTGTCATAAAACTCTAGTGTGAATTAGAATGATTCTTGCATGCCAGGAGAGAGTCATGCCAACCAGAGAAAATGCCTATTAGAATGTAAGTTTCTTGAGGGAAGTCAGAGTTTCATTTTCTGTTCCTTTATATTCCTGGCATCTAGTATACAGTGCTTGGCATACTACAAGTGTTTATTCAATGTTTGTTGACTGATCCAAAAAAAAAAAACTTCCCTATTGCTTATCATAGTATTCGGCCCATGCTATGGGAATACCGCAAAGATTTGTGATCTTATTAGCACAGGTCACTCCTAGTATAAGAATTCCCTCTGCCAGTCACCTATAACTTAGTAAAGGAATTCCTAACCTTTTTTTTATTATTATTATGGACCCCTTAAAAAGTCTGGAAAAGTCTACAGACCCCTTCTCAAAATAATATTTTCAAATGTATAAAATGAAATACATAGAAATACAAAGGAAATCAATAACATTGAAGTATAATTATCAAAATAGATATTGGGTTTTTGCTTAAGTTTGTGGCCCAATGTTAAGAACTCCTGATGAAGAGGTCCCAGGACAGTGCCTAAAGCACATAGAAGTTTAATAAGTGACACACCCAGGGTCCCAGGCCAGTGTCAGAGGCTCATCTGAAGCCAGATGTTTGCTCCAAACTACGCTATCCTGCACATAATGTTAGTTGAAGTTAGTGAGATAAAGTGAGCAGTGGAGGATGAGGACAGCAAAAGAATATTGATAGGAAAATGAGGTGATAGGAATTGTTGGATCAGCTTTGCCTGTTGTACAATTTTGCCCAGGGCTGACTCCGGTTCTGTGTTGCTTTTGATTGAAAATTCTCTCCAACATTTCTCTCCTTGATAATGTATATGTATCTACAATCCAGCTCTCTCCTCTCACATCATCCCCAAATCAAAGTTTATGGGATTAAAACAAAATCCACTCCCTGGCCCAGCCTGGAGTCAGGAAGACTCATCTTTCTGAGTTCACATATGGACTCAGACTTACTAGCTGTGTGATCCTGGGCAAGTCACTTAACCTTCTTTGCTTTATTTTCCTCCTCTATAAAATGAGCTGGAGAAAGAAATAGCAAACCACTCCAGTTTCTTTTCAAAGAAAACCCCAAATGGGGTCATGAATAGTTGGCCATGACTGGAAAATGATTGAACAACAACAACTAGGCCTTTGACTCTTACCTTTGACTCCCCACGTTCTTGCTAGTGTGGGATGTCCACTGTCAGAGCCTATGGTCAAGAAGAGGTTTTCACTGTGGGATCCTAGACAGTTAGTGCTGGCAGAGACCTTGGAGATCACCTATTCCAACCTTTTGTTTTGACATGCCAGGCTATGGAGGCCCAAAGTTCCCCAGATCCTCACATGTGCAAGCAATTCATCCAATTATGATCATTTCTCCTAATTCTCAGTTCAGTGCTTTTCCATGGGCTGTTTGGTGTTCCTATCATCTTTATCCCAATGCCTAACACCTGACAGCAATATTCCCCCTTTCCTGAGTCTTACCAATGTTTGCCTGAATGGGAGACATCCTCGGTGCAGAAGAGAGAGAGAGTTTAGGGATCACAGCACCAAGGCTAAATCCTATCTCTTTAATGAAAGTTTCCACCTATCAAATACAGATAGAAAAGATTTCTTAGGCCTGATTTCTTCCTTGTCTTGACACAGGAAAACTGTAATGTAGTAGAAACAGCGCTGAGTTTGGAAACCGAAGACTTCGCTCTGTTAAGCTTCACCTTGTTTTCTTTTCTTTTTTCTAGGACTCAGTTTCCTTACCTATAAAATGGGATCTGACTAGGAGAGGTAGTTGGTAATTGTAAAATAACAGTGGCTTTCAATCCTGGTTCTCGCTATTATGAGAACTCTCATGAGTCACTTTATAGGCCCCAGTTTTCTCGTCTGTAAAAGGTGGGATGTGGAATTAAGCTAAATGTCCTCTGAGATTCCATTCAGCTCTACATCTATGACACCCATGACTTTTTTAATCCCAAAGACTTTATGAATTCCTTAAAGCTCTACAAAAAAATTTTTTAAAAAAGTTCATGGACACCAGGTTACATCAGGGGTGCTTAACCTGGGGTCCATGAACTTTTAAAAAAAATTTTGGTAACCATTTCAAGATAATTATTTTTCCTTTGTAATTCTAGGGATTTTACATGATTCTGAGAAGGGGTCCATAGACCTCCCCAGAGTGCTGAGGGGTCCATGACACAAACAAAAAGATGAAGAGTCCCTGCTTCGGATCCTCTAGATGACAGCACAATCTGTCCCTGGGCTACTGAAAAATCGTAGAATTCAAGCTTTGCTGGCTAGACAGAACTGCTTATTACCAAAGCTCTCAAGGCGGGCCATAGAAAACTGTTAAAGGAAAACGCCTCTTAGTCCCAGCCTCACCCAGCAGGACACCAAGTATATATATATATATATATATATATACACACACACACACACACACACACACATATATATATATATATATATATATATATATATATATATACACACACACACACACACACACACACACATATATATATATATATATATATATATATATATATATATGTTGGTTATGTTTATCCAGTGAAAGGAAGAGAAAGAGAGAAAAGCCTGGAACAGAATTGTCTCCTATCACTTAATTTCCTCCTAGGTTTCTAAGTAAATAATTATTTCTGTAGCCTCCAATGAATGGCAAAGACTTTGGAGCATTTTCATTACAGACAGTGTATAAATAAAGGTGTCAGATAATTAGAAATAATCTTGTCCTTCAGTCTCCTAAGTATTTTTTTTCCTATTCACTAGAAACCATTGTTTATTCTTCCTTTTATACCCCCTCTTTCCCTTGGCACTGAAAGCAAAGCTAGTGTGAGGCTCTGAGAAGAAGTGCTCCCATTGGGATCAGGAAATATGGAGCCCTGGGATGGTATCAGAAGGTAGACACTTAAAAGAACTTCACATTGATGTTCCTTTTCTTCTACATTGCTGTTGATTCTCAATTTCTCCCTTCTTCCCTTCCCCAGTAGAATTCTTTGATGACAAAGACATATAATTACACCAAATAGATTAACACACTGGCAAAGTGAGATACTACATGCCTCATTCTGCACCTATAGTCCACCACCTTTATGCCACGAAGTTGGGCTGTGCTTCATTGTCAATCAACTGCAAATAATTGGTAGCAGCATTAATCTGAGTTTGGATGCCTTCCAATACCATTCTCCTTCATGTTACTGTGGTCACTGTGTAGATTATCCTAATGGCTCGGCTCACTTCGCCTACAACAGTTCAAACAAAAAATCTGATGATTTTTCATGGCTTTGTCTCTGTCTTACTATATGGCCTATACAGGGAGCGTGCAGGTAAATGTTTAATAATCAGCACTCCAGAAAAAAAAAAATGTACTCACATCTCACTTTTAAGTTTAATCAGTATTATTAACATTTTCCCATAACTTTCTTAAGTCTAGAAATCAACAAAACACTGGACCAAATCCTGATTTGTAGCATTTACTGATTTTCCAGCACCTAGGAATGAGTTGGAGCTGACTCCAATACACTCCCGAGCTAATGTCAAATCACTTGACCCTTGTTTGTCTCCAGTTCCCCTTTTGTGAAACAGGATGAGAACAGGATTCATCAAAAGGTGGAAGAAACAACAAAGGGAACTTCCATTCCAGATCAGGTCCTGACTAGTGAGGCAGTGGTTACTGAAGTGTAGGAATTATGGGAACCATGAGAGGAAGTGACCACTTGATTTTAGATTCTAGGATAGAGGGGCTGGAAGATAAATTGTAGTCTGATGACCACACTAGATTTGAAGAGAGTACATTTCCAAGAAAGGATAGGTAAGAACCGTTAGCTCAAATTAACATTAACAGAAGAAGAGAGACAGGAAACTCTAAGGAATAAGATTCTGAAGACAATTACAATTAGGCAGAAAAGGGAGAGCTTTGCAAATGCATATTATGTCTTTTGTTGTTATATGACAGTCATTTCTTTAAAAAAAAAAACAACTTCAGCCTTCTCTCCAGACTTAGCTGTCAAAATGAGAGTTTTTAAAAGGGATCAATATGGATTTAGAGTAGCCTCAATGACCAACTTAGTTTTTTTAAGACATTTATTGAAAGTGGAAACAAAGGAAGATAATGAGGAAGCATATAAAAGGGGTGTCAAGGTCTTGTGAAAATATTGTCAGAACTACTAAAATTCAGAGTAAGCTGAGGCCCTGGGGATGAACGATAAAGACTAAAAAAAAAAGACTTTGAAAAGCTATGTTGGGAGGCAGCTATGTGGCTCAGTGGATAAAGCAGCAGCCCTAAAGTCAGAAGGACCTGAGTTCAAATATGGCCTCAGACCAACACTTGACACTTACTAGCTCTGTGACCCTGGGCAAGTCACTTAACCCCAATTGCCTAAAAAAAAAAAGCTATGATGGAAATAAGAAGTTTACAGAAGAGATAGAATTGGCTCTAAGAGTAGGTGAGAATGCTAACAGATGACTGAGAGAAGGCAGAAATACACAACTTTTATTTTGCTTCTGTTTCCTCTACTAAGAAGAATGATCATCAGATTGGGAAGGGAAGGATGCAAATGTTTATCAAAGTTGAAAAGGAAGTATAAAAGTGATGGCTAAAGAATATGGTGCTGTCCTAAATGAATTCAAGTCACTAGGTCCAAACCACCTACTGGATTACTAAAAGACCTGACATAGAATTATCAAGCCATCATCAATGATCTTTGGAAGATCACGAAGAATGAGAGTTGCTCTAGCAATAGAAGTGGCAAAAGGTGAATATGTTAGTGAACATTTCCAATTTTTGGCAACCTTCTAAAATGTGTTATTAAAGGGATGATCTAGAAGCATTTGGTTAGGATGGGAAACTAGACAATAAACAGGAGTAAGCATAGTTTCATTAAAAACAAACCATCTCATACTAACTCCACTCCCTTTCTTGACCAGGTTACTGAACTTGTAGGTCACTGAAATGTCACAGCTGTAGTATACTTGAATTTCAACAAAGCACTCGACAAGTTCTCTCATGTTATCTGGTGGACAGGAGAGACAAATGTAGGACAGGCAAGAGCAGACAAGGCATATGAAGAACTGACTGAATGATTAGACTCAAAGGACAGGCCTTAACAATCATTAGATTGTGAGCTTTTTGAAGGCTAGGATTGTCCTTTGCCATTTTGAGTATCCTCAGTACTTAGCAAAGTGCCCAGAACATAGTAGACATTTAATAAATATTTTTATTGACTAATTGATGGACAATTTCTTTAGCGTGGAAGAGAGGTCTCTAGTGAAATATCCCAGGAATATGTCCTGGGACCTATGCTATTCAATATATTTATCAATGACTATAAAGGCATAGATGGTGGACACTAAATTTTGAGATTTCACAAAGCTGGCAGGAATGGCCAATATGTTGGATAGCAGATTTGAGATACAAAGAGGTCTCAGCAGGGTAGTATTAGGGGATGAATATAACAAAATGAAATTCATTAGGGATAAAGCCCTAAAAATTCCCAGCATATCCTTATTCTCAGAGATAGAAGCAGTCTTTGAGCTCTTGCCTATGTGGATACTTTTATTTCTCCATCATTCCCACACTTCCTGAGTGTTGGTACAGGCCAAGTGGGTAACCTTAACCCTCTGAGAATTTGCCCCCACAAATTGCCCAAGGATACAAACCTGATCAGCTCCTACACACACACACACACACACACACACACACACACACACACACTCTTACTTACTGACTCAGACCACATAGAAAATATATTTACTCACAATTCTGCTTAACTGCCTAATCACTCTTTCTGCTAACATACCATCTCCATTTTCTCAGCACTCAAACTGCACTTACAATACACTTCATTACAAACACCCAGGGACCATCTTCCATATCATCTACTCCACCAATTATCAGTATCAGGAAAATGTCCTGGTTCTCTCTCATAGCTAGGGGAAGGGGGCGGGGCAGGAAATTCACCACCGTGGGCAGGCATCATCCCTCTTCTCTTTGGCGCATAGCTGCTTCTCTTTCAAGTTGTACAACCCTAGAGTCTAACAGACATTGATAAAATGGAACTCATTCAAACCAGGATGGTAGGGGACAGGATACCACATCATAGCAGAGGTCTTATAAAGGAAATGGGGATGTTTGCTGTGGAGAAGAAGAGAGTTAATGTTTTTTTGTTTGCTTTATTTTGTTTTACAGGGAGAGGGGGATGATCATTGTTTCAGATTTTTGAAGGGTTATTGTGTGGAAGAGGCATCAGTCTTACTCTCCTTGCCTCTAGAGGTCAGGACTTAGAATGATGGGTGGAAATTGCACAGGCAGATTTTGTCTAGATAGAAGAAAAAAATCTTAAGAATTCAGTGTCTAAAATCTGTCTAGAATTGGCTGCCCAGGGAGGTAGTGGGTTCCTCCTGACCAAAATCTTCAAGTGGATTCTAGACAACTGCTTGACTTAGTGTATCACCTCCTACCTTCCCATACCATCCTTATTCAGATATGGATTATAGTAGTCTAAATGATCACCCAGGTCCCTTTCAACTCTGAATTTTTGAAACTGTATCATCTCTAACGTCCATTTCTGTTTTCAGATTTTCCTGGAAACATTATTTTGAGATACATATATATTAATATTACCTTGAATATTTAGCATTGCCCTTAATATGCGACTCTCCTTTGTGTACAAGGATGATGCTATAGGCCTACCATCATTTAGATCTGTTGTTCAAAGAGCAGAGATGGACTTTACTGAGCCATCTATGTTTCCCTGATTTGAGTGAGAGAAGTAAATGACATCTGGCGAGGGTGAAGGGTGCCTTCTATGGAACCTGGAATTTCTTTGAATCTCTACAGATTACATGCAAACGCACTGAGGAAAGGTGGCATCAGAACCCTAGAAGGATCCTAGAACGCTATATCATGCCCAAGGGAAACTTCATAAAAGCCCCACAAAGGTGAGGAAAGGACTTGTTCCTTTGCACACATGTGCACTAAACCCAAGCCCATTTTCCCTTGGATCTTACGCACTTGTGGGAGAGTGTATCCCAGGTTTTTAGGGGTAGGAGATGTTTTCTACCAACTGTTTATCCTATACCACCTTCCCATACTGTTAGTAAACACCCATTTCTAAAAGTTAATTACGTCTAACTGCCTAATTGATATCACCTGAAAATCACCTGGGGTAAGCACACCACTGGAGGCTCAAGATCAAAGCAGAAAACCTCCCCTCCCCCAAGGCCCTCTAAAACACTGATGTTAAACTCAAATAGAAATGGAGTCCTCACACATAAGGATCTCTATGGGCCAAATATTGACTTAGTTTTAAAATGTTAACATTATCTATATTTTATTGTCTATTTATTTTGTTAAATATTTCCCAGTTACATTTTAATTGGGATCAGGTAACATGCAGGAGTGTTGTGGTTCCCATGTGGCAGGTTTTTATCTGCTCCCTGGGAACCAATGTGCTAGTGAGAACTGGGACTGAGATAGTAAGCTCCGGAGCCTGTGCTACAGATTGTAGTCTTCCAATATAAGGGGCAGCAAGGTGGCACAATAGATGGAGCACTGTCCCTGGAGTCAGGAGGTCACTTATTAGCTGTGTGACCCTAGGCAAGTCACTTAATCCTGATTGCCTCAAAAAAAAAAAGTAATAAAGAAGCAATGTGGTATAATGGATAGAGGGCTGATCTGGATTCAAATCCTACCTCTGACACATACTATCTGGGTAATGATGGACAGGTTATAGTGCTCTCTAGGGGAATCTCAAAGACTATAAGTTAGGGAACAGATGCTAATTTGCACTAGTGAAGGGAATTTTCAAACCTGCAATTCCTTATAACTATTAAAATACATTTAGAAATGTATTGCAAAATATATAAATATATGCAAATAAGCTAATAATGGAAGATGATTTTCTGTAGGGCCTAAATAACTGGTCTTGGAGCCCAGAATACCTCGGTTACAGACTAGCTGTGTGATTGTCTCAGAATTCTAGGCAACTATAAGGTGCACTATGCACTAGGGAAGGGAATTTCTTCATCTGGGAGTTCCCTATAGCAATAAAACCATAGGTTCAGTCTCTATCCCTAGAAAGTAACAACAATAGCAATAATAATAATGTTTAAACATTCAAGGAAGTAACGGCCTTCTCAATGATTTTGAGGTTCCCTTTCAATTGGCAGGTATTGAGGAGAGCTGAAAGAGTCCCTGCTTCTCTCCATCCTCCTCCTGACTCAGATTCTTAGGTGGGGACAAGAGAGGAGAACAGAGAGAATGAGCAGAGAGTAGGAGGAGAAAGAGAGGAAGGTGAGGGTAGGGAAAACAAGCAGAGTAAGAGAGATCACAGTAAAACCCAGGAATCTGCTGCTCCTGGGAAATGCTGCTATCGCTTTTCTCTAAAAACCTGAGGTAACTGGGTCAATGAAACTCAATCCAGAGCGGTTTTGACGTAAGGTCACAGCCAGAGACAAGGCAAGGTGAGCAGCCCATTACCCATGCAAGTGGCTGGCTTTCTGCTGCCTGGCACAAGCCAGACTGGTGACTCGCAGGCCTATTTCCTGCCATCTCCACCTCGTCCTCCATTCCTAGAGAGTGCCCCTCCCTCGCACTCAAATCGGGGCTTGGGCGTTCACCTGTCCTGCCTCTGAGAGCTTTTGTAATGGCTGGCAAAAGCCTTGGTAGGTCCAGGTCCTTTACTAAATTCACATGGCTATTTCTCATCTCAGGAGTGAAGGAAACCAGAGCACATAAAGGACAATTTGGCCACCCGGTAATGAAACCAGGGACTCTGAAGTGTGTGATCCCCCTCCAAGTTCTAGACTCCTCAGGAACAATGAAGAGGGAAGGGGTAGGACATCCCATAACGATGTTGGATACGTGACAAGAGTTTTTTTCTTCCTTCTCTCTCTCTGTTCTTTCTTCCTTTTTTTTCTTTGGGTTTGAAAGCCAAGGAGGCTATGTGGTCCTGTGGAAAGAGCCCTGGATTTAGATTCTGGGCATTGGAGTTCCACCACCGGCTCTCCTGCTTAGGATTTACATGCCCTTTGGAAGTCACTTAACCTCTTCTGTTAGCATCTGTTTAAAAATGAGGAGATTGGACAAGGTGACCCCTGAGGTCCCTTCCAGCCCTAAATCTATGAAAATCTCATCTCCTATACTTCCCTCTTTTTTTTCTTCCCCTGTGTAATGTGAGTGTTTGTACAACCTTGACCCTCACATCTGTACCCTCTGCATTCCCCACCAGAAGGCAGGAAGGAAGGGGAAGTCTTTTCAGATCCTCTGGTTTCCATCACGTGTAGTGTTTCTTTCTCTCAAACACTCTGACCTACACTAAGAGATTTCATCTATACCTGCTAGAACAAGTGAGGAGCTGCTTGGAAGGGCTAGCCAACACAGGGAGCTTTTAGGGTATGGAGGAGACTACTGCAGGCCTGGTTTGATTTTTCTAAATCGCTTCTGTAATGGATCTATCTGCCAATGCACGCAGCGATGCCTGCATCTCTTTAGCTGTCCAGTAGGTGGCAGAGCTGCAATAGGCCACTGATTCCAGTCCAGCCCACCTCATAGGGATGCTGGCAACTCGGGGAGCCCAGTGGGGTCTAGAAGAGAAGCCGGTGCCCAAATGCATCTTTAGGTCTGAACCCCCAGGGGGATTCTGGATCTGATTCTTTTTAGGCAAGAACTTTCCAGGAATCCTTCCATCTCCATCTTTATCCCTTCTTCCCATTTTTTCTACTTGCTCCCAAGTTTTCAACCATAGGCTCTCTCTCCTTCCTGGTTTGAAATTTCAGCACCTCAATTAGTTGATCAAATCTGACCCCCTCTCATTCAGAGGGAAGTCATTCCATCCTCATCGGAGTTAAAAAAAAAAAAAGATTCTCTCCTCCCCACCCCATACTTTTCAGCTGCTTTCAAGTATTCCTGACTTCCCTTTCTAAGAAATATTCTTGGGGCAGCTATGTGGTGCAGTGAATAGAGCTCTGGCCTTGGAGTCTGGAGGACCTGAGTTCAAATCCAGCCTCAGACACTTAACACTTACTAGCTGTGTGACCCTGGGCAATAGCCTCACCAAAAAGTTAAAAAAAAAAAAAGCAAGAAATATTCTTAGACCTCTTGTCCACCATTGTCCCTCAATCTTACTCTGCTCCTGGCAAACTCTCTACCAGCTCTCGTTGTCCCAGAACTATCTCCTAAAAGCCTCCTCCACTCAGTTTCCTTCCTAGTTACTTGACTGAAATTGCTTCATGAAGCCCTCAGATCCTAGAATTATAGGTTATTAGAGCTGGAAGGAATGTGAGAGGTCATCTGGCTTGAACTTCTCAATTTGTGAGTAAGGAAACCGAGGTGCAGATGGGTAAATGAATTGCCCAAGATCACACAGCTAGAGGTGCTGCCTCAGTCTCCAGGGTATTTAGGAAACATGCATCAGTGGATTCACCTGTGTATAGCCACTGATTTTGCTATGTGACTGTAATCAGATTCCATTTTCTTTGTCCTCTATAAAGGAAGGACAATGGTACCGCAGCCTAACACATGATGGTACTGACAGCAAATCACAGTTGCAAACACAAAAGTTTCCCATACGTGCTTCTGGATTCTGCTATGGGACCTTAGGCAAGTCACCTCACTTATTATTCTTCTTCTCTGTCAAAAGAGGGTATTGGGTTCACTGATCTCTAAGGTCCCTTCCCAGTTACAGCATTCTCTAATACTGTGACTTGACAGATTGAACCACAATTCTGTTGAGTTAATTCACTTCTTTTGGTGGGCACAGGGGTCAGAAATGGTTTTCATGTGTTGCCTGGTTTAAAGCAATTCAACCAAGCAAATGAGTGACTCCATTTCACCTAAAGAGGGGGCTCGAGTGATGGCCGGGGGGGGGGGTCCTCTACTGAATACTTTTTGTTTCTAAAAAATTTCCCTAGGAGAGAATCCAGCCTGCTAGTGCTAGCACTGAGGCTATCTGAGCACATGCTGCCATTTATCATTCCCATTTTTTGGATGCCCATGGGCAGCTTCTACATCCACCCTCCCATTCTATTTCTCCAAACTCTCCTCTTCTCTCTTCCTCTTCTCACCCTGCCCACCCCCTTCTCTCTAACTTGTGTTCTCTAACCCTCCTCCAGCTCCACATCTTGCCAAAGAGAAGCACGTGGCAGGGGTTGTTTAAGTTTAGTTTGCTCACACGCTAGACAAACTTATTTTTCTATCTGCTGAGCTGGTGAAGGCAAGGTTGTCAAACCCAGGGCCTGAGTAATAGAAGCACTATAGCTACCCTGGCGTGTTCATGCGCTGGGGGATTTGTTGCTTGTTTGTTTTCCTGTGGTCAAATTCCCAAGGAGATGTCACTGACATCCCCTTGGATCATCACTGCCCTTCGTCGTGACAGAGCCCCTTTACTCATTCCAAGACACAGAGAGCAGGCACCGTGAACACCAGACGGTGGGTCACCTCCTGACATCTGCTCTGCACATTTCCAGTCCCCTGGAAGGGGCTGTTCAAAGAAGCCTGAACTGGGAAGATGGTACAACATGTTTGTGTTCTAAGTCGGTATATGTTACCAGGCAGACAGAAAGGCTGATTGATGTGGGAGTCGGGGTTGAAAGTTCCATACAGGAAAGAAAAAATTCATTTCTGGGGGTCCTTGGATGGCGTCCATGGTACTAAGATCTTGGCTATATATTCTGTGGTGATCTGTGACTAGCCCCCAATACCGTGTGCCTAGAATGCTGGATTAAAGAATCATCGATTATGAATTGGAGGAAATCAGAGAGGTCAACTAGACCGATCCATGATTGAAAAGGAAATTACTCTGTAATATCCCAATATACCTGCTTTAAACACCTTTCAGTGGTTGGGCCCTCATTCCCTCTCAAGACAGTTCATTCCACTTCTGAACAGCTAAAAACTGTTAGAAAGTTCATCCTTATATCAAGCTAAAATCCATCTCTCTGACACATAGATTGTAGGATTACAGGATCATAGATGGTGGGGTGGGAAAAACCTCAGAAGATATCTGGCCCATTGCCCTCACTTTAAAGATGAGAAAATTGAAGCCAGGAGGGGTCGTAGGATTTGTCCTAAGTAGCAAGAGATGACTCCAAATCTAGCTCTCTTTCACTTCACCATCCTGCCCTTCTGATCGTGGTTGAGAAGAATTTCAGAGATCATTTGGTCTGCACCCATTATTTTACAGATGAGGAGACCTGAGGTTCAGAGAAGTTAAATTGCTTGGTCATGATCAAACAGCCAGGTAAGTGTCAAAGGTGAGATTGGAACCCAGCTCCCTGTGACTCCAAATCCAGCACTGTGATCTCCTCTGCCCCCTGCTCCCAGGCTAAGCCCTCTTCTACAGGATCATCTTGCCAATACTGTCACATGTCTACCATCTTCCCTTTAAATCTTCTCTTTTCCAGATTGCCTATCTTCAGAATTATCCAGAATCTGAGTTGAAAAAGACCTTGGAAATCATCTATTCCATGTCATGACCCCATTTGAGGTTTTCTTGGCAAAGATACTGGAGTGATTTGCCATTTCCTTTTCCAGTTTATTTTGCAGATGAGGAAACTGAGGCAAATAGGGTCAAGTGACTTGCCCAGGGTCACACTGTTAGTAAGTGTCTGATGCTGGATTTTAACTCTGGTCTTCCTGATTCCAGGCCTGGCACTCTATCTACTGTACCAGCTAGCTGCATTGCAGCATCCCTGACAAAGCAGTAATCTATATACTATCTAAAGACCTTCAGTGACGGAAAACTCAAGTATCTTCTGAGACAGTCCGTTTTATTTGGGGATAATTCTAATTATCACTAAAGTTTTTGTTTTTCTTAGCTAAAGTCCTTATAACTTCAGCTCCTTACATTTTATGGCTTCCTATGTCCTTGTCAGTTTATAAGAAAAAACCTTTCTCTCAACATCTTCTAAATTATCACCATCCTCCCTAAAACATGTTACCTAGAACTGAACACCATATTCTGGATGGTGTCTAGCCAGGGTAAATAAAAAACAGGCTTGTCTTCTTTATCATCTTCCTACAAAACATTTCTGATCATGTCTCTTTGCTATTATACTCCTTTTTCATACTACTGTTTCCTCAGTGTGCCCTAAGATTGAGCTAGCCTTTTGGTTACCATGACACACTATTGACTTATTGACTCTACCCCACAAGTCCTTCTTTTAAACAAACTGCACTCAGCCATCAACCTAGGTAGATTATTTATCTGAACCCAAGTGTAGGACTTGAGACTTATATCTATTAAATTTCATCTTAGTAGAGTTGGCCCACCATTGTAACCTGTTGAGAACTGTTTGTCACCTGATTCTATCATCCATAAATTTTATGTGAATGCCACTTTGCCTTCATTCAAGTCACTGATAAAAATAGGGAACAGAAGAAGGCCAGACACAGATACCTGGGGCATTCCCCTAGAGGTCTCCCTCCCAGTTTATGTAGATCCATTAAATATGGAAATCACAGGAATTTGCTTTGAATTCAGAATTTGGGAGGGTTAGGAAGAATAATTGGGGAATTGTGAGGTGGGAGGGGGGAGAGGCAGGATTAGATAGCTGCTTCTCCTCTCAGATTATTTTCCATCTATATTGTGTATATCTTGAATCTGCCTAGTTATTCACATGTTGACATCCTTATTAGAATATAAACTCCTTGAGGGCAGGGACTATTTCTGTCTTTCATTGTATCCCAAGAGCTTAGCACAGTGCCTGGCACATAGGGAGTTTTTAATAGATACCTGTTGAGTGATTAATTTTAAGCCTGAGCTTCATTAGTAAAAACAAATCACAGTGTACATTTAAGCAAGGGAGAAAATTATGCAATGGCCTCCTCTTTTTCAACAGTGAGTTTTATCTAATTAATGAGCTAAGTGAATTTGAGCAAGTTATCCAAATTTTGTGCCTGTTTTCCCAAAAGAGAAGAAAATAAGAAAAAAAATAGGATAGTAGTCAGAATGAACTTGCCCTCCCCCCCCCAAAAAAAGAAAAATCTTCCTATGGAACAGGTCTGATCATGTTACTCAGCTACTCAAAAACCTTTAATGGCTCCCTATTGCCTCTAGGATAAAATGCAAAATATGGATCTCTTAGCTCAGCATTTAAGACCCTTCACAATCTATTTCTAACCTAGCTTGTCTGGTATCGTGTATGGCACTGCCCTTCATGAATTCCACATTCCAGCCAAACTTTACAGTTAGCTGTTCCCTAATCCTGCCTTTCATCATCCAATATTGAGTCCTTAGACAAACTTTCCTCAAGGATGGAATCTATTTCCTCCTCAACTTCACTTCCCCAAATCTTTCTCTTTCCTCCATAAACACTTCCTTGATTCTCTCCAATTATTAAGGCTTGCCATCTCTTCAGTTTACTTCATGCCTACCTTTCTGTCTGTATGTCTTATCCCCATAGAAGAACTGAAGTTCCTTGAGAGCAGGGATTGTTTTGCTTTGTCTTTATCTTCTCGGTGCCTGGCATGGTGCTGTCCAAGTAAGAGGCTTTTAATGAATATTCTATCTATCCATCCATTAATCTTCTACCTACTCATCTATCTAATCTATCTGTTTTTCCTTCTGTCTATCTATCCAGCCAGACTGCCATCCATCCATCCATCCATCCATCCATCCATCCATCCATCCATCCATCCATCTTCTATCTATCCATCTGTCTGTTTTTTCTCTATCTCTCCATCCATCTATCTTCTGTCTGTCTGTCTCTCTGTCTGTCTACCTGTCTACTTAACTGTCTATATATCTTAAATATTAGGTCTCCCTGTTTTGCCCAAGCTGGAAGTGCAGGGACTACTCACAGATTGATCCCACGCTGATTACCCCAGAGCTTTGACCTGATGTTTTCAACCTGGGTTAGTCTACCCCTCATTAATCAAGCTGGCACCCTCCCTCTCTACTCCCCAGGATTCACCATACTGATGATAAACAATGTGGACACTCAGTTGGCTTAGCCCACTACAGCTCAGTACTCCTGATCTTGAGATATCCCTAGCCTTAGGCTCTCCAGCAGCGGCAGCCATGACTGGCTTAATAAATATTTCTTGAAGTTGACTTAAGTTGGGAAGATAACTAATACATCAGGTGAAGAAGCCAGGTGGTATAATAGATGGAGTGATGGACTTCAATTCCTGAAAACCTGAGTTTAAATCTTGTCTCCAACATCTGTTAGCTGTGTGACTCCAGGGCTTAAGAGCTATCTGCCTTAGTTTCCTCATCTGTAAAATGGGAATAACAAGAGCATCTACCTTCCAGAGTTGTTTGGAAGTTTAAATGAAATAATATTCATAAATCTCTTTGGAGAGCTTAAAGCCCTATCCAAATGTTAGCTATTATTACTCTAGAATCAGAATTCAAAAAGACCTTAACACACTAGAACATAGATAGGGATGAATCTGACAGGATGACATTTTATATACTTGGGTTCAAAAAAAAGCAGCTTCACAAGTGTAAGATAAAGGAGATATAGCTAGATAAAAATTTATTTGAATAAGATCTGAGGGTCATAGTGTACTATAGGTTCAATATGAGTCATATGGCATGGCAGCCAATCTTAGGCTACATTAGAATAAGAATAGTGCTCAGTACCCAGAAAGTGATAGTCCTGCTGTATTCAAGGTCTGGAGTACTGTGTTCCCTTCTGGGTGCTACATTTGGGAAGGACATTGATAAGCTGAAGAGTACTGAAAGTGAGGGCAGGGGTGGAAATTGTTTTGGCGGGTAGAGGGCCAGCCCTGAAGTCAAGAAGACATCTTCCTGAGTTCAAATTAGGCCTCAGACACTTACTAGGTGTGTGACCATGGGCAAGTCAGTTAACCTCTATTTGCCTCAGTTTCCTCATCTGTAAAATGGCAATAATAATAACATCTAGGGAAGCTAGGTGGCACAGTGGATAGAGCTCCAGGCCTGGAGTGAGAAGAACCTGAGTTTGAATCCAGCCTCAGACACTTATTAGCTGTGTGACCCTTGCCTATGTGGGCAAGTCCCTTAACCCTGTTTGCTTCAGTTTCCTCATCTGTAAAATGAACTGGAGAAGGAAATGGCAAACCACTCCAGGTTTTTTGCCAAGAAAACCCCAAATGGGGTCACAAAGAATTGGACATAATTAAAATGACTAAACACAATAGCACCTACCTCCTGGTATGAAAGGGGTGCAATTATTACAATTATTGATGAGATAATAATTGGAAAGTGCCTAGCACAGTACCTGGCAAATAACATGTGCTATATAAATGTTAGCTATTAACCAAGGAAGGGTCCTGAGATATGTCATGCTGGGATCAGTTAAATGAACAAGGAATATTTAGCCTGGAGGAGAGAAGAATTTGGCAGGGAAAGGGATTTGGAGATGAGAGCTGTTTTCACATATATGAAGAGCTGTTGCATGAAATAGGGATTATATTTGTTCTTTCTGGCCCTAGACATCAAAAAGAACCAGGAGCAACAGGTAGAAATTCCAAAGGGGCAAATTTAAAGAAGTATATACATATATATATATGGAAATATGAGGAAAATATAAAGGAATATAAGGAAATATATACATATATGGAAAAACCTTTATCACAATTAAAACTATCTCAGAGTGAAGTAGGCTTGAGGTAGTGGTTTCTCCCTTATCAGAATTCCAGAAGTAAAGACTGAGTGACCCATTTGTTGGGGTGTGCCATAGAGGGTATCCTTATTAAGGTACAGGTTGAACTGGATGTCCACTGAGGTTCCTTACAACCACAGGATTTGGCAATTCTGTGAATTAATCAGTGATTGTAGTGATGAAAGGGTTTGTTAGGGGAAAGTGTTAGAGAAAGATTTGCTGATGGAAATCTAATAAATGTTTGTTGAATTATTGAACTGAATGCAGGGTACCTTGGCATAGTGGATTAGATCAGACACCCACTGAATACAAAACTAGGGATGTCTCAGCTTTAACTTGAAATTCTCATTAAACTACGTACGAGGCTAGAGTCTGTGATGTTAGTTGCCATTTGAATCAGGGCCATGAGAGGCAACTCCAGGGATACTTGGCTCAAAGGACAGGTAGACAGCTGTGTATGGAAGGCCAAACAGACTCACAGCAGACCATGACGCCCCAAAATGTTCACTACTTCCAAGGCTACACAAAGGAACCAAGACGTTTGACTCTGACGATCACTGTTTGACAGGGAGGTGGGAAATATAGCCACTGAGTGTTCGTGACAGTGTATCAAGAAGGGAGTATAGTATGTGTAGAAAAATGGTGTACGGTGCTTGCTCTCAGAGTTTTGATCACAGTGTTACCATTATAATAATTAAAGCTAACATTTATGTAGTGGTTAGCTTGCAAAGCCTTTTCCATGTATCATATCATAGATCCTCGTAACAGCTCTGTGAGGTAGGTGCTATTATCATCTTCACTTTACAAATGAGGAAATTGAGAGTGATAAAGGGTAATTTTTAGACTAACTAGGGTACAGTGGATAAAGTACTGAGCCTGAAGTCAGGAAGATTCATCTTCCTGAGTTCAAATCTGACCTCAGATATTTACTAACTATGTGACCCTGGGCAAGTCACTTAACCCTGCTTGCCTCAGTTTCCTCATCTGTAAAATGAGCTAGAGAAGGAAATGGCAAACCACTCCAGTATCTTTGCCAAGAAAACTCCAAATGGGATCACAGAGAGTTGGACATGACTGAAAATGACTAAACGACAATGATAGCAATAACAAGGCAGAATCTCAGAGACTGGAAGTGACTGAGTCAGGATGTAAGCTTAGGTCTTCTTGACTCTAGGCCTAGTGCTCTATCCTCTACGCTATCTAGCTGCCACTTGCATTGTGGTCAGAGTGATTGAGCTGATGTAGTGGTGTGAGCCAGAGGGTAGCTGAAAGCTTGGCTTTGCCCCTTGGATGAGCCTTGATTTATGGGAGTGTGGAGACAGTGGGTTCAGAGACTTGATGGAAGTTTGAACACTGTTCAAAGAGACAATGTGCCCCAGGTCCCACTGGGATGCAAGTACTGACATCAGCATTTGGAGAGCGATGAGGGGAAAGTCCTAATACAGGTTGTACCTGCATGACATAATTCTGACAACCTTGCACCACCCTGTAATCTCTGCACAGGAAAGGAGGACTCCTTGAGTGCACAGAGGGAAGGAGGGTGAATGCCCACAAAACCAGAGCTTGGAGAATGGATGAGAGCAGTGAGCATACAATACATGTCACAAAGTGACTTCTTGGGATCACCTGGGAAGTCAGCCGCATCCCCAAGAGTCCCAAATCTTACAATATTCCAGATGTTCTTCCTCCTTTGTAAGCCTAATCATAAAGCATGAGGCAATATCAAGCCCTCAGCCCTGTCTCCCCAGATTCAAATCCCAAGCTGGGGATTCCCAGGCTTTGGGGAGTTGGTCTTCCCTGTGACTGTTGCATGTGTATACTTAATGTATTTTTAAAATTGCATGATACCTATCTACTTCTAAAAATACTGTGTGGACTAAGATTTTTATTTTTACTTAAAGCAAATGAAATTTGAGAATTTCAAATCAGATATGTATATTAGGAGGCTAATAACTAGAAAAGACACTTGATAAATTGTTGAATTAAATTTATAATTGTAAAGAGCTCCTGCTTCTGACAGACCCTGACTGCATGACCCTGTAACTTAACCTTTCTGCGTCACCCAGATAATTGTCTTAGACAATAAAGTGCAGGTTCTGTACTACATTGGCCCAAAGTGTTTCCTCCACAGGAGTTCTCCTGCATCATTGAAATCACAGATCCAGACCAACCCCTCCCCCAAACAAAAGAACTAGATCAATGCAAGTTGTCATTTGAAAAATTAGTATCTCTATACTATCAATTTAGGTCCTATCTGGAGTGAATTGCGTGACATCTAAAATTATGCTTTATTAATGTATTGCATCTTGACATCACAGTCATTTCCCACCCTACCTCCACACTGAAGTCCTTTGTGACGAATGAGAAAAGTATGTAACCAAAAACACCTGATGCAGAGACAAGACAGAGAATAGACAATACAGTACACCACACTAGAAGTTCCTCACTTCCCTGCCATCAGGGAGGTGGTAGGTTTCATTGTATGTCTTCTCTGATATTTGTTGGTGATTCCATTACTTGGAGTCCAGATTCTTTTTAGTGATCCTTCTAGTGATTTACAACATATGCTGCTAAAGTCAGTTTGCATATTGTTTTCTAGGTCCTGCTTATTTCATTTTGTGTCAGTTAATACAAACTTCCCACCTTTTTATGAATTACTCTTTTTTCCATATCTTAGTAATATTCTACTATATTCATAGACTAGAGTTAATTTTAGCCATTGTGATATTTTTTCTGATATTTTTGAAATAACTAGAGATCCCTCGGGTAGCTGAAGTAAAGGGTGGGGGCATGTGCGCAAAGATAAGGTCCTTAAATATGACATCAAAAGGTCAGCTACTCTCTCTGAACACATCTCTGGACAGGGTGAGCCTGGGAGGCTTTAACGCAAGAAATACAAATGGGGGAGGGGGACAGGACACATTTATATTGGTATGCTCTCCTGTGGCACCAATGAAATACGCCAGGTGGCATAATGAAAATTCACGGAGGCAGAAGATGAATGGAAGGGGTAGCTCATAACTCAGGTAGCCACTGAGCTGTAATCCCCAGGAGTTCACCTTGTCTACCCCTTCCTTCCCCTCCTCACGGTAAATACCTATTCGTGTTTGCCTCTGGGAGCTGGCTACGGATATTTCATAAAACGCAAAAGACAAATGCCTTTGGGAGAAATGTGATGGTGACCATGTGTGGTGGGCTGTCCCAGAATTCTGACACCACTAATCCGGGTGTTATTTTCGGGATCTGAAATTTATACCATTCCCATGTCCTCTTAGTTTTTCAAATCCCAAACCTTTCATCCTCTGGTCCTGGTTTCCACTGACCACAAAGTGCTGATTTTCTATAATGACATTGAATTGGATTGAGATAAGAAAGCTACCTAGAAAAGCAAGGGAGACAGCATAGTCTAGTGGCAAGGAAACAGAACTTGGGTCAATAAGTCCTGAGTCCAAAGTCCTCACTCTGATCCTCATCCAGTTGTGTGGTCCTAAGCAAGTCATCTAAACTTTCCTGGCTTCAATTTAAATTTAAAAGGTTGAATTAGATAATATCTAGAGTCTCAGCTCTAAGTCTATGAGCCCATGATCATAAATGGATGCTAGAAGTGTATCCTAATCTTCCTCCTCATATTTGACTTATGCTTCTCATCTGGTACCCTAAGCCTTTCTCTCTCTGGTTGTTGGTCCCTACACCATGGCTTAAACATCGGAAGAGAAACAAAAGGTACGATGTGGGGGAAACACCGAACTTGTGGTCAGAACACCCATGCAAACCCAGGCTTTGCCACTTTCTCACTATGAGACATGAGAAAAGTTGCAGCCTCAGTTTCCACTTCCCCCCTTGAAACATGGAGGAAATAATACCTCTATTACCCACCTCAGGATATGGTGGTGAGGATCAAATGAGATAATGTATGTAAAAGCACTTTTGAATCACAGAGTGTTCAGAGTTGGAATGGACCTCAGTGGCTATCCCACCCAACTCACACCTACCAGAACGTAAGTAACAAGTTGGCATCCAGCCTCTGCTTGGCACCCTCTGATGATGGCAAACCCACCACTTCCAAAGGCAGCCCATTCATTATTAGGAAATCCTTCCTGACATCAAGCCTAAACTTGCCCTTCTGCAGTTTCTAACCTCTAAACCTATGATCTGCTGATCCTGGTTCTGCTGCCTGGGGTCAAACAGAACAAATCTAATTCCTACTTGAAAAGTGCTATTCAAATGGCAACAATTAATAACCTCTGGGTGCCCATTTTGCCTACCTGGGTCCTTCCTTTTGGGTACAGGTGGGAATTTATGCTGAGGTGATGATAGTGGAAAAATCCTGAACTGGAGAAATCCTAGCCCAGATGCTTAACACTCAGCATGTGGGCTGGGACCAGAGTTACGTGCCCACAGAAATTCCTCCCTACCAACCTGCACAGACCAATAGCACCAAAACCTCCTCCTCCTCCTCCTCATACCTAACTTAAAGTTCAGAGCACTATCCAAAAGTTGTGATTGGTAGAGCATTCTGGGCACAATCCTCTCTGAGTCACAGGGTAAGAATGCCACTCATGTTAAATGATCAATGGTTGGATGTCAGATGGGGACATATTACTAAGCTTATGGGGGCATTCAAAAGAACTAAAAGATCTCTGTTTAAATTTTCATTTTGAACTGGAAGACCAGATCACTTCCACCGACCAATTTATAATCTAAGCAGGTAATGTTTGTGGTGGGAGGCAGTAGGCAGGGAGGACAGAGCAGCCATAGATGAGAAAAAATGTAAAAACACAAACAAAAATAAGAACTCACATAATACCTTGAGGTTCCCAGAAAACGTTCTTCAAACAAACCCTGTGATCAAGCGGCACCAATACTACTACCTTCATTTCACACAGGAGGAAAATTGAGGCTCAATAAGGTTAAGTCCAATTAGTTAAGTGAATGTTAGAGATGCAGTCTCCTACATCTCCAGGTCATCTGACTCCAGCTGAGATTCTTTCCACATTTTGCGCTGCTTCTCAGTAAGATGGCGTTCTTGGAGAGAATGAAGTCAAGAAGACTTGGGTTCAGATTCCACTCTTATCACTTGCTGTGTGACCCTGGGCAAGTCATATAAACTCTCAGGCTATTATTTGGAATATTACCTGGAGCTCCTACCTTCCAAGGCTCTTGTGAGGCTTATATAAGCTAATGCAATGTAGATTAAGCTACTTTAAAACACTGTATCAGTGATTGTCTTTGTTATTATTACAGTGGCAAATAATTGACCTTGAGTTTGGAGAGGATAGTGGAGTGATTGACTCAGATAGTAAGTCATAGGAGTCTGAACAGAGGGGAGATATACAGATTAGGACACCAATGCTCAGGAAGGAGCAGCAGCAAAGACGCCATTCTATGGCCAAAGAAGCAACGGAGAACTCTAAAACGTTAGCGCTGGAAGGGATTTTAGAGTTTGTTGAGTTCAATTCTTTTATTTTAAATATGGGGAAACTAGGAAAGGGGGAAGTAACTTGCCCTAGGTCACATGACTCGTTAGTAACATAACTGGGATTTAAATCCAGGTTTTCCATCTCTAAATTCAGTGCTCTTTATAATAAACCACTCTGTACGAGAAACCTGTAGTTTCCAAAGTCCTTGCTGAAATAAGAAGTGAGAGAAAACAGATAATGGGAAGACCTGGACCAGATGGTGGAGAAGAGCAAAAAGAGAGAGGGAGGAAACAGAAAAGGCTGTGGGGCTGAGGCTCCCATGAAAATGTCCTAGCGGATTTGCGTTTCCTAGTAACAATCATTTCTATTTTTATTTATTCTGGCAGGGTTTCCATGTCATGTAATCACGGTTTTAGTTCATTTGCTCCCAATGATAGATGGTGATAAGTCAACTTGGTTGTTAATAACATTACAATTTACCTAACAAATTTCAGGCTTGTAATACAGCTTCATTAATATGTTTAATTTATCGTTACAATTCCTTCAGGTTAATGGTTTGAGAGTATGCTGGAGTTTAATCTGAACAGTTATTATAAAGTGCTTGTTTCTCGTTAAGATGTAAAACCTAGACACCAAGATTTACTTATGATAAACCGGCCAGAAAAAAAAAATCACTCTCCTCTTTGCAGCAAGAAGGAGATGAGAAATGCCCATTAAAAATGCTTTAAAAAAAAATAGAGAGTCCCTTAAGATAGTCTACAAGTCATGTTGGAGATTAAACTGCTGTTCTTGAAAGCTAATAGGGAGATAACTAAGTGAAGAGCCTTTTTGGAAGGATTCGCTGTGATCTCCCTCCATTTACCTCTATTGTCCATAGACAGGCACCTTACAGGAAGCAGAATTTGACCAAATTTTGTATGGTCCAACATCTGGCTGTCCTAGGAAGGGTGTTAGTGATAGCCAAATGCAGAGTAGTCTTTATATGCCTCTAATAACTTCAGGCCACAAAATTAAGTTAACCTAAGCACTCATTTAAGTACATCACAACAAACCATGAACCTCAGAAAAATCTTTCTACCTTCAGACTGAAGGTTATGTGACTTTTCTGTCCTTGAAGTACCTATGAGATTTACTGACTTACCTTCCAGAGATATCTAGGGACCTTCAAACCAACCACTCTCCTAGGAGAAGCCTTTTTTTGTCTTTATGGACTGACCTAGGCCTAGAAAGAAATCCTCTGTCCTCCCCTGACTTCCAGTGATAGAAGAAACTCCAAGGGTAGTTCCAGCGGCCCCAAGAACTTCCCTCACATCTAAGATGACAGCTGAGGGACTCATTGGTTTAATGGGAGGACCCATTGGAAGGGGTAAAATGTCTCTTGGATTTATGGTATGGACTAGGGGACACATTGGTTTAAAAGCAGCTCTTTGGTGGGGAGAGGTAGGTTTCATTTTATTTTATTTTATTTCATAGTTTGATAACTATATTTCAACATAATTGGTTTCCTCTTTATTTCATTTTATGTATTTGGAAACATGACCTCGAGATGGGGTCTATAGGCTTGACCAGACTGCTTAGAGGTTCTATGATGCAACAAAGGACAAGAACCCTGAATACAATGGAAAGAGCACCAGAGATTTGGATTCCACTCATAGCTATACCAGTGACTAGCTGTGTCATGTTGGATAATTAGCTGAAATTGTCTGTGCTTCAGACTCCTCACTTGTACAATGAGGGGCTTTGACTATGATCTCTCTGCCTTTTTCAGCTGTTCTTTCTATGAATCTAAGCCTGTGAGCTTTATTCGTGCCTTCCCAAAACATTAGTTTTTATTTTCGGTCGGTGCTTAGGGTGCTTTTGCCAGAATCATTAGCTTCTTTCAAGGATCAGCTCAGGTTCCTCTGGGTTGTCGATGACTTCTCCCTAAGATGACATTGTATTTGTCTGTCAAAAAGCAGTGTAGCATAATGGATAGCAGGCTGGCCTCAGGGCTGGGAAGACCCGGATTCCTGTCCAGCCTTTGACACAGACTGGTTGTGTAATTCTGGGCAAGTTGCTTCCGAGATTTTTCTGTGCTCTAGGCAACTCTCTAAGACTATCCCTTAAATGATGGGTCCCTAGAGTAGAACGGGTAGGCTCCTCCAGAGCCCAAGGATATTGTTCTGTTTTGCCTTTGTAACCACAGAGCCTGGCATGATGCCTTGTGTTCAGTAAGCGCTTAATAAGTGTACATGGAATGAATAGATGAATTTAGGATAATAGATTGTGCTCTAAAATACTGCCTTTGTCTAAGAACATCCATTTTAGTAAGAAGTAGGAAGGGCAGCTAGGTGGCACAATGGATAGAGCACTAGTCCTGGAGTCAGGAAGACTCATCTTCCCGAGTTCAAACCTGGCTTCAGACACTTACTAGCTTAGCTGTGTGACCCTGGGCAAGTCACTTAACCCTGTTTGCCTCAGTTTCCTCATCTGTAAAATGAGCTGGAGAAAGAAATGGTAAACAACTCCAGGATCTTTGCCAAGGAAGCCTCAAATTGGTTCACAGAATCAGGTTCACGACCGAAACAACTCAATAACAAATAGGAAATATGACACGTTATGTCCTGTTCTGTCTGATTTCAGTTTAATAAAACAATCCAGGAACACACCTGCTTATGCTCTGTTTGTCTAAAGTGCCAAGGCTATTGTGTGTCTGCTAACTCTATCCCCACTCTCACCCTCTTATCTTTTTAATACTTCTATATGAAGAGGAGCAGGATGTGGATAATAATTCTTCAGTCCATGAGAAGAAGGAAGAGGAGAACAGTGCTTAGTACAGTGACTGGCACACAGTAGGCATTTAATAAATGTTTATGGATTATCTGACTGATGAGAGAAGACAGGAAAGGCGGTGGGAGTGGACATGTAGGATGACAATATGGAGAAGGAAGGAAAGGATGTACTGAAGAAAAAAGCATATAACACTAGAGGCCAAATCCTAATATATCCCTTTGGGATAGAGGATCAGGAATCCTTGTTATATTTAGTGCACCTGGAAGATAGCTAGGTGGCACAGTGGATAGTGCACCAGGCCTGGAGTCATAAGACTTGAGTTGAAATCCAGCCCCAGACACTTATTAGCTGTATCCCCTTGAGCAAGTCACCTAACCCCTGTTTGCCTCAGTTTCCTCATCTGTAAAATGGAGCTAATAATATCACCTACCTTCTGGGGTTGTGGTGAGGATTAACTGAGATGATAATTGTAAAGTGCTTACCACAGTGCTTGGCATGCAGTAAGCACTATGTCGATGCCAGCTACTATTATTATTATTACCTAGAAGACTTGTTATGTGACATGACTCAACCTTCAAGTACCTAGAGACATGAAACTTTAGAGATATTGGATAAGCAGCAGGATACTTTACAAAGGTGTCTTGGTTGAAATAGTGGCTGGAGGTAGATAATACGATCTAGAAAATAGTATTTCTTACTAGTCCATTATGGAAGCAGGAGTAGAGAAGAAGGAAAAGAAACAACAAAATAATAATATTAATAATAACAACAGCTAACACACATGTACATATATATAATCACTTAAAGGTTTGCAAAGTACTATATATGTGTGTATAGATATATAAAATCACATTTGATTCTCATGACTACCAAGTAAGGTAATTCTTTTATTCCCATTTTACATATCCAGAAACTGAGACCTAGAGCTTTTCAGTGATTTGCCCAAGGCGATTCACCTAATAAGAGTATGGGGCAGGATTCATTTGGGTCTTCCTAGCTCTAGTATTCTGTCCATCAGGCCAGCTAGCTACCTCCAAAATGAAATAAGAAGATGGGGATTCCCCTTAATTCCTTCTACAATGCCTCATTATGGTGGAGAGGTCCTCCAGGCTTCTCTGAGGCTATGTGTCAGTGGAGAATAAGCTCTGGTAATTCTTACCAAACTTTCAGGGAGGTCAAGAGGGAAATGTTTAAAAATATGGTCCTAGTGCACATGTTTGATGGATTTATGACAGGTTATGTACATTTTCCACTTGAAGACCAATCCTAACCAAGTATGGAGAAACTCGTCGCCATGTTGGTCACACTGACTTCTTCAGTGACCATTCTTGAGGACCATCTACTAAAGCATAAAGAGGTTGCGATTTGTCAATGGTGGTAGAAGTATCCATACTGAAAATTCACAGATCCTTAAAGCATTAAAATAAACAATAATAATAATAACTCATGCTTATGTCACAGATTTACAAAGCTTCTTCCTCACAACAAGCATGGGAGGTCCCTCCCTATAAGTGGCCATTCCAAGAAGAAGCCAAGTTCTCATCAACCCCAGCTTTCTTGATGTTCTCTTCACCGGACTGTGGTTCAGCCATCACACATAGCAGAGGGAGAAAATGCAAAGAGAGAGCCTGTCCTTCTGGTTCCGTGTATGAGGAAACAGTTCTGATCTCTTTGCATTCCATAACTGAAGTCCTTTCTTAACTTGCAGCCTCCAGCCCTCAAACAAAGGGGAGATGGGAGAAGGTTAAATGCTGCCACATATGTTTAAATCCCGGCTCCAGATGCCAAGTCCTTTCCGGCATCTGATCTTGCGATGTGCTGTGGTTTCACTTTCCTGATGCAGTGTTAAGCGGAGAGGTCACTAGGGTTAAGCAGACCCTGGCTCCGGTTCCTTCACACAGATTTTCAATTAGAAGGAGACAGAGCTTTCAAAGAAGACAATTTTGCTCTAGGCGCATCCCTGTCAATGTGTCAAGCAGAGGACTGTTCTCCAACATTCTGACCAAGAGCTATTTTGAGGCACCTTCTGAACAGCCTTTATGATCTCCCTGGTCTGGGTCACATACCCCATTCTTTCTCTATCTGGGGAGGGCTTAAACAAAAGTGGTGCTTTCAGAGAGATGCCTGAGGGCAATCTGCCCCCCCCATCTCCTACCTCTAATCCAAGTTTAGTCAGGGAGTAGTTTAGAATCCCTACCATCTGACATCCAGGAAGGACCACCAGATGCCTTGTGATCCTCTTTTGTAGACCAGCATGCATTCCTAGACTCAGGGACTAGGCTGTGGCATTCCCTTAGAGGATGTTTCAGTGAAATGGGTCGGGGGCAGGGGGAACTTGGACAGAGAGTACCTTAATAAAGGCACTTGGTTAAGTGCTCAGGCTGAGGAAGGCTGAACTTAATAGCAACATCCATGAGGAACTTATGGCCCCCACCAGGCACACATAGCTCATGGCTTCCACCAGATGCACAACTGGCTTCACTGGTTAGTAGCCAGAACCCAAGAAAATTAACTACCCTTGAAAAGAGAAACATTTCCAAGTGAGTGAGTACGGAAGATCTCATTTAAATGAGCTCAAGGGAGAATGAGAACAGGAATAAGCCTGGGGATCTTCTAAATGTTCCTCAGTACTCCCACTGACCTGGACGGAGCATGGGCCTGACTCTATATGACATTTCTGATATTATGTTCTCCTATGATAAGATAGTCCTATAGCCTGTCCCCTCATAGACGTAACAAGGGCTGGTTCAATGAAAGAAGAAAGTCGTAGGATCATAGGATTCAAGATTTAGAGATGAGAGGGACCTTGGAGACCACAGAGTCCAACCCCTTTATTTAAAAAATGGGGAAACTGAGGCCCAGAGAGGTTAAGTGGCCTGACCAACTAATAAGTGTCTGAAGAAGGCTTTGAATTCACACATTCCATACTTCAAGTCTGGCACTTTACTCACTAAACCACCTGCCTGTCTCAAGTCAACGTAAAACAGTTGAAAGGACCCTGACTTTAGAATCAGTCAGAGAACCTGGATTCAACACCTGTAGCTATACGACACAGTGGATACAGTACTGGCCCTAGAATCAGGAAGTCATGAATTCAAATCTAGTCTTAGATATTTACTAGCTAGCTGTATGACCCTGGGCTTCACTTTAACCTTGGTTTGCCTTAGTTTCCATAACTGTAAAATGGGGATAATAATAGTACCTACCTCCCAAGGTTGTTGGTAGGATCGAACGAGATGTTTGTAAAGTGCTTAGTACATACTCGTTCCCTTACCTTCTCCCCCTTCTGTTAGGTACTACCTGTGTGACACCAGATACATCACTTAACCTTTCTGGGTCTCAGTTTCCTCATCTGTAGGTGAGGAGGTTGGGTCAACTCCTCCCTCCTCCAAGCCTCCACTCGGAAGATCTATGACTCTCCCATTCACCAGCTGAGGCCCTATCTAACTACCCTGGAGGAAATGACCCTCACATTCCCTCTGTGACCCTCTTAGGGCATCGCTATTAAATGAGGGCCATGCTGAAGTGGGCTTGGGGATGGAGGAGATGGGGGAGCAGGATTCATGAGAGGGAGGCAGGGAAAGGGAGAGAAATCTCAAACACAGAGATGTTAAAAAGGAAATGTTGGTTACTGTGTTGCAGGGACAGTGTCACTCTGCATCAGCCACACTCTGGGTGTCAGGCTTCCCGCCTGACATGAGGGATAAATAAAGCAATTGCACTGCCTGACTCTTGCTGGCAGCACCAATATATTGTAGGAGACTGGCAGCCTCATTTTGGTGTTCAAGCTAATAAAACTCAACACTTCACTGTATCCACCTGACAGGGAGAGGTAGTGTTCAAATGGGTGTATTCTTATAAGATGGGGTCCCTTTCCTACAGTGTTTTCAGTGTCCAACAGGAAATAAACTTCTTTTTCTCTTCTTCCTATTCTCTTTGAAAATTTTTTTTAACATTTTCATTTGAAGTTTTGAGTTCCAAATTGTATCCCTCACTCCCTCCTTTCCCTACTCCCTGAGATGGTAAGCAATCAGATATAGGTTATACATAAGCAATCATGTAAAACATTTCCATATTAGTAATTTTGTACAAGAAGATTAGAGCAAAAGAAAAAATGAAAGAAAGTGAAAAATAGCATGCTTCAGTCTGTATTCAGTCAATATCAGTTCTTTCTCTGGAGGCAGATGGTATGCTTCATCATTAGTCCTTTGGGATTGTCTTAGATCATTGTATCGCTGAGAATAGTTAAATCATCCACAACTCTTCATCAAACAATATTGTCATTACTATGTACAGACATTCTCCTGGTTCTGTTCACTTCACTATGCATCAGTTAATGTAAGTCTTTGCAGGTTTTTCTGAAATCATTCTGCTTGTCATTTCTTATAGCACAATAATATTCCATTACAATCATATACCACAGCTTGTTTAGTCATTCCTCTATTGATGGGCATCCCTTTGATTTCTAATTCTTAGCCACCACAAAAAGAGCTGCTATAAATGGTTTTGTATAAATACGTCCTTTTCCTTTTATTTGGATGTATTCGGAACATAGACCTAGTAGTAGTATTGTTGGATCAAAGGGTATGCACAGCTTGGTTGCCCTTTTGGGCATAGTTCCCAATTGCTCTCCAGAATGGTTCAATCAGTTCATGATTCTACCAGCAGTGCATTAGTGTCCCAGTCTTCCCACATCCCCTCCAACATCCACACATTTTCTTTTTTTGTCATATTAGCCACTCTGATAGGTGTGAGGTGGTACCTCAGAGTTATTTTAATTTGCATTTCTCTGATCAATAGTGACTTAGAGCATTTTTTCATATGATTATAGATAGCTTTGATTTTTTTTTGTTTGAAAACTGCCTGTTCATATCCTTTGGCCATTTATCAATTAGGGAATGACTTGTATTTTTATAAATTTGACTCAGTTCCCTACATATTTAAGAAATGAGGCTTTTATAAGACACACTTGTTGCAAAAATTTCTCTCCAGTTTTCTGCTCTCCTTATCATTTTGGTTGCTTTGCTTTTGTTTGTGGGAAAAATTTTAATTTACTTAATCAAAATTATCTATTTTATATTTTGTAATGCTCTCTATATTTTGTTTGGTCCTAAATTCTTACCTTATCCATAAATCTGACAGATAAACTATTCTATGCTCTCTTAATTTGCTTATGGTATCACCCTTTCCATGTAAATCATGTACCCATTTTGACCTTATCTTGGTATCCCGTGTGAGATGTGGGTCTTTACCTGGTTTCTGCCATACTATTTTTTCTAGTTTTCCCTGAAGTTTTTGTCAAATAATTAGTTTTTGTTCCAAAAGCTAGGATCTTTGGGTTTATCAAGTACTACATTACTATGGTCATTTACTATGATGTAATTTTTACCTAATCTATTCCACTGATCTACCACTCTATTTCTTAACCAGTACCAGATTGTTTCGGTAATTACCGCTTTATAATACAGTTTGAGATCTGGTATAGCAAGACCACCTAATTTTGCACTTTTTTTTGATTGATAACCTTGATATCCTTGAGCTTTCATTCTTCTAGATAGATGAATTTTGTTATTATTTTTCTAGCTCTATAAAATAATTTTTGATTGATTGGTATGGCACTGAATAAATAGATTAATTTAGATAGAATTGTCATTTTTATCATATTGGCTCAGCCTACCTATGAGCAATTAATATTTTCCCAACTGTTTAGATCTGACTTTGAAGAAGGAGCCATATTAATTAGAAATAGAATCACTCACTTTTTATGATTGGAAAGGACCTTAGATATTGTCTGACCCTTTCATCTTAAAGATGAGGAAAGTAATGGTCAGGGACTGGTGGATAAATGAAAGAATAGAGAAGGTCAAACTTAGGGAAATGTCATAAAATAAGAGTGTACTGGGCCTTGGGGTAAATTGATGATGCAGTCTTGCCATTTTCTAGATTCACCCAAAGTAATACTAGGTTATGCCTTCTTCCAGGAACATCCTCTCCCATTTCTTTACCTTGATCAATTTAGCAATTTAATCAAACAGGAATTTCTTAGATACCTATCCTGTGCCAGTCACTACAGACACAAAGACAAAAAAATTTACATAGACCTGGCCCTCACAGAGGAAAAAACAGGGAGAAAATCTCATGTATATATAGATACACAAAACAAAATGTATACAATGTAAATTCAAAGCAACTTTTAGGGGCACTGTGAACTGGGGTTCAGATGGGAGAAGAGGAAGGATCAGGTTGGGCATCCTGTAAAGAGGTGACACTATAAAGAGCTTAGCCTTTAAGGAAGCCAAGAATTCTACAAGATAGAGGAAAGAAGGAAGTGGATTCCTGGATGGGGAAGAAACTGTGTATGGAACTGAATATGGAACTGAGAGATAAAGTGTGCATAAGGAATAGCAATTAGATCTATTTAACCGAAACAGAGAATGTGTGAAGGGGAATAATATGGAATAAGTCTGGAAAAGTAGAGCAGAATCAGACTGTGATGGGCTTCCAATGCCAAACAGAAGAGTTTTCATCTGATCCTAGAGGCGATGGGAAGCCACTGCAGCATCTGGAGAAGGGGAGTGACATAGTCATACATGTGCTTCAAGAATATCATTTGACAATTGGGCAGAAGACAAAACTAAATACAAGGAGACCAGTTAGGAAGCTACTGGCATGGACCAGGCAAGAGTTGATGAATGACTGAACTAGGATGGTGATTGTGTCAGTATAGAGAAAGGGGTGGATGCAAGAGATATTAGAGGACTTGAATCAGTAAGATTCTGCATTTGATTAGATAAGAAGGTTGGAGAGGGAGCGTGGAGTATGATTCCAAGGTTGAAAACTTGGATGACTAGAAGGATGGCTGTGGTCTCAGGAAAAACAGTGAGGTTAGGTAGAAAGGAGGGATTTGGCAGGGGAGGAGATAACTTTGTCTTAGAATTGTTGGGTTTGAAATATTCTACAAGATACTCAGATGGAGGTAAAGGCATCTAACAGGTAATTCATTATATGGAACTGGAGTTCAGGAGTACAGCCAGGGATAGATTAGAGATCCAGTAATCATCTGAATAGAGATGGTAACTGAACTCATGCAAACTAATGAGAAAATAAAGATAGAGGGGGTGAAGAGGAAGGACAGAAGAGGGTCCAGGACAGAGTCTTGGGATCTAGCCATGCACAGAAGGTGGGACAAAATGAAAATAATAGCAGTTGCTAATAATCTATATAACAATTTAAGGTTTGTTAAACACTTTTACTATGATATATTGGTTGAACTTCACAATAACCTTGTGAAATAAGTGCTATTATTTCTTGTCTCATTTTGTAAATGAGGAAACTGAGTTAAGGAGAGGTTCAGTGACTTGTTCAGGGTCACACATCTAGTAAATGTCTGATGCAGGATTCAAAAACAGGTTTTTCTGACTTCGAGTCCAGCGTGCTAGCAAACTGCCCACTGAGGACAGGAACTGTTTGAGTTTTGTCTTCATTAAGTTCAGTGTCTAACACAGGGGTTGGCACAAAGAGGCTGCTTAATGAGCACTTGGTCATTGATTGATTGATTCTAGGGAACACCAACCATAGTAGGTGGTGTTTTCCATATCCCAAGTTCTTCTAGTCTAGTTCTAGGATGGTTACCTGGTAATAATCAGCTCTGATTAAATTGGACATACTCATCAGCAATGAGAATTACCCATAAGAAGAAGCACTTCTGCTTTTAAGAAATCATCACCTAAGAATAAAACCCCTTTACCACCACATATCTCTGAAAATAAAAGAACCATTTGAGAATCTGAAATAGCTCTTAGACACCTGGAAGGTGAGCAGAGCCCTTACAAATGTTTGTAGCTTCACCTCTGTCCTTTTAAAAGGACATGTTCCTGTTATAAATAAGTTTGAGTATTTTTTCCTACTATATTTAAAAATTCATGGTAGTCTATGAAACCCCAATCACGTTGGCTCCAGTCTAATGACTCCCCCTGCTTTCTCGGAGTCAAGGACAAAAGAGGTCCCCTTACCTTGGAGGAGATAAGAGGGATCTTTGGTATATGTTACCTGGGAGTGGATCATTAAATCTTTATTCACTTCATTGGTTTCCTATTGTCTAGCCTTAGCACACAGGCCAATTTTAATGGCAACTGGTTCCCCTTGCTTTTCAGTAGTGGTATTGGCTCTGGGTATCTGGCTACAATGCTGCTGTGATGTTCTTTATGGTCCAGTGGCTTTCCATATAGTAGACAATTAATGAGTGTTTGTTGAATTGAATGGTAATACTCGTTGCTAGTGAGTTTTATGCCCAGAGCAAGAACTGCACCTGACTCATCCTCCTTACCTTCTCTCTTTTCTTCAGTTCCCTTGCCTGAACTTGCAGACCTTTTGTCCACTCAAAGGAAGTGGGATGTCATTCAGTATGCATTCAGGTGAGAGAAAGCTGACCCTATCTATCCCTACAGCTGTTCCAAGTGCCACATTCATCTTTAGCATGCTTCTTGTAAAGCAGGATGACAGTGATGGTGGAGAAATATATGGATCAGTAGATGGGCTATGAGTGGAGAGAAAGGAAAATGTGAGTTATAACTGGGAGAAAAGAAGCATCAGTGGACAAAAAAGTGGGGAGAGACAGAGACAGAAAAAGAAAGTGGAGAGGGAAGGGAGAGAAAGAGAAAAGGGAGGGGGGAGAGAGAAAACTTTAAACTACCACATTATCCTCCAAAGACACTCAATTATGACTGGAACTCCATTACTTTCATTTGATAGGAAGCTGCTGTTAAAGATGTATATCCAGAAGCCTTTAAATCAGTTATTTGTTGTGAGCACAGTACTAACAGAGCTATAACTAGGGTGAGGTGGCTGAGGCTTTTTCTAAGGTACTGACATTTGGAATGGATGTACTTCTTTCCAACAGTGGGAGGAGACTGTTATCCCAATGCATAATAGCCCTCTACTCACGAGTATCTCCAAGGTCATTGGAGAGTTGAGGAATGGCAAGGAGAAAACAGTCCCCAGAAGAGGGAGAAGGACTGAGGCCAGTGAAAGCTAGAAGAAGAGGCAGATGGGTAAGGAGACAGACTGCACCCTTCATGAAGGTGGATGTCTGCCCTCTGTACTTCTCTCTCCTCTGCTAGTTAAAAAGAAACATTCCTAGTTATGCTTCTGAATACTGGTGATGCTCAGTTATGGATTTCATCCCTGTACGTGCTTCTTAGAATCACAAGGAGGAAAAGAGTTCCATAGTACCCAGACTGAACCACTAACCTCATAAGGTCATTTCTCAAGTGTGTGCCAGGGCTAATCCTAGACTATCCCCATGAATAAAATGCAAACCCAAACTCACGAGAACGTATTTCTATATGGAACCTTATGGTCAGGTAAAATGCTTTCTTGCGTTCATTATCTTTTCTGATTATCACAACAGTCTTTGAAGTACATAGTAAATGGTTCCCATTTTATAGATTAGGAAAGTGAGGCACAAAGATTGGCCCAAGTGACAAGTTGAGCTAGAATTGAGCCCAAAGCTGTCAACTGTGAAGCTAACAAGACATCATTACTGATGATGATGATGACGATGATGACAGTAACGATGATGAGGAACATGGTGAAGCCTATACTGCTGGTATTATTACCCTCTCCGTTTTACGTGAGAAAACTGAGGCACAAAGAATTTAAGTGACTTGATCCAGGATACATGCCTAATAAATGTTGGGGGGAGAGGATTTTGAAGTCCTCCTGGCTGCAAGTAAAGCATTCTATATACTACACTATGCTACACCCCCCCCCCCACTGGAATCATTCTCCTCCAGGACACTTTCTCCTCTCTGGGTTTTTGTGGCACTGCTGTCTCTTAGTTTTCCTCCTACCTGTCTAACAGTCTCCTTTTTCTTTCATGTCATGCCCATTAATTGTGAGTGTGCCTCCGGGACTCTGCCCTATATCCTCTCCTCATTTCTCTCTATGCTCTCTCACTTAAGGATCTCATCAGTTTCCATGGGCTCAGTTACTATCTCCATGCAGGTGACTTCCAGATCTCCATAGCCAGCTCTAAACCCCCTCTTGGGATCTGGTGCTATACACAAACTGCCTACTGGACACTTCAGAACTAGATGCCCTGTCAGCATTTCAAACTCAGCATATCCACAAAAGAACTCATCTTTCCTCTCAAACTCACCCCTCTCCCTGCCTTTCCTAGTGCTGGTGAGGGCACCACCACCACCCTTCCAATCACAGTTCAAACCTTCAGGGTCATCCCAAATTTCACCCTCTCACTCACCCCACATACCCAATGAGTTTTCAAATCTTTTTGTTTCTAATTCCACTATATGTCTCATGTAGGTCTCCTTTTCTCTGCTCACACAGCTGCCACTCTAGTCAGGCCCTTATCAACTCAACTATTTCAATGGTATCTTTATTGTTCTCCATGTCTCAAGTATCTCTCTCTCTCTGTCCCAACCTGCCACACAGCACTGCATAATCATCACAGATTTTATGCCAAATTTTTCCACAAAAAGTGGGATACAATCATTATGTGAAGCTTTTTAAAAATGTGTTGGTATTACTTAAAAATCATTTATTACTAAACTGTCTTTGGTGTAAGATTAGTATGCACGGAATATTCGTGAATGTACATTAAAATTAAATACTGACAATGCTCAAGTGCTAAAATTCTAGGCTCAAAGCTTGCGTGAGAGAGAAATGCATATCCATATGCCACTGGTGAATACGTTGCTGCTCTGTTTACCTTTTAAGCGGCATGACAAACAGAATGATAACATGCAATGATTATGCAATGAAAGGTTATAAACCAAATTTTGGACTGAAAAAAAAAACAGGGTGCAACGATTATGTGGTGGCGATGATCATGCGGTGAAATACAATATCCTCTACTCAACTGCCATGGGAATTTTCCTAAACCACAAGTCTGACCATGCCATCCCCACTTCTCAATAAACTCCAGTGGATTTCTATTACATCTAAGAGCAATCCCACCCTCTTCCCCTCCTTCTTCATTTTGCAAATACAGAAACTCAGGGGGGCAGCTAAGTGGCCCAGTAGATAGATCTCCAGCCTTGAAGTCAGGAGGAACTGAGTTCAAATCCGGTCTCAGACACTCGACACTTAGTTGCTGTGTGATCATGGGCAAGTCACTTGACCCTGATTCCCTCACCAAAAAAGAAAAAGAAAAAGAAAGAAAAAGAAACTGATGCCCAGAGAGTCAACACAACTTGCCCAAGGTCACAAAGGGAGTGGAGAGAAGAATAGTCATTCAAACTTACCTCTTGTGGCTCTAAAGCCTTACCCACCAGGCAAGACTGTTCCACATATCCTTCTGAAGGCTGAGGAGCAAAACCAATTTACAATTTAGAGAACAGCATGTCTCCAAATAAAGGAAAAGGCCAATAAAGAGGAAAAAGCACAGATAAAAGGGGTTTCTTTATTTCCCTGCAAACATCCTGACCACCTTTGGCAACCCCAGATTTGCCTGGGTTTCTTTCTCAGTTTCATGGCCTATTGGTCATGTTCCAAGGATCAAGGAGCAACTCATGTCAGAACAGAATAGAGGTTGGAGGGATGTGAGAGGGGGATGGGGGAATGGGGGAAGGGAGGAGGGTTAAAAAAAAAATCACCCCCAGCAGTAGCAATAACTCCTTTGCCATGTTAATGAGAAGCTTTGTTCTGCATCACCTAGCTATATAATAGCAGCAGGAATTAATACGACTGCAAATTAATAGCGTAGAAGAGCAATCAGTGCAGAGACAGAGATACATTCCTAATGGGCTTACTGGTGAGCAAAAAGAAGATGGGTATGGGACCGTCTTCCCTTCCTTGGCCCCTGCACCCTGCCAACTGGGCCAAGAAGACAGCGCTTCCCTTTGCCAAGAGTAATTTGGAGCCTTGCAAGGTTCCCCTTGCTCTCTTGCTCTCAGCCCCACCTGCTCTGAGCTCTGGGCTGGGGAGAGGGAGCAAGAGGTATTGCTCTGCTGCTTTGGGAACGACGCTGCTAGAAGGCTTTCCATGTGTCATTCCCTAGTGAAGTTAAAAACATTTCTCTCAATTGCTTTGCCTGGGATCCTGTGGTTATGGTGAGTTGTCAGGAGCAATTTTCTATTAGGGCCAAGTGAACTGCTCACTCAGCCATTACAGCTAATAATAACAATAATAAAAGTAATAACCTCGCGTTTACAGAACTCCTCACATGGCAATAGTTTGTGACAATTCTTCTCTCTTTGCATCCCCCCACCTCCCCTTTCCTCTCCAGGCTTCTCATTCAGGGATCTCAAAGCACTGCTTTGATCACATTTCACTTGCTCTGACTCTGTTAGTGAAGTGGGTGCCAGGATGTATAATCAAGAGTCAGGCATGCTCCCCAAGCTATCCGTCTCACCAGCTCAGCTGTAGGGACTTGGAAATTGGGCAGATGGGACATGTAAGGCATTAATCCCCCTTCCACAGGTGAAGAAACAGAAGCACAGGGAGGGTCCCACTTCTCCATCTTCTCAAGCTTACTCTTTCCTGGACTCCTTTAGAGACTTCATGGGCTGTCATTTTGTCCATTTCTGGTCTAGAGACAACAGCCATGTGGCAGAGACCCACAGAGTGATTTAGACATTCATACTTTGATCCTTCAGTGCATAGCTCATCTCATCAATGTGAGAATCCCCTCTGCTGGTATAGATGAAAACCCATCCATGATGTCTCATCCTATGCAGCTGTCACCTGGGTCTTTCCATAAATGCTCCACAGAGTATTTGCACAGAAGATCTACACAGTCAACTGGGGGCCTTTTTCTAGATACTTTAATAGTTTTTTGTCAGTGTTGATGTATCACTCATCTATCTGCTCTTGCTACGAGCCTACCTCCTGGGGTATATGGGGTGTTCTGGGAGGACTAGCTCCTCTGGTGTGAAGGTTGCCGAGCCCTTTTCAGGACTGCTCATTCAACTTTGGTTTCCGCCTCTCACCCAACTCTCACCTGTGACTCCAAAAAGCTTTAGCAAGTGCAGAGGCCACACTCTGGAAAAAGCTGTCTTAGCAGATGGGCTAAACCAGGTTAAGGGTATTTGACAGGCCTCAAACCCATTTGTGAGTGAGGGGTATGTTGGGAGGATGAAAACAATTTGTTCTAACAGCCACGAAGGGTGGCTGAAGCAGGTGCTGTGAAGCACTTAGAGCTTGGTCAGACATTAAAGATGCCAACGTCATCCACTGTATCCTGGACTATCCTCCAGTCTTCTTGACTTTTATTCTGCCACTGGACATTAATGGTTCTAGAAAAGTGAGTGAGGCCAAGAATTATGCAATTCTGCCTTACTTAAATCCGATTCACTTACAAGTCAAGATATTACTCTGTGATACCACTGGTCCCCTTCAGAAACAAAGGACCACTACCACCACCACCACCACCAACTCCTAGGGTGATGGGACCTAAGTTCAAGTCTTAGTTGTACCACTCACTGCCTGCGTGACCTTAGGCAAGTCACTCAGTAAATGTGGGCCTCAATTGCCCCATCCGTAAGAGAGAGTTGGACTAGATGATCTCTAAATTCCTTTTCAAATCTGAATCTATCATCCTCTAATACTTTTCAATTCATATATGCCACTTTATAATACCATTTCTTTCATTTCTCCTGCACATATCGTCACTGGTAATGAACTGTAACCTACATGCATCCCTACCTTTTGGGTCACCTGCAGTTTTGAAACTTCTGAAATTATGATCATAGGTTGATAGAATCATTAAAGCTTACAGGGACCTCAGAGACATATGATCCAATTTTCTCACTTTGTAGATAAAGAAACCGAGGTCCAGAGATGTGGCTTGTCCAGAGTCACACAGGGATTTTAAATATAGGTCCCCTGACTTTAAAGATAGTGTTCTTTCTATTGCTTTTCTGAGGTTTCATAGCTAACTTCCACATAATCAATCAATCAATAAACATTTATTAAGCATGTGCCATGTACTGTGCTAAATGCTAGAAATATAAAAAAGAGGCAAAAGACAGTCCCTGCCCTCAAGGGCCTTAAAGTCTACTGTATATGAGATCATCATGTGAATGGTGATATTAATAGATATTGTGTGTATGTGTGCATGAGTAATATGTATGTATACATGCATGGATGTATGTATGGATGTATGTATGTGTGTATGCATTCATTTTTATTGCAATAGAGAATAGCTTGGAATCATTGAAAGGACTGAATAATTGTCCAAAGGCAAATCAGTCTACTCTCTTATTCAATTCTGTTTTTTTTAAATTTTATTTATTTTATTTTTCTTATCTCTTTTTTTTTCTCTTATTCAATTCTGAACCCAAATCATTCTCTGTTTTTAGTTCTTGTTCAAAGTGTATGAATGGATGAACTCTTTCATTCAAAGGGGTTATCCATGGAAAATCCCATCAACCTTAGTTGAAATCATGGAAGATATGTTTCATTGGAAGCCTGTAGACCCCACTCTGGTGGGATTCAGGCTCCCTCTGATATTGTTAACTCTTAGTCACATCATCACAAAATTCTGAAAATTTCACCCAAAGAGTCAGGATTTCTAAATCTCTCTTTGGGAGATGGGAAGTAAGGATGACTTTCTCCCATGTCTAGAGACAACACAAATGTGAGGAACTATCTCAAGAGGCATTCAGATCCAGGTGAGCAAGAAGAACTTCTGAACAATGATAGTTGGTAAACACTTAGGGAGGCAATTAAGAGTGGTGTGGAATGTCTTCTAGAAGTCGTTTTCATTTTAAAAGTTTATTTCTCATTGACTTAGGTTTACTCCTGCCTGGAGACGGAAGGATAGAATAATGGTCATTTCTTGCCTCATCCATTCTAGAGTTCAAATGGATTATTATTTGCTATCACCTAAATATATATATTTCCCTCAACAATTGGTCACTTGTAAGTGGAAGGTGGGATGGAGGATAGGAAGGGGTTCTCAGGACTACTTGTTTCTCTGGGCTTCATTCACTGTGACGTTAATTTGACAATTAACATGTAGGTTGATAATGGGCTCTCCCTATCTCTTCCTAGTCCTGCACCTGCTCCCAGCCTTGAGCTGGTAGCAGGAGGAACAGAAAGAAGAGGGAAATGAGGGTGGGAACAAGGTGACAACATGCATCAGGCAACCATGGGGTAACTTAGGCATGGAAAAGTACCTGGGGAAATTGCTGCCACCAAGTCTGAATGGGGAAACTGCTGAGCTTCCCCTGCTGGTTTCTGAAGCTGTTAAGGGACTCACTTGAGAGAGCAGGCGGCTGCCGTATGGAACAGCAGTATGCCTTTTAATTGTGTCTGGTGCACAGCTGTTAGGAAGACGTTACCACTGGGGGCTCTTTTCAGGAGAGGCATTGGGGGTAGTTTAGGGAGATGGGAAATGGAACTTGGGTCAACCTTTGGATAAGAGGAAATGGGAATCAAAGGATTAGGCAGCTTCTCCTGGAAAAACACCTCAGTGACCTTCAACAATGTGATTTTCCCTCTGAGACCTCAGTCACTTCAGTGACACGGTGAATCACCCCACTGCCCCACTTCCCAAGGATCCACTGGGGATGAGCTGGTGAGAAACTGTCAAAGGCTGTGTCAGTGTCTTGCCCTATCAATATCCAGGAAGGCACTTCAAGACAAGGACAGTTGCAGGAGACCCCATTCTTACAATTCCAGCCTCCATAGTGTCAATCTCTCCCTGCTTTCCCCTCTTTCTTCAAGTCCAGAATTTAACTTCCTCTCTGGGGGCTATTTCAAAGCTTAATTTCTCCATGTTTATAAGATACTTCAAATACTACAACACTTAGCAGACATGTTAAAGTACTTCTGTTGTACCAATTACATTTATTTAATAATTGAGCCTTTTATTGCGATTTTTAAAAAAATCATTGTGATTAAATTCTCAATCTCATTAGCATTTCTGTGGCCCAGTTTTCAACCCTTCCTGGACTATGGGGAGGAGGTGGGAGGAGGGGAGAGACTGTTGAAGAAGAGGTAGTTTTCACCCAAGGAACAGAGTAGCAGAAGAAATATCATAGAGAAGTTGTATACTCCTTGATGATCATCTTTTTTTCTAAGGAGACTGTTGGGATCTGGCTTATCTAAGCAGCACCAATCATTTTACTGGCCTTCCCTTCCACTGTCCCCACCCCCTTATCCCCCACTTCCCCACCACACACACCCTTTTCCTTTTTCTTTTGGAAGGACAAAAATGAAAGATTAAAAATGATCATTTCACATCGGGGTCACAGGCGGGTTAAGACTTTTGGGGCCCCTGGTTTTTATAGATTCAGACTTTCAGAGCTGAAATGGACCTTAGAGCTTATCCAGATCCACTCCCTGACTCGAGAGACGATGCTTCCTCCACTGAGGACACATCCACAGTTGGTATCTATTATAGTGTTTCAAAGTGTGCAAATTCATAAGAAACTTAAAAAATGCAAGTTTGAGAATCCTCCCCATTTTATAGAAAAGAAACGATGACTTATCTCAACGACAGACATAAGTTGACTTGGCCAGTGTCACTTACCACCTATTTATTATCCCCATTTTAGAGATGAAGAAACTGATACCCAGAAAGGTGAAACAACTTGCGCAAAGTCACATATGTAGTTTGTGAAGAAAATGAAGTCCAGGGTCTCCTGACTCTGAATCCAGTGTTCTTTTCACTATGCAACATGTTATACATAGAACAATTAGGTTAAATTTTTAAAGTACTTGGACAACTGGGAAGATGATAAACTTTTTTCCCCTCCCCTAGACAAATCCTCAGAAGATTCAAATCTTACCAAGTCTCCATTGGATAAGGGAAGGGAGAGTAGTGTTAGCAAACAACTCAGGTCTCCTGACACACAGCTCAGAATCTACCAGATCCCAGAGACACAAAAGTGTCCTATTCTTGCCACTTGTATGAAGGTGCAAGTCCCTTGCCTTTTAGTTCCCTTTTGTGTATTGTCTTCTTCTTCCGTTAGACCATAAGCTCCTTGAGGGCAAGAATACCTTTTTTTTTTTTTGCTTCTATTTGTATCCCTGAGCTTAGCACAATTCTTGGTACACAGCAAATGCTTAACAAATACGTGTTGTCCTACCTTGCCAAAGGTCAGTGGAAAAGCACATGGCAGGGGGTGGGAGATGAGAGGGGACCTTCAATACATTGCCAGTAAAGATTTATATATCAGAGAAGTATAAAGCATATCATAAGAAAGACATATGGGGGGAATGGGAAAGTTATATAGCAAGGGTGAGGGATCACCCATTTACTCCATTGGCATCCGTGAAAATGTCAAGAGATCTAACTGCCCCCAGCACGTTGGGTGGACTGCATGGGGAGAACATGGGAAGGACAGAAAAGTCAGACAGAATAAAGAGTGGGTTGCAATCTGCACCATTGAAGGGTGATCTCAGAAGCATCAAAGCATTCAGCAGCATCTACATATGCTGGCCCCCTAACGTCTGCACATAGCTCAAACGACTTAGCTGGAGAAATTAAAAAAAAAAACACAAACAAACAACAGAAAGACATATTCTAATGGAGTTACATGTCTGCTTCTTGCATATTCCAGTCCAGGCAGAGAGATGTTTCTGGTTATAAGATTTAATTAGCTTCATTAGTAGTATAAATAAGAATGCTAATCGCTTTGCTTTGTTCAGAGGCAGTGATGGGGTGCCTCCTGATGTGCTAATAGGTTTGTTCTCACTTCCTCATTCAAGGTGCTGAAAATCTAAGCTGGCCAACATAGCCTGCCCTGTACTCATCCTACCCCCTTACCCAACTTCCCTTCTTCTCATCTGGCATTGGTCTAACACCTCAACAGCTTCAGCTTTACCTGGGTCCCAGGACACATGTACTAAAGGGGCCACTTATACAAATACCCTCTTCTTGTTCAGTCATTTCAGTTGTGTACGACTCTCTATGACCCCATTGGGGAGTTTTCTTGGCAGAGATACTGGAGTGGATTTGCCCTTTCCTTCTCCAGCTCATTTAACAGATGAGGAAACTGAGGCAAACAGGGTTCAGTGACTTGCCCAGGGTCACACAGCTAGGAAGTGTCTGAAGCCAGATTTGAACTCAGGAAGAGGAGTCTGCCCACAAATACACCTTAGCCCTGGATTATTCTCTAACCCCACGTTACTGTGTGTGTAACAAGATTAGTCTTTATTCCCTAAGTAGATTGCAGGGTCTCTGAAGGTAGAGAACATGTCTTACACTTTGGCATCCTTCTTAGGGCCCAGGCCCATAGAAGGGGCTCAATAAAACCTTACTGATTAACTGGTGGGTTTTGTACTCGAACAACTGTTTTTTTTTTTTTAATTGGATCAACCGATTTCTCCCTGCATGGACTTTGCTTCTAACCCCTGGCAGCTTCCTGTTCTTGCCTGTTCCCGTCACTCCCAGGAAGCACTAACTTTCAGCCAACAAAACTGCCTCCCTTATCCACTCTTCTGTTGTAATAACAAACCATAAAATTAACTAAATTTCACCACAGTGTAATGTGCGGCATAAAAGCAGGAGCAATGTGTCTGCAGGGTGAAGAGCGTTACTGCTGAAAGCAGGGTGTCTTTATTGCATTGACAACCCCTAATTCTCACCTCCCACATTGGGGAATGGGGTTATAGGAGCAGTACATAAACAGAATAGACATCTGTGAATATGCATGTTCCCATGTGAAAAAAACATACATGTGTGCAGCTAGGAGCCATGCATTCACGAATTCCTTAGTTTGCAGAAGCCCACATAAAAGTCTCTATATGCAGATGAGTATCTGTGTGTATAAACCCACACAGATGACACAAGATACTCTATTGATGCACATGTATGCCCAGACACACCCAACACACACACACACGTATGTTCTTCTGTGTGCATTCACACAGAGATGAATGCAATTTTCATCTCTGTTTTAAATCAGCATCACTAGGTAACCGCCATGAGGGCTTCCTGCAATCTGCCTCATCACTGGAAAAACCGAACCCCCACCAGCATCCTCCTAGCAGGGCCACTCACTCCACTGTACCTTAATTGCTCTCACTCGGTGCTGAGCAGGAATTATCTAACAAAAAGAGAGAGCGGCTCAACTCCTGGCCATTGCTCAGAGAAAACAGCCAAGGAAGCTTCAGTAGGCTGTTATGGACTTGGCTTTTGCCAGAAAGATGCAACTTGTCAACTGAGAAGGAAAGAAGTGGGCACTGAACACTAGCTGTGTGACCTTGGACAAGTCACTTAGCCTCTGTCTGCCTCAGTTTCCTCATCTGTAAAAGGGAGATAATTAACAGTACCTCTCTCAGTCAAGAGAATATCTGTAAAGTGCTTTGCAAATTTCAAAGAGCTGTATAAATGCTGGCTATTATTCTTTTAAAAATGAACCTTACATTGTTGGCAGGCAGTAGAAATAATAATTACGAAGGATTCTACTACTAGGGTTATGCTAACATTTGGTTTAAACTGAAGGGTTCTTGTTGTTGTTGTTATTCAGTCATTTTTCATTCGTGTCTGACTCTTTGTGATCTCATTTAGGATTTTCTTGGCAGAGATACTAGAGTGGTTTGCCATTTCCTTCTCCAGCTCATTTTATAGATGAGAAAACTGAGGCAAAAAGGGTTAAGTGACTTGCCCAGGGTCACACAGCTTGTAAGTGTCTGAGACCAGATTTAAACTCAGGAAGATGAGTCTTCCTAACTTCCAACCCGGCTCCCTCTCTGATACATCACTGTGGTAAGGCTTTAGAAATCACTGAAAGGAAATAATGAGCACTTATCGTATGTCAGACACTGTGCTAAGCACTTTACAAATATCTTATTTGATCCTTACAATGACCCTGTGAGGTAGATGTTATTATTATCTCCATTTTACAGTGGAGGAAACTGAGGCAAACAGGGATGAAGTGACTTACCCAAGGTCACACAGCTAGTTCAGAGTCTGAGGCTAGATTTCAACTCAGGTCTTCCTGACTCCAGGCCCGGTGGTTTATCCACTGTACCACCTAGCCAGGCATACATTCCTGCTGGACTAGATTGTTTCTAAGGAGACTTGTAGCTACAACATTCCATGATGCCCTGCTTCTAGATCCCTTCGCATCCTTGTACCTCAGTTTCCCCATCCTTTTAATGGCAAAAGTACTACTTGCTTAAATCCAGTAACTGATTAATCAACAGCCTGAGTCAGGACAGAGCCTGTGTTTTGTCTCTCTCTTGGGTTTCTCAGTGTTCTGGACGATGCCTCGTCTAATTAGGAGATCCATGGACTTCTGTTCTTCCTCACCAGCTATATCAGCCTCCTGAAAAGGGACCATCTTCTGGGCCTCCTTCCATGGCATGGAAGGCAGCTGTAAGTTTACAGTGCCGTCTTTTTGGCAGTGACTTGGGCCATCTTGCCTCTTGCTTCTCCCTGTTGGCAAGGGGACAATAAAAGCTGCTGGTTTCACTCTTGGGAGCTGCTGGGGCCCAGAAATTTATCTCCTCCCTGAAGAAAAAGGATGTTTCCTTCTAGTGAGAAGGAGAAGCCAAGTACTAAGAGGGGTACAAAGTCAGTGACAAGTCGTTGCAGTTTCCATACTTAGTAATACACCTTTTTTCTCAGAAGTCTCAAGTCAGGAAGAACACGTGAATATCTACCCAATACCCTCTTGGTGTTTGGAGGGAAAGTTCAGTGAAAAAGACCAAGAAGATTTCTGAGGTGATTTCGTTGAACGTATTGGACAAATCCCATTCCAGGTTCAAGTTTAATTTCAGCCACTCCAGCTTTGTCAAATACAACGCACCAACCTGGTTGCCATCATGTTGCCTTTCATGAAAGTCATCCTTTAACTTTTCATCTCATTCTCTAATCACCCTGGGCAAGTCACTTAACCCTTTTTGCCTCAGTTTTCTCATCTATAAAATGAGCTGGAGAAGGAAATGGCAAACCACTCTAGTATCTCTGCCAAGAAAATCCTAAATGAGGTCACAAAGAGTGACACGAATGAAAAATGACTGAATAACAACAACAAGAACCCTTCAGTTTAAACCAAATGTTAGCATAACCCTAGTAGTAGAATCCTTCGTAATTATTATTTCTACTGCCTGCCAACAATGTAAGGTTCATTTTTAAAAGAATAATAGCCAGCATTTATACAGCTCTTTGAAATTTGCAAAGCACTTTACAGATATTCTCTTGACTGAGAGAGGTACTGTTAATTATCTCCCTTTTACAGATGAGGAAACTGAGGCAGACAGAGGCTAAGTGACTTGTCCAAGGTCACACAGCTAGTTAAGCATCTGAGGCTGAATTTGAATTCGGATCTGTCTGATTCCAGATCCAACCAACTTGGGATGTTTCAAGGTTCCTTGAAGCACAGTCTGAGAAACCCGGCTTTAGCCTGATCTCCTCATTTTTAGAGGTGAGGCTGCTAAGCCCCAGAGACTTGGTGACAGCTGCACAGCCCCTGAGTGGCAGAGCTGAGCTTAGAACCTAGGCTTCCAGATTCCCCATCCAATGCTTTTTCAAATACAACTCACCAAGAGGGACATTATCATGTTACTTCTCATGAAAGTAATCCTTCAACTAGTATTTCAATTTCATTTTCTGCTCATCAAGAGTCCAAGTCATTTTTAAAATAAATTAAAAATTAAGCATGTACTCATCGAACTAAGGTCACCTTAATTCCTTCATTCAAGAGCTTTTCTTAAGCTACTCAATACAGAAACACAAGAAAAACCATCTCCCTTTCTGTATGGGAAATACTGCATGGCAGAATGGGAAGGAATTTGAAAAGGTCATTTAATTTAACAAATATTTATCAAACACCTACTATATACAAGGTGTAGTGCTAGTCACTAAGGAAATACAGAAAAAGAAAAGTTTCTGGACCTGAGGAGCATACATTCAATTGGAGGGATGAACTATATGCATAAATACGTAGATACAAAAGGTATTAAAAAGAAATACAGATTAATTTCAGAAGAGGGAGAATACTAGCTGGGGGAATCTGGAAGGGCTAAAAAGATGGAGGGCCTAGGATTTTTTTTCAATACCTCCCAAGATCCTACTCTTGGATAGGCCTAATTATTAGAAAGTTTTTTCCTGAGCCCAATTTCTGCTCTTTGAAACTTCTACCCATCATTTCAGGTTCTACCTTCTGAGGCCAAACAGATGAAAGGCAAGCCATCTTCTACATGACAACCTCTAATACTTAATGATAGCTTTCAATGTTGCCCCTAAATCTTCTCTCCTGCTACCTAAATGTCCCCATTTGCTGATCCCCATATGCCATGTCCATAAAGCACTCTACCATCCAAACTGGTCTCCAGATATTTTCCTGCTTGATCATCATACAACATGGCGCCCAGAACCGAATATGGCTCCAGATATATACTGTCTTACCAGGGCAGAGTACCATGAAATTATCACCTCCTTATTCCTGGAACTTAAGCCTTTAAATGCTTAAGGTTGCATTTGAGTTTTTGCCTGTCCTATCACATTTCTGATTTATATTGTGCTTGAAGCCTACTAAGACCCTCAGATTTTTTTCAGGCAAACCTCACATCTAACCATGCCTTCTCTATCTTACAATTGTGAAATAAATAAATTACGGCTCACTGTGAATAGGTATTGTTTTATTCTTTATCCTTGTCTCCCAGCTACCGGCCATAGTTGGTGCTTAATATAGTTGGGGTGGACTGATTCAGTTTGGATTTTCCTTAGAAGTATCTCTGAAGTCATTAAAAAAAAACAACAACAACTCTCTATGGCTCTTCACTAAGAAAACAGAGGCTGAGCCACATAATCAGGAGAGAAATCTTTTAACACTTCAAATTATCCTAAGGCACTATAATATATGACACATTTAATAGACATTTAAAGAGGCTAGTTAATGAGGGCCAAAGTCAAGGATGAAATTACTAATCAGCATCATCAGCTGCCAAAGTTCCACATCCAGGCATCGCTGAGTCATAGAGGTGACCTCGAGTCCTCAAAGGCTACGGCAGCAAAGGTCTGGCAACTTCTACCAAATTGAAAAAACTTTACATATGGGCCTAGCGGTGGACAATGCATCTGTCATCCAGAGACTTGGCTAGCTAATATTAGAGAGGTTCACGACCAGAGGCTTAGCCACCAGATGCTGACAGCTTTGGGCCATAACAACGCTTTAAACCATGGATTGTTAACTGGGGTGGGGTTGTCTGTGAAATAAAAAAAAATATTTTGATAACTGTGTTTCGACATATTTGTTTTCTTCACAATCCTGTGTATTTTATTTTATGCATTTAAAAATGTCCTTCAGAGAAGAGGTTCATGGACTTTCCCATGCTGCTAAGGGAGTCCATGATACAAGAAAGGTTAAGAAGACCTGTTTTCTATACCAGACTCTAACTGTGATGTGCATAACTAATAGGAGCCCCCACACCAACAAAAGCCCTATATTACTGGCATAATCCCCTACATTATTGGAGTACTTAAAGCTCTGAAGTAGTGATAAGTAGAATTATGGACAGAACAAACCTAAGATGGTTTGTTATACTCTCCAGTCCTTGATTTAAATCCTTCCTTACCTCTGGCCATACAAAAAGTCCCTGCTGAGAATAAATTTTAAGTGCATTCCATCCATGGTTCTTAGAAGCAGAACCATCCAAAAACACACTGCATGCTCATTTCCCCCACTTCCTTTTTTTAAAGGGAAGTTTGAGGGAGACAGCTACGTGGCACAGTGAATAGAGTACCAAGCCTGGAGTCAGGAGGACCTGAGTTCCAATCTAGCCTCAGATACTTACTAGTTGAGTGACCCTGGTCAAGTCACTTAACTCTGATCGGCTCTAAAAAATTAAAATTTAAAAGGTGGAACAGTTCTGATTAGGTGAGACACAACATGGCACTGTGAATGGAAAGAACAGGCATCAGAGTCAGAAAGCCCTGGATTCCAATCCTGCCTCTGACCCATGATGGCTGTGTGACCCCAGAGGCAAATCACTTATCCCTTCATCCATCCAGGAAACTCTAAAACTATGAGCTGCCAACTAGGTACTGATTTACATTGGGAGATTGTCAGTAGTCCTCTCTACCAATGGAACCCCCAGTCAAAAAAAAATTCTTAATCAAATAACCATTGATGTGAACATTGATGTCAACTCTGAAGGGAACAAGAAGGGAAGGTGAAGTCACAAAGCTGTATAACGTAACCAGTTAGGGAGCAGGGTGGAAGAGAGGAGGAAGACTTTGTTCCTAGGCAATCATCCTTAATACTTTAAGAGAATCGTCATGGCCCAGCACAAAGATGCAAAGAATGTGGAGTATTGAGTCAAAGGATCTGGGTTCCAGTCACAGGATTATAGGTTTAGAACTGGAGGGGACCTCAGAGGCAAATGACTCCAACTCTCTCACTTTATAGATGAGGAGACCCAGGCACAAAGAGTTTAAATAGCTTTCTCAAGGTCATCTTGCTAGTAAGTGGAAAAGTAGAATTTGAACTCATGTCTTCCCTGACTCCAAGTCCTTCACTCTATCCCATACTCTACTCTTTCTTTGCTCTGATAACTGAACTATCCAAGTGACTTTGAGCATTTACTCACAAACAGCAGCGATAATGACAAATAATTACTCAATTTCTTAAATCCTCATCTGTAAGATGGGGATAGGAATACTTGCATTATTTCCTTTCATAAATCTGAAGGCACCATAGGAAAGTTGTTGGAAGGGTGGGTGGACATTGTGTACTGACTATGCACATAGGAGCCCTAGGCTGCCTTTTGAAGAGCAGAGTCCTTGAGAAAGTAGGCAGGGGCTGAATTTGGGCTCCATTTGGGGAGTTCTCCCGGTCCCTATCTGAACCTTCTTTGACCATCTTTACTCCTTGCCTTGGCTGCACAATGTATTCAGGTGTGACTTCCTGAATAAATGGATAGTGGGACAACAGGGGTGGCATGCTGGGAGGAGAGGACGACTCTATTCTGCAGTCTTATTGTAGTTCAGTTTCCAGGGCTTAACCATCCCAGGGTATAAATAAGTATTTGTTTCTGTGGTATAGTGGAAGGAAGACTCTATTTGGAGCCAGTTTGAATTCTATTAGTTCTATGACCATGTGGAAATCATTGGACATCTCTGGGCCTCAGTTTCCTCATCTGTAAAATGAAGGATTTGTATTAGATTACCCCTGAGGTCCCTTCCAACTCTATATCCATTATTCTATTACTTGTTTTTGTTATTGTTGTTGTTATTGCACTTTTTCTAGGATGAGGAGAGAATAGCAATGGCCTAACATTCCCCCCCCTACACACACTATTTTGTATCCTGTTTCAGAGGGATTTTCCCAGTCTTTTTTTTTTCCTCAGGCTCATTTTCCCCATCTATAATGCTGGAAAATTTATCCTGACTCCTCTCCCACCTAGGAGATTTGTGAGCCAAAATTAAAGCATACTTTTAAGAAGCCACCATAAAATTCTGAAAAAGGAAAGCCACTAGACAATGATAATAATATTTGACAAAGTTAAGAACAATAATAACAACAATAGTTATTAATAATAGCACTGTACTTGGCCAATAAAGACTCTACTATTATAATGAGTGAAGACCAGATTTGTCTGGTCTATAAAAACAAGTTATTATTGTTGCTCCTACAGATTAGCTTGGCCCAAAAAGAAATCAAGCCAGAGTCAAGTACGGACATGCAGCTCCTGTCTCAGGGACTGTATTTCTTCTATTAAGTGATACTCAGTGGTACGTGATGGAAAGCCAGTCAACATTTTTGCCAGCTAAGAGATCGCAGGGTCTTTTACAGGATGAAACACAATACCATCTTTGGGTGAACTTGGACACCCGGCATGTCAACTTGGGGAAAAACATCTCAACAAGAAGTATCCTGCTGGTTACTTGGCTTGCCAGGATTGATTAACAGAATAAACATTTCCCTTCCTAAGAAGTTTCCATGTGACTTACTGAAGGAAGGACAGTGGTGCCAGGAAGACCGTCCACTTTTGAGGGAGAGAACCTTGGAAAAATAGCAAAAAGTGGTATTTGAAGGTTCAGGGTTAGTGACAAATTGGGAAGAACTAGATTTTTTTTAAAAAAAGAAAAGCAGAGTGCACAGACACAGAGACCCATGACAAAAAGGAGAGAAGGCAAATGTAAAATTTTAACAGAAAGTAGTAGCCTCTGCACGTTCATCCTAAGGAAATGATGTCTTTGATGGAACATTTTGTGTTTTTGTTACATGCTGTAACTGAAAAAATATTATATACATATATAAATCCATACATATTGATATATACACATACACATATATACATATACACACACAGATGTATGTATACAAATACATATACAGATGCATATGCATAGATGTATATATATATATATATATATAAATAGATAGATACATCTTGTTTCTTTTCACAAGACCCCCATAAGATAAAGGAGCTCCTAATTATGGCTCCTCCCTTTTCTCCAACTGGAATGCAAAGCCCAGAAAGGGAAAGGAAGAGATTTGCCTTAAGGAGTAGGCTCAGAATATCATCAGAATATTACTCCCACTACACAGCATTCACTACCAACTTCAACTGCCTGCCTCTCTTTACAGGATGATTTAAGTGAAGGTTAGGCGGCACAATGGATAGAGCGCTGGGCTTGGATCAGGAAGATTCATCTTCATGGGTTCAGATCCAGCCTCAGACACTTCCTAGCTGCATGACCCTGGGCAAGTCACTTAATCCTATTTGCCTCATCTGTTAAATGAGCTGGAGAAGGGAATGGCAAACCACTGCAGTATCTTTGCCAAGAAAACCCCAAATAGGATCACGAAGAGTCAGATACAACTGTAAAATGACTGAACAACAACAATTTAGAGGCAGGGGAAAGGATCAAATGACCTTTCAAAAGCTTTCCTGGTCTCATCATACACTTAGCAAGATATCCCAAAAGTAATACATGATTGCTAGGATAGGCAAAAGTTAAATCAACTACCTTCTGTTTCCACCTTTTGCTAGGTTGTTATTTAACTTCTGCTTGACCCATACTAATGTCTGTCAAGGAATAGAGCACAGTTGTGAAAGCCGTGACTTTCTAATAGAGCATTATAGGACTAGGTACCTGGGAGGAAGAGACGGCTCTAAATCTCTGCTGGAATAACCACATCTGTGGAGCACTGAGGCACACTGGGCTGAAAGCATAACAGAAAGCCTTTCAGGAGGAACCAACGTCTTCTATAACCTTAAGGGTCCTGGTCTCATTTTTCTCAACAAAACACACTCTATAATACATCTCATCTATTCAAGTATTACATGCAGTAGCATCTGAGACCTAATACCTGTTTGGGATGAATAGAGAGCTAAGAAACAAAGAAAATTTTAAAAAGTGAAATCCAAAATGGTTCAAGTTAATGTCAACGAGTTAATCTCAGTCACATTAACACTACTACTTAGAGTTAACATTTTATAAATTTTTCATAAGAATGAAAATTCTTTTTCCTCATAAACACCCTGTGAGGCGGCTAATAGAAGTATTATTATCTTCATTTTAGAGATCAGGACATTGAGATATGAACTAACTTGTCCAAGGTCATACAGATAATGGCTAGAAAAGTCAGGTCCAAGAATCAATTCCTCAGGCTCCAAATTCATCACTTTTCCTCCTATAACATGCTGCCTCTCACAACACCAGCTACTGTTAAATATCTGTCCCTCACATCCACCTACCCCAAAAAACTACAACACCATTATTGCTGAATATGTAAAAGTCACCATATCTTATTATTCCAGAATGTAAGACTTGAAATCTAGTCAGTGGGAGAAAATATTTGTTCCTTGCAAGGTTATCCAGATAATGGCAACATTAGCCAAAATTGGGAATTTTAAAAATAGGCGTATTATATTGCATGATTAGTATACATATACTGTTAACCATTAAAAACCCTCTCCTCTGATTTCTACCTCTGATGGAGAGCTGATATTTTTCCAGAACATTGTACCACTGCAGGGGCAGGGGGAGGGATGATTTTTACATACCAAAATTTCTTCTAGTAATGTACATAATAAAAAGCCAGGGCAGAATATCAGAAATTTCAAGAAAGCAGAAGGGGAGGGAATTAACTATTCATGACCACTAACACTTCACTAAAAGTTCATGTCATTTGGTTACTCAGGGAACTCCAAAGAGTTGAACCCCATACAACCTTCTGGCCCCTGCCAGCTAACACAAAGAGGAAACATCCCTCAAACAACCACAACTAAATTCTTCTCCTGGCAGGGCCCCAGCCTCTCACCCAAGAGAGATTCAACAGTGCCATTAGAACAACCTTTGCTTCTTGAAAGGGCCCAGCTGGACTATAAATTGTCCAGATGAAGATAAAGACACACATTTCCTTTTGGCTCAAAGAACATCGACATAGTAGATTACACTATCCTCTCCCAGGCCGGCACAGAACTTCAGATGGCTTCCCCTCCCTCCTCACTCCCCCTTTTTTCTCACTTTCTCTGTCTCTCTTATTCAACTTTTTTTCAACCCATCTGCCGCATGATCTATAAGGGTTCCTATAATGTATGGTCACTGGAGCTATATATCACTCCAGAAATGGACAGCACACCATCTGTTGGGATGAACCAGAAGTCACCCTTTTTCCAGGACAGAGACACGACAAACATTTGGTCTTAATTTGAATACACTCCCTAACAGCTTCCTTCCATGCTTCTGCATGGAGTGACATACATGGTTTTGGGACAGCTTGGTAGACCTACCTTCAGAGACCACCAGAAAGAGTTAAGGACTAGGAGGGAGGAAAGGCAACATAATCAAAAGAGTAGTGAATTTGTTGAAGGACCCGGATTCAAATCCCTTTTCTGTCATTGTCTATACACGTGACCTCGGCCAAGTAACAACCTCTCTGAGCCTCAGTTTCTTCTTTTATAAAATAATGAGTTTAAAAAAGATCATCATCATCTTTGTAATATAAGGAAGTTGGAATAAATGATCTTCAAGGTTCCTTTCCAGTTCCAAATCTTTTTTCTCTAACTGTGTTCTGTTTCCCTTCTTGGTCTATAACTTTCAAGATGTTTCAGCTCATGGGCTCCAGGGTAAGTTTTCCTACCTTTTTTTAATGCCTCAGTTACTGATTCCTCACTTACAGAGTGTTGGGATATTACCAGCTGCCTCAATATACTTACTGAAGAGAGTGAGGATACAAAAGGAAAAAGCATTCTCTGAAGGCCGTCGGAGTTCCTTGGAGCTCAACACTGTATACATACCTGAAATATTAACAGATTCTAAGGGTCCCAGAGAGAGCACCATTGCGAACTCTCAAGTAAATCCTATGGATGAGATGTCTACTCCAAGAATTGTCATAAAAGATGAGAAATTCTGTCATCAAGGTGATGAAAAGGGTTTGTGCAGAGGAAGAAGAAGAAGGGGAGACAGAAATGGTTAAAGGAGGAGAGAGGACAGTATTTCCTTTGCTGGGCTAAGCAAAGGTTATAAGAGATAAATAATATTGACATTACCCCTTTCCCTTTAATTCATCCTTCCCTTGTGCCGTCTTGGGAAAATTAACCAATACAACAGGTTAGAGAGAAAAATGGGCTAGGTATCATTGTCACTGTCCTCATTCCACCCCCCCCCCAGCAAAACAACTTAGATTAGATAGTGTCGAGCCACTTACAGGTGGTGGTAGAAGTGGGGTGGGGGGGGGAATGAGAGCCATAGCAACAAGAAGCTGAGGACAAATCTAAACCTTGCTTTCCTTTCTAGTCCAGAGAGGTTGCTGCAGTGGAGCTCAAGAGCCTGTGTGGAGTGAGGCTGGGATGTGTAGCCATGGCAACCACCCAGGCCCAAGGCCAGCTTCATCACCTGGAAACTAAGCAAGATACAAAGGAGGGGCGACGTGCATAAGGAAGTTTGGTTTAGCTCTGTGTGTGTGTGTGTGTGTGTGTGTGTGTGTGTGTGTGTGTATCAGAGAGAGAGAGACAGACAGACAGACACACAGGCACACAGATAGAAGACAGAACAGGTGGACAGGGTAAGAGGCAAGAGGTGAGTTAAGGAAGTCTTTACTATTTTTCTAGACAAAGGTCTCTGGCTACCTCAAGACAGGATTTCTTCAGGGTGATTTAGAGGGGAGGTATCTTACTGTATCTCATGATGTGCCCATCACCCTTGCTTTCTATCCACTGCCCGCCTGCTCTCTCCATGCTTACTTCAAGCCCACCATCCCATTAGAAATACAATAGGATATTATTGCACTGAACAAAATGACAAAAGGGATAGATTCAGAGAAACCTGAGAAGATTTGGGTGAACTGATGCAAAGTGGAGTGAACAAAACCAGGAGAATAATTTTCACACTGACTATAACATTGTAAAAGAAAACAACTCAGAAACACTTAAGAATGCTGATCATTCAGAAGAATGATGAAACATGCTTCCCACCTCTTGACAGAGAGGTGATGGGCCAGAGACATAGAATGAAACCACACTTGAATACACACCCAGTACAACATATATTTTGGGTTTTTTATAATGCTTGTTTACAAGGGAGGTTTTTTATTGGAGGAGAGTGGGTGGGGGAAGTGAGAGGCAAGGATAGTGATACAAACAGAGGAAGAAAAAATAACAATGAAACCTGCAAAAAAACCACAAGGAATTTCATAAGATGACACAGACAAGAAGGGTAGTGTTACTACTGTCAGGTTAACGGTGATATATACTTTGTTAAAAAGCTTTACGTGATAGTTTCACAATTTCACATGCAAGCCTCTTTTTCTGTCTTTTATATATGGGCATATTCATGTTTATTAATGACTGTTAATTTCACAATACAAAAGAAGAAGAAAAAAATTAAGGGAAGAAAGCAAGCCAGCTCTTAGGAATGAAGTGTTCAGGGAAGCTATGGAGGAAAGATGGTAGTAGCCACAAGCACTGGTCTATATGTGATAAGATAGGTAAATGATCCTTCAACAGCTTATTCATTCATAGGATCACAAGCTTATGGATAAAAGGAACCTTAGGGGCTTGGAAAGGTTAAGTAAGTCCTTACCCAAAGGGAGGCAGCTAGGTGGCTCAGTGAATAGAGTATTGGACCTAGAGTCTGGACGACCTGAGTTTAAATTCAGCCTCAGATGTTTACTAGCTTTGTGACCCTGGATAAGTCACTTAAACTCTGCCTCAGTTTTTTCATCTGTAAGAGAGAGATAATAATAATACCTCAATAATATCTCCTATGGTCGTTTTGTGGATCAAAGAAGATAGTATTTATAAAGCATTCTGTATTATATAAATGCTAGTTGTTATTATTAATATTATTATTATTAAGTCATAGTGACAGAAGTGGGATTTGAAGCTAGGTCCTTTGACTCCAAATTCAGTGCTCTTTCAACCACCTCATGATAGTTACACACCATTTGTCTTTCCCCATTGCCTTCCTATATGGTGCAGGAAAGTGAGATTGGGAGAAAAATGAGGGGGAAAAACAGCTTACTTTCCTCATAGGCTGGGTGCCTGTCTACGTGTCCATCCACATTGACCTTTTGTTTCTCATTTCAAATCATAAAAGCAGAACCATAATTAGAAATATTTATGCCTGAGGTGGCACAATTAGTGCCATAAGACAAATGGTATAAATATTACAGCATCTCACTTTTTAGTGTTGGGGATTAAAGATCTACTGCTAAGGAGTCCTGAGGTGAGAAGCATGGGCCAGACTAGTCCTAGGAACTCACCTAGCATTGACCTATTGACAGTTTCCTATTTTAAATTGTTCTTCTTATTAACTTGGTGATTAGCTCTGTGATTGGAAAAAAAACCTGTTGAAAAACTACTAATGTTTCAGTGCCCTCTAAATTTAGCACCCTGGGGCAAAGCCTCTATTACACAACCCTAGTTATGACTCTGTATAAAGGGAGCTACTCCATGAAGAAGAGAATCCCAATTATATTTTCATGCTATTTCTTTGTTGACTCAGAATGATCAAACTTCATTCTCATTTTTACCAGTAATTTACTCGAATCCCTTTCTCATGCCATAGGGATTTCAGTTGGGATACAAGAAAGAATAACCCCTGCCCCCAGGTACAGCAAACTGTGGTGGTGATGGGGAGATAATCAACCTGAGTTCTACCAAGTCGTCCCAGGCTTTGCACTATTTAGGAGACCAGGTAACTAGACAGTGAGAAAAGCTACCAGACTTGAGTGAAAAAGGAAATAAATGTACTCAGAAAGGTCTTCAAGAGCATCAACCCCATACATCAGCCTAGAAAAGAAATATAATGCAAGTGAATAAAACGTAAGTGCCTACTGTGTACAGAGAGCCCTGTGGTATAGAACAGGGCTTCTGAACGGCATTTCAGCAGCATTCCTTGGGGTTGTGTGGCCTGAGGGCATGCACAGCGTAAAGTGCGCATGCTGTGTGTTCAAAACCAAGGCTGCAGTGAAGGTGTGCAATGCAACACAGGCAAAAGCTGCCAGAAAGAGCTCGGATTCATCATGTGTTTAGCTTTTAATTAATTTTTGGTTGTTGTACATTCAGAAACCTTTTACTGCTGCCAAATTTTTTACAACCCTATATGGGGTGGAGACCTGGCTTTGGTGTCAGAAGCCTAGCTTTGAATCACCATGGTTATTCACTACCTGAGTGGACCTTAAGCAAATTATTTAGCTTCAGCGGGCTTCTGTTTCCTTAGGGTAAAAACGAGGAGCCTGGACTAGATAAGGGCATCTAGGGTAGGTAGAGCACAGGACCTGGAGTTGGGAGGACCTGAGTTCAAATCTTATCTCAAACACTTACTAGCTGTGTGACCCTGGGCACATCACTTAACCGCATTCGCCTCAGTTTCCTCATCTGTAAAATGAGCTGTAGAAGGAAATAGCAAACTACTCCAGTATCCTTGACAAGATAACTCCAAATGGAGTCACAGAGTCAGACAGGACTAATAAACTGAACAAGGACAATAGACTACATAAAGCTTGAAGTCCTTTGCAATTCTAAAATCTTATGGCTCTATGACTGAGGCTGTCTGCCTGACAATACTATCCCTCCTCCTATTTCCCTCCTTCACATTACAACCTTCAGGCTACACATTCTTTCCTTGAAGGCATGGCCCTCATCACTTGGCAAAGTGGAAAGGGAAAGGAGGGGCAACTCAGTTGTTACAGTAAAGAAACTTTACCACCACCACCCCCACACACAGTTCTTGCTTTGAGCTGGCCAAGTCATTTCTTTGCTGTACTCCTTGTCTGCCCCCTCATCATCCCTAAATCTTTCTTGTTAACCACTTTGTTATAAGGAAATCTAGGATAACCCAGGAACTCAAGGGGTCCATATGCGGGACATATAACAATCCTTGGTACTCTTCAACCTTGCCCTGGGGAAGGGATAAGCCATCTCTCACTAGACACAATCCTTCCATCATGCTTGAGGACTTTGTGTTCCTAAAATCAGTGGTGGCAAGATACTCCTCTTTCCGCTTCTGCCTCCCAGCCTACTTTGTAGTACCATTCCTATTTACTCCTCCATCCACTGTTAGCAAATAACCTTCACCAGCTGCCCTCTGGCTCCAGAATCTTCTCCTAAGACACAGTGTAAAAAGCAGGTAAATCAATCAGATTCAGGACATTAGTGGCCATGGTTGAGGGAAAAAGGCAGCATCCATCCCATCCATCTCTAGCACATGATAGGATTAGAGCCTTCAACTAAGCACCCTTAAATCTCTCAGAGTGCCATGGGCCAAGAAGAGGCCGATGGGGAGGTAGAACCAGGGAAGGGGAGGGAAGAGGAGTCACTGACTGAGAAATGACTATTCTCAGGGATGGATGCCCTCTCTGTGACTGAACAAATTCTCCGAGATCCAGGCCAGGCAGGGCAACGAGCAGATGTCTCTGCTCTGATTCAGCCCCATTTCCAAAGTGGTAAAAAACAAGACCTGACCTAAAGTCAGGACCAGACTTATCCGTAGGAAGACATATGGTTGGCAGTGATCTCCATCCTATGATTTGAAGTATGCTGGGAAATCCCCCTCTCACAGACCACTCACTGATGGCTGAATTTCTACCCTTACACATTTTTTTTAAATGTTTTCCCTTCTGAGGGACAAACACTTAAATCTGTAACTGGCTTAACATATTAGTGTGAATTAGTTTATTAGCTACATATCCTAAGAGATAGATAACTGGAAGCATATTTGGATAGAAGAGAGGATGAGAGAGTGAAGACCTAAGGTGAGGTCCCTCTTACCTCACCATTCTCTATCTCTCAATACTGAGACAGGTGGAGGCAGGAGGTAGGGGGGTGGGGGCAGGGTGAGAGAACACTATAGAGAGAAATTGGGAAAGTCCCCATAGACAGTTTCATTTTTTTCCCCTACAGAAGGCCTAGTCCCAGCCCTATCCCACAAGGGCTATAAGGGGATAAAATAAAGGGAGTCTCAGGGCCCCATTGCACCACAGAGCAAAGTGGGCAGAATTCCTAAATCCGAATCAGGACTTTGCATGATGTAAGTTAGGACCTTGCTTGTCCTTAGGCAGCTAGGTGGCACAGTGGACAGAGCTCTGGACTTGGGAGTTAGAAAAATCTGAGTTCAAATCCTGCCTCAGACACCTTAGCTGTGTAACCTGGACAAGTCACTTAACCTCTTTCTGCATCAGTTTCTTCATCTGCAAAATGGGGATAACAAGTAACACCTGCCTCCCAGGGTGGTCATGAAAATAAAATGAGATGTTTGTAAAGTGCTTGGCAAATCTTACAGCGCTATATATAAATGCTTGCTATTATCATTGTTGTTGTATATAAAAAGGAAGTAGTGTTCAAAGCTTCCAAGCTCCCAAGCTCCAAGAGATCTGCTAAAGGTAAATAACAGTAACATGGCACCAAGAGATAAAAGAACCAAGCATCTGCATTCTTCTTGAAGGAAGGTTTTGTTTTGATTTGTTTTTGAAGAAAAGATTACTTAGTGCTGATTTTTTTCCTCTCTCTCTCTCTCTCTCCCTCCCTCCCTCCCTCCCTCCCCTTCTCCCTCCCTCCCCTTCTCCCTCCCTCCCTCCCCTTCTCCCTCCCCTTCTCCCTCCCTCCCCTTCTCCCTCCCCTTCTCCCTCCCTCCCCTTCTCCCTCCCTCCCCTTCTCCCTCCCCTTCTCCCTCTCCCTCTCCCTCTTTTTCTACCTTTCAACCCAGGAGCTGCCAAAGAAGTTATAAACTAAGGCTATCTATAGCAACCACATCACTCACTACTAAAATAGAGCAGTAAAGCAACACCCCCATATGACTTAGGGTGAGAAGTCAGAGCTACTGCCACCAGCCAAAACAGCAAGGGGGGGTATGGGGGCAGGGTGGAGGGCAGCAAGAGGCCACCGGGATGTATGACATGATGTTGGCATCATCTAAGAACCAGACCCCATATACAGCACGTCAGGAATATGCCTGGGGAACGGCTAGGATTCTACAGATAACTAACACTCACAGAAGGTACCATCTTTGGTAACAGGAAGGACTTTGTTTCAGGTTGTCTCATACATTCCTCTAAATCCAACCTATGCTATTTGAAAAGGTATCAAGAGATGGAAATATCTCTATGTATTCTCCTTCCAATTTCTCCCAGGCCTTATGGAGGAAAAGCCTACCTTAAGAAGGAAGTGAAATCCTTTCCCCCTGCATTTTAAATGCATCTCTTCTTGTGATGTCCTTAGCAGAGATAGAGAACAGCTGGTCACCATCTTCTACATAATAACTCCTCTTGTTTTTGAAGATGCTTATTATGTAGCTCCTCACCCTTATCTTTTTTGTATTCATTATCTCCAACTCCTTTTACATGGATTCAATGAGATCAGCTAACTGCAGGTATTTCTGTCACCCCAATCTTATAAACAAAAAAATTTCTGCTCAGGGAATATGAGGAAGATTTTCCCTACATCCTTTACTCAGGAGATGAATACCAGGTTTACTCTCTATTGACCTATTACTATTTCCCCTAAAACACTGTAACCCCCAATCTTCCCTCTTGCACATCTAAGAATCTTGCATTCTCACTACATGTCACCAAGAGCTCCACAATATGGCACTTACACCTAGTATCAGAGTGTTTGCACCATAGGACTTCCCACTCAGTCTCTGTCGACCTTTCCACAAACTCTGAAGAGGAGATAGATGTTAAATATCACTAACTTCTAAGTTTTAGGGAGGTCACTTAGTACAGAGGGACGAGCACTGTGACTAGGAGTTAGGAGTCCTGGGTTCTAATGCTCCTCTCCTCCAAACTTGTCCTGTGCGACCTTAGTTTCTTCATCTGTAAACATGGAGTTGGACTAGATCAGGAGTCCTTCAGCATTTTTTGTGTGTCATGGATCTTTTCTGGCAACCTAGTGAAGCCTATGGATGCTTTCTCAGAATAATGTTTTTTAAATGATTAAAGGAAATGCTAAATTTCAGTTTAAGATTATTGAAAAAAAGGATTTTTTTTCCCATCCAAGTTTACAAACACTCTGAAATCCATCCATAGGACATCACTGTGGACTCCAGGTTAAGAAATTTTGGATTATATGATCTCTATCATTCTTTTTCACTCTAACTTTCCTTGACAAGATCTGTTAAAAAATGAGGACTGGGCACAAAAAGGAGGCAATGATGGGTGCCTCCCATCTACAGAATCAGGGATCAGTATTCTGCTCATCTTACTATGGAAATCATGGCATAGGAAAGGTCAACATGTTGTCCACGGTTCTGACGTGAGTCCTCCATCGGGCTGGGCAGATTATCTAGGAATCCTCATTCTCTGCCAGAGTTACGTTGCCTTAGGCTGAAAAAGAGCCAATAGGAGCACAGTTGGGAGCTTGGAAGGGGAAGGAAAGCCCTCCTCCCTCCTACTCTAGCCTCACGCCGTGTCCACTCCACTCCACTAAGGAGAAAAAGAAAGGGGCGAGAAAGAGAAAGACAGACAGAAAGAAAAGAGCATGCAGAGACCAGTTGGAAAATAAAAGGGGGCCAATTCCCTCTTATTAAGCCTGTTATTAGACTGAGAATCAAATTAAACCACAGGGCTTTCTACTTGCAGAGTGTTATTTTAAGGCTTATTAGACTATATTAGGATTGGCATACATTTCCACTGACATAATATGGGCCTTTAATTGGATTTAAGGGCGAGGAGGCTGCATTCAGCTGGAATCGGCCCTTGCAGGGAGAAACTTGGTATTCTCCTCACAGCTTCAACACTTCCCCTGCTGGCATCAATCCCGAGTGGCAGAACGGGCCCTGTAACCCATTCAAATCCAAGGCACAGCTGCCCTCTTCCTCCTCTTCCTCCTCTATTGATAAACTGCCTGGCCTCCAAAGAAAGCTAGCTCCCAAGCGTGCTCACACACACATGCATGTCCATCACAGCTTATTAGCAAGTGTGGTGCCCCACAGATCTGTCAGACTTCCTGTGCCCAGACAGCTCCCCAGAAACACACATCTATCTGTGTGCAGCCATTGAGTGGGGACGCCCGATTTCCTGAGTCTGGACGGAGAACTTAGAGGATACAAGCTAGCCTCACCTTTCCCACACTCATGAGTTAGAAGAAGTAGGAGGATGACAAGGGAAGATGTCGGTACTCCACACCAGAGTGCTGTGTGCTCTGTGCTGAAGTCTGTTACCAGGTAAGCATAGACAGCTGGTGACAGAGGATGCTCAGTTATGAAAAGCAATGCCTGCCCTGAGCCACTAGGATTGTCCTCTATCTCCTCTCCTACCATCCCAATCGCCAGCTCTCAAACATTCAGAAAATACTCACGGAAATAAGTATATGGGCTATTAATTGCAGAAGGCAGGTACTATATAATAAAGGTTATCCCAAAAGTCTAAGTGTCATTTAAGCTTTAATAGCTTAAAATAAATTTACACTTTAAGATTTGGTGGCTTAAAAGCGTACTAAGACTTTTGGGACACCCTGTATTCTTTTTCATATCCTCTATAGTCCTAGCCCACTGCTTTCCATGTAGTGGATGATCAATAAATATTTGCTGGGTTGAATTTAGCACCTGATCCACACCACCACCACCACCATCATCACCATCATCACCACCATCATCATCATCATCCTAACAAATGACATTTATATAGCTGGTTTTAAAACCACTTTACATGATCTGATTAGAACCTTACAATTACCTTGTGAATCTATTTACTATAGATGTGATTGTCCTCCTCTTATAGATAAGGACACTGAAGCTCAGAAAGTTTAATTAAGTTTTGCCCATGATCACAAAAGAAGTAAGTGTCAGAAGCACAATTAGAAGTCAGGTCTTCTTGGTGCCAGATCCAGCATGCTATTCCCTGCAGGATGAGACCAGGATTTTTATATCAGATAGTTGGGTTTGAGGGAGTAGGAGAGTTGTGGTGAATCAGAAGTGGAAGGCTAAGATCTCTTCAAGAGCCACTCCAAATCCTTAGCCCCTCACCAGTCACTCGGTGAAATGGGACTTACCCTCCTCTACAAGAAGGGGTTGAAACATCCTCTCTTCTGTTTAGCCCTACATCCCCAGGACTTCTTTTTAATTCCCTACTTTCACCTCCAGTTACCTACTTTTGGGGTGTACAGAAAGGGCAATTAGGTTTGAGAGAAAGGAAACTGTGTTTGCTAGTGACCCATGACTGATTTTTAAAATTATTTTTATTCATACATATTTTATATATTATATGTATTATACATATATTTTATATGCATTTTACATCTTTGCATACATTCAATTAATTGACTGAATGAAAGAGCTTTTTTATTACTCATCAATTATGTGCCAAACACTGGGTTAAGTACCAGGGATACAAATAGTAAAACTGAGACCCTCCCATGAGCATGAGCCTTCAAGAGCTCATACTCTAACTGGACACCACATAAAAGAAAGTTTGGCAGCAAGACAAGAAAGGACCAGAATTCCAAGGCTGCAGATGAAGAGCAGATGGCAAGGCCCAGGGATGCTTAGGCTACCTCAATAGGACAGATGACAGTGTCAGGGGCCTTCAGGATCCCTTGGGTTAAAGGGATACACATTATTGTGTTGTCTTCATGTGTGGTAAGAAGAAAAGTAATGCTAATATTTTATTTTGTTTTTAAAAATTCAGATCAGTCTCAAACAAACATTAAGTAACAGTCTTGATTGCATCAGTCAAGACAATCACAATGAATATTTCCCAGTATTGTGACAAGTACATGTGAAGTACCACCTTCTGTACTGTGGCCAAGATATGACAGAGCCTCAATTCCTTAAGATGTTTAGCTAATACATGTGAACAATGGCCCAAGTTTGTTTTAGTTTTCCCTGCCAAAGGTCCCATACTTCCTTATTTTTTCCCTTCAGCTATTTTTGTTACATTTCTGCTGAGTGAAATAGCTCTTATCTATAAGTATGCATTATTATTGGTTTTTTTATAAGTGGGCAAAATGTTGAGCTTGATAGCTAGGATTTCCTAGTTTTTTATTAGAATTCTATCCCAATATGTTGCAGGGGAAAGAGAGAAGACTGGACAGAGAGTCAGGAGATCCAGATACCTATCCCATCTCTGCTACAAAGTAGCTCGTGACTTTTGGTAAATCATTTAACCTCTCTGGGACCCAGTTTCCTCATTCATAAAATGAAAGGGCAGGATTGGTTGATCTCCTAAGTCCCTTCTACAGCTATCATTGAATTTTTTCAGTGATTATTTTCCAAATTAGGTGGTGCAGTGGATAGAATGCTGGACTTGGAATCAGGAAGACTCATCTTCATGAGTTCAAATCTGGCTTCAGACACTTACTAGCTATATGACCCTGGGCAAGTCACTTAACCCTGCTTGCCTTAGTTTCCTCATCTGCAAAATGAGCTGGAGAAGGAAATGGCAAACCACTCCAGAATCTTCGCCAAGAAAACCCTAAATAGGGTCACAATGAGTTAGATACAACTAAAAAAAAAAACAATTTTCTGTTCCTGCCTTCTTTCCTTCTTTCCTTCCTTCCTTTCCTTCCTTATCTCTCCCTCCCTTCCTCTCCTCTTTCTCCTCCTCTTCCTCCTTTTCTTCTTCCTCTTCCTCTTCCACATTCTCTTTTCCTTCCTCTCCCTCCTCTTCTTTCTCAGACCTGTGATGATTTCTAAGGGAAGACTTGAACTCAAATCTCTTAACTCCGAGGTAGACCTCTATGATCTACACTAGTGTTGAGTCCAAATAGAAATAGATCCCTGCTTGTGCATATTGACTTAGAAAACCACAAATTAACATTTTCTATGTTGCACTGTATTTTTATTTATTTTGTTAAGCCTTTCCCAATTGCATTTTAATCTATTTCAGGCAGCAATTAGGAGTTTTGCCTCAGTTTGCAGCCCCAGCCCACCACACAATACTCTCAGTGCCATACTCTTTGTCTTAAAAAGTCCCAGAGGGCTAGCTGCTCTTGGTTAACTTATGAGCACTATTATACCTGTTGGAGTGAATCATATTGTTGCCATGCAGCCCTGATATCAATGTAGCTGTACCTCACTTTTAAACAATAGCTCTATTCCCGAAAAGTTATATGTAAATCTAATTTTATGTAAATCAGATCCCATTTAAATACACTCAGCATTCCTATCAGTAATGGGAATTATAACTCGACACACGTATCCATGTAGAAAGCTCAAGTTTTTGTACACTGTTTCCTTAATGTGGAGACCACACCTACATTGTAAGTAAATAGGAAAACAGCTGCAACCAGCCATGCCCAGTGGTCTGGTACTAGGGGCTGCAAGTAAGAGTGGGAGGGGAGGGATGGATCATTCCTTACTTCAGAATTCCCTCTGTCACTCAGACTCAGACTGGATAATCCGTCTGGGAGAGATGCAGGGGCAAATTTCCTTCTCCCCATTTGACAAGTGAAGAAATGGAAGCACAGAGAATGCTCTGCTATCTGAAGGGCTTGAAACCTCTGTGGAAGCCTGGGCCCCTTTTAAGACAAGCCAGTGCTTCTCATGGAGACCAGGCCTTTCTCTTCTGCCCACAACACATGTCTCCTAGGATCATTCACTCCCAGTGAGCACCAGAGTGGGAGTAGGGACCTCATAGAATGTTCTCCTGTGGGAAAATCAAAGGGGCACTGCTGGGGTGGGGGTGGAGGGAACACGAACAGAAGCAGACTTTTTACTATCAAGAGCATCCATGGCTATAGTATAGATAATATACATGCATATGCATGCATGTACAGCATATATTTGTAAGGGAATACATATGCTAACAGATTATCTGCTGGGTCCCCTTAGGGTTCTTAGTTCATTTCAAAGAAGTTATTTTTTTCATAAGCACGTTTTGTCTCTCTCAATGAGGTTTTTAATTCCTAGGAGGCAGAAGCCATATTTTAATTCCTTCCCTTTGTATAGCCCTTGCTTCTTAAAGCCTAGTACAATACTCTGAACATAATAGGCATGTGATAAATATGTTGTTAATAGACTGAATATATATATATATGTATGTATGTATATATGTATATATTATACATAATTATATGTGTATAACATATTATATATATTATACATACACATGCACACACAAATCACAAATGTCAGGTGTAAGCTATTCACCAGAAGGTCATCTTTTATCTACATCTCTAGCAGCTCCATTCTTTTTTCTGCTCCCTGTAAAATGTAAATTTGTCCAGTGCAATTATATTCAACTGGAATTTAAGAAGTGCCAGCTGTGTGCAAAATGCTCAGCTAGGCACTGAGGATAGAAATTTTTTTTTTAAATTTTCTGTCCTCAAAGACCTTACATTCTACTGTCAGGGAGGACACGATATGTAGACTGGTAAGCATAATACAAGATACGAAGTGATGGAAACAAAGGCAAAACCCTAGCAAAATTCACAAGCAAAAATTTGACTAGGAAGAGAATGCTTTTGCCTGGAGAGATCATGAATGGTTTTAATGGAAGAGGTTGCATCTGCTGAGCTTTGAGGAAGAGAAAGATTTTAAAGGCAGAGATATAGAGAGAGTGCATTATGGGGATAGGGGACACCTTACAGCAAATATACAGACAGAAGCTGGTGTATTGAGTTTGGGGACTTGGTAACAGTCCAGTTGTCAAAGAAGACAGAAATGGTAGACTGGTGCAAGATTATGGAGGCCCTTAAATGTCTAGTTTAGGAGTTGGTATTTTATCATAGTGTGGCATAGGTGCTGGGGCTCACTCATCCAACTTGAAATTGGACTATCCTGGGGGCTAGCGCCTTCTTCTTCTTTCAGGATTCCAAAGGTACTTTTGAGGGATTGTTTTTTCTCCCCTAGAAATAGAGCTCACAGGCCCCCATTAGTATTCTCTCCCCAAAGATTAAGGGGTTGATATCAATTAGCCAAGTCAGATTTAATTGGCTTTTGGAAGTTAATATTTACTAAGGTGGTATAGTAAGGATAGTTGGCATGAAAACATTGCTGCCCCACCCACTCCCACCCCAGATGTGAGTCACATTCTCCAACAAGCACATTTAGAGTCCAAGGGAAAGTGGTCTCACACTTAAAGTACATGTTGTAAAGGGGTTGCTGAAAGTCTGTTTCTCCTTCTGTGAAGTCCTTGTGATGTTTCCTTTAGGACAGTATAGCTTTCTACTGGGTTCTGCAAAGGCTGCCTTTTCTCCGCTGATGTAATTTGTTCTCAGCTCCCAAAGCCAACGGAGCAGTGCTGGGGACACTGCTAGGCTGCCAGTGCGAACTCTGAAATCTTCTGACCTTTTGAAGCATATAAGGTTCTCTTCTGGTCAAGAAAGGGAGAGAAGAGACAGACTCTTCTTCCCTTCCCTACCCCTACCCCATCCCAACCAAACAATTCCTTCTGCTCTAGACTAACATTGGAATTCTGAGACTCAAACTGGCTTGCCAATTTATATAAGACCCTCAGGGCGTGATTGAGTATCTTCTGACAACCCATATGCACTTCCTGTATAGTGCCATTTTCTTTTAACCAATGGGCTTGAAGCACTCTCTTATTCCAACTTGATTAACTGGGTTGCTGACACTCAGTTTAGTGCCTGCAGCTGATTGCTTGATTCAACAAAGGTGTTTGCTGTTGGGGCTAGGGCATCTTGTTAGTTACTTCAAGGGAAGGTGGTGATAGATTTATTCCATCACATGCCCTTGACAATAGGAATGGATGTCAGATGCCATCTGATTCAATCCCCTTATTTCATGTATAAGGAAAGTGAAAGCCAGGAAGGTGAAATGACTTGTCCAAGGCCACAAAGGTAGTAATGGTCAGAGCTGGAATTTTAACCCAAATTCCCCTGACTCAAGAACCTCTTTTGTCATGTTGGTTCTTTTCCCTAAAGACAATAGTAAATCACCGAAGATTTTTGAGCAACCACACAGTCTAACCTAGGGCACCAAAGATCAAACCATCATTAAAAAAACCCAACCATTTTCAAGTACCTGTTATGAGTCAAGTAGCATGCTAGGTAAGGAGGGTACCCATAAAAAAGTGAATATTCCCTACCCTCAAAGGGATTAAGGATACAACACGTTCCCAGATGAGTAAATATAGGATATATGCAAAATAAACATGAAGGGATTTTGGTAGGACGTGCTGACAGTATGTGAAAGACAAAACAGATTGGAGAAGGGGAGATATTGGAAGTAGGGAGACTAATAATTAGATGGCTATGACAATAGTCCAGAGAAGAGATGTTAAAGAACTAAACTAGGGTAGTGGCCATGTGAGTGAAGAGAGAAGAAGAGAACTGTGATATTGTGGAGTTACTATATATAAGGTAACCTGGGTGAGATGAAATGGAAGAGTCCTAGATGATGATGAGCATTTAAACCTAGGTGACAGGAAGGGCGGTGGTTGCACAGTGGTTAGAACACTGGCCCTAGAGTCAAGGAGTCATGAGTTCAAATCTGTCATCAGACATTTACCAGCTGTGTGATCCTGGGTGAATCACTTAAACCTCGTTCTGCCTCAGTTTTGTCAATTGTTAAGTGGGGATAATAATAGCACTACCTTGCAAGGTTTTTGTGAGACACCAATGAGATAATATTTGTAAAGTGCTTTGTATGGTGCATGGCACACAGTAGGTACTGTATAAATGCATATTCCCTTCCCCCTCCCCTTCCCTACCTTTAACAAAAACAGAAGAAAATAAGGGAACCTGCCTTATGTGTTTTCCACATTTAGATTTGAACCTAGGTAACAGGAATGGGGGGTGGTGGTGCAGTTGATTGAGTGCTAGGCCCAGAGTCAATAAGTCATGAGGTCAAATCCAGTCTCAGATATTTAGTAGCTGTGTGACACTGGGCAAATCACTTAAACCCCTGTCTGTCTCAGTTTCCTCAAGTAGGAAATACACCTCTGCTCATACTAGCTGTCATTGCTTCTTTTGGGTTTAGGGGAGGGTCCAAAATATGAAGGGATCCAGAGGTGCTGCAACTTGACTCAAAATCAGATTTTCCTAAGCAGATGCTTTAAGAAGGAGCATTCTATTGAGGGCAAGCAAAGATATTTTAATCCTGATCCCCAGGGGTTTCCAAGTGGGTGGGTTTCCACTGATCTTTTGCAAGCCCACTCATTATTCCCAGAGCCTGAGCCGTGGGCCTGCTGATGCCCACATGTGAAAGCTGGGACTTTCAACATGGCTGTTTGTATAAATGGTAAAGTGGGGTTGATAGCAATTTAATCAGCAGCATTAATAATGTCACCAAAGCTTAATGATACCAATTATAACCGTGGCAAACATTGCCGAGCAGCTTACAAACAGCAGTAGTTGAGATGAACTTCTTAAGTGCGGTCAATGATGTTTTTAAAAAACAAAAACAGGAAGGTTCATGTTTTGAGCGTGCTCGTAGCCTTGATCCTGCTCTGAGGAGGAAAATCCTCTAAAGGGGCAAACATTTGCCGAGGCTCAGTCTCTTTCCCCTCCTTGTCACACAGAGCCGCACTTGTTTTCAGTGGTTAGATCTGCCATGGTAGAAATGCAGCCAGAAGCACGAGAGGCACAGAAAGGAGGGAAAGCTGATGCTCCTCAAACGGCTCTGGCAACACAGGCACCCAGGAAGAGAGGCATTCCAATCGAGCAACTTAGACGCCCCTGTGGAATTCCTCACTGGTAACTTGCTATAATCTACTGACATTCACCATGCACCCTTCCATTGATTTGGGGTTGTCCATCATTTTAATGCACCTAAGACCGTGATGTTTCATGAGTTGCAACCGTCTAGCATCATTAGGGGAATATTTGGTAAAAGAGGTAGACTTTTGGCAAGTTGTTTTGGATTACTGAAGGTACCACTTAAGTAATTTAATGGAGACCACAGAGGATATGAGCTAAAGGAAAAGCAAGCAGGCTGATCTTAAACAAGAACAAGATGCAAGACATCAATAACCCAAATGGCACATTGACACACCAAAAATACCAAGAGAATAAGAGGCCATTTATGGGAAAACAGAGACCCAAACTGCCCAGGAGAAGAAGGCACGGGGAGGGAGAACTCACGGTGATGAATCATGGATCTTTCAAAGTATCCAAAAAGTAGAAGCAAGTTACAATGAGCCTGCTGCGTCCAGAAGAAAACAATGGGATGTTCAAATGATACTGTTTTTGTAGTGAAAAAAGCCCTGATTCTGGAGTAAGAGAATCTGTATTTGAATCTGATACTTACAACCTATCTGTTGAGGCAGGTACTTAATCTCCCTTGACCTCCGTTCCCACTCCTATGGTTGGAGGTGCTTGGTCTAGTTCAGGAGTTTATAACTTAGGATCTATTAACAACTTGGACCCCATAGATTTCAGGAGATCTATGAACTTAGATTGGAAAAAAATTACATCTTTATTTTCACTAACTTCTAAGAATCTATAATTCACTAACCTCTACAAGGGACACCCTCTATTTAACTACTATGTATTTATTTACACGCATTAACCTCTAAGGAAATCTAGCATTTTATTCTATTTAAATTTAGAAATTATTCTAAGAAGGGATCCATAAGTTTTGCCAGACTACCCAGTGGTTTCTATGAACTAAAAAAGGCTTAGAAATCCTGGTCTAGATGTCTCCCAAGGTCTCTTCTACCATTAAAGCTGTGATTCTTTCATTCAGAGCTTGAAGAAACCTTACAGATTATCTAATGTACTATTCTTTCTCCCTCTTTTAAAGAGAAGAAAACTGAAGCCCAGACATATGAAATACTCTACCCAAAGTCACACAAGTTTAAAGTCATAAAACCACTCAAATTTAAGTCTCAGGGTCTTTGCAAATCCAAAGCAGGCAACCATTGAACTCCAGAGGAAGACAGCTGAGAAGGAATCTAACAAGTGACTCTGAATCTCTAACTGTTTTGGATGGAGAGGAGCTCTCTCTATCTTCAGTGAGAGCTGACAAAGTGGCAATTGGCCCAGAAATTTTTCAAGCTAGACAGAAGGAATATAGTAAAACATGTGGAAGAACTCCTAAGGGAGGTCATGGAACTACTATCTGCAGAGGTCTTTAAAGTTACATTAGACATGTCTCTATTAGTGATGTGATCCAGCCTGGCAGCAGAAGAATATACTAAGTGGATTGTGGAAATAACTTTCAGCATGAATATACTATGAAAATGAGCTTGCATTTCGAGGAGCACCCATCTCCTAAATCATACACTGCCTCCTCTCTTCTTGTCCCCCCTTTCCCTATTTCAATTTATTCATAAAGTCAAATAGCCCTTAGACACCAGCTCCCCAGGTCTGTAAACTCATTTGTAAACTGCTAGGTGTTTTGTTTGCCCTCACCCTGTATATCCAATTAGTTGCTAAATCATATTTCTACCTCCCCTGTGTTTCTCATATGCCTTCTCTTCACTCACATAGACACCACCTTAGTTCAGGTCCTCATCATCTCTTACCTAGCTATATTGCAAAGGCCCCTCTGCCTTAAAAATCTCACAGCTCCAGACGATCCCACGTAATGTTACCAAAGTGATTTTCCTCAAGGAGATGACCGAATTTATACCCCTTCTCAATCAACTCCAGTAATTGGCTCCCCATCGACTTTAGGATAAAATGTAAACTCTTCTGTTCCACTTTTAATCCCCTTAAGCTGGTCCCAATTTATCATTCCAGATTCATTGGACATTACTCCCCATCTTGTATGATGCAATCCAGACAAACTGGCTTTTTCTCTGTTTCTCATACACTATAGACTCCATCTGCTATCTGGGTACCTTTGTACTGTGCCTGGAAGGTACTCCCATCCTCAACTCTGCCTCCCAGAATACCTCTTCCTTCGAGATGTAGTTCAAGCATTATCTTGTCCATCAAGACTTTTTGGGGTCCTCCAACTATTAGTGCTTGCCCTCTTTACCTTATACAAGGGACACTCTCTATTTAACAGCTATGTGTTTGCATGCATTCTCTTTATATTTCTTGAGTATAAGTTTATTTATGTTATTGTGTTCTCCGTTAAAATGGAAGCCCCTTATTTGAAGGAATCATTCCATTCTTTGGATTTGTAATCCTCAGTACCTAGGACAGTGCTTGCCACATACTAGGAACTTAATAAATGCACAATAACAATAACAATCACTAGCATTTATATAATGCTTTAAGGTCTGCAAAGCACTTTACAAATATTATCTCAGTCTATCCTTGAGACAACCCTAGCAGTTAACAGATGAGGATACTGAGATAAACAGAGGTTAAGTGACTTGCCCAATCACAAAGCTAGTAAGTGTCTCAGGCTGGATTTGAACTCAAGTGTTCCTGACTCCAAGTCCAGTGCTCTATCCACCTCACCATATTGCCATCTCTGATTCCCAACTCCGCTACTTCCTAGTTGTGGGAATGGATTGATCAGTCACAACCTCTCTGAGTCTCAGTTTACTCATATGTAAAAGGCATAGAAGACTCATCCTACTCTACAGCGTTGTTGTACGGAAAGCAATTATTTACCTCAATTCACTATAGACATTTGAGTTATTTTTGTTGTTATTGTTGTTAACATTATTGGCTTCCTCTCAGGCCTCATATAACACTTTGTTTTATACCTCTCTAATGCATTTCTGTAATATTATGCATGATAGCTACCTATGTCTGTGTCATATTCCCATAAAACTCCAAGACAGAAGAGGCCCTATCTTTTCTAATCATTTTATTTCTTCCAAGAGCCTAGTACAATGCTTTATATACAGTAGACACTTAATAAATGCTTTTTAAATTTTATTGATACCTTTTTAATCACTTTTATTTCCAATCATATTTGGCACCTGGACCCTACAAGAAAGCTAACCTTTGTAACCAAAAAAATAAAATAAAATACAAAAGAAAGATTTTTAAAAACAGTTCAGCAAAACTAACCAATACGTCAGCAGAGTCTGACGGTATATGTAATGTTCTAAACCCATAGACTTCTACCTCTGTGGGAAAAATAGGAGGAAGGTAGATTTTTTTCACCTTTTTTCAAAGCTGAACTTATAATTTACACAGCATGTCAGGTTCATTCCTAATAAACATTTGTTCAATGAATCGATGAATAAATTATTATTTTTCCAAAATATAAAAAATAAAGAGAGCAAAATCAGGGAAAGTGGTTGTCATCAGCTTCCCCAAAGGAAATGTTTCTGTCCTGACATGGAATCTTAGAGAAAATTGGATGCTGATTATCTTGTACTCCTCCTAGATAGCCTCAATAGTTTAGGTCCCCCAGCTCTCCTTACGTGACATCACAGGCATTTAGGGTACTCAGAATATTTTCCAAGGCAAATGATGCCTTCCAGTTCGCTCTCCTCCTGCTCACAGGCTGCCAGCTTACTCCTCTTTGGAACCCAGTGTGAGATTTCTTTTCTGTCTGCCCTCCCCCAACTACACACAGCCTTGCTGACAGCTGACTCTTCCTGGGGACTTCTCGGTTGTGTTTGGAAATGTTATTGTGTATTTTTTTTATAGGTCTGTGCGTATGCCCAGTGGCCTCAGAACTCTGCAGGCAAATCTAATAAATAAATAACAGCATTGGGTTGAGCCTGAGTTAAGTCAAAGGATTTTGTTAGGCTAAAGGCAGAGAAAGGAATTTATAGGGGATATCCACAGTAGAAGGAAAGAGACGCCAGGATACAGAGCACTCCATTAGGAAGAAATAGCATTTTCTCACAGATGGGGCATTTCAGTGCAAAGGGGATTTGGAAGCCTCCTCCACTGACTAGTTCCCTGGGCTTAAAATGTAACCTTTTTGTGACTGGGTCTCTATGACATCATTGCTCTGGATCATACCTGAGAATGAAGCAATTACCTGGATGTTTCCAAATACATAAATGCTCTCCATCTCCCTCTAGTTTTCAGCCAGATGTTTGACATCTGTTAACAGAGTCTGTAACTCAGAACCCCTGTATGAAAAACTGAAAAATTAAAACTTGCCTACCTCAAAGAGAGCCCATATAGACTAACAAGAGACTGTTATATCTTCCACCTTTACCTTAAGGCAAACATTCAAGGACCAAGATCATTGATATAAGTAGATAAAAGCAAGATCTTTGGACACAGCCAGAACACAAGCCAGAGGGTGCAGGTTTCTGTAAGAAGGAATCATTTTGTTCTAAACTAAAACAATTCTAACTAAAGTAGGTACATTGCCTTTGTTGGCCTCTGTCTTACCCACCTTCTCATCTAGGACTATTCCTCTATCCTGTGGTTCCCTTCTCTCATTGGTGAGTTCCTCTTCGACCCTCTGCCAGCCACCACCACCCCCATTCCTCTCCCAGCTTTGCTTTTGACTCTCTAGATTTAACCACGATTCTCTTGTGTCGGTATTTCCCTCCCCCATCTCACTTTCCAGTTCCCTTTTGGGTGTTATATTCCCCCGTGAGAAAGTACATGCTTGTAGGACAGGGATTTTCTTTGCTTATATTTCTATTTCCAGTGCTTAGCACAGTGCCTGGCACACAGCAAGAGCTTGATAAATCATTACCACCTATCTTCCCTTCTCCAGGTAGTGCTAACTTAAGAACCAAAACACTTTTGAGGCAATGGAGAAAACACTGGACTCACCTAATGTCACATAAGCAGCAGAATGAAAATCTGAAACCAGACCTTCTGACTCCAAACCCAGTGGAGTAGAGTCCACTTCTATATATATATAAAATCTCAAAGCTTGAAGATGCCTAACAGATCATCTTGTCCAACTCCTTCATTTTACAGAGGAGGAAAGAGAGGCAAAGCGGATTAAGTGACTTGCCCAGGGTCACACAGCGAATAAGTGTCTGAGGCTAGATTTGAACTCAGTTCCTCCTGACTCCAGGGCCAGTGCTCTATCCACCACACCACCTAAATATCTCTCTAACTTGCTGCTACTTTGTTAGTCTTGCCTTGGGCAAGTCACTTCACTGAAAAGAACACTGGATTTGGAAGTCAGAGGATCTAGGTTCAAATCTAAACTCTGCCATTTACTACTTATGTGACCCTCAAAAAGTCACTCAACCCCTCTACATCTTGGTTTTCTCCTTGTAAGAGAGGGAGTTGGACTAAAGTTCCTTTCCAGCCCCAGATTTAGAGTTTATAATCTCCTCATCTGAAAAAAAAAATGGAGATAGTAACAACTTTCCTGCTCTGTAGGGTTGCTATAAAGATAAAGTTAGATCATGCATGTGAAAAGAATATCATAGACTGTAAACCCTACTCAATTATATTTTTTATTTGTATGGTAGAATTTCAGAGGGGCAGCTATGTAAAGCAGTGGATAGAGCCCTGAGCTTGGCAACTCTTCTTGAGTTCAAATCCAGCCTCAGACACTAGCTGTGTGACCCTGGGAAAGTCACTTTACCCTGTTTGCCTCAGTTTCCTCATCTGTAAAATGAGCTGGAGAAGGAAATGGCAAACCATTCCAGTATCTCTGCCAAGAACACCCCATATGGGGTCATGGAGAGTCAGATGTTACTGAAAAGACTGAGTAACAACAAAAGAAACACGGTCACAGAATGTTAGTGCCAAAAAAGTCCTTACAGAAAATCATAAGATTTTAGGTCTCTAATTAGAAGCGATCTCAGCTAAAACAACATACCTCCTCATTTTTCAGGCCCAAGTGGGTTAAATGACTATCCCAAAGTTACACACATAAGAAGCATAGAGATAGGACCTGTACTCAGATCTTCTAACTCCAAAGAAAGGGCTTTTCCCCACTGGTCATCTAGTCCATCTCCTTCCTCCAATTTTATGGATGAAGTTGAGGGACATAGGGTCAGCAGTAGGACTGGGATTATCTTCTGGTTCTTCAGACTCCCAGACCAGCTTTGCTGTTCTTATGGTTATTATTACCTGATGAATTATTAATTCATATTTTAAGTGATCCTGGCCAACATGCATCTTTACAGAGAGAAAGTAGACAGAAAGAGAGAGCCAGACAAAAGAGAAAGAGAAACAGACATTTAGAGGGATGGCGAGGGATTTGGAACTCCAGCTGCAGGCCTACGGCATCATTTACAAGGAGGGGACAATTCAGATAAATAACTTCCCCCCCCCCCCGGGAATGGTGACCTAATCAAGATGTATAATTGCCTGCCTTATCTAAATGAAAGCATCATTTGAGAAATGGTAATGCTTCTCACCGTGGATTCAATTGCTATAGAGTTTTCAATTGCTATGGAGTTTTCAATTGCTATAGAGTTCAGCCACTGAAGGGTAATTATAATGTTTAACAAATATATTCCCTTTAGGGACCTGCTGTTAAAGACCTGACATCCCTTTTTCTCATCCCACCAAATTGTATAGTTTGCAAGACCAACAGGGAGAAAAGCTTTAACTTCTCTGTTGGCACCCTTCTCACCTGCCCAACACAATTATCAGCAGAACGGGTCTTCTTAAAGCAGTTTGGTTATTCCCTGAATCACACTGGATGGTTGCTTTTAGACCTAAGACTGGTAAAGTTAGGAAGGGCATTCTGAAGTCAAGAGGACCTCTGGGCTGAGCTATTATTAATCTATCCCACGAAGTAAGGTTGACTCAAAGACCCAGGCACTACTAAGTATAGATTATGTATTATTATAAGATTTATCTACCATAGAAGTTCAATGATCTTGCCAGTTTCTAGTCATTATTACCACTTCTCAGGCTTCTCAGCATTACCAAGAGCATGGCCTTCAAGATGAAGAAAAAGACAGCAAATGAGGGAGTCCTAAGCAAAGAGGGCAAGGAAGGAACCTTGAGGGTCTAATGCCATCCCCTTAATTTAAAGATGAGGCAAATGAGCTCCAAAGAAGCGAAATGATTTCCCCAAGTTCTTGGAAGTAGTAAATGACAGAGCTGGGATTTGAGCCCAGATCCCCTGCTTCAAATTCAGCATTCTCCCCACTGTACTGTGATGTTTCCACCTATAGTTACCTCATAGTAATATGGGAGCTGTAGTCATCCGAGCTGTTACATCAAAGATGAAGTCAATTATTTCATTCTTCAGAGCCTGAATGTCACAGAAGCAGTTCTATATCAGGCAGAATCACTGATTTTCAAAGCTACTTGCCCCAAACAGAAAAGTGATGAAGATAGGGGATGGACCTGTGATATCCTTGGTCTAGAGAACTCTTAGGCAATGCAACACTCCTACCAATGCAGGTCTGCAGCTTCCTCAAAATTTATAATCTTAGAAACTAGCCTAGAACAGAGGTATCAGACTCCCAGCGGGCAGCATAGCCTGTAAAACTCCTAAATTTGGCCAAAACTAGATTAAAACATAATTAGGGAATATTTAACAAAATAAATAAAAATACAATACTGCTTAGATAAATAAATGTTAATTTATGGTTCTCTAAGCCAATATTTAGGGCAGCTATGTGGCACAGCAACACTAGGCCTACAGTCAGGAAGACCTGAGTTCAAATTTGACCTTAGACACTTCTTAGATATGTGACCCTGGGCAAGTTACTTAACCTTGTTTTCCTCAGTTTCCTCATTTGTAAAATGAGCTGGAGAAGGAAATGGCAAACCATTCCAGTATCTCTGCCAAGAAAACCCCAAATGGGGTCACAAAAAGTTGGACATGACTGAAACAACTGAACAACAAGTCAATATTCAGGGATCCCATATTATTTGAGTTTGACCCCACTGGTCTAGAGTATTCAAGGTCACACAACCAGGATGTGTCAAAGGTGGATCTTGAACACAGGTCTTCCTGGCTTCTATCTACTCCATAAAATTGCATCTTCCTCCAAAAGGAGGAGAATAGAAATGAACTCACTTGGAACTAGAAACCCAAATTCCTTCACTGGTTGCTTCAGAAAATTCTCCTATTTCTGCCCACAGAAATGATGTGATCACAATCTCCCCATAGAATATCCATCTGCTTACAGAGGCCCTCAGTGTACCTCAGTGATGACTGCCTGTTCCAAGGTGCTGATTTTAATCTACAGAGGCCTGGCTACTCCTACTCCCCCTTCTCCCCCAGACACCCTGACCACAATTAGCATCAGCTTGAGAGGAGCTGCTGCTGCTGCTGCTGCTGCTGCTGCTGCGCTCCAGATGTGAATTCCTTAGACATCTTTGAGGAGAGATGGAAAGGAACTAGGAGAGGCAGAAGCTTCCCCGGATGCTGGTTTGCACCCAGCATGGAGTTCTCTACATATGGATTCATTAAACCTTTGCCTATCTGGTGACAGGGTACCTGTGATTCCAAGCATACCTCTGGGAGCTAATAGAACCTCACCTTCCTGATGGTAAAGAGAACAGAAATCAATTCCTGCCACTATTGAGAGTCATATCTCACCAGCTTGTGGAAAAGGATGGGTTTATTTATTTATCCATTTGCTTATCTCCCTAAGAGTGAAGGGTGAATTTCATAAGATAGGAAGAAAGAAGGGCACAATCTATACTGGGGGACATTTGTCAGGACTATAGTGGCCAAGCCACCATCCAGCTATTTGTTCAGAAAGCAAACTTACTCACAAGTCCTCCCTTATCCCATAATTCAGAGAATACTTTTTCCAGCCCACATTAATAAGAAAAAATAATGAAAAATGTGGAGGGGGGAGGAAAGAAAGAGGGTTAGGGTGGGAAGAGAGTGAGCAAGGCAAGGAATTTGCTTAACGGAATCATTTCAGTGCCTCCTTGAACACTTTGATTAAAGCCATGGGACCTAAATCAAAGCCACTGAAAGGAGAAATAAAAAGACGTCTGAGAACAATTTCGTTCATTGGAATTTTTCCTCCTGCATTTTATTATAGGAAGGAGAGGGAAGGAGGAGGGAGAAGAGGAAGAAAGAGTTCTCTTTGGCCCTCCCTTTGATCTTTCAAAGTAAAGAATTTAAAAAAAAAACAAGAGAAGAGAAATCGACACCAATCTTGTTCCTTTTCTTTTCTTCACTTGCATCAATAACTCAACTGGATCTGAAATGAAGCGTGAGCAGCAATGGAGCCAGGGCAGCTGAAAACATGGAAAGCAGAAGCTGAGCCTGCTACAGGAGGAAGTTTTGTAAGGGGCATGGAAAACCCACAAGGCTGCTTGACTTCATGCCTCTACTCATTCCCCTTTTAAGGCAAGAGACTTTTGTTGATGTGGCCAAACAAGACAAAACTGGCGAGATGTCAAGGTTGTATGTGGTGACCCAATGGACTGGCCATAGAACCAAAAACCAGTGTCATTTCCCTCTTTGCATTAAAAAGTTGTGATGCTTATTTAAAAAACAAGGCTAACACAATGATCAAATAAGGAAGATATGGGGCATCAGACCTTCAGGCTGACTGTGCAGCACACAGGTGTTCAGTCCCTACGATGGGTGTTTTTATAGTCCCTTTGGTCCAAAGAGTTCAAAGTGCTGTAGTCACATGGTCAAAGCCCTCTTAATGAGAGTTTATTGAATTTAACTGAAGGCAGAACCACACAAAACTATTCATCTTCTCTCTCCTCTCTCTCTCTCTCCCTCCCTCTCTTTTTCTCTACTGAGGGTAATGCTTTGCCCACTGAAAAGATCCTAAGGGACTGAAGCTAGTGTCTACTCTAGAACAAGGGACATGATAATTCTCTTGAGTTCTTCCCACATCAGACCGCATCTGAAAGCATTTGGTGATCCAGCTACATTGGCCTGTTTACTGCTCATTGCACACAACATGGTATCTCCCCATCCCCTATGCCTGGAATGCTCTCCCTCCTCACTTCAGCTTCTTAGATCTCCTGGCTGCCTCCATGACTCAGCTCAAATACTGCCTTCTGAAGGAAGACTTCCCCAGTACCCTCAGTTGTTAATGCCTTGCTTTCTTAGAGGACCTTCCATTTATTTTCTCTTTCTCTCCCCCTTCCTCCTCCCCTTCCCCCTTTCTCTCTTCCTCTCCCTCCCTCCCTCAGTCTGAGAAAAAGGGTAGATGGAAGACATTTGTGTCTATCTGTGTGTGTATACATGTATATAATTGTCCACATATGACATGTATGTATGCATATATATCTTCTACGTACATAGTTATATACAAGTTGTTTCCCTCATTAGAATACGAGCTTCCTGAGGGAAAGGGCTGGGTTAGTTTTGTTTTTCCTTTGTATTTCCAAAGGCTAGCATAGTATCTGGTAAAGTAAATGCTTAATAAATGCTTGTTGACTGACTGGGTACCATCCTCTAGGAAGGATGATGCAGGAGTTCATCTGGAGTTGAGTGAACAGGGTGATAGATGGACTCGAAATCATGCCATATAAGGATGAGTTGAAGGATCTATGTCTATTTGGCCTAGAGAAGGAAGAACAGGACACCCATCTTCTTCAAGTATTAATAGCAGAGCTTCTTAACCTGGGGTCTTGTGGATAGATTTCAGGAGGTCCTCGAACTTGGATGAATGCATCTTTCTTTCCCTCCTCCCCCACTAACATCTAATTTAAATTTAGCATTTCCTTCCATTATAAATGTAGACAACAAACCATTATTCCAGGAAGGGGTCCACTGGCATTACCAGACTGCCAAAGGAGTCTCTCTCTCTCTCTCTCTCTCTCTCTCTCTCTCACTCACACACACACACACACACACACACACACACACACACACACACACACACACACACACCCTGATTTATAGGGTTATTGTGAAGAAAATGAATTTGAGTGGTTTTCCTTGGCCTAAGAAAGCAGACCTAGGATCCACAGAGGGAAGTTAAAGAGAGGCAGTGTTGGGTTGGATGTAAGGAAAATCTTCCTAAGAAGTGGAGCTGTCCAAAAGATTAACAGGCAGTGATAAGCTCATTTGTTCTAGAGCTGGAAGAGACCCTGGAGGTCATCAAGACTAACCCCCTTATGTTACAGATGAAGATATTAAGGCCCAAAGAAAGTGACTTACCCAAAGTCATGCAGGTAATAAGTAATAGAACTTAGAACTGAACCCAGGTTTTCTGACTCCAAACTCTCTCTCATGCCATGATCAACTAATCAGTCAGTCAATCAACAAGCATTTATTAAGCACTTAAGTTGTATGTCTTTCCAGATCCCCTTAACTGGAGGTCTCCTGGCACAGGGGAGATGAGGAAAGATTGCTGATCAGACATGAGTCAGGCTAAATGACATCCCCACCTTGGCCAGGGTATGATGCTACCGCCTTAAAAGAGAAGATCTCGAGGGAACAGGGTCTGTTCTCATCATCGGGCAGAGAAAAGAAGGCAGGCGTATGCCTGAGGCCACACCGAAGTGGGTATTCACTCTCAATCTAAATCCACTGGCCACTGACCTACTCTGCCAGTCTTGCTTCCTACAAAATGGAGATAAAAATAACCTGACCTCACAAGATTGCTGGGAGACTCAGAGGAGCTAATTTATGGAAAACACTCCACAAAACTAAAAGTGCTACACAAATGTGAGGCTGCTGTTGTTGTTTTTGTTGTTGTCATTGTTGCTGCTGCTGTTGTTATCCCTGTGAGGAGCTAAAAATGTCAGGCAAGAGCTAGCCATCTTGGGTTGATTTAGGGGCAGCAGGGAGCACGTGGAGGCCTCCTTTGGGAGACCAATGAGTCATGTTTCTTTTCCCCTTCTTTTCCCCTTACTTCTGCTCAGGACTTGGCCTTCCTTGGCCCAATCCTGCCCTTGCATCATGCGTGGCAGACTGAAGGCCCTACAGCTTGTGAACAGCAAGCCCGCCGCCTGCCTTGTGTTCATGGAGCATGTGTTTCCTGGGCCAGGACCCAAGAGCACTGGCTTGAAAGAACATACCCACTTATTGGCAGCTATATTTCCCTTGGCAGTGGGGGAATCTGTTCTGATGCTGTTTGGACTGGGTATCTGTGTGTGGGAGGGGAGAGAAGGATGAAGGCCTAGGAAGGCTGCAGAGGGAGGAACCCATTAGCATTGGAGTTGTCATATATTTATACCCAAGACAAACAAAAGATAGCTTCAGGGACACTAGGCTTGCAAATATTGGGCAGAAATGCCTCCTGTCCCCAAAACACACACACACACACACACACACACACACACACACACACACACATACTCAAAGACACACAACTCATTACCTTCCTTTGTTCCATTACAGTTAAGCTGCTGGTGAGATCAAGGTCTAGCATTGAAAGTCCAATATTTAAAGTCCATATTTTTCCTGACGTTAGGGAACAAGGGGGCATAGAGAATTATAGAACTAGAAGAGAACTTGAAGTTGTTGTAGTCCAACCCTCTTAGAGTATGGAAATCAAGGTGAAGCCAGGGCCCACAGAGTGACTTCCCCAGCATCTCCTAACTTCTTAGTAGCAGTGCTAACTAGATCATTAAGTATTCTGATTCTCAGTTCAGAGACTTTTCCACTATACACTAGTATACTACCTCCTTAATACCAACTTGTAGTTAAGAGGGTTAGCTGCTGGACACCCTCCCAATGTATCATTTTCTTCTTCCTTATAGAAATAGGATTGGGGTCTTTGCCCTTTATGCTTTGGACTAAGAGCTGTCCCTAACCCACTCTGATGATTCCTGGTGGGATGGCACCTAAAGCAGCCCAGACAAATAAGCATTTATCTTTTGATGGTAAATATCCATTTCAGAGATTTGCTGGGAGTATCTGAGTGACTGAGCTGGGAATAAAGCCCAGAAGTTATGATCCAGCTTTCTACCATCTTCATCCCATTGTTTATCATCTTCATAAGAATCATGTTCATTGTTATGAACATTGACTGAGCCTGGGGATAATGTCAAGGGGAGGGGGAGATGCAGAATCTTGCCCAAAATGATTACAAAGAAAATTCAGACCTGGTATTTCTGAACATCTGGCCTCCCTAATCATGTTGCTAACCTATCCCATGGTTTTTAGAGTTGGGCGATCTCAAGGTGACAGTGCCTTCCCTTCAAGTTTGATGGTACAGAAATTCAGCCCAGATGATTTGCCTCATGGAAGGATGAGTCTGGATTCATTTAACAGCTCCATCAATAATGTGTCAGGGAAACTTAATAGGGAGTTAATGAAAAACATTGGCTAATAATAACCCTTTGAATCTGTAAGGCAGTCCTTTCTCCAAATGGCTTCATACATATCACTGAACTATGAGAGTAAACATTGTGCAGTGAGGAAAGAATATTAGATTTGAAAACAGGAGAGACCTGGGACAAATTCCTGCCTCCAATGCCTACTGTGTGACAACATGGGTGAGTCGTTTAATCTCTCTTGAGTCTAGTTTTCTTCATCTATAAAATAGATATAATTATAACCATAATATCTACCTCAAGGGATTTGTGATCAAAGGGTTTAATGGATGTAAAGCACTTTGCAAACCTTAAACTGCTTTATAAATGTCAGCTTTACTGACATTATCCCACCAGAAAGCCAAAAGAAGCCAGTAAGAGGTATGGTGGCTATCTGGTTTAGTGAGGGGGGAAAGTGAGGCAGGACAAGGAGGTGGCTGGTGTGAGGACATTGGTGATTGAAGTTCTCATGGTCTAATTCCCAGTTCCATGAGCGCATGGCTAGAAACACAGAGAGTTGGAATTTAGGTTTGACGTCAGGGGAAAAAGTATAAATATATATATATATATATATATAATATATATATATACATATATATATACATATATATACACATATATATATGTATATATATATATATACATATATATATACATATATATATATACATACACACACACACATATATACATACATATATACAAACACATATATATACATGTATATATGTGTATATATATATATATATATACATGCACATATAAATTTTTTACAATTCCAATCCTCTTAGAACAATCCTGTCATTTAAAAAAATGGTAGAAAGCCAATTCTTTAAAACCTGAACTAAAAAAGGTACTTTTTACCTATATGACCTTGGGTAAGTCACTTCCCTGAGCCTAAGTTTCCTTATGCGTAAAATGAGTGGATTGGACTAGTTGGCCTCTCTAGGACCCTTTGGCTGGTTATAAGAATACTTCTTATGCCATAAAGGTGAGCAAACGGATGCAGAGGAAGAAGCAGGGTCAGTGATGCTGAAAAAAAAAACCAAACCAACAACCTGGATCTGTCATCAGCTAGAATCTAGGAGAGTTAATACAAATTCGGTATTGCAGCTTGCTTAAAAGCTTGTTTCCTCCCTTCTCCCCGCAATTTTTCGTTTCCTGGAGAAGTAGGAGGCCAACAGAGAAGGCGACAAAGGAATCAGTCAGTGAAGAGTAAGTTGTGTATGTGGTGGGGAGTGGATAGAGGAAATTATACAAGGCAATAAAGGGACAGCAGGGACGGTGATGAGGAGACTCTAAAGAGGATGGGAAGAGAAGTGACAAAAATGTATTTCTTAATATGTTTCTTTTACCAACCCAGAGTCTCCAATTACCAGACAACAACACTGAATCAGGGTAATGCCTTTTTGACACTCTTGCTGCCGCAGAAGATCACATCTTTGCAGCTGGGAGTGCCAAAACCCATCTGGACTGCTTGACTGCTCATCTCATCTTGGATAAGATGGGAATTACCAACTCCATTTTATTCGTTCCCATGCAACAGAAGACAACCAAGCTTTACCATTTACCAGGACTTCATCTGCCCTGCCTTTCTGCCTTGCAGCCCCTCTCTACCATCACCCTTACCTGACAGCCAACCTAATAAAGTAGCTGAAGGACTCCTAAGTCTAGCCATTGTTTCTAGTAATGAACCCTGAAGACTTCTGGGCTTTTCCATCTGCCTTCCAGCTGAACTTTCTTTTAGGTGTTGTCACCTTCAATTAGAGGGTGAGCTTCGTGAGAACAGGGAATATCTTGCTGTTTGTATTTGCATCATCAGTGTTGAGCTCAATGGCTACCTCGTATTAAGTGCATGACAAATTTTTTCTTCCTTCCCTCCTTTTTTCTTCCTTCCTTTCTCTCTCTTGTCTTTCATACACACACACACAAACGCACACAAACACACACAATCCACCTCAAAGGTGGAGGCTCTTAAGGAAAAAAAAAGAGGTAGACAACAACTGTGAGAAAGAGGAAAGGCATGCAGTAAGAGGAAAACAACAGAAACCACAGGGGCTATTTATGATTTATTCTGGAAGATTTGTTTGGAGAAAGAATTGACATCTCCTGGTTGGACACTAGCAATTGCGTTAAACAAGCTGAGGATGAAGAAAAATTTTATATTATTTATAAATGAAATGTTTGTCCAAGACGGCACAGTTATATAGTTACCGCAACACTGTGATGGCCCAAGTCTTCCAGCAACTAAAAGGCTGCATGGATTTGGGCTATGTGTGTAAGGGGGGAGACTATAGCAAGAGGTCAAACCATGGCAATTAATTGGAGGTGGAACTGAAACAAAAACACTGCGTGAACCCTTTTGTCTGGGAGCAGAGCAAACCAGCCTCGATGCATTGATCACCTATACACTTGCTGGAAATGTGGATCAAGGAAACATCTCCGTATGGGGCCTCTCATGCTTCATCGCTTCAGGTGTGGAGAACAGGCGCAAAAGAGAATGCTGTGCACCAATGATACACTGGATGATGTGTGTGGCGAAAGGAGACATATTGACTCCAACTGCCCAAAGTTAAAAAAGAACACACAGATCCAGAAGAAAGCAGAGGCAGCAGGTGCAAAAAGCATAGACCTCGCTCAGGGGGCGGGTGAACAGAGCCCAAAGGCCCACAGATAAGGGGTGAAAGGAGTTTTAGCAGCAAAGAATGGAAAGGTGAATAGAGGGAACCACAGGAGGTAGAAGAGGGACAATATGGGGGTGGGGGAGGGGTGAGACACATAAAGAAGACAGAGAATCAGAGACGAATGAATGAAAATCAGCAAGACTGAACCTCTATCTGTGAAAGGCACAGCAGAAGCGGCAGCCTGTCCAGATGAAGGCGCAAGCTGGCAAAGGCTGGTTTGTCAAAAGATAGAGGTGGCAGAGAAGGCTAGAAGAAAGACTCTGGGGGTAAATATCATGGGGTTGACCAGGAATTTCCTATGAACTGTAAGACCAAAGGAAAAGGTAGAAGACACAGAGATGTAACAGAATAGAAAAGGAAGTAATTGGGGTGGGGGGGAAGGTGTTAAATAATGTGAAGAGGACAATTGAGAGTAGGGGTCAACCAGCTTAACATCATTATGCAGGGGGAATTGGGATAGCCAAGAAGGGGTAGCAGCAGCATATTTCTTTCCAAGTCCTTTTTTATTTTAAAAGTTAATGAAAGTCAACAAGTAAAGAATAATTCAGGTGGAGAGAAAAGAGAAGACAGTTAATAAACTGATTACATGGGAAGGAATGGGGGAGGGTATAAGAGGGTACAATGAAGAAGAAAAAAGACTGGTCCCCATGCTGACTGCAGCTCTTACTTTCGCCCCCCCCCCACATTCCTGATCTCTCATCCCAGCAGCTCTCACTCAGTTCTGCCTTTCAGGTGACAAATGGAGCAGATGTCTAAACCACATTGAACCTGGTTTGTATTTAGAGTAGAATCAGGGGTACTCCCCCTCCATCTATCCAGAGACCACTACCATACAGCTGTTACTCCTGAGGTAAGTTCTGCTGCCCCATCCTGTCCTACCCTCCTTTCCCTGACATGTGGACCAGGACAGGGTCCTCATGAGCTAGTCTTCTAAGGGAATGACTGAGATGTGTCAATAAACAGCCGCCCCAGCCTCCAGCTCCCCACATGGGCCCTGAACCACCTGACAGACAGGTGAAACCTGTCCTATCATGCTCAAGGACACCAGGTTCCTGTTCTGGGCACAGTGCCCACATCAGTCAGCAATTGCTGACAGGCTTGAGGACCGAACTGAAGGGAATTTGCATGCAAGCATCTGCTGGGATGTCTAAAACATCTGTCAAGGAATGGAATCGGACTCCTGAAATTAGAGGTTCTTAACCTTTTTTGTGTGTCATGAACTTCTCGGGCAGTTTGGTGAAACCTTTGGATCCTTTAACAGAATAATGTTTATAAAGTGCATAAAATAAAATATATATATAGAATTCCCAAGAAAATTGTGTTGAAATACAGTGTCCCAAAAGTCTTAGTGTTGTTTTAAACTACCTTAAAACTGCAGTAATTTTGGAACACCCTTATTCTAAACAGCACAGTGGCCAGCATGAGACCTGTACTGGCCAAAGGCTAGGGAGGGCCCTGAAATGCTAAATTCTGACCTTGGGAAATCATGGCCTATGTTGGGTTTTCATGTTTACTCCTGCTACAGATGCTGTTCCTGAAATACTTCCACCTATTGGCAGGTACCTGTTGGGCCTCCTCTCCCTCCTCCCTCCCCACCCCCAGCTTTACATAGCAACAGCAACAGCAGCAGGGCTCTGCCAGCTTTTCGTTTGGACTTGGAGTTCTAGGCTCTGCCCAGCCTGATAAGGCCTGCAAACCCAAGCCCAGATTCCTTCCTGATAATGAGATGAGGGATTCTTAGGAGCCTCTTTCATTTTGACCAGAGCAGCTCCTTTCAACTCTCGTCTTCCCCTCGGGCAAAATCAGCTGCAGAGGCATCTCTAAGCTGAGCATCCTAAGTCTCCTGTTTGATTTTCAGTCCCTGTAAACCACTGAGGGTCCAGCAACCTGCTAAGATGCAGCATCAGACTGTGCTGATATCACAAGCAGCCTTTCCTGGGCTCCAGAGAACTGACAGGACCATGCACCTCAGGGAAGAACTGAATAGAGAGCTTCCCTTGAGCAAAGTGGGGAGGACAGCATGGGTCAATGTCTCTGGAATCAGGCCTGTGATCAGAAGGACATTTCCAAGGGGGTAATTTGGTTAATTGTTCTGGAGACTCAATTCATGAAAGAAGCTAGAGGGATGAACTGAAAAATGGGGAGGGGAGTGAAAGGGAGAAGGAAGGGATCGAGAGGGAGGACGAAAGAAAAGGAAAGGGAAGAGAAGAAGGAAGAAATGGAAGAGGAAGAGGAGGAGGAGGAGGAGGAGGGGAGGGAGAGGGACAAAGAGACGAGAGAGACAGAGAGAGAGAGCCTATTATTAGCATTGACAACAGGAAAAAGAAATTCCACTCCAGAATCAGCTGGAGAGCAGGCATGTCATTTCTGCCCTGAAACCAGAACTTTGAAAGAGGCATTCATCAAAGCAATGGAATGTTTCATAGGCTTTCTATAAAGGAATTATTTTGGTGCCCAATCTGCCCATTATAGCCCCCTAGGAAGTGTGCACACAAGGGTGACATATGTCATGGTACCATAATAGCAAGAAGAGGGTGTGGTTTCTCTACCTGAATGACTGTGTCCTGTACTAAGTATAAGAGGAACAACGTGGGTGCCTCTGCTTTGTAGACCCCAGCTCCTTTCTATTTCATGGCAGGTGAGTTAACATTTCTTCCAGTGGAACTTTCCCACAGTGAGTCCTCTCTAGGGAAGTGCCCATCACTATTTTACCAAAGATATAAAATGCAAGAGAAGTGGAAGGAAAAAAACAGAAAACTAAAGGACATAGTGGCCTGGAAGGGATTTACTTGTGTACTTATTAGTCTTCCACAACATAGATTTGGGAATTTTCTTAGCCTTGTCTAAGAAGTTTCTGCCTTATCTTCCCATTTTATATTGAGATAATATAATACAATCTCAGCTTTATAAAGAGCTTTCAAAATTAAGGGCTAGTGTAGGAGCAGCTAGGTGGCACAGTGGAAAGAGCACCAGCCCTGGAGTCAGGAGGACATGAGTTCAAATCCAGCCTCAGACCAAACACTTGACACTTACTAGCTGTGTGACCCTGAGCAAATCACTTAACCCCAATTGCCTAAATAAAATAAAATAAAATAAAATAATAATAATAATAATAATAATAATAAAATTAATGGCTAGTGTATGGGGATGTAGATATCCAATCTATGTTTGCAAATAGCTTTCAAAAATCTTCAGACTGTAGAAATAATAATTAGCCAACAACATGTGCATTGCCCCTCCTGACCAATCTCCAGGCTAGCAGTACTCCTTCTGGTCAACCCAACTTTCATCTTCAAGCCCTTTCCCCATAAAGATTAGATGAAACTATGTTTGCAGTTCTTACCTCTTCAGCAAAATTAGCACCTACTTCTCAGGGTGGTTATACTCATTTTACAATTGAGGAATCTGTGGCTAAAAACAGGTTTGAGTGACTTGCCCAAGGTCAGTGATTGAAGTAGCATTTGAACTCAGGTCTTCCTGACTCCAGGCCCAAACATGACTGTCTGGCATGTACTGAGTGTACAAATACAAGCAAGAAAGACAGGCCCTATCCTCAAAGAATTTAAATTATAATGGGAGAAAACAACATACAAAGTGGTCACCAGCAGCATGGAACAGAAATGTCTAAGATGTCTGGGAGGCCTGGGCACAGGCAAGATGGCAGCTAGGTGACCAAGGCGCAGAATCCAAGGTTCCATTGGGAGGTAGATGAGGATGATGGCTAGGAGCAGAAGGTTTGGTGGGAGACTGCTGGCATGTGGGGGAACTGCTGACAATTGGCTACTCCCCCAAGGCCATAGTTACTTATCTCTGGTATATCTAAAGAATAAGCTCGGTCTAGGAAAGAGAATAACCCCAAATGTTATATAATCGTTTATATCATTTATAATCATTATGAAAAATCTGCCAAATCTCAAATCTCTCCTGATGTCCTTCTTTCCTATTCTAAGGCTATATTTTCAAGAATCTAATGCATCTTGCATGAAATAGGCATTTGACATTTATCAGGTTGAATGGAATTGATGCAAAATCCATGCATAATGTGAGATGTCATTTACTGTTGTGTCTTAGAATGAATGATTAGTCCTATTCTGGAGAAAGAGGAAACTGAAGCACTACAACAAGGAACAATAAATCAACCAAGGGCCACAGTAGATCTACAGGAACGTCAGAACTAGAAGGGAGACTTTGAACTTCCCTGTTCAAATCTTTAACCAACAGTTGGGGAGGGGAAAAACGTGTGACTTTTTCAAGGATGTGGGGCAGGGGGCGTAACAATTTTGTCTCAAAGGAAAGCTGTTTAAGTGAAACCTATATAATGTTCAGTCGTGTCTGACTCAGTATTGAAGTGGTTTGCCATTTCCTTCTCCAGCTCATTTTACAGATGAGGAAACTGAGGCAAGCAGGATGAAGTAAGTTTTCCAGGGTCACACAGCTACTAAGTGTCTGAATGCAAAAAGAGAAGTTTTCTTGAATTAGAGTCCTGGCACTCTAGCCACTGCACACCACTTAGCTGCCTCCTAACCTGCATAATGCCATAATCCAAATTAACCTACAATTCTCTTCCAGTTCACCAAAACAGTCACTTTCCACAAGTGCAGGGCAATAGAGGCAATGAGTTTGAACCTCAACGGATAAGTCTCCTTTCTTCAAACAACTCCCTCTCACCATTTTCAGCTTTTAAACGCACAAGATGTGACTTTTCTTCCTACTTATACCAACAGTTATTTCAAAGGCCTAGATAAAGGTCAGGCCAGGCCTTGTATTCTATTTTCCCTCCTTAAATTTCTGAGTTCCTGGAAAATGGTTGTTTGCAAAAGGCTTAAGAAGTCTGATCAATGCTATGACCAGCCAGCCACACTTCCGGGGGACTGATGAGAAAGCAAGCTAACCACCTCCTGACAGAGAGGGTATGAGCTCAGGGTACACAATGAGGCTTATATGTTTAGACATGGCCTTTGCAGGAATTCGGGGGTGAGGAAAGGTGAAATCGTCAACGCCTAACATTCTGCAGGATGTGATACAGCATGGCAATGAGAGAAATCCCCAAGCATGAGCAGCCCTTTTTTTTTTTTCCTTTCTTTCTGTTACCTCCTTCCTTCTCTCCCCTTGGAGGTTATGGGATCAGAGATTTAGAGATGGAAGGGCTGTTGGAGGCAATGGTGAGCAGTGCTCTCATTTTACAGATGAAAAAACATAGGCTGGGAGTGATCATGCTTCATACTCCTATAGAGCCTCTTGGAGTATGAGGTCCAGGACTCTCTTGCCAATGAGTTTCTCTAGTTCCACAGCATTGTGGGATATTGGCAGACTTCTGGAGGGGTCCATTACACATGAACAAATTTGTTAGATTTTCATTCTATATCAGACCCTGACCTGGATACTATTGGAAATACAGGAGAAAAAAAACCCATAAGAAAAGGTCTTTTCTTTGCTGTTCATGTGTCCATTTTAAATAAGTTTCTCTAGGCTACATATAAAAGAATCTAAACTGAGGCTTCACCCTAGTAAAAAGTGAGTATGAAAATAAAGTAGCATTTATTTCAACACAGCACTTTCTCTGCCCAAAGGGCAGGAAAGGGAAGGGTTAAGGTTCAGGATACAAGGTGATTTTTCCAATAGCCCTCCAAGATCTATCCATTTGATGCTATGAAGGTTATAGCAGTTGGAATTATCAGGAAGATTTGAATTCTTCAGTCATTTATCAAAGCGCATCATCTAACAATTAGAGTTTTCCAGAAATGGAATGGGCTGCTTTGGAAATTCCCAATTGTTGTTGTTATTCAGTCATTTCAGTCATGTCTGACTCTTCATATCCTCTTAATGGTTTTTTTTGGCAAAGATATTGGAATGGTTGGCCATGTCCTTCTCCAGCTTATTTTGCAGATGAGGCAACTGAGGAAGACAGGGTGAAGTGACTTGCCCAGGGTCACATAGCTATTAGATGTCTGAGGCTGGATTTGAACTCAGGTCTTTCTGATTCCAGGCCTGGCACTCTACACACTGTGCCAGATAGCTACCCTCTCAATCTTTTTTCTTTCCTTTTTTTTTTTTTGGTGAGGGCAATTGGTGTTAAGTGACTTGCCCAGTGTCACACAGCTACTAAGTGTCATGTGTCTGAGGCCGGATTTGAACTCAGGTCCTCCTGACTCCAGGGCCAGCTCTCTAACCACTGTGACACCTAGCTGCCCCCCATTAGAGGTCTTCAAGAAGCAACTGGACAACCACTTGGCAGGGTATTGCAGGGGGGTTTCCCATCAGGTTGAACCAGAACAGATGATCTCTGAGGTCCCTTCTAATTCTGAGATTCTCTGATTCAGTTATGGATTATCCAGGGTCAATATTCAAATATTTTAAGGTTTTGTTTCTTTTTTTGGAGGGGAGGTTGGCTTCTCCATCACAAGGCAGTACATACTCAAGCCCCTTTCTCCCATGTGCAGGAAGGGTCCGCTGGAAGAATGTAAAGTGATGGGTAACAACAACAAAAGAGAAAAAAATAAGGCTAACTAGGCAGGTAGAACTATGGACAAATTTTAAAACATGAACTACAGTCAAATTTTAAAAATGCATACCTTTGCCCTCTTGAAAAAGAGTCTTATTTAGAAGGACACTCATATTAATGGTGGCATTGGGCCAATCATTTCCCCTGTTGACACCTCAGTTTCCTTATCTGTAAAATTAGGAAGCTGGACTAAAGCATCTTTGAGTTTCCTTCCAACTGTAGAGCCAGGCCCTTTCCAGGTGCCTCCCCTTTCAGATTACTATCCACCCACTCCATATATATCTCATGCACCAAGTTGTTTACATGGTATTCCTCCATTAAAATATACACTCCTTGAGAGTAGGGACCTTTTTTTTTTTTTTTGGCCTTTCTTTGTATCTCCAGTTCTTGGCTTAGCTCCTGGCACATCATAAGCACTTAATAAATGCTTGTTGACTGGCTGACTGAATGGAGGCAAGGGACTGTTGGGCCTCCATTCTGGGATCTTACGATCAGGGCCAAGCCATGGTCATTCCAGATGTACCCACTTTTGGTGAACAGAAAGCTGGCTCGGGAAGGTTAGAGAAACCACAGAGGCAGCTGCAGAGGGTAGATTCAGCATGCAATGGTCATCAATACCTCCTGTAGCAGGAGAAACACACTCACACTCCTTTTTTCTTTTTTTTTTTTCTATTGAAACCCAGATCATATTAGCCCTCAGAAGCCTGGAAACCTTTTGAAGTCATTGTGTGCTCTCACTTTAAAAACAGGCACACAAAAACTGCCAGGTCTTCATTAACAAAGAAAAGCTGTTGGATGGTTCGGGCTATTAATTGCTTTTTGGCTTTTTTTTTTTTCAGTGGTTTTAAATAATGAGGCCGCCCACGGAAATGGAGGGGTGGAGAGGGGAAATACAGTGGCAACAAAAGAGAGGAAACGGGGAAAATGGCAAACTTTCATCTGAGATAAGAAACCCTTGCGGCTCCCATTAGAGTTTCTGCTAGAGCAGGGAGGTCCCCTGGCTTTAATAAAATCTCATTTTCCCTTAAACTCTCCCATGTGGTAAAAGCCCATAGTTTAATGGAGGGGGGAGGAGATGATTCAAACCTTAGACTCGGGTGGCTTAAGGCATTTTCCTGCCCTCCAACCAAGCAACTTGGATAGAATGAGGATACTCCCCATTCTCTCCAGGTACAAGAAAGGAGAGAACTGAAAATGAGTGTGAGCCATTTAATTCAAGCTTTGGCCAAAAAAAAAAAATGGTGGCCAAGCCTCCCATTGACTACTTTCCAAGCAAACCAACTCATTCTGGCCTTGGTTCAACATGGACCAGAGAAGTAACGGATCTCCCCCAAACTTCACAACATGTGGTTTATTTCGGGAGCATCTGCATTTGAAAGCCTCTGTGGCTGGAATCCATGTGGAACTTCCTTAAGGTTCCCATTAGCACTGGGAGATTGTGTTCATTAGGAAATGTTGATCTTGAAGATTTCATCTCTCTTGTCACATGCAATTCTGCATGGGTCTCACTCACAGTTCCGAGAGGATGATCCCATGCCTGGTTAATACCAGTCCACGCACTCCTTCATAAAAATAAACAAATAAATAATCTGAATGTTAAATGCAGAGATGTGAGATGCCAAGGCTGGAGGAATTCGAAGAGAGGGGTTTTCTTAATTAAAAGTCACCAGTGGGTATCAAGATGCATCTGTCAGAAATGTGCAGCAATAAACACTGTGACAGTAGGCCCAACCAGACCAGAAAGCATTGTTTCAAGTTTCAAGACTTGAGTGAGGTCTAGTCTTTCCTTCCACAGGCCAAGAAGAAGCACTGGCTTCAAAATACTGATCTTTGACATTAACCCCCTAACTTCATCTTCATCCCTGATTTTGGCGACCTTGACAACACAATAAACAGCACCTTTTTCGTTTAGTACTAGTTTCTCTGGTTTTCATTTCTCAACAAATATATGTGAAAAGTACCCATAGATAGTACAATTAATTAGGCAAGGATCCTCAAATGACAGAATCTTAAAACTGAATAGGAGCTCAAGAGTTCATTTAGTCCAACCTGTGCCAGAATGACCTAACACATGACAAATTTGTTGACAATTTAAAGACGTGCAACTCCCTATACAATATGCCTCCACTTTTAGGTGAAGGAGAGCTAAAGACTTCAGGTGGTGATACATGCTGCCCCATGCAACCACTTGTCACGGACTGATTCCCACCTCTGGGTAAGACCTCCACAGTGACATACAATCTGTGTTCATGGGAAGGGGTTAGAGAAATCACACGCACTCTAAGTCTTAGGACTTTCCCTTATGTCTCAGGAAACATGGATTTATTTTAATGATAATAATAGCTCACATTTCTCATGTGGCTTTAAATAACACTTTTTGTACCCATCATTTCATTTGAGCTTAGAAACAGCTTTCAGGATGGACAAAGTCCTCCTTAGAATAGATATTGAATGACCCTGTGTCAGTCACAACTTCTCTGACGAGAAGTCTCTAAAATCATTGCATAATAATTTCTCTCTCTACTGCACCAGCAAGCTGCCTACAATGCCCACATCTGCCATCTGATCTAAAGGAAGGAAAGGTCTCCCAGTAGGGTTATAGCCCTTCTCCTGACCCTTCCTGCCCTGGATCTGCCCAATCTTTTTTTTTTTTTTCATTCTGTCTCTGACCCACCCCACTTCCCATCCAGAACTGGTTTTTAGTAAGAGCAGTTCACAAAACCCTACGACCCTTTCCTCAAAGATAAAGATCTACCTCTTCTGAATGAGGTGGTGAAGACTGTGTGTGTCTAAGGGCAAGATCTGACCAGAAGTAGTTATCTTCCCATCTGGAGCTCACAGTGCAAGGCTGGGGACTCTCCCTCCCGTGACTCTAATTGGAAAGCGTTGGTTTTCTCGTCTGTAAAATGAGGGGGTGGTACTAGGCAGGTTTTAAGTTCCTTCCCAGCTCTGAGACTTAGGAAAGGAAACAATAAGGAAGCCAAGATAAAGCCAAGAAAGAATAAAGGAAGGGAGGTGAAAATGAGTCTTCCGCAAAAGCAAGAGAGGGAGTCCTCCATACCTGTGGCCTTCCAATGAAGGGGCTTCTTTCTTTATCCCCATTTCCACTCAGTTCCAGTGCTCTCCCAAATACCTTTTTTTAAAAAGTGGGGCTTTAATAAATGTAGACATATTATATGTGTATATATATATATATATATTATATATATTATATATAGTTTTTAAGACACTGTACAAGCATAATGTGCAGTTGCTGGTAACAGAACTGCAGTTGGTAAGTCATAGGATCTCATATTTTGGGCTGGAAAAGTCTTTGGAAGCGATTTATCCCAACCCCCTCATTTTACTGATGATGAAACTGAGGCTGGGAGAGGTTAAGGTGCTTGCCCAGGGTAACCAAGCTGGTAAATATCTGAGGCAAGATTTGAACCCAGGTGTTCCTGATTCCAGCTATCAGGAAGGGATCTCTTCTCTGACAACTATTTCCCCAGGAACTCTGATCACAGGGAACTAAGGCAGGAAGGGAAAGTCTTTTGGGACAACCTAATCTCAACTTTGGACTAATATCCTTTACGAGTTATTCGGACTTGGGCCACTCCTATCCACTTTGGTCCGAATTTGAGAATAGTTATTCCCAACTATCCTTATAAGGGAAGACAGAAACACAGATAGAGAGCCCAGAGTAACAGACCCTCTCCCTATCCCACCCCCACTCTTCCTTGCCTCTAGCTTTCCAATTCACCCAGACCCCAACTCTTTGTTGCTTCTCTCCCACTTTTCCAGCCAGCCTCACACTCTAGCATGAGAGGCATAGAGTTAATCACTTAGCTTGCTTTCAGTGTGAAGTGCAGAATCCTGCCTTGGGCAATTTTTGCTTATGGAGTAACTTATCTTGCCAGTCTTGCTCTCCCTTCATCAAACGTGAATGTAAGCAAAAAACTCCTTCTCACAGAGAGAGACAGAGAGACAGAGACATAAAGAGAGAGAGACAGAGAGAGAAAGAGATAGAGAGACAGAGGAAGAAACAGAGAGACACACATAGAGACAGAGACAGACAGACACACACAGACAAGAGACAGAGAAAGATGAGAAAGGAGGCAGAGAGAGAGAGAGGAAAAAGGAAAGGGAGATAGAAAACAACCTTTTATACCCTAGATGCTCTAGACTATTAGAGGGCATTCTCTTTCTGGTTTATTTTTTGGTTTCGGTTGTGGGTTTTGTGGAGAGATTTTTTTTTTCAGATGGGGTTGGTAGAGTATCTAGACGTTGGAATTTCTTGGGAAATAAGAGGATAAAAGGTTATCTTATTTTAGAAGATCAAAGTATTTACAGCTGGAAAAGTACACAGGGATCATCCAGACCTATTCCCTAATTTAACTGAGGAGAAAACTGAAGCTCAGACAAAATGACCTGTCCAAGGTCACACAGAGCGTAGGTAACAGATGATTCAGATGCAAGCCTTTTGACTCCAAATCCCAAACTCTTTTTACCATACCACGTTTTGAAAAATTGCAGCACAGTACTCTTCTCTATAGGGACCCTGCTGGCAGAGAACCAGAAGCCAGAAATCAAGTTTCTTTCTCTTTCCAACAAAATTCTCTCAAAGGATGACAAGCTAATTTTTTTAACCTAAATGCACTCTATCTAATTTTCACAGAATCTTGAAGGATGTCATTCATGGAATGTCATTATTTGATAAGTGCAAAGATTTCCAAGCAAGCACAATTTTATTCATGTTTACATTATCCCCACTAAATCAGAAGGGAGCAGAGATTATCTCCACTTTACTAATGAGGAAACTGAGGCAAACATGCTCCCCTACCACTAAATGCATTTTAGTGTGTGACAGACCTAGGAATAGATGTTCTCTCTTTCATCTCCCAACCTAGTGCTCCCAAGTCTCGAGCCCTTTCTACCACACCTTGAATCTTCTCCCATATGTCCCACAGTAGCAGCCTCCACACAAGGTGATTCATCCCTCTCTAATTTGATGGAACACTAGCTTTCTTCCTAATGTGGTGGGATGGGAAGTCAGAGGCCACAGGTTCAAATCCCAACTCAGCTACTTACCACCTATGACTTCCAGGGCAAGTCATGAAACCTACTACACCTCTGTAGGCTCAGGCTCTTCCTGAGGAAGACTAGACTAGCAATCTCTAGAGCTCTTCTCGGTATAAGGTCTCCTCATTAGGACCTACAAGAACCACTCTCTCATATTCCTCGCCTCACTGGAAAAAAAAAAGAAAAAACACTCTTCTAACAAATAAATATAATCAAGCAAATCAAATCCTCACGTTGGCCATATCCTAAAACATGTGCCTCATTCTGAATATTGGTACAGCCCCTCTCCATCATGAGGTAGGCAGAGTTCTTTATCATTGATCCTCTGGAATTATGATTTATCATAGTGCTGTTCACAGTTAAGTCTTTCAGTATTTATTTTACAATAGATCAAGTCACATGCTTTACAGTGAGGGTTCAAAGCTGCTCTTCACAATAAGTGACAGGGGATAACTTTTAAAAGCAGAGCTCAGAGATGTCCTGTCCATACTCTGCTAATAGGAATAGGAAGGGGTAGTGGTGAGGGGAGCTTCTGTCATGACACAGTGTTCTGAATATTAGTTTGTCTCCTTTACACAGATGACTGACTTCCCTTCCTGATGACTTGAGATCAGCAGACAGTGATTCAGGATGACAAAAGAATTGTTCCCACTACTTGCCCACTCCTTGTGAAAGTCATCGGGAGATGTTTTTGGGTGCTGCAGCCAGCTATTGAAAAGTCAGAAATAGAGTATCTGTGTGACCTTGGGGCATTGACTTCAGTTCCCTGGGTGTCAATTCTTTCATCTACAAAATAAAGTGTTGGGTTGATGATGTCTGAGGCCCCTTCAAGATATGGTTGGAGTCTCTGAAATATGCTATTCAGAATGAGATATGCATTTTTTTTTGATATGGCCTATTAGTGAAACTGTTTTGCTTGAGTGTGTATATTTGTTACAAGGATTTTGTTTTTCTTCTTTTGGGGATAGAAAAGGTGGGAGAGAGTGAAAAATAAATGCTTGTTAAGGGAAAATAAAGTTAGAAATTTTTTAAAAAATTATGGTACACAGAAACATAGAGCTCTATGGTTCAGCCCACCATCTTGAAACAAAATGGTAGCTATAGCTAACTAAAGTTTTGAAATGATTAGAGCTTCCATAATTTGTGGCAAATTTCAATGATGCTTAGTATGTGAGTAAAAGCTACAGGCTTATATTATTGAACTGAGTGACATGTAACATTCCCAGAAACAGTAACATAGATGGAGGTGATCAGTCAACAAGAGGTTAAATACCATCCGAGGTCACACAAGACTAGAAAGTTTCCTGATCCCTCACCCAAGAATCTTTATTATCCTATAAATGAAGCAGAAAAGCATGTGATATTCAAGTAAATCCTTCTCTCCATGGGTCATTGCAATTCCAGAGGGAAGGGACCTGGAAGATGATTTCTACTTCAACTCCCTAGGAAATGAAGTGACTTTTACAAGGTCACATGGGCTATCAATAGGGCCAAGACCCAAATCCAGGTCCTTTTGACCTACAAGAAAGTGTTCTTTCTTGTAGCACATCTGGATGACTTCTAGTCATCATCACCAGGTTGTGAGCATTTTGATACAGGTACCAGGCATGCAGCTACGTAACCACAAGTTAACACACACACACACACACACACACACACACACACACACACACACACACACACACACACAATTAGTGCAATGTCCTTTGTGTAAAATAATAGTATTGACTTACTAACTGACTTGAAAGTAGGCTAAAAGTTAGAGTAAATCCAGCCCCAAGTGGGGATTTCAAGAGTAGACATTGGCCCTTCCCTTGAGGCCTCCATGAGCCACTGACAACTTTTTAATGAACCAAAATGCTAAAGAAACAGTCCCTCTCCCTTCCCCTCCCCTTGGACAGTTATTATCTCTTGCCCAACCTTTTCCCCAAGGATAAGCCTCTGGAATTTGCTCCACTTTGGTCACGTGCAAAGGGCAGTTCTAGGTCCCACAGTGATAACAACATGGCATATTTATCCACAGCTTTGTGTCTCAAGAGGTTATTATCATTAGCTATAATCCTGATCAATACTCAGGTGGCCCTGGCCAGTGCTCACTCCTGGAAGCTTTGGGAGGCAGTGCCATGCGTTGAAATGAACACTGTATTTGAAATGAACCCTAAATCTGAAGTAAAAAAATCTGTGTTCAAATCTGGATTCTGCCATTATTATTGGTGAGAATATGTGACCTTGGGCAAAGCATTTCACCCCTGTGCATTTCCTTATCTGTGAAAGGAGGGGATGCTTCTTGTATTTAGGGGTTTTTAACCTAGGTCCATGGACTTGTTTTTAAAAACTATTTTTATAAATGCATTTCAATATAGTTTGCTTTGTAATCCTATGTATTTTAGTGTATGCATTTAAAGACCTTATTCTGGGAAGGGGTCCATAGGATTAACCAGATTGTCAAGGGGCTCCATGACAAAAAAAAAAATGCCACTGACTCCTGAACTAGATCAACTTTGAGGTCCCTTCCAGTTCTAAAATCCTAGGGTTCTTATGATAGGAAACTCTTAAGTGATTTTCAGAGAAACTGAGTGAGCGAAAGAAGATGGCTACCAAATATGGCTGCCCAGCTCCTAGACCTTAGAGACATGTTCTCTGAAGGGATCTCAAAGCACTAACTTGACATGCTCTCATGAAATCTGCTAACATTCTAAGAATGAAAGAAGGAAAATAATATCAATAGCTAAAACTTATTAACACTTGAAGAATGACACATCAGTTTATAGATATATATATATAGATATAGATATATACATAGATATAGATATAGATATAGATATATATATATATATTAATCCACTTGAGGCTCATAATTCAGAGGGCAGGATAGTATAGTGGAAAGGGTGTGGGATTTGTAATGGGTTCAAATCCTAGCTCTAGGACTTACTACCTGTGTCACCCTGAGCAAATCATTTAACCACCTGTGCTGAAGGTTTCAGTCCTTTGTTGTTGTTGTTTTTTCAGTCATTTCTGACTCTTTGTGACCCACTTGTGGTTTTCTTGGCAAAGATCCTGGAGTGCTTTGCCATTTCCTTCTCCAGTTCATTTTACAGATGAGGACACTGAGGCCAACAGGGTTAAATGACTTGCCCAGGGTCATACAGCTAGTAAGTCTCTGAGGCTGGATTTGAACTCATGGAGATTTGTCTTCCTGACTCCAGGCCTGCTGCTCTGTGCACTATGGCACCACCTAGTCCGCCCAAGTTTCCTCGTCCTTAAAATGAAGAAATTGGACAAGAAGGCCCCATGGGATCCCTTGCAGCTCTACCCTAAGGTGCTATCACTGTTAGGTGAATACTAGAGGGGTGATGATCCCATTTTACAGGTGAGTAAACTAAAGGTCGGAGAATGCAATGTACTTATCTGAGGCTACATCACTGAAAAGTGCCAGGGGCAGGATTCAAACCCAAGTTTCTCCTGACCCCAGTTTCTCTCTCTACTCTTCATTCCCACCTGCTTCTTTGTTATTTTGGGGTGGGATGGAAGATACAAGTAGGAAGAGGGTAGGTTACAGATTAAAAAGATCATAAAAATGCCATGAAGAAGTTCTTCACAGGTAGTAATACTTTAGAAGAAAAGAGGTCTAACCTTAAAGGAAGGGATGCTGGTTAGACTTCAGGAAGAACAACCACAATTATAATAAGAGCTCACATTCCTGTAGATTTTAGCTTTGTAAAATACTTCGCTCATTCTAGTTCCTCCTGAGTGGGTGAAGTCACAAATGAGCAACATGGATCAGGTTAAGTTGTAGGGATTTCCTTCCCCAGAGAACACAGAGGGCAGGTCAGGGACTCACACATTGGGAGTGGACTGGAAGCAGTCTCATCTGATAGAAACTGAGAAAAGAGACTGCCTCTCCTACCCTAGGACCCCACGAACTCCACATCCCTGAGGAGGGTCAGAAAAAATGATAATAGCATAAATATGAGTAAACCCAGCAATTACACTAACACTTCCCACACACTAGAATTCACCCTTTGGGGCAAAAAGTAAGGCCAAGCCCGATGGGATCTCAACTAAACTGGAACAAAAAAAAATAACTTTCTTCCAACTCATAATACCACCTGCTCACAGCAGAGGCCAGCTTCTCTTGGGGGAGACTAGAATTTTAACTGAGAGTTAAAATGGGCAGCAGCCAGAGATGACCACGTGGGCACATCCTCCTCTGGGGCCTTGGGCTACGTCCTGCAACATCCCATTCTAGTGAAGGAGCTGTCTGAGCTGTGGGATGCTGGTCAGAATTCTGATCACCTCCCCCCTGCTGCCTTCCCAAGCTGCCTGATGCATCCCACTGATTTTAAATGGAGTTGATCCTAATTCCAGACTTTCAATCAGTTATTCACACTTGTATCTGTTGGCTTGCTTGGGGAGAGAGACAGACAGAGACAGACAGAGACACAGAGCAGGGTGGAGTTACTCACAGGAGACAAATAAATGGGAAAGTAGGAGAAAAAAAAAACCAGGAAGACTTTGTCTCTCTTCTGTATTTAAGATTAGTGCTACAGATGCTTTCAAATCAGTCCCCTGAGTTTGTCCACCCAGACAAAGAAACAGGCAAGAAAAGATTTCCTTCTCCCCCAAAAGCCCTACAAAGAGGACTATGGAGACAGGAAACAATAGAGGCTTAATTCCAAGCATTAGGATGATCCAACCCAGGCCTATGCACACTGACTGCCTTTACAATCTTTGCCTTCGATCCAGAGGCAGGGTAATACACTGAATAGAATGCAGTGAAGATTCAGGGAATGACGTTTCTAATCCTGGCTCTGCCATGAGCTCATTCTAAGATTTTGATCCTCTGATTCTCTCTCTGCCTTAGTCTCAGAGATGTAACTAGGGTAAGGAGGCTGGGACGTTGACCAGAGGGTGACAAATTTACAAGGTGTTGATAAGACCTCTAATGCTTCAACAATGTATAAACAACAAAGCTTAGCACTTATTTGGCATGAATAATTAACTATAATAGGAGGGCCCTCCCCCTCCTCCACTAGAGCCCTTTCTAGCATTGCTAGTGTCTTAGTGTCTTAGTCTCCCCCACTGAAAAGGTACCTGTTCCACACACACAAAAATACACATATACACACATACTTCACTTGAGGGTTGTTTAGTCATTTTCAGTCCCATCCAACTCATTGTGACCCCTTTTGGGGTTTTCTTGGCCAGAGATACTGGAGTGGTTTGCCATTTCCTTCCTCAGATCATTTGACAGATGAGGAAACAGAGGCTGAGTTAAGTGACTTGCCCAGAGTCACAAAGCTAGAAAATGTCCGAGGCCAAATTTGAACTCAGGTATTCCTGAATTCAGTCTCGGCACTCTATCCACTGTGCCACCTAGTTGCCCTGAGGGTTCCTCAACATAAGATCATTCCTCTTTGAAATAGGAGGGCAATCTCAGGTCATTCTCCAGGATCGAAGTAAGGCTGAAACCCAAGCTCTTTCCAGATAGGGATCCACAAACCTTTATTGCAGTCTTTTCCCCAAGGGTGGATGATAAATTTGGGTGACAAGGATGAAGTTTTTTATTTCTTTGGGTTTTTTTTTAAATCAAAACCTAGACTTTGGCAAAGCAGAGACTGCCACTTTATTGCTTCTGTGATTCAAACCCAGTAGGGCAGCTTGGCACGGCATGGGGGTACTCCTGTTGCTATGAAAATGATATACATAGTAAGATTACCATACCTTAGATATTAAAATGATGCTATAGGCATAGGCCCATGAACTGACCTTAAAGGTGCACTGACCCCGGGCCATCTAGGGATGTTGGCCACTAGAACAGTACTGAACAAGAGGGACAGTGGGGAAAGGTGGGGGGGAAGGTATTAGATTCTCATTTTTTCTCTAGCTCTGAAGCAAACAGTCCAAGTAATAGTTCTATGGACTCACCCTTTAGTCCCTCAGGGCAGACAGGCTAGTAAACACTAATGTGTAATCATAAAAAAAAAAAATCATCATAATACCAGGTGCCATTCAATGCGTCCAGTGGGTGTTCCTCAGAGTTCAGAGCGGCTAGCTTTTAAGAGTTGAGGATGAACCCAGAGCACATTCACCTCTATTATAGCCACCAGATTACTGTATTCCCTAGCTAATGTGTCTCCTCGCCCTCATTCATCTTTTATTATATTTCATGTCCTATTGAGCCGGCTCCACTTTAGCCACGGTGAAAGGAGCCAAGGGGTACAGGAGGAACGGTAGGAGTCAGGGCTGTCCAAGTCTTTTTGGCAAGGTTCAGTGACCCCCTTCACCTCTTCCTTTCTTCTCCCTCCTCCCTTCTAACTACTGCTATTGATGAATAGAGAACAGGGCTGAGCCTCTAGCCCATGGGAGACACCATCCTTGCCCTTTTGTAGTTAACATGTCTGGGAGACAAGGCCAGGCAACCCAGACTGAGCTCTTTTATGATAACTGACATTTTATATGGTCCTTAAATGCTTTCAGAGCATTTGGGCCCAAAAAATGCTGTGAAAGGTAGTAGGAGTAGGAGTAGCAGTGATAACAACAACAATAATGATAATGATAATAAACATCACTAATGATAATCACTGCATTTACATAGTGATTTAATGTCTGCAAAACACTTTTGCTGTATTAGGTCACTGGTGACCCCAAACAGCCCCCTGAGGGAGAGATCACAAGTATCACCACACTCATTAGAAGAGAAAACTGAAGGGACAGGTAGGTGGCTCAGTGGATAGAGCACTGGCCCTGAGGTCAGGAGGACCTGAGTTCAAATCCGACCTTAGACCAAACACTTGACACTTACTAGCTGGGTGACCCTGGGTAAGTCACTTAACCCCAATTGCCAAATGAATAGATAGATAGATAGATAGATAGATAGATAGATAGATAGATAGATAGATAGACAGACAGACAGACAGACAGACAGACAGACAGACAGACAGATAGATAGATAGATAGATAGATAGATAGATAGATAGATAGATAGATGAATAAAAGAGAAAATTGAGGCACAGTAAGGGTGAGAGACTTGTTTGTGGTCACAATTTTTTGTCTGTGGCCTTAACTAGTTGGGATGAGATAGACAAACCTTAAGATACCAATGGAGTCTATATCCCCATGGGTTTACCAAGTTTTCTCAAGGCAAAAATTCTACCCTCTAGTGCCTGAAGGAGTGATTAGGTAACCAACTTGGTAGTATAGAAGGAAAAACAACAGATTTAGAGTTAGAGAACCCAGATTGGAAACCTGACTGACACTATGGCAAGTCATTTAACTTCTTTGGGATTCAGTTTCCCGACATGTAAAATATGAAGCTACAAGAAGGCTCTCTGATGTCTCTAGTGAAGGCAAGTCCGTGAACACAGATTAGAACCCAACCATAGTTCATAGAGGCATAGAGGCATAGAAACACTACATGACTTAGCCCAGGTCACAAAGCTAGTGAGGATTTAAACCCAGGTCTTTCTGACCCCCAAGCCTAGGACTTTATTCACCACACTTTCTCTATCATTTATTAGATGAGGAAGTTGAAATAGATTATCTCTAAAGTCCACTCAAGACAGCCGGGTGATGCAGTGGATAGAGTGTGGGCCTGGAGTCAGGAAGACTCATCATCCTCTTGAGTTCAAATCTGGCCTTACTGGCTGTGTGACCCTGGGCAAGTCACTTAACCCTGTTTGCCTCAGTTTCCTCATGTGTAAAATGAGCTGGAGAAGGAAATGGCAAACTACTCCAGTATATTTACCAAGAAAATCCCAAATGGGGTCACAATGAGTCATGACTGAAAAACAACTGAACTGAAAGTTCACTCTGGTTCTAAATCCTATGATAACAGAATGGTAGTAAAAGGCCAAATGAAGGATCTGATAGTAGTCTCTTGGCCACAAGGTAGAAGTTTAAGGGTTTAGAGATATTGCTGGGGTCAAGTTCTGGGTGGTTGCTGGTTAATGCTATCTTCATACTCTTTTACAAGGCTTCATTATTCACAAGGTTTTCTCAGTTTAGTTCATAGCTGGGGAGTAGGCCTGCCAGATTTATTGTCATTTTGGATGGAATCTAGGGTTCCATATGGTCCCAACATACTGAACACAAGCTTCAGTGAGGGAGGAGGTGGTAAGAAAGATGGTGGGTTAAATGAGGTCAATCAGCAGCACTTTGTAGCATTTGAACAGAGCTGGGCCACAGTTCCCAAGATTTGATCAGACAGGCTACAATTCACTTCCTTTCTTCTTCAATTTTGCCCTGATACTTTCAGCAAACTCAATATGAGAAATTTTAATTTTTAAAACATTATAAGTTGGTTATTTAGTCTACAAGCATTTATTAATCATCTGCTGTGTTCAAGCATTGTGCTAAGCCCTGGGTATACAAAGAAAGGCAAAAACCAGTCCCTGCCATCAAGGAATTCATGGTCTAATAGGGGAGACAACATATAGACAACTATGTACAAACAAGTTATAGATAGGAAAAGCTGGAAATAACACCCAAATCGGTTAAGCAATTACAATGTGGCACCGATGAGGATGTGTCATGCATGGTATGCTGTGGAGTAGAAAGAACGCTGACTCTACTTGGGTTAAAATCCCTGATGCTACCTCTGTGACATTCAGCAAGTCACTCAGCCTCCCTGGGCCTTGGTTTACTCATCTGTAAAATGACCTATGTGGCCTGTGAGGTCCCTTCCAACTTCACACCTCTGACCCCACAGTGGGATGTTCAGTATTCTATATCATCCAAGAACCTCTCTGGCCACACTCTGCCTGACTACACCTAGATTCACAGTATCCAGAGTTGTAACAGACCTTAAAGATCATCTTTCCCAGTTAAGGAAACTGAAGCTCAAGGTCACTTAGGTAGCAGAGCCAGGATTCAAACTTGGGTTCTCTGACTCCAAATCCAATGGTCTTTCCAACATATCACACAGACTTTTCCAAAACAGTTGAAGATTTTAAAAAAAAAAAGCATTCCATTGTTCACCAGGGGAATGGCAGCAAGAGGACACATGTGATTTAGTACAATCCCTCCTAAAAAATTCAAAAAGGATCCATGATTTTGTCATCACAGGGAACTCCAGTAGGGAAACTCCATTAAAGCTCAGATTGCAACCCATCTCACATCCAATGGGGAAGTCCTTGGGGAAGCATATAAAGGCTAAGGGACTTGCTCGATGTTGAGTCAAGTCAACAAGCATTTAGTAACCATCTGCTATGTCCAAGGCATTGCACTAAGCCCTGCAGGTATAAAGAAAGGTAAAAACCAGTCCCTGCCCTCAAAGATGGAGGAGATAACATATGAACAACAAGAGACAGACAGGAAAAAAAAGAAAGAAAGAAAATAACAGAAGGAAGGTACTTGCATTAAGGGGACTTGAGACAGACTTCTCGTAGGATGTGAGGTTTTAGCTGGAACTTGAAGGAAGCCAGGAGGCAGAAATGAGAAGAAAGAGAGTTTCAGGTACGAGGGACAGTCAGTGAAAATGCCTGGAGTCAGGAGATGGAGCATCTTGTGTGAGGAACAGCAAGGTAACCAATGACATTGGATCTGACAGTATGAGGAAGGGAATAGGCTTTAAGAAGACTGAAAAGGTAGGAAAGGACTAAGATATAAAGGGCTTTAAAAACAGTGTCAGGGCAGGTGGGTGGCACAGTGGATAGAGCACTGGCCCTGGAGGACCTCAGTTCAAACCCAACCCCAGACATTTAGCAGCTATGTGACCCTGGGAAGTCACTTAACCCCATTGCTTACAAACAAACAAAACAAAAAAACCATCAGCATACAACTAGTAAGTATTTGAGGCAAGATTCAAATGTAGGTCTTCCTGGCTCCAATCCCAGCACTCTATCTGCCACACTATAATGCCTCATAACCTATCCTCACTCATGAACAAACAATAACAACAACTCAAAAGTCATGCTTTATAAAAGCATGATCTTCATATGCAAAGGTGAACACACACACATTTCTAGAACTTTCACTGACTGTAGTAATGAGAATGTCATGATGATTACAAAATCTCAGAATGACCTATGACTCTTCCTCCCATGAAGACCCTGAGGTATGCCTAATCCACACCTATTCACAGCATCCAGCTACACCATCATTATCCTCATAAACAGAAGAGGGAAGTGACTTGTTCAAAGTCTCCCAGCACCTAGAGTTAGAATTGGGACCAAAAGTCAAGGTCCCTACATCTATTCAAGAACTAGTCTCTATTACATGTTTAACAAGAATAGCAAGTAGTACATAATAGACTTGCAGTTTCATGTAGAATCATCTTTTTTTTTCTATTCTACTATGTTATATAAATATTTGTTTTATTTATTAACTTTAGAATAAAATAAATAAAATTTAAAAAATAAATATATGTATTTTACCCTCATGTCCAAAAATGGAATGACATAGGAGATTCAAGATGATAGATGAGACAGCAGTCTCTGACAGATTTTGCTAAGATTCATGGGACCTTTGCTCAGAATTTCTCACCGAACTAAAATTTGTTATGGATGATAAGATAATAACAACTTATATGAGGGAGGGAGAGAGAGGAAAGAGTAGATCTGTGATTTCATTTATGTAAGTATCTCCCAGTAAGCAAACTTTCTCACTTTCATAACTAAAGCAAGTTGGCACCTGCTATGAAACTTGTAGCTGTACATTTATATGGCAAACTATGGGCACTTTGCCTATAACAGCTCTATGAGTGAGATATGGAGAATATTGTCATCACCATTATATAAATTAGGATACTGGAGCTTAGAGTGGTTAAGTAATTTGTCCCAGGCTTATCAAGATAGTAAACATTAGAGCCAGGATTTGAACCCAAGACTTCTCATTCTGGGGTTGGTGAGCTTTCCTTTATACCATGATGTTAAACATATTCACTATACAGATGAGGAGCCAGAAGAGGAAAACCTCTAAGCTTAGACTGAAGAGCATGTAGAATTAATCTAGTTATCATCAGAAAATATTCACTGATCAAAGATCTTGACTCTAACTGTGCTAGGTACTGGGAGTACAAACCAGGGGGCAGTAGTACAAACCAGGTAAGCATTAGAATAAAGGGCTTAGAATAGAGCACCATCTCCCAGGTAGCATTCTAGACTATCCTGTTTGTCTCAGATGACCCCTAAAGTAGACTGAGAGGCAAAGAGAGGCAAAGACTGGAAGGCAGGTTGAGAATTTGCTAGTGAGAAAATTGGATTGCCCTTTCCTGTCTGACCACTCCCATAGACTTCTGGGATCTGGCCAAGTGACTGCAGGTCAGATGCCATGTTGACTGGGGCTGGCCCCTTTCCTGTTATGACTGCACAAGGTCTCACTAACACACAATCCCCATGTGCAGGCCAAAGGAGGATCTGCTCCTATTACACTATTTTTAAATTTTTAATCTTAGTTCCTCTCAGAAGGTGGTTAGGATATAAGGGAATACTGTGTGTGGATAAAGAATATGTGGACTTTGGCCACTGTCTCCAACATTCTGGACTCTATGATCACAACTACTCTCTCCCCCTTGTTTGCTAAATGCATGTTTCATGACTCCAGTGGGGAAAATAATCTCATTTATTCAATCCCACCCCCAAGATATCGAGAGTTCTGAATGGGAAATAAAGCAATAACTTTAGCCTAACTAAAGCGATAACTTTTTAGACTAAAAAGTTAGGTAAATTTAGGAAAAGAATTTGATCCAACTCTTTAGCAGAGCCACAAAGTATCCCTCAGGGCCAAGCTCTGTCCTATGAATGAGAAAGAATAAACCTAGATTCAAAAGGTCTGGGGTCAAATCCTAACTCTGATGCTTACTAGGTATTTGAACCTGGCTAAGTCATTTAGCCTCTTCAAGCCTCATTTTCCCTGCCTGTAAAAAGGTTGTTGTAGGAAATGTATTTTGCTAACCTTGAAGTGTTCCAAATTCATTATTGTTATTATTGTTGTTATCTCATTACCTCTAACAAATTTAGTTGGGTAAGAAATTATCTGAAAAAAGATTCTGTGATTCTTGGCAAAGCACATATAGTATGTGTGTGTGTGTTTGTGTGTATATACATACATACATATATATGTAAATGTATGCATACATATGTACACACATATATACATACATACAGATAGATAGATAGATAGATAGATAGATAGATAGATAGATAGATAGATAGATAGAGAGAGAGATAGATAGACATGCTAGACAGAGCAACAAAGTGATCACCTTGGATCTCTTGGGAGCTGGCCATTCCATTTTAAAACAAAAAGTGAATTCTTGGAGTTCTTGTAGAAAACAAAAGTTCAAAATGGAAGCAGGACTCTGGACTTCTGGATGACTTTAAGCATGGCACTTAATGCCTCAATTATGCCCACTGTTTATAAGGATATGGATGATCTAGAGGGACCCTGTGAAGAAGAGGACTACAATGGAAACATTCTAAGCTCTTAACTGGATAACTCTGAGGTTTTGCAATCATAGCTACAACTGCAATACTTTGTGTTTACCTGCTGTCCTTAGAATAGGAAGATGATGCTTTATAAGACATGAATTTTGAATCCAGTTCTGATACTCACTCACTGTGTGACCTTGAGCAAGTCAGTTAACCTAAATCTCACTTTTCTCATCTGTAACATGGGGCTAAATACTTTTACTATCTTCCTCACAAGGTAGTTGTGAGGATCAGAGATCAATAACATATGTGAAAGCACTTTGCAATCATAAAGCCTTTTATAAGCACAAGCACTATTATATCAGCCAGAGCTAAGATCTTTGAAGACAGGGACTACTTCTTTCTGTGTTTCTATCACCAATGCCTGGCCTAGTGCCTGGGATTTAAAGGAACATTAGTCCTATCGGACCAAAGGATCACAGGATTATACATTTAGAGCTAAAAAGGAACTTCTAGTCTAACTCTTTCATCTTAAAGAAGAGAAACTGAGGCAACTTGCCTAAAGTTTTTGTTGTTGTTAAGTCGTTTCAGTCACATCCAACTCTCATAACCCCATTTTGGGGTTTTCTTGGCAAAGATACAGGAGTGATCTGCCATTTCCTTTTCCAGATCTTTCACAGATGACAAAACTGAGTTAAGTGACTTGCTCAGGGTCACTGAAGCCAGATTTGAACTCACAAAGATGAGTCTTTCTGATTCCCAGTCCAATGCTCTATTGACTGTGCCACCTAGCTGCCTAAGGTTACACAGGTAATAAGGAGCAGAGCCTTTATAAAACAGGTTGATGCAGCACTTTCAAAGAACACAAGAATTTTCTTCATAATCCCATCCAAGGGTATTCTGGTAAATACTTAACCACTGGCTATCCAAAATGTGGAACATAATTCTAAGTTTATTCTTTGTTATTAATGTTTTCTGCATCATTTTCTAAAGTCTAGACCACTGGTGAGAAACTTGTGACTTTGAGGCCACATGTGGCCTTCCAGGTCTTTGGGTGCAGCCTTTTGACTGAGTCCAAGTTGTACAGAACAAATCCTTTTATGAAGGGGATTTGTTTGCTGAAGTTTGGATTCAGTCACAGGGCATCCCTTGAAGACATAGAGGGCCACATGTGGCCTCCAAGCTGCAGGTTCCCCACCCCATCAAGCCCTGAATTATAGGACTTTCCTACCAATTTCTGACATATAAATGCTGACAGTGAAACTTTAACAAACCTGCTATTCAGAACCAGTAGGATCTGTCCCTATAGCACATGCTTGATTCCCATCTCATTGTAAAAACAGAAATACTGAGAATGGAAGTAACTTGGAGAAAGAGGGAGGGAAAAAGAAAGGACAGACCAAGGCTCAATATGAAGACATTCCATGAGATCCAGGTAACTGAGTATCTGAAGGAAAGGAGAGAAGGAAATGGACTGTCTCCTTTACTATGCTCTGCTGTTAGGACCAGGATGACTCTCTGAGTCTAGGAAGCTCTGTAGATTGAGACCTCCCAGTGGAGATAGCTCAACTTCCAAAGCATCCCTACATTCACTCACCAGAGTTCAAATCTAGGTAGCTTGATGGCACTGAAAGTCAAATGTTGAACCTGAAGCCAGGAAGAGCTGAGCTGACATTCTCCCTCAGACACTTATTAGCTGTGTGAGCCTGAGCAAGATATTTAAACTCTCTGAGCCTCAGTTTCTTCACCTGTAAAATGGGGGGATGATCATAATATCTACCTCATAGGATTATTGTGAGGATCAGATCAGATAACATATGTAACATGCTTTGTAAAACTTAAAGCACTGTATAAATGTTATTTATCATCATCATCATCATCATTATAAATTGTGCCCTGAGGAAGAATGGCCAGACACGGTTATAGCATCCTAGTCATCTAACAAGCAACCCTCTTGGGACTGACCTCTTTACCTTGAGAGCAAGGTCAAAGGAGAAGAGAGGAGGGAATCAGGTTAAGCCAACAGTAATGAGAGAGACAAAGCCAGATGGGAGACAGGTAGGCAGTTTATTTAGATCATGTCTGCTTAACTGGTCGGCTGGCTGCTCGGCATTTGATTATCATTCACCAAGGCTTTGACGCCACTCAGCTGGAACCATGTTCCTAATCTGCTCAGCCTAGGCCATTAGGCACTGGCTCAGCTCTGTCTCTGCCATATTGTCAGAGAGCCTGAACCCTCTTCTGAGTCTGCTTTCCTCCACCTCCCAAGACTCGTCTGTTTTGAACTTTGGTTTGGGTCTTACAGGGCAAGGCAGCTTTAATCAGCTTTAATCATTTTCCATAGAAGACCAAAATCAGCAGAGCTCCTTAGTTAAAATGTTGCATCTGTAGACCTAGTGAGGGATGATGGTGATAGCTGGCATGAATTTTTATATATATACATACACACACACACATATACATATACATATACACACATACATATATATATGTTATATATACATATACACACATATCTGCATGTGTAATTGTTTTATATATAATATTTATACATATACAAATATACATGATATATGTATATGTACACATATATGTGTAAAATATCTATAGATACACACATAGATTTATACAGATGTATATATATAATCATTTAAGGTTGGCAAAGTTCTTTGGGATTCTTGTTTATTAATTTTTAACATATCTGATCCTCACAGCAATTCTATGAGTTGTGGGAGTTGGGAAGACTTGACTTCAAGTCCTTGTTGGGTTATAACCTGGCTGGAGGACCTGGGCCACTTAATATCCCAGTGCCTCAAGCAATTCTCTAAGACTATAGATTATGTTACAGAAGCCAATTTGCGTGGATGAAGGGCATTTCCTTACCCAGCTTTCTCTACCAAGATAAAATCATAGATCCAGTTAAAAAAAATTTACTGGATAAACATAAAATTAAAAGACCTAGTGTCAAAACACTTATTTGCAATTAGACCTTGAGTAAGTCATTTAATTTCTCTGAGCTTTATTGTGTGCAAAATGGCACAATAATAACACTTGCCTCATATACAAAAACTTTTCATCATCTGTAAAATGAACACAATAATAATACTTTCCTCATGAATGTACATCCTCTCTTTATGTTCATTGTCCTAAAGGTCAAATGAGGAAATGCTTGTAAAGTACTCTGCAAACTTTAAAGTCTCATATACACGTAAGTCATTATCATACCCATTTAACAGATGAGGAAATAAAGGCTCAGATACTGTAAGTCACACAGGAAGAGAGTATTGGGGTTGTAGTTGTTTGTCCTTTGTTCTTGAAGAGGACCATGACATCAGGAAGATGATGCTATGACATGCAAGTGAACTGGATTTGAATGAGAGAGAGTTGTGCAAAGTCACCAGCCTCACTTTCCCTTCCAGAGCCATCTGGGTCTAATGACAAGATATAGATCAGGGCAACTGGAGATGGCCCTGAATGCAGTGGGAGGCCTTGGCCTTTTTAAGTTTTCACAAACCTCAGTTTGACTGAAGCTAGGTAAGAAATGAGTCAGAGAATGGCTTTTACAATTGCTATTAGAAGGACATGATAGCCCCTTTATTTCAATCTTAACATAAAATTAAAATCAACCTTTAATCTCTATGAGCTCCCTAGTAGGCAATTCCTGGGTCTGCTTACCAAAAATACACAGGACTTCTAAAATCAGTTATCAATGTTTGGAAAATTGTTTTAAGTTTTGTACAATGTTTGCAAAAACACATATTACCTTGTTTGGTTCTTATAGCAACCCCATGAAGTAGGCATTGTTAATAGCATAATCCTCACCTTTTAGATAAGGAAAATGGATCATCAGAAAGGTACAGTAGAAGTGGTAGGAGGGGAAAGGAATAAGGATTTCTATAGTGCCTATTATGTGCCAGGCACTATGCTAAGTGCTTTTTGCAAACATTATCTTATTTGATCCTCACAAAAACCCCACAAGATAGGTGTTGTTATTATGATACTCATTTTACAGATAAATAAAGAAACTAAAGAAGAGGCTAAATGACTTGCTTGGAGTTACCCAGCCAGGAAATCGATCTACAGCAAGATTCAGACTCTGATCTTCCCATATCCAGGTCCAATCATCTATATACTGCTCTACCTAGTCGCCTCTAAGTGACTTCTTCAAGGTCATATGGCTGTTAAGTTTGAGAGATGGAGCTCAAAAGTGTCTTCTGACTCTGGATCTAATGCTCCTTGCACAACACTACTCACGTCAGGAAGGAATGAAGCTCTGGATCCCCAGCGCTCATCACAGAGTCTTTCACACAGCGGGCACTTTGGAAATCCTTGTGAATAGATCAGTTCATCAATCTAGATTGCCACCCTCTACGGGTAGATAAAACATGTCCAATAGCCTTCCCTCTCCTACCAACATGATCTCGTTCCCAAAATCCAACATAACTAACTGCTTTGAAATTGAGGTTGAGTAATAAATGCAGTGCAGATAATGATGACTTTGGGGATTCTCAACGGTGCAGTGGAAAAAGACTAAAAGTAATACCCAGTATCATGGCTCAGGCATGCCAGCTTGAGACTAGAGAATCCCTCCTTTTATAAGAGTCAGAGTCAGGTTTTCAGTTTCCTTACCGTGACACACACACCAAATTTAGGGAGCATTGAAATGGCTGGCCTCCTTTTGTTTTGCACCTTATCTTGTAACACTGTGAATTATGGCCATCTGCATTTGCATCCTATCTCCCCACCAGACCGAAAGCTTCCTAAGGGCAGACACTATGACTTTGGAACAGTTTTTTCTTCCTCCAGCATCTAGCATAGGGTGCTTGCAAAAGGTGGGCATTTGATATTTGTTAAATGAATGTAAACCTATTAGCTGTCTTCTAACATTTGCAGTGTGGCCTTGACACTCTCCATGGGTGGCTCACCTTCCTTTTCGGAAAAGTAGATTGTCACATATCTATCCCTTGCCTTGTGTGCCTCTCTGTACTATAACTGTGAAAACAGCCAGGATCTAGGCTCAAGAAAACCTTGTTAGAACTCTGTCTGCCATAGTGATACCCACTGTGATATCCATAACCATAGATTTTCAGTGGTCACTATGCAGCCTTGGGAGTCTTGAATAGGGGACTGTGCTAGCTAAGCCCTGGATACTGAAGCTATCTAAGAAGAGCTAGCAGCTGAGGGAGCTGGAGGGAAGAGGTTCCCTAGCAGAAGGCTGCAATTCAAGGCATCTCCTCACGCAAGCTGCAGGAGCACCAGTGCCCCACATTCAATCTCCTATAGGTTGCTCCTCTTTAGGAGGGTGAGGCCTGCGACTGGTTCTAGGCAGCAGGAGGGAGGGAGGGAGGGAGGGAGGGAGGGAGAGAGAGAGAACGAGAACAGGATTCGGAGTGAGGAAGATCTGAGTCCAAATCCTGCCTTAGACATATACTTGTTATTTCAGACTTTATTTACTATCTATGCAAGCCTGTCATGCAATGAAATCTATCAAGTCATCCTCATCTGTAAAGTGGGGATAAAATGGGAGGTTGTTGTGAGGATCAAGTGAGGATCAAGTGAGATCAAATACGTAAAACACTTTGTAAACCCTGAAGTCAGAACAGTACATTCCCTCCCCATACTGTGGGTCTTGAGCCGACATCATAGTCTCATGAATAGAACCTTAGAGGTCTTCCTAGGACCTAGGACAAAGTTTCTTTGGTTTTGGCTCTGATGTTGGATAACATTAGAAATCAAGAAAAGGCAATGCAGAAGCTAAACTATGGGCCAGGCAGAAGTCCTCAAGCCTCTTCAAGTCCAAACCTGGTCCTTAATTATCAACCAGTCAGCCCTCTTATGGTTATCGTTGATGTTCAGTTGTTTTCAGTTATATTTGACTCTTTGTGACCCCATCTGGGGTTTTCTTGGCAAAGATACTGGAGTGGTTTGCCATTTCTTTCTCCAGCTCATTTGACAAATGAGGAAACTGAGGCAAACAAGGTTAAGTGACTTTCCCAAGGTCACACAGATAATAAGTGTCTGAGGCTAGTTTTAATTCAGGAAATGAGTCTTTCTGACTCCAGGCCCAGCACTCTAAGCACTGTGCCACCTAGCTTGATTTTTTTTTTCTTAGGAGGGGACTGCTAAGCACTAAGCTACACAAATAGCCTGGGACTGGCTCCCAGGAGACCCGAGTCTGCAACTAGGTAGCACAACCTTGTGTATACTAGGATAAGTTTCAGAATGCCTAGGGAGGAAAAAAAGTAGCTAGATAGGCAACACCTGAGGGGTACCTCTTTATCACTTTCTATAAGACTGGGATATCGGACCAGATGAATTCAAAGATCCCTTCATGCTAAGAGATGAACCCTGGGCAACTCTTTTGACTGATAGGTGGCTGTTCTTTGATATAGTGTTACCTGGAGCATGGGCTGGGAATATAGATGACAATCATAGGATCACAGGCTTGGAGCCTGAAGGGACCTTCAAAGCTTCCAAGTCACATTCTCCACTCCCCAGGTCCATTTTATAAATGAGCAAGCTGCAGCCCAGAGATCGTGGAGTTAGTAAATATCTGATACAGGATTTGAACATAGGTCTCCCTGACTCCAAGTTCAGAGCTCTATCTGTTCTGGCCGGGAAATTCTACAAAGCGTTGATTCGAATCCTGGATCCATTTTCTAGATATGTAACCACAGGCAAGTCATTTCACCTTTAATGGATTCTTGGGAAGGAAGTGTTTTGCAAGGTTTTAAAAATGTTAAGCAAATGTGGGCTGCTGTTGTCTTTGTTATAAATTAGGCTCTTTCTCTGACTTGTAGTGGGACTACTGAATTATAGGATGTTAATTCCCTTTTTGATTCCAGGAACAGAACTATTCAGGCTGGACCCCCCACAATTTCTCTTTAACAACTAACTCCCCCCTTGTGTCTAAGGATACATATATACATACATACATAGAGAAAGTCTTTCTTTCACATGCTCAGCCAGCCCTGTCTGACCTCTCCCAGTCTTCTGGCAACCTGGCTAGCAGCCATCCAGACATCCCCCCCCCCCAAGATCTGGCCAAGACCCTCAAAATGCTAAGGGGGAGGAAAGTGAGAGCAATTGGAGCTGGGGAATAGCTTGGGCTTATGCAAAGCCTCCTTGCTCCATGGAGCCTGTCTATGGGGATGAAGCTGGCTTTCCTCTGAAGTGATGCCTAGGCACTGAGCTGCCTCTTGCCAACCCCCTGGAGACACCCAGACTGAGCTCTGTGCAGATGGTACCAGCAGATGCATGTCCTTAGGAGGACCACCTCCTTCCCAACAAAATCAGGGAGGAGGTAAAAAGGGACTGAGAAAGTGAAAATCCACTGGCCTGGCAAGAAAAAGATTAGAATTCTCAGATGCACTCCCTCACCAGAGTCCTCCATGGTACCTTAGATCAATGATGTCAAACTCAAATAGAAATAGGGCCACTAAACCATATTTAAGCATCCCTAGGCCATATATTGACTTAGAAAACCACAAATTAACATTATCTGTGTTTTATCATATTTTTACTTATTTTGTTAAATAGTTCTCAATTACATTTTAATCAGGTTTAGGTAGAGTGGTAGGCCATATATTGATATCTCTGCTTTAGATCATGGATAGGGGCCTAATATTAGATATTAAAGTCCTACCCCACCCACCCACCCCCATTTTACAGATGAGGAAACTATAGAAAGGTGAAATGATTTACCCAAACTCACAAAACCAAATAGTGGCAGTAACTGGAGCAAAGACTATAGCTGAGCCTGGGTGTATGTATGAAGGTGGGACAGAAGAATCAGTAAGGAAACCCAAAAATCCTCACTCCAAGATTTAATGAAACTGAGGACTCCAGGTAAGATCTTCTACATTTGCCCTATGTCTCCAGTCCTACTTAATAAAGCAGCAACTTGTACTTGCAATATCATCATCACAGATTTGAAACTGGATGGTATCTTAGAGGTCATCTACTCCAAATATCTCATTTTATAGAGAGGAAACTAAGGCCCCAGAGAAAAATCATGCGGCATGCCCAAGTAGCAGAGCCAGAATTTGAACCTAGTTCCTTGGAGTTCAAATTCAACTGCCTTTCCATTGTACCATGCTGCTTTCTTAATAAATAACTTGTATTAATTTTGCAGTTTAAGGTTTACAAAATGATTTGTAGATGGATTCAAATCCCTCCTCCACCTTCTCTACAAGGTTCCCCCCCCCCATCTCATTCTACACCAATAGGTATCCAGAGAACCAGTAGCCTAGGAACTCAGATAGTTAACCCGTGAAGTCCATGCAGCCAAGGGCACCCACATTCCTCATCATATGCAAACTGTGTTCTTTTCAGCAGCTGGGCTGGAAGCTAAGGCAGGCTTAGGCTACGATATTTACAACCTGCCTTTTCTCCATGCCCACAGCAAATAGGTAACAACTGCTGAAGTTGATTAGCAGTCACTGGGGCTATTGATTAGACAACTCCACTTTTCACACTTCCAAATAAAAGCAGAAGTGCCTTAGTAAGTATTCTGATCAAGGCTTAAAGAACATTTGGCTTCAGCAGCTGTTCCCTTGGTTCTTTGAAAACAGGAATGATCTTTGCCCCAAACTGGATTACATGGCATGGAGATTTGCAGAGGCTTAGGCCGGGGGGACCAAGTAGAAGGGGAGGTGAGAGAGAACATTTTACCCAAAGAGAAAGAATGTTGGCAGGACAAACGAAAATGTGAGGTTTCCTCCTACCCAGTGGTCCAGAGGGAAAAGCACTGGATTTGGAGTCAGAGAAACTGGGTTCAAATCCCAGTGCTGTTATTCATGGCCTCTGGGCTTTAGTTTCCTCATTTGTAAAATAAGGCACAAAGGGCTGACCTTCTGATGCTCTTTCCAGTTCTACATTTACAATCATACAGCCTCAGAAGTGGGGAAAGTAAACAAAATTACTGGGACAGGTCTTTGCAAATGCCTTAAGACAGCAAAATCAGATCTCATAGAGAAGAAAGCTCTGGAACACACCACCACCAGGAAGATGAAGAGTAGAAATCTAAATTTGCAAGAAATAAGAAGAGGAAGAGAAAGGGAAGGAAAGGGAAGAGGGGGAAAGAGTAGAAAAGGAAGAGGAAGAGTGGAGAAGGAGAAGGAAGAAGAGGAGGAAGAGGAAAAGGAAGAAGAGGAAAGGAGAAAGAAGGAGAGGAAGAGGAAAGGGATAAGAAAGAAAAGTAGAAGAAGGAAGAAGAGGAAGAAGAAAAGGAGGAGGAGAAGAAACTATGTAAGAAAAGGATGAAGTACATATAATTCCTATTGGCCTATCTGCTTCTGGAATTGTCTCTAAGATGCTAGCATAGGGAAGAAGACCTTACAACCCAATACTTTCATTCACTTACTAAAAGCAGTCATTTCAATCATCTGTACAATAGTCTACCAAATATTAAACTTAAAAAGCAAGAGTAGGATAATGAGTTGTTCCAAGAAAGTTTTTATCTGAACTCCATTAACTAAAAGAGTTGTTATTGATTACAATAATTATTTGGACAAGACCTGTGATTTCATTGGCATAGGGAACTCTTCATGAGGAAGTTCCTCTACCAGTGCAGATCTGTACCTTCTCTACATTCTATAGCCTTGAAGAGTTGTGTAGGGCCACTGAAAGGTCTTAGCTGAATTGCAAATTTCTCTTGGAACAGCCCCTTGAACCAGTAGTCTGCCCTGAGAAAGAGGCAGCTTAGGCCAACAGTAGGCCTTCTATGATGGCTTCCAATCTTCTCACAGATTTGGGGACTTTCTATGTAGGGTATGGAGGGTATGAGTATGAGTAAGGACTTCCTATCTAGGGTATGGAGGGGGAAGGGATCCCTACAGTGGGGGCTGGCTCCACACATTCCTGCTGGTCCAACATCTGGGACAGACAGAAAAGAGGCTGGACATCTGGGCAGTCCCCTGGGGGATACCCAATCATCTCTTTTCAGCATAAAGCTTCCCTCCCCATGGACCCCACCTTAAACTTTACAAATGCTGGAAGATAAAAGTGCTGGAGCCGAGATGAATTGAGGAGGTTTTTAAGAGGCAGTGTTTAACATCAAGATCCCTCTGATGTGAGTAATTGGAATTCTGGTGCGTTTCTGGATTGTTTGTTGAATTATGCATCAGCAACGTCTGTTGCTGCAAAAAGCAGCCACCGTCAATGAGTACTGATCGGAAACCTGCAGGAACAGAGACAGTTGGGTTCACAGTCTGGAAACTGAGATTTGTCTTTGATGACAGTGAACCAGACAAAAAGGGAGAGAAAGAAGGCCTGGGGGTAGTGGGGAGAAAGGGAAAGTGGGAGGCACAGGAGAGAGCAAATCAGAATGCCCTCTTTGCTCAATGCACCCAAAAGCAACGTGCCTGCAAAGAGGAAACCCTGGCAAGAGGTTAGAGTATAAAGTGCTTTGTTTCTCCAGGTGGAAAGTGAAGGAGATGGACTCAATGGCTTGGGAGGCCTCTCCAGTTTTCTAGATCTACCGCCACCTCCTCAGCTCTACGAATTCTAATGATCCTTCTGGCATCTAGCACAGTGTCTAATACATGGGCACTTACACAATGCTTATTGTGCATTTGACATCCTGCTCCAAATCTTAGGATGCTATGAATGAAAAAGAAATATTTGAAATTTTAAGAATAAATAATGAAGAATTACGGGATAGTACTTACCTAACCTATTTCCTCTAACCCAAACATATCCAAACACACCTAAGACCTCGTGTTATTCCATATTATCTCATTAGCATTGACTAATAATTTCAGTGTGAAACCTCAGGGTGTAGGGAGCAGAAATCTAGCTCTGGAGTCAAGAAGTCCTGGGTTCAAGTCTTAGCTCTGAGCTATACTAGCTATATAAATCACTTAATCTCTCAGTGACCCCTGGCAAATCTCTAAAACTGTAAACTGGAGAATAGTTGTCAATCTGCATTTGTAGAGGAAGTAACTTTGCTGGGAGATCACTATACTGATGAAATTACAGATATGGAAACCCCAGCCCCATAATAATAATGACCATAATTATTAGGACTAATTGCTACCAGTAATAATATTTATGATTTTAAATAATTGTTGCTAAAAATACTACTAGTAATAATCATTACTACTAATATTACAGATAATAATTATTACTAGTAATAATTACCACTATAATCAGAAATAATTATTAACACTAATGAGTTCTAGTAATAATTATTAATACAAATAATATTACTGATAATTACTGATAATGTTACTACTAGTGATAATTATTACTAATATTGATATTACTGATAATAATTAGTACTACTAAGAATACTCACTAATAATAATTTATATAGCACACCAAGAATTGCAAAATGTTTTATATACATTATCTCATTCAATCCTCAAAAGCTAACAATTGATATTTAATATTTCAAAAGCCGCTTCCTATTCATTAGCTCATTTTTCCTCATACCAAACAGAACCAGAGTACATGTCTTTTATGCCTGTTGTCACAGGTGAGAGAGCTGAGGCACAGAAAGGATAATCTATCAGCCCAAACTGCTAGTAAATGGAAGCACTTCAAATCAAAGCCAGGTCTGACTCCTATCCCCCCACCTTTGTCCTAGATCATGCTTTATATTAGGATATTAAAGCTGGAAAGAAGCTTAAAGGTCATCTAGTGCAGTCTCTTCCTTTTGTAGGAGACTGAAGTGTATTCCTTCTCCTTCTTAAAGGGTGCTTCGAGATCCTCTGACTCAGCAGCAAAGCCTGTTGCCGATATTATTAATGAAGAGGTCACACACCCTGAATGAATTCACCTGGAGCATCATTTCTGATCCCAAATTCAGCCAATAAAGGGAAAAGATATTTGCCATTTTCCCTCTTGCTAGACTATCTCCTTAGCGAAGCAGTGAGAGTCCTGGCTGGACAGCAGCCAGGAAAGCACAACTGAGAGCAATCTGAAGTCCCTTTGGAAACAATGAAGAGAGAAAGGAGAAATGACCAGAAGTAAGAATGCATATGGCAAGGCTGTTGCAAATTGCCTATATGTTTCCATATTGACTGATAATGATAATTCACATTTCTCTAATGCTTTAAAGTTAATGGAGAATTTTCCTTAAAACCCTATGAAATAAGTGCGAGTATAAGCACCCTCATTTTATGAACAAGGACACAGAGAGAGATTAAGCAATTTGTTCATTGTCACATAACCAGCAAAAGTTAAGGCTGGGACTCAAATGCAGGTTTTCTTCTCCAACATTCTTCTCATTCCACTATTAGTCTTCTATTAGAACCCACTGATCCTAGGTGGCCTTAATGTGAGACCTTTTGCATGCCATGATCACCAATTCAATCTAACTCCAAACTCAGTCCTCACTGGCAGTAACCTCATCCTCTCTATTTATTCATTCCAGGGCAACTGTGAGTCAAAGACATTCTTCCTAGGCTAAACACTGATTTTATAGGTAGGACTCCAGGGAAAGAGGAGAGACCCTTAGCCCAATTATAATTCACTTTAGCAGCATAAAAGGGGATCATTATCATCATCATCATCATTAGCCCCTAGATGCCACCTTCTCACTCCCTGCCAGGCTCAGAACTCGCAAGCAGTAACTAGCGCAGACACTAGGAAGATGCTAAAGATAAATGAAAACCTAATGAACAAAGATGGCCAGACCCAGAATGGTAGGTGTCAGGGAGGAAGGATAAGGAGTTTTCCATATCATTTATCACAATGCCAGATAAAGAACTGCTGCCTCCACCTGACACCTACTTTGGGATCAAAGTGCTAGCATCCCAAGTGGAACAAATTTGAGGTCTTCTCCCCAGTTAGGCTATAGTCCACAGTTGTCTCTAAGTACTTCAAACTATCAATAACTCAGATCCTTGCTACCTGAAGCGTCAAACAATGGCCTCCTGAGAGGATGGGGAACCAGATTAAAATGTATTTGGGAAAAATCTAACAAAATAAATTAAAATACAATAGATCATAAACACTGTTAATATGTAGTTTTCTAAGTCAGTGTGCTGATGGCAGGGAATCTTTCTTTTTTAATTTATTTATTTACTTTTAGTTTTCAACATTCACTTCCATAAGATTTTGAGTTCCAAATTTTCTCCTTATCTCTCCCCTCCGCCCACCTCAAGACAGCATGCAATCTTATATAGGTTCTACATATACACTCATATTGAACCTATTTTCACATTAGTCATGTTGTAAAGAATTAGAACCAATGGGAGAAACCATGAAAAAGAAGAAACAAAAAAAAGAAAAAAAGAGAAAAAAAAGAGATCAAATAATGTGCTTCAATCTGCATTCAGATTCCATAGTTCTTTTTCTGGATGTGGACAGCATTTTCCATTATGTGTCCTTTGGAATTGTCTTGGATCTTTGCATTGCTGAGAGGAGATTAGTCTGTTAAAGTTATTCATCACACAGTGTGGCTGTTACTGTATACAATGTTCTGGTTATATTCACTTCACTCAATATCAGTTCATGCAAGTCTTTCCAGGTTTTTCTGAAGTTTGCCTGCTCATCATTTCTTATAGCAAAATAGTATTCCATTACAATCATATACCACAATTTATGCAGCCATTCCCCAACTGATGGGCATCCCTTCAATTTCCAATTCTTTGCTACCACCAAAAGAGCTGCTATAAATATTTTTGTACATATGGGTCCTTTTCTCATTTTTTTGTGATCTCTGGGATACAGACCTAGAAATGGTATTGCTGGGTGGTAGCACATTTTTGTAGCCCTTTGGGCATAGTTCCAAATTACTGTCTAGAATGGTTGGATCAGTTCACAACTCCACCAACAATGCAATAGTGGTCCAATATTCCCACATCTTCTCCAGCATTTATTATTTTCCTGTTTTGTCATGTTAGGCAATCTGATTGGTATGATATGGTACCTCAGAATTGTTTTGATTTGCATTTCTCTAATCAATAGTAATTTAGAGCACTTTTTTCATATGACTATAGATAGCTTTAATTTCTTGTTCTGAGAACTGCCTGTTCATATCCTTTGACCATTTATCAAGTGGAGAATGACATGTATTCTTATAAATTTGACTCAATTCTCCATATATTTTAGAAATGAGGCCTTTATCAGAGACACTGGTTCTAGAAGTTCTTCCCCAGTTTTCTGCTTCCCTCCTAATAATCTAGGTTACATTGGCTTTGTTTGTGCAAAAATTTTTCAATTTAATGTAATCAAAATTATCCACTTTGCATTTCATAATATTCTCTATCTCAGTTGGTTGTAAATTCTTCCTTCTCCATAAATTTTCTTTTAGGCAATTGGGGTTAAGTGACTTTCCCAGGGTCACACAACTAGTGTCAAGTGTTTGGTCTGAGGCTGGATTTGAACTCAGGTCCTCCTGACTCCAGGGTCAGTGCTCTATCCAGTGTGCCCACCACCTGGCAGCCCCTCTTCTCCATAAATCTGACAGGCAAGCTATACCTTACTCTTCCTGTTTGCTTATAGCATCAGCCTTTGTACCCATTTTGATTTTATTTTGGTATACAGTGTAAGATGTTGGTCTATGCCAGTTTCTGCCATACTCTTTTCCAGTTTTCCCAGTAGTTTGTGTCAAATAGTGAGTTCTTATCCCAGAAGCTGGAGTCTTTGGGTTTATTCAACAGTTGATTACTATAGTCATTGACTACTGTGTCTTGTGTACCCTGTGTTTCTTAGCCAGTACCAAGTAGTTTTGATGATTGCTGCTTTATAATACAATTTAAGATCTGCTATGGCTAGGCCACCTTCCCTAGCATTTCTTTTCATTAATTGCCATGGAACCTTTCACAGGGCTTAGTGGCCCCCTTTCTATTTGGTTTAACATTAAGGCTCTATTTCACAGTTTCTTAACCTGGGTGCCTTGAACTTTGTTGTTGTTTTAAATACTTTGATGACTATATTTTAGTATGATTGGTTTCCTTTGTAATCCTAAGTATTTTATTTTCTGCATTTATAAACCTGATTCTAAGAAATGGTCCATAGGCTCCACTAGACTGCTTAAGGGGTCCATCTCACTCTGTCTGTCTGTCTGTCTGTCTCTCTCTCTCTCACACACACACACACACACACACACACACTCACACTCACAAACCTTTGAGAACTGATAAAAGAATATAATTCTAGTCACAGGATGCATGCACCACCCTGTTTTCAGGCAGTACTTCATCTCAACCAATCTTCCCCAATAGAATTGCCCTGAAGAATGTTTCTAAGAGGAAGATCACAAGTGTACCAGTGTGTGATTTGCATGTGATTGGCATATGGCGATTGGTTCAATTCTGTGCCCAGCTGTCAAAGGAAACAGTACGGTGGTACTGGGGGAAGAGGTTTGGATTCAGGGGCAGTGGACCAAGGTTCAAACCCCTGTCTACTACTAACTACCTGTGTGACCTTAGAAAGTCTCTTAAGGCCTTAGTTTATTCATCTGTAAAATGGGTAGGATGGACAAACTAATTCTCTGACGTTCCCGCCAGCTCTAAGTCTATCAGTTGATCCTGTGATCCTCTCTAGAGGCAATATGAGATAAAAAAAGGAGGTGACACAATCTCTGTGGTAAAGCAGCTTACAATCAAAAGGTCATAGACTTAAACCTGGAAGGGACCTTAGAGGCCATCTAGTTCAATCCCTTTATTTTACAAATGAGAAAAAATGAGGCATAGAGTGGTTATGTGACTTGCCCAGAATCACACAGGAAGCATCTGAGGTGACATTTGCACTGAGGTCTTTTTGGCTTCAAGGTACATGAGTTGTAGGGAGCTGTAGAGAGATGATGTAGGCACATGAAACATTAAGAAAATGAAGTTAAAATGTATAGAAGAGTTGGGAGGGAGGGAGGGAGGGAGGGAGGAAGGAAGGAAGGAAGGAAGGAAGGAAGGAAGGAAGGAAGGAAGGAAGGAAGGAAGGAAGGAAGGAAGGAAGGAAGGAAGGAAGGAGGGAAGGAGGGAAGGAGGGAAGGAGGGAAGGAGGGGAAGGAGAGAGGAAGGAGGAAGGAGGAAGGAAGGAAGGAAGGAAGGAACGAAGGAAGGAAGGAAGGAAGGAAGGAAGGAAGGAAGGAAGGAAGGAAGGAAGGAAGGAAGGAAAGGAAAGGAGAGAGGGAGAGAGGGAGGAAGGGAGGGAGGAAAGAAGGAGGGGAAGAAGGGAAGGGAGGACTCATGGTCAGGGAGCTCTTCCTTTCTTAGGATTTTAGAATTTTCAGACTGGAAGTGACCTTAGAAATTGCCTAGTACTATCTTATCACTTTATTGATGCAGAAGATGAGGTTCATAGAGGCTGTGATTCAGTTCATGCCCTGCCTCTAACACTTCATACCTGTGCTATAATGGACAAGTCATATATCCTTCCTGACCCTCAGTTTCCTCATCTATAAACTAAGAGTATTGAACTAGATGGCCTTTGGGGTCTTCTCCAGGTCTAATGACTTATATGATCCTATGAAGCAAACTCCATTTCTCTGACATTCAAGCCCAATGGTCTCTCTCTACTATTCCATACTGCCTCTTTTCTCTTCTGAGATTAGAGTCCGTCTAGCAATACAAATACAAGATACCATCCCTCCTGCTTCCACGCTGGACTTCACAGCTTTTTCTGCAGCCAGACCATCAGGGTCTGCATGGACACCCCTGAGGTCTACCCCAGGACCCTCTGCGGAATCATTCTGATGTCTCAGGGCATGCTTCTCTTAATTACAAGATGTAGAAAAGACAAGGTCTCAAACAAAAATGTGCATCCTTCATCCCAGTCACATTAGATCTTTCAAAAGTCCTTGTCTACTGAAAAGAAAGGTGCTTCATTTTCCTAAGACCGAATGCTGGAAAAAGACCTTGGAGTTACTATAGTCCAGACACGTCAGTTTTATAAATGAGGAAATGGAAGCCCAGGGATATACAATGACTTGCTCTAAGCAATAAGTGGCAGAACCCCTTGACCATACTGCCCAATCATTTGTACATGAGTCAATTCAGAACTTTATTAATTTGGGCCAAAGGCCACAGCAGAGCTTCTAGGGCAAAGAACAGAACAATGAAATCAGCCATTTATATACAGCACCATTTCCTTCCTGTCTAGAGATGGGGAGCAGCTCCCCAATGCTACTGTCCCCCCTCAAAGTTGTTACACTTCTTAAGGAGGCCAGCCCCCTACACAGCTTTGCAGGGCACCCTGAGCTTACAAACGGCACTAGCCAACATTGGATCAGATTATTTCTCACTTGCAGTATTGTACAAAGGGGGAAAAAATAATGCTGAACATTCTGTTCATGAAAGAAAAAATAGCAGCAGAAAACTGTCACATTGTTTGGTCTATTTTCAATTTCATTCTCAAGCCCTGGAAATATCTGTCTGCACAGGCAGGCCAGGGGAGGACTTCAGTTCCTGACAGATCGGCTTGGCACCAAGTTTCTTAGTGTTGGCCTGAGGGAGGGGTAGCATTCACTGAGTTCACTCGTAGAGAGGGAAAGGGCAGCTTGATGGTTAGGGTGCCAACTGGGCTTCTCCAGCTCTGATATTCTGTGCCAAGATGAAAAAGGAGTATCAACAAGTATTGACTTGAGTGCCTACTGTGCACTTCTGCTGTGTTAATGAGTTATTCTGTACCAGTGCATCAGAGGCTGCATCAGTAGAGGATACCAAGAGGTAGACTATGTTCATGTGCATGTACACATACTCATATATGTACCTCAGATTTCAAATGTGCTACATTGTTTGTTATACTCCCTTTCTGATCTCTCCAATTAGAAGGGAAGCTTTTTGTGGGCACATCTGAAGGACCACCAAAAATATAAAAGAAATGATCCTAAGTCTTAGGATTAAACATGCATGCACACATTCATACATATACAAAGATGTATGAATGTGTTATACATACATGGGAAGCAGCATGACATAGTGAACCGAGAGCCAGTTTGGAAGTAAGGAAGACCTAGGATCAATTCAAGCCTTTTGACACCCACAGACTGTGTGACCCTGGGCAAGTCACTTAACCTCTCACTGCTCTAGGCAACTTTAAGACTACAAATTGAAGAAAAGGTGCCAACCCTCATTGGAATAGGGAGTTTTTCACTAGTACTGCTCCCTATCCCTGTACACACACACACACACACACACACACACATATATACACATATACATATACACTTATATGAGTATATATAATATAATATTATTATAAAAATAACATAAGATATTATAACCAATATATAATATTTATTTGTTATCTATAGAAATATCCCCAAAATATATATGTATATTTACACATATGATTGGGGAGAGCATATATTATATGTAATAATATAATTTTACTATATGTGAATATGCTATATGTAACCATATATACAGAAATGTGCATATGCATACACATGCATATCTATGAGAGAGAGAGAGAGAGAGAGAGAGAGAAGAGAGAGAGAGAGAGAGAGAGAGAGAGAGAGAGAGAGAGAGAGAGAGAGAGAGGGAGAGAGAGGGAGAGAGAGAGAGAGGAGAGAGAGAGAGAGAGAGAGAGAGAGAGAGAAAGAGAGAGAAAGAGAGAGAAAGAAAGAGAAAGAGAAAGAGAGAGAGAGAGAGAAAGAGAGAGAAAGAGAGAGAGAGAGAGAGAGAGAGAGAGAGAGAGAGAGAGAGAGAGAGAGAGTCTCCCCAGATGGATTATAATCTTGAAGTCATGAAGCATGTCTTGTAGTCCCTCTCGCAAAGTTGCACCCTCTAAAATCTTCCATTCTAACTTGGGAGATGAATTACATGTACAGAAGAGAGGCAGTGCAAAGGATTAAAACATGTATTGAATTTGTAATCAAAGAACTTGGGTTCTGATCTCAACTCTTTTACTTACTACTTAATTGACCTGGGGACAGACCATCTCTGAATCTCAGTTCCCTCATTTGTAAAAATGTGGATATTTGACTAAATGATCTTTAGGGTCCTTCCCAGATTTGAATTTATAATTCCATGGAAAACTACATAATCATCAAATTTGTGATTGCCTCTATAATTATTGTTGGATGGATAGTAGAATTCCCAAGTTGGAAGAAACTTCAGAGATGGTCTAGTGCAGAGGTGTCATGCCTACACTCACAATACTTGCAAATGCTCCTGAACAAGATTAAAATGTAATTTGGAAATACGTAACAAAAAAAAAATATAATAGAACATAATGTCAATACATGGTTTTCTGAGGCAATATAGGGCCCCAGGGATCCTTGTGTCCAGTTTAGTGGCTCCCTTTCTATTTCAGTTTAGCAGCACTGATCTAGTGCAACCTCTCTCCAAGTGCAATAATAATTTCCTCTACAACATCTCTGATAAATGTTCATCCATGCTGGGACGCTATGCTAGCTGTGTTACCCCATGACACCAGGTAAGTGTCTCAACCTCTCTATGCCTCAGTTTCTTCATATGGAAAATGGAGGGGTTGGACTAGATGGCCTCTAAGATCCCTTCCATCTCTAAATCTATGATTCTATGAACGTATGACCTTCTATTACAGGGGCCTTATTATCATATCAATGAGCATGAATATTCATCACATCAATATCCATTTCTGTACCATTCTATTGGTAGGGAATACTTTTGATTGAGCTGAATGATTACATAATGAATACAAAGAAAGCTAGAGTGGTCAGGAAAGGGTTCACAGGGGAATGTGACTTAATGAATGATGTCAGGGTTTAGGCAGGAAAGAAATAGGAATTCTAAGGTGGGGGTAAGACAATGAGCAGAGGTTCAGAGCTGAGATTGATGGTGATATGTACAGAGCACAAAGAGGAGGAGGAGACCAGGTAGATTGAAGAGAAAGGGAGATAACACACAGTAGAACAAAGTAGGTTCCCCTCAACTGGGAGAGCAAATTATGTAATGAGATATCATTCTGCCACAAGAAATGATGAAAGAGATAGCCTCGGAGAAACCTGGCGAGACTTGTATGAACTGATGCAGGGTGAAGTGAGGAGAACCAGGAGAACAATGAAGACAGTAAGAACAACATTGTAAAGACAAACAACTTTGAATGATTTATGAACTCTCATCAGAGCAGTGACTAACCATGATTCCAGAAGACTGCATATGAAGCATGCTGCCCACCTCCAGACAGAGAGGTGATTAACTCAAGATGCAGAATGAGATCTCCTCCTCCTCCTCCTCCTTCTCCACCACCACCTTTTTCCATTGGAGGAGGGGGAGAAGATGAAAGGGAGACAAAATACGTGCTTGGCAATTTAAAAAATTCAAATTAAAAAAGATAAGATTGGACAGAACTTTGTGGCAAAACTTACTAGAGAGAAGCTAAGGCTGGTTCCTGCTTTCAGAAAGAACGTTGGACAGTGTTTTAGCCCTTGTCTCTCTCATCATTCGGTTCAAGTTTCCACTTCAGAGACTAAAGAACAGTAACAAGTAACAAAGTAGCTCTGTAAGCACCCTTGGACTTTCTCAGGTTCCCCAAAGCCTGGAGAAGATCCAGAAAATGACAACAGTAGTGACAATCAGATCAGAGGATTTTGAGCTGGAAAGAGCCTTAAAGACCCTGTAGTCCACTCCTCATTTTATAGATGAGGAAACTGAGATGTTACATGACTTAACATAGAACACAAGGCAATAAGTAGCAGAGAGTGGATTGGAACCCACTTTTCCTAATGCTGAATATCATGGGCTTTTCATTCTACCCCGAGGATTAGAAAATAGAGTGTCCACCCTTTTACAGTAATACCTCCACTTCCTGAGTTCTACTATCTAGCAAACTCATCCAATCAAGAACTGGGAGATAAGAAAAATGGTCTCCAAACCACCAAAGTAGATGTGAATTCCACTTACTAAAATACATACCTTCCCTCTGGCCTTCATTCAGAGCCTATTTACTCTTCATTTTGACACAATTCAAACACCCTTCTGCATCTAGTTTTAAGGCCATGCAGTACAGTGGCAAGTTAAAGCTAGAGTTAAGAAAGAGCTGGGGGAGGGGAGAAGGGCAGACCAATTAGCAATTTGATTTAATCACTTCACCACTCTAGACTCCAGTCTCTTCATCCAACACAGGGATCATACTTGTGGTATATATAATACCACACAGGGCAAATACAGAACATAAAGGTTAAATGACAGAACACATGTAAAATTCTTCACAAACCTTAGATCACTATATAAATGACAGCTATTGTTATTATTCTGCGCACATCAAAAATTAGAAAAAGTAAATGAGAATTGGGGAGAGGGGCTGCTAGAAGCAGGCATGCTGACAGCAGTGAGAAATGACAACTGACAGCCTGACAGCAACAAAGGAGACAGAGAAACTATAAAAAGTAACTTGGAAAATATACCTAACACCAGGAGGGCATCTTTAGAGGGATTGGGAGGCTTCCATGGAAATTTTTCAGATGCTCATCTACAAGTTTTCAAAGTGGGGAGCCCTTCTTTTCCTTTCCCTTCTCTCTAAATCCACTTGCAATCTGCAATCAGCTGAATGGCCCAGTGGATAGAGTTCTGGGCCTAGAGTCTGGAAGACCTGAGTTCAAATCCAGCCTCAGACAATGTGACAGTGGGCAAGTCATTTAACCTGTCTGCCTCAATTTCCTCAACTGTAAAGTGGGCATAATAATAGCAGCTACCTCCCAGGGCTGATGTGAGAATTTCTATAGAAGCACTATAGAAATGTTAGCTATTGTTTATTATTATTATTACATGCATTCATATGTGACTATAAACATTCCAATATACAAGGATGAAGGTCATTGAACAAATCTTTTGGACTTCCATAATATTTTAAAGATTTTATGGTTAGCATCACCTAAACCAGTTTCTGGTTTCTTGCATGCTTTCAGATATCCCTTTTGGGATATATAAAGCCTCTCTCAGCCTGGTCAACCTCAGTAGCAAACTAAGGAAAATGACCAATGAGGAGAACTAGTCAAGGACTCCCCAAGGCTTACAAACAGTGGGGGGAAAGGAACCCGTTCATGTGTGGTTCCTAATTCCTTTGGGTTCTCTCCCATAAAATTGTCTTAGGTGTAAGGCTAATCATCGACTCATGACTCCTCCTTGGGCTACTACAGGGCTCAGACTGCTGAACAGGCTGGTGAATATTCAGTCTCCTGGCTGACTGTTAAAGAGAGCTTTCACAGTGGGGGCTCATGTATCATAATAGTAGGCTCCTTGAGATTGAGGGGGAGTACTGCCTGGGAACGCAGTCTGCAAAAGAGTAAGTGCCAAGCTAGGGAGGTACCCTACAGGGGCTAAATACATCACAAAATAAGTAAATAAAACCAAAAAAAGGAACCAAACATAATTTGAGGGGAATAAAAACATTAGCAACCATGGGCCTAGGTGTACAAATGCCTATAGTATTATCACTGTGGTGACAACTCCAGTGCAGTGTAGCATGTTGTTTAGATGAGGCTGTAGCCCAAGAACACACTTCAAAAGCTAAAACTACTTAAATTGCCATGGGAAATTCTAAGTGGTATCTCAACTGCATTGATTAGCCATGCTGGACCGAAACAGGGTGCCATTCAACACCTGGCATGTCCAGAGGCCAATGAGTGCAGGATGGCTCTTACTGGCTTGTGCTGCTATATATGATGGAAGGAAGGAAGGAAGGAAGGAAGGAAGGAAGGAAGGAAGGAAGGAAGGAAGGAAGGAAGGAAGGAAGGAAGGAAGGAAGGAAGGAAGGAAGGAAGGAAGGAAGGAAGGGAGGAGGGAAGGAGGGAGGAGAGAAAGAAGGAAGGAAGGAAGGAAGGAAGGAAGGAAGGAAGGAAGGAAGGAAGGAAGGAAGGAAGGAAGGAAGGAAGGAAGGAAGGAAGGAAGGGAAGGAGGGAGGGAGAGAGGGAAGGAGGAAGGAAGGAAGGGAAGGAGGAAGGGAGGGAGAGAGGGAAGGAGGTAGGAGAGAAAGAAGGAAGGAAGGAAGGAAGGAAGGAAGGAAGGAAGGGGAAGGAAGAAGGAAGGAAGGGAAGGAGGAGGGAGAGAGGGAAGGGAGGAAGGAAGGGAAGGAAGGAAGGAGGAAGGAGGGAGAGAGGAAAGGAGGGAGGAGAGAAAGAAGGAAGGAAGAAGGAAGGAAGGAAGGAAGGAAGGAAGGAAGGAAGGAAGGAAGGAAGGAAGGAAGGGAAGGAGGGAGGGAGAGAGGGAAGGAAGGAAGGAAGGAAGGGAAGGAGGAAGGGAGGAGAGAGGGAAGGAGGGAGGAGAGAAAGAAGGAAGGAAGGAAAGAAGGAAGGAAGGAAGGAAGGAAGAAGGAAGGAAGGAAGGAAGGAAGGAAGGAAGGAAAGAAGGAAGGAAGGAAGGGAAGGAGGGAGGGAGAGAGGGAAGGAGGAAGGAAGGAAGGAAGGGAAGGAGGAAGGGAGGGAGAGAGGGAAGGAGGGAGGAGAGAAAGAAGGAAGGAGGAAGGAAGGAAGGAAGGAAGGAAGGAAGGAAGGAAGGAAGGAAGGAAGGAAGGAAGGAAGGAAGTTCATATATGATATAGTGATGACTTAGGATAATAGAATTACCGAGTTAGAACTGAAAAGGACCTTAGAAGCCATCTAGTCTAACCACATTATTTTATAGATGAGGAAACTGAGGTGCCCAGAGAGGTCACACTGTGGTAGAACTGGGATTTAAAAGCAGCTTCCTGTGTCTCTAAATCCAGTGTACACTGCGCCCGCTGCCTCCAGTGAGATCACTAAGGTTTGCCTTTCAGTATTTCAATGCCTCTGAGATTTCACCAGTACAGGCAGACCCTCCATAGGTATCCACTTCTCATCCTGCTCAATTCTTATCTTATGTTTCCTTTATCTAAATATTTTGATACATGAATAATAGCATCAAAATAAATTTGGTTTTATATTTTGTTCCCTAATAATTGTTATGCAATGACATGTTCATACCCATAAAACATACTGGCTCTGTGTAGAGATAGTCAGAGATTACTTAGTAGCAACTAGCTTCTATGATAAAACACCAGCTGAGCCTAATATTAACTGCCAGCAACCCAGCTCACAGCTGGCCCTAGCTTTTTGTAAGGAAGGAGGGGCTCTGTTATCTCACCCCACCTCTACCGGTGCCTTTATGGCTGTCCTTGACTCATTCACTCCATCTTTTTGGTGATTCCTCTTAACCCACCTTTGAAAAATGCAGGTGTAGAATAGCCCATAAAACACAGTCAAAGACAAACACCAACAAGCCTTAGCTGGGCCAGCATGCCACTGTATCTAGGTTTAATAATGGCATTCCCATCACTTCTGGAGATGGCCCTGAGCCTGTTCTCACAGCTGGCTGCAGTTTCACTTGGACCCTGGCTGCTAAGGTCTCGACAGCTGACTGTGCTGGCTGTCAAGGCATGGACTGAGCTTGCTGCCTGCCTCTAGCCAGCCTCCTACGTGGCAGCAAGGGTAAGTCTTTACCTCTGTGTCCTTGCTATGAAGGACTCAACATGAGATACTTACCTGGAAGGGCCCATGACTTGCCATGACTTAGGATAATAGGATCACCAAGTTAGAGCTAAAAGGGATTTTAGAAGCCATCTAGTCTAACCACAATATTCTATACCACGTGGTCAGGCAGTGAGGCATTAAGCAATACTAGAATCCAAGAATTTTGTGTATCCTATCCACAAAGCGCTAATGTAAATAAAGAGTAATGGGAGCTTTGGAAGTCATGTAGGAGTTCAGCCCCCTGATCTGTCCACCCTTCTTGTCCTCCTTCCCCCTTGCACTGTATTCACACGTAACTTCTTGCCGTATTCACACGTAACTCTCTATTTCTGGAATTTTGCATTGGCCATCCCCCAAGTCTAGAACAGTCTTACTGTTCAGCTCTGACTCCTGGCTTCCTTCAAGACTGGGCTCAAATCCCAACTTCCGTAGGAATCTCCCTCCCTTCCCTCTGACATGCCCTTCCATTTATACAGCATATATCTAGTATGTACAACATTATTTGAATATTGTCTTCCCCATTAGAATGTGAGCTCCTTGAGGGCAGGGCCTTTTTTTTTTTGCCTTTCTTTGGACCTCCCTCCACCAATATTTAGCACAGTGCCTGGGCACATAGTAAAATGCTTAATAAATGTTTGTTGAATGACTGACTGATGGAACCCAGTTGGGAACCCAGGTCCTCTGATGCTAAATCCAGCATTCATTCCACTGGAATATCCTGTTTTTCTAACACCAGCAAGTTCCTTTATTAATGGGGTGGGGTAGAAAAGGTGATAATAGTCCATTTGATTTGAACATATCAAGGGGAGGCAGAGTCATAACTTGTTGCATTTGGGGGAAGTGGCTGAAGTAGAAGAGAGAGAAAGATTTAAAGGGAGAGGTCACGAGCTACCTACTGAAAGGGATAGTATATCCCAAGATGCCACTGAAGGACTGGCTGCCACTAAGAATAAGGAAGGGGAACTGTGGGCATGGCTAGTAGCGGGGAAGAAGTACATCTCAGAGGAGGCCAGAACCTGGATATCGGGGGTGAGGAGTGAGGCCAAGTAAGAGAGGAATTAGGGTATGGTGGAAATTCGGGTACGGTACTTTCCATGCCCTCTAAATTTCCCAGATGCAGAAGAGAGGATGTATGTCCCAGGTCAAGGTCAGTGACCTGACCAGGAAGGGTTGGGCAAGGGAGAATCTGGGAGGGAAAGAGCATACACCCTCCATAGTACCATCAGTAACCTCTAAATTTTGTGCCCTGTGGAGAGACCCTATAGCCTTATCCTGGTTACGTCTATAGAAGGAAGTATTTTCATTATCTCCTAACTTATCTTGGGTTTCAACTAGTCATTCAACTAGTTATTTTTGTCCTCTTTTTCTCTTCCTTGTAAGTATTATTAACTAATCCACATTGAGCAATGGTCACATCTCTTGTGTGAACCTATGCTTTTATTCAATCTAGCTAAAAAAAAAAGAAAAGAAAAGAAAGGGAAAAGAAAACCCTCCTACTAAGTCCTACTGATATCTTTTCCAAGATGTAAAGATCATCTTCATCCCCAAGTACAAATTAGCAAAGGAAAACTAAAGTGGGTAAGGGAGGTTTAAAGATGGAAAAGGGGGTTGGGGCATCTAGGTGGTACAGTGGATAGAACACCAGCCCTGGAGTCAGGAGGACCCAAGTTCAAATCTGGCCTCAGACACATAACACTTACTAGTTGTATGACTCTGGGCAAGTCACTTAATCCCAATTGCCTCACCAAAAAAAAAAAAAAAGATGGAAAAGGGGGGCCTCTATTAAAGTTGAGCAAATATTTGGGCTGGAGAGGGGAAGGCTGGGGACAGGGGCATTGGAATAGTAGCTTCTGGGTATCATCAATCTTTAATTTCTAGTTAGGAGCATTGGCTAGGTCAGGTGATACGTTATAGTCTTGTGTGGTTTTTCAGACACAAAACGTAAATCATCTCCCCTTTCACTTATTACTAATCTTTTTTTTTCCCCTTGCCATGTCAGCTGAATTCCAGAATTGGCTTGGGTTTAAATGGAGACTTTTGTTGCTTTCTGGCCTTATCTACTCTCTCTCTTCTCAGGACCTTCTCCCTCCCTTCAAGGAGGCTGCGGCTTCAACACTGGCCAGCAGGCTCTGAAATGCTGGCTTACTGTTTGAAGCTAGGCTCCTGGCCAAGTCTGTGTGGGCTGGGTTGGGAGCGTGTGGAGGGGGAAGGTTGGGAAAGAGCGAGGTTTCTGGTCTACCAAAAGGAGGAAAAGGAACAGTCAGCTCCCAAGCAGGGCCCCTTTGGGCATTTCCCATTCCCGGAAAACTGCCTCCCCATTTCAAAAGTAGTCATGGGAGTCTGTCACAAACCCTCACTTTCCCCCCAAAGGGGACCAACTCATCAAGTAGGACCATCTGGGGAGGATTAATTAGAGCCATACATAGGGTGAGGATGAGTGTCCTGGCAAGAGACAGCTGCCAATGGAACTGATCTGTGGCAGCTGTGGTTTGGAAGAGAGACTGCTGGAGTGGGAGTTCAGGAGACCTACACGCCAGTCTCAGCTCTGCCACTGAGTCATTGGCTATGCAAGCCTATGATTCCCTGAAACTGTTTTTATTGATATCTTTGTCTTGACATTACAGTTATTTCTCAGTATAACCTCTTCCTGCCCTTCACTCATTAGGAACGAACCATCCTTAGCAAAAAAAAAAAAAAAAAGGCAGTTAGACAAAAACAACCAATAATACACTGACCCCATGTGACAATGTTTCCAATATTCTGCTCCCATAGTACCCTACCTCTCTACCAAGAAGAGGAAGGCCTTATTTCTCTTCTTCTGATCTTGTGACTATTTTTATGAATTGTAAGTAGGCATATGAACAGGGATGTGCTGGAGTCAGCTTATATTTGTTCCAGAGGGTCAGTTGTTAACTTTTTAGTATTATACTTCTGAAATCCACAAAGGGCTGCCAATCAGGGCTTGATTTATTGTTTTCTTGATTTGTAGACTTAATAAAGGGATGGGAAAAATGTTAACAACATAGACTAAACTTAAGGGTGTGTCACACATTTTCAGGGAGCCTGTTGTTAAACAGTTACCGGTACACCCTTGAGTTTCATTACCCTATGAAAGAGCTAAGAAGTGAGAGTTTATAGTCATAGACTGTTAGAACTAGAAGAAAATTTAAAGATCAAATATTACACTAGCTGTGTGAACCTGAGCAAGTCACTTAACCCCATTGCCTAGCCAAAAAACAACCAAGTTATCACACACACACACACACACACAAAACCATTTTAAGGACAAAAAACTAGGGCCCAGAGAAGAGATTTGGCTTGTCCAAAGTGACACAGTAAGTTAAATCAGGACTAGAACCCAGATCGCCTGACTCTCTCATTGTTCATTCATTGTCCTTCATTCTCCATCATCATATATCTCCCCCCCTCCTTTTGTTTCCACAAGTCCCTAAGCACCTCAGTGACACAGTATAGTTGAGATTCCCATGGGGAATCTAACTGGAGACTCTGACCCTAAATCACTTCTGGGGCCCTCATCTTATGTAACTCTATAGAAGGCTGACACTATATATCTGTGGGACCAAATATCATTTATGACTCAATGGAAACAGTCCTAGGTTTAGTCTTAGGATCCCAAGGTTAGGGGGTTGTGGGCAGAGTTTGGTTTTGGATCTAGGTTTCCTAAAGAAATATGTTGTTCTTTCCCCTATGTTGCAGCTGCCACTAATCAGTCAGTTCAGGCTCAGATCTTGCCTCTTTCATCTGCAAGGAATGTCCTGAGAGGATGTCCATTAATTGGGGAATGACGGAACAAGTAGTGGTATATGATTGTAATGGAATACATTGTGCTATAAGAAATAATGAGCAGGATGATTTAAAAAGAAACCTGGGAAGACTTACATGAACTGATGCAAAGTAAAGTGAGAAGAACCAGTACAACATTGTACACAGTGACAGCAATATTGTACAATGAAGAACTGTGAATGACAGCTATTTTTGGCAATGCAATAAGCCAAGGCAATTCCGAAGGACTCATGATGAAAAATGCTATCCACCTCCAGGGAAAGAACTGATGAAGTCTGAATGCAGGTTACAGCATACGGTTTTTTACTTTCTTCATTTTTCTCATTTTTTTGTCTGAGTCTTCTTTCACAATAACACGACTAATATGAAAATATGTTTTTCGTGATTGCCCATGTATATAACCTATAAAAAAAATTGCTCACCATCTTAGGGAGAGGATAAGGGAGGTGGAGAGGAAGAGAATTTGGAACTCAAAAAATTTTTAAATGAATGTTAAAAAATGTCTTTACATGTAATAGGTAAAAAAAAAAATTATTTTAAAAAGGAATGTCCTGACAGTATCCTAAGCACCACCATCAACCTTTTTTAGCTTCAAATTCCCTCAGGCATAAAGGTAATATAGAGCTTTGGGGAAATGACTAAAAGTGCAAGAATACAGCTAGAGTGCTCCCCATTTTACAAATGAACAGACTGATGTAGAAAGAGTTTGTCTAACCCTAGAGTTAAATTACAAGGCAGAAAGAAACAAGAGAGGATATTGACACTTTGATCATAGTGCACTATATAATTCTAACAATAATTGAATAATAATCTCTCCTTGGGATCCTAGACTTTTCAAATTGGAAGGGGGTGATCTGGGCCAGAGGTTTGTCTGCACTGCTGTCCATAATACTCCTTAGTGGAGCAGGAACCATCTTAAAATGTAATTGGGAAATATTTAATAAAATAAAAAAGAAAAGAAAACATAGATTGCATTAATATGTGGTTTTCTAAGTCAATATGTGGCCTACAGGGATCTTTATGTACAGTTTAGTGGCCTCTGTTTGTATTTGAGTTTGACATCATTGATCTAGGCCAGTTCCCTCATTTTGCAGAAGAGGAAACTGAGCCCCCAGAGGGAGCATGTGATTCAAGTAGAGTGTCTCACCTAAAAGAGTTTCTTGTGTATCTCTCTCAGTAGTGGCATTTCCTTTGCTGACACTATGATGTAACTGGCATTTGCAAGGGTCTCTCATCTACTTCTCCCCCAGACACTGTGAAACTCTCTACAATTGAAAGAAACTGCTCAGTCAATTCACTTAAACAATGGGTCAACCAGTCTCGGTTCTCTCATCATCCCTGAAATGTTTCTAGGATGGGACAAAATCAGGATGTAGTGGACAGAATGCTGGGCGTGAAATAAGGAGAGACCTGGGTTCCTTTCCTGTTTCCTACACTGACCAGGCATGAATTTAAGACACTCATCCTCTCTGAGACTCAATTTCTTCACCTGTAAAATTCAGATAACCACATCCATAATAGTTACCTCATGGAGTTTTTTCTTGGGACCAGACCTGTGATTTTAGTGACATGGGGAACTTTGGATAAGGAAATTCCCTCTAGCAAAATGCAAATATGTACCTGCTTTGCAACTTGATTTTTTTAAAAACATTTTTATAGATGCATTTCAATATGATTGGCTTCCTTTCAATCCTATGTGCTTTATTTTATTCATTTAAAGACATTATTCTGGGAAGGAGTTCATAGGTTTCACCAGACTGTCAAAGGGACCCATGACACATAATAGTTTCAGAACCCTTGTCTTAGAGAGTTTCCTAAGGCAATGAGAACTTAGGCCATTTGCCCAGGGTCACACAGCTGATACAATATGTGTCAGAGATGGGACTTGAACCCAGATCTTCCTAATTTGAACTTGACTCTCCTCTACTGTTAAGCTGCCTCTACCCTCACTGAATTTGTAAAGATCAAATGAGATAATGCATATAAAATCCTTCCTAAACCTTAGAGTACTATCTATTAATATTAGCTATTAATATTAGCATTCACTTAATTTTCATCTTACTTTCTCAGCTGTGGCTACCATCTGATGCTAAAGAAAGCCTTGAAAGGTTCCTAATTGGCTTCCAGACCTCTGGGGAGCCCTAGCCTCCTTTCCAAAAGTGGGGGAGAAAGGAGGATAGCTCAATAGCCAAGGCAAAAAGGTCAAAGATCAGAACTCTTTGAAACCCTTCTGTTTACTTCTTGACCATGTGTGGGTGACACAGACCTATTAAGCCTCATTTACTGAACTATACAATCTCAGGAAAAGAGGAATACGTTCTAGGGGAAGTAAAAAATACAGAGAATAATTTGGGTAGTAGGTGGCACTTCAATTCAATAAAACTATTTAATAAATATTTAATAAGCACATACTATGTTCAAGGCACTTTACTAGAGGCTAGGGTTAAGAAGACAAAAATGTGAAAATCATCCTCTATCCATTCTACTTGGAGACATGTAGATAGATGTGGGAGAGTAGGACTCCAACCAGTTCCAAAATCAAGGCAGTTGGTGAGGAAAACCCAGGATGTAAGCATAGAAAGTTAGAGAGTAATTATGTAACTGTAAAGAGTCATCTCCCTCCTTCATTGCCCTAGCCAGTGAAGAGAGAGAACGGACACTGAGGCTCTTCAATGTTGGAAATGTGAGTTGCGTTGATCACATGAGACTCTTCATGTATGCCTTCTAGCCATGATACTCTTTCTTTTTTTTTTACATTAACTTTTTACATTTTCAGTTCCACATTCTCTCCCTCCCTCCAGGTCCTCCCCCACACATTGAGAAAGCAAGCAACATAATACCTATTATACAAATGAAGTCATGCAAACATTTCTATATTAGCCTTGTGGCAAAAAAAAAGGCAAGAAAAATAAAGAAAGTGAAAAAATGTTTCATCTACACTTAATGGTTTATCAGTTTTCTGTCTGGAGATGGATAGTATTTTTCATCAGAAGTCCTCTGGAATTTTTGTGGTTCATTGTATCATTGAACTCTTTCCATGGATGTTGTAAGTATTTGTGGAAGACAGTACTCCAAATATATTTTGGCTATTGTTATTACCATGTCATTTAAATAAATGCTCTTGCTTTGAGCTAACTAAACAGTCTCCTGGCTGGCTGTTAAAGATTCCCACAGTGGGGGTTCATGTACCATAATAGTAGGTTCCTGGACCCACAGAGTACTCTCGAGTTTGAGGACAAGTGCTCCCTGGGAACTCAGTCTGCAAAATAGTAAGTGCCAATCTAGGAAGGTACCTAACAGGGGATAAATATATCACCCAAAAGTAAACAAAACAAGTGAATAAAAATAATATGAGAGGGATAAGAACATTAGCAACCATAGGGAACAGGGAGGCACTCACATCTGTATACTTCCTCCCTCAAGCCATCTCCCAACAGCTGAGCAAAATAACTGTGAAGGAATCAGTTCCTTAAGTGCCCACCACACCACTGGGTTCTGATCTGCCTTATTTAGCCATGGATGGCGAACGACCACTTTGGCTATGCCACTACAAATAGGCCTGGATTGATAGATCAAGAGAGACAGGTATTGACCATTTTGTTTATCCCCTGTGTCCTCTCACTGCAAATTTCCCTCTGTGATGAGAGAGGAGCTCATTACCTCTGCCCTCCCTGACCCTTCCCAGAACATAGGACTGGAAGGACCTGCTCTTTCTTATGCACTTCTCAGTCTGCATGATCTGCTGTTCAGTAAGGACATAGATGGGGTTAACATGAACTGTCAGGGTAACTGCATGTATTGCCATGGTGATTAGTACAGGATGGCCCATCAATCCCATTTTATGTTGCAAAACATGTGTTTATATGGCCATTGATCCAGCACAGTGCATTCCCTCCAGGGCAAGTAATGCTTTATCCACAAAGTCCCAAGCTCTGAGCAGGTCCCACATTCCTGAGTGCCTCCAGGGGCAATCTATCTTGCTTTATTTGTATCACTGGGGATGTATCTATCAATACATTGCTCCTTGTCTGGGCTGCCAGTATCACTTTGGAGAGCTAAGAGGAGGTGAATCCCATGATTTTCCCAGAGCTGCCTTTCTGGAGGAGAGTTAACATTTCACAAACGTGAAATGATAATACCATCAGTGGCCAGCATTTATGTTCCCTATTGCATCATGGCCATGCTGGGACAAAGATTAAAAAAAAAAAATAAAGAACAGATCAAAAAAAATTTTCCCATAAGAAATACAACTTGACATTACACCTGCTCTTGAGAACATCTTATTCTAAAATAGCTTACACAGCATAAACATGAGACAAGTAAGTGCTTTAAACATCCTAACAAATGCTGGCTTTTGTAGGTTTTTCTTAGTATAGCTGTTCTTTAGGATCAGTGTTGACACATGCTGCTGGTGGCTGGACTTGGACAGCTGCAGTTGAATAACCAAATGAAGTAATTAAGTCACTCCATAAAACCAGCAATACTTTAAAAGAGGGACAGAGAGTGGAGGAAGTATCAGTTCTCTCAGTGAGGATTTCTGTTTATGGCAGCCATTTCATCAAGCCAGAAACAAATCTCCAGGGGCAATGAATGCCCTGTTGGAAGGCAACATCCTAAATTCTACTTCTAGTATTATTTTATGTTGTTTTCCTGTTTTATTTCATGTTCTCTAGGAAAGGTTCGTTTTTATCTCTATATGCCCAAAGACTGGCATAGTTAATGCACACAGTAGGTATTTTTAAAATGTTGTTTAGGAATTTTCAGTCCTGTCTGACTCTTCATAGCCCCATTTGGGGTTTTCTTGGCAAAGACACTGCAGTGGTTTGTCATTTCCTTCATAAGTTCATTTTATATATGAGGAACAGAGGCAAACAAGGTTAAATGACTTGCCCACGGTCACATAGCTAGTAAGTGACTGAAGCCAGATTTGAACTTATGAAGATGAGTCTTCCTCATTCCAAACCCAGCTCTCTATCCACTGCACCTCCTAGTTGCCCTCCTTTAAAAAAAATACATGCACATCAATTGATTAATTTATAAACTCTCCCTTCCAAACAGACTGGCCTACTAGTAGTTGGGTCTCTTACATCTGTATTTTTGCATAGGTTGTCCCTATCACTGGAAAGCATTCCTTCCTTAGTTCTTAGAATCCTTAGCTTCCTCAAGGCATACCTCCAATACTAGGCTTTTCCTAATCCTTCCCCCACAACCCCTTCCCCCACAACCACTACACAGACACAAACACAGACACACACACATCTTGCTAGTACTCTCCCTCTAAAAATTTCATTGTATTATGTATTTGTATGCAGTTTTTATTTACATAATTGTTACAACTCTTATTAAAAATAAACATCTTTAGGGCAAGGGCTGTTTAATTATTAACTTTGTATCTACAGTACCCTACAACAAAAAGTACTTAATGAATGTTGGTCAAAATGAATTATATTGGTCACATGTACCCTGGTCATTTCATGGAAACTTCCCTGACTACCTCTGTCCCTATGGTTCTCTCTCTTTGCATCTACCACCATTGACCATTGGCTTTAGAAGGGACGTTGGGGGTCATTTAGTTCAGCCCATTCATTTCATAGAAGTGGCTTGGCCAAAGCTAAGGATTCCCTCCTTCCAACTCCAGGTGCTAGTTGTTTTTAATATTACACCATTATTTTGATACTCAACGAAATCCCGCCTTGTACTGTTTCCCAATGTTTCATGTATGTTTTCTTGTTACCCTCAGTAATAATGTTTGATCCTGAAGAGTATACTGTTGATTACTTGTTGCTTATACTTTGTGCTTTTAAAAAAATTTCCCCATCAGATATAGCACAATGCCAGACATGGTAAGTTATTGAATGAATATCTGTTATAAAAACTGCAGTGGTAGGCACAGTGGGCTTGGAGCCAGAAGACTTGGGTTTGAACCCCAACTTCACCACTCACTAGCTGTGTATCCTTGAAGAAGTTTTTGGAGCCCTCTGAGTCTCAAGACAGGGTACTTATCAAGTAGTAAGAATACCTACCTGTCTCATAAGATTAGGAGGATTCAAGGACATAATATATTTAAAGTGTTTTATAACAGTTAAACACCGTGGAAATGTAAGTTATTATCACTTCTGTTGTTGTTGAGTTGAATAGAAGGGATTCCCACATTGGATAGAATTTGAACTAGTTGATTCCCTAAGGTCCCTTCCAAACTAAGTCTCTATGATTACATGAATTTTCTCCTTTGAGCTTCGGCTCAAATAACCACTAAATGAAGAAAATAGGAATTATTCCCTTTCTGACGTCATTGAGTATGTGTTTTAAAAATGCAGAACTAAAATTTCTTGAGGAAAAGTAAATGTTTGATGACCAGAGACATAACCAGAGTGGAACAACAGGATCTTTGCCATAGGGGTACAAACACGTAAAAAGTGCTGTCATCTAGAGGTATGCTTATTCTCCCAAGTAAATGTACCTCAGTTCCCCACCCCACCCCCAGCTGCCAGATGTGGTCAATACTGAAGCAGCATAGAAACCTCCAAGTGTCCTAGGACACACTTCCTCTCCTTTGAGGCAATACCTCAGGTAAAGTCCCTGTGGTTCTGGGGATTATCAATAGTGTTTTTAAGTCCAGGTTAACAGTTTTAAATGATTTTAAATGACCGGAAATATTTTCTCAAGAAATATGTATTTATATAACACTTTAGGCTTTATAAAACCCTCTCCTCACAACAAGCCTACAAGATATTATTATCACTATATTATAGATGAGGAAACTGAGGCACAGAGAGGTTCTCAATTTCACAACTGGTAAGTGTCAGAGCAGGATCCAGATATAGTTACCCTGACTTCAAGTCCAAAATTCTTTCTTCCACATCACTCTGATATCTCTTTCTCTTCACCTTACAATCTTCGATGAATTTATTGCTCATTGTAGAAACTCAGCAATGATAGGTCAGCAGGTTTTAGGGTCCACATGCAGAGTCTTAACTATGGTGGGGCATCAGAGGCTTTTTTCCCAGGGTGCCAAACTTGGAGAGCCCTGGAAGTACTTGTAGTTCTTCAGTGACATGGAAGCAACAGAGCCTAGTTAGCAAGAATAATTAGTTAAAATACTGAGTTCCTTCTCTGGCCTGGCCTGCTCTGTGCTGCTGATGTCTCAGAATGTCTGTCTCCCTCTCCATCTCCGTCTCCTACCTGAGGACCTGTTTCATCCCATTTATCCAGGGCAGATCGTGATACCTGCCCTAGAAGCAGCAATTCCTAGGTATGGTTCTGACTGCATTGCAGTCTGGATTAAATATATCCTCTGAACATGAGTCTCTTAGGCTTCACTCTCCTTTGCAAATGGGGGTTGAAGCTGCTACAGAGCCAGCATCGGTGCCCATGAACAATGGGGACATTACAAGCCATAAGCTTCAACAGCCTTTCTTTTCAGAGATCAAAGTTTCCTAAGTATTGCCTCCATAGATCATCCCAGCATCCCTAGAAGGAAAGCAATGGGTAGAGATGATTGTCTGTTTCTTGCTAAACAGTGACTTGAAGTCCTGAAATTTGAAGTGACTTATTCTGGGCCACCCAGCCGACCACCAGCACAGCAGGAAGCAAGACCCCCAAGCTAGGGCTCTTTCCTCCAAGCTATCAGGCCCTCATTCACGGGGGTAATTGCTGTGATTGTCCTTCTTGTTCCAAACGGTAATGAACTGCTTTGACAGTAATAGCTGGTCTATAATCCTGGAGAGGTCTCAAGCCGAGTGAAAGAGGCCAAGCATATTGGCTCCTTGGAAGAGGGACAGGTAGAAGGGCTTGCATTTGCTGGAAAAGTCTTTCCAACTCCGGCTGCTTTCTCCAGAGAATGAACCAATAGCTTCAATGAACTCATCTCCTCAGCGCCTAGAAGGAGAGATATTCAGGAACTGCTCTTTCTTTCGCCTGCCATACAAAAGCAGGAGACTCTAGGGTTGGAAACCTATCCCTTCTGCCTCCTACGCCCCAGCATCCAGTTATCAGGCCACAAGCCCCCTGACAATCCCATTGCTGGGGACAAACCCTGTCCGCCGCAGTGACTCTTGGAAACAATTGCCGCTACTCAGTTATTAACAACCCATTTGTGTTTGTCCCTGGTACGGTATCACTGTCATGGATTAAAGACGCACAAAGGGCGTTAATGCAATGAGGAGTTTGGAAACACAGAATTAGAAAAAGAGAGCTCTTGCACAAGCTTAATGTATTCAAATCTGGCTCAGAAAAGGGGCCGTTTAACTTCTAATTAACAAATCGCTCCGTTTGTCCAAACAACTCCACCATCATTTCCCTGCAAATGAAAACACACCAGTTCTCCTAAAGCCCGGGGTTCTGTCAACCCCTTTCCCTCCTTCTCTGGAGCCCAGCATCACACACCTAGGGCCAAATGGAGAAGATGCTTCACCTACCATCTCTCAGTCCTCTGCTGGTCCACCCAGGAACCTTTTCCGTGGCGCCTGAAGGAGTTTCAACGTTTACTTTACAAGACCGTAAACAATGAGCCTCACTTCAGGCTATCATTACTTCTTGCTTTGACTATTACAGGAGCCTCATAATTGGTCTCCCTGCCCGGAGTCTTTCCCCTTTCCAATCTATCTGCCACACAGCTGACAAAATGATTTTCCTAAAGTATAGGTCTAAGCGTGTTGGTTGCCCACGCAATTAAACCCCCGCTAGGGCTCCCTAATTGTGCCTAAGGTCAAACAGATGATCTTCTGCTAACCTTTTAAAGCCCTCCAGCCCTGACCACAACCTACCTTTCCAAACTAATTAGACACTACTTCCCTTCTTGCACTATGCAATCCAGACAAAGTAACCTCATTATTTGTCACATGTAACCCTTCATCTCTTATTGCTACACCTTTGCACTGGCTATACCTCATGCCTGGAATGCCCTCCCCACCTCACCTTGGCCTCTTAGAATCCCTTCTTTCCTTCAAATCTTTGCTCAAGGAATACCTTCTATCCTAAGACTTTCCTGATTCCTCTAGCTACTACCCTTCTCCCCCCCCCAAAAAAAAATCAGCTTGTATTTATTTTGGTTTTGTTTATATGTAGTCATTTATGTATGTGTTATCTCCTGTGAACAAATGAATGTAAGTTATTTGAGGACTGGAATTGTTTTATTTTTTGGTTTTGTAATCCTAACACCTATAATACTGCCTGGCACATGGTAAACCTTCCTTAATAAACACCAATTGACTGATTTCTTGATAATGAAGGAGATTTTGTGGATCCTATTCTCACTCTCTAGTCTATCTTAAATAACCTACCATGGTAGGAAAGCATAAGGGAAGGATTACTGGGTTTGGAATCAGAATATCTGAATTCTTTTAATGGTTCTAACCCTTATTAAACACATCCCCTTAGGTAAGTCACTTCACTTCCCTCTCAGATCTTCAGTTTCCTCATCTGTGAAAGGCAGTAGTCTGCTAGGGATAGCTTCTGAGTCAGCTTTCAGTGAGAGCATTCACACTTTGGATATTAACAAATGCTACAAATCAGGGTTTGGTTTATTGTTTTATTGATTGTCTAGACTCAAGGAAACTATGGAGAAAATGTTGATAACACAAATAAAACTTGTGTGTTGTCTGTACATCCCCCCTCCCCTTTTTCAGAGACCCAGTTGTCCAGCATTTGCCAACCTTGCTCACGGGGATCAGATTTGAAATGCTACAAGTAAAAGTACTTTGTAAACCTTGATGTGCTATATAAAGGTCAGCTAGTACGGTTATTGCCATTATAACTGTCTTGAATCATGAGACATGACATGTCTCATGACATGTCATGAGACAGACATCACAGGACTCAACGACTGGGCTTTCTTTTCTTTCCCTCCCTTAAATTTTACTGATACCTTTGTCTTTACATCACTTCCATTAGCAAATATACTCTTTCCCTTCAGGTATCTAATGAGTAGTCCCTAAGGAAGTTATTTTTTAATGCAGCAGATTCAGTGGACACATTTACCCAGCAATACACACAATATTCTACACCCATAATTCTCTTATTTCTTTAACAAAAAAAAAAGAGGATCCCCTTCAGTAATCAGTTTGATCATTATAATTAAAGAGTCTTCCAGTGGTGTTATTCCTCTATTTATAATATTTTAGTAATTGTGCAATTGTTTTTCTGGTTCTGTTTCATTCACTGTGTACCAGTCTACACATTTTCCCTGCATTCTTCATAGTCATCATTTCTTAGAGCTCAGTAGTATTCTATTACATAGCAATTCTCCAGTCAATGGGCACCCACTTTGTTTCCATTCTTTGCTACCACAAAAAAGAACTGATGTGAATACTTACAGATTTTCTCCCTGTATTTTACTTCTTGGGGGTTGGATGGGGCAGGGTATGTTGGGTTTTTGTTATTGGTGCTTCTGACACTTTCAACACAAAGTGCCATATTCAAATTCTACCACTTATTCCCTATGGCTTCCTGTGTGAGCACAAATAAACTATTTGTGTCATTTATATCATATGGATTTAGCCTTATTTTATTATTTTTCAAACATACTGATATATAATTTTAACCCAAAAGATACTCCCTAACACCTAAACAAACAGATGCCTTCTTAAACACCTTATAGTAAAGTACATCCTCCAAAAAGTTTAGTTTACAGATGTGTAATGGGAAGGAAGGCTGTGTCTTTATCTTTGCCAGAATGGTACTAACATTGACAATAGTATTTGACAATAGTTCTGTGGTTTCCATGTTGACTTTATTTATATTGTTAGAATTTTTGTGTATATTGTTCTTTTGGCTCTGTTTTCTTTTCTTTGTATCACTTCATATAAGCCTCCCTTTATTTCTCTGAATTCCTGATATTTGTCATTCCTTATACACTGTTAGGAGTTCATGCACCATGATTTGTTCAGCTATTTCGCAACTGTTGGGCATGTATTTTATTTCCAGCTTTTTGTTATCATAAATAGTGATAACATTGAACTATGAACTTTCCACACATAAGGGTCTTTATTTTTGCTGCCAATAGACCAAGCAGTGGAATCTCTGGGCCAAAGAGTATAAACAATTTAATAACTTTTCTTGCACAATTCCAAATTGTTTTGCAAAATAGCTGAATTATTTCATGACCCTAAAGTACCAGTGGATCGGCCCATAGCTTCATTTCAGACAAAATAAAATGGAGGTACAAAGGGAACAAGTTAGTGGACCCAAGTCAAAGAGATGGTTTTGAAGTCAAAACCCAGGAATCTTGGTTGAGGTCCAGTGTTCAGTCAAGTAATTCATGCCAGATCTTATTCAGCTTATACTCTCAGAGTGTCGTCTTCTGCTTTCTCACACCAAGGACTTTGCAGAAAAGTCCTTCTCTGGGTCATACTATCTCTGCCGTTCCCAGCAGGAAAGACTCCACACTCCCCTATCTCTTCCACACAGTCATTCACCATCCCACACATTTATGAAGCTCAGAACCATATAAGGGAACCTACCAGAAAGAGATGGAAAATGGGCAGCCCCTTCTCTCTCTCTCTTTCTCAAAAGGATCCAGAGAGGTCTCTGGGTGGCAGATTTTGGCATGGCAAACATTGGTAGTTATGATTAGATGCTTACACATTTTTTTTTCATTGGTACTTCTCAGGGGCCCAATGAAGGCAACTGAGATTTCTTAAGCCTAGACCCTCAAGAATGATGAAGTGATTCTGTGTGAGTGGTGGCTTAGGTTTAGGAAACAAGGGTTTGGTCTGCAGCGTACATGAGGTGCACCTGGGACACATAGGGCAGCACACATGTGCAGGCACTCACACACACACACACACACACACACACACACACACACACACACACACACACACACATACAACCCTCAAAGTGAGTTCAGCCAGAGTGAATTCAAGTTTTCTTTTAGATCAACTGCTGTCCCATTCAAATCACTTGATTTGGAGGAAATTTATTAAATTTCTGCTATGGCTGAGATACCCCATTCCTGCCCACAGGGAGCTTATCTGGTAGGAGAGTTATGACATGTTCATACATAACTATGATACAAAATAAGAGACAACATGTAATATAATATAACAATATAACAAAATGTACTATGAGATGTGAAGAAGAATCTCTTCTCCCTGGTGACTGAGTGGAGGGGCAGGGAGAAACCAGGGACCTCCTAGGAGGCCATGATATTTGAACTGAATTTCTCCTCTCTCTAACTTCCCTTTTACTGCAGAAGGTTCCCAGTCGCCTGAATTATAAGCTAGATGTCATCCTTGATTCCTCACTTTGACCCTCATATCCAATCAGTGGTCTTGTGTTTTTCACCTTCCTAGCATCTTTTATATATACTTCTCTGTCTCCTCTGACACTTCCATCACTCCAGTGCAGAGCCTCATCACCTTCTACCTGGAGTACTGCAATAGTCTGCTAGTGGATCTGCCTGCCCCAAGTCTACCTCCACTTCAGGACATCCTTTCCTACCTGTCACAGTAATTTTCCTAAAGTGCAGATGTGACCATGGCAATCCCCTATCCAATAAAGTCCAGTGGCTCCCTATTGCCTCCAGGATCAAACATAAAATCCTCTGTTTGGCTTTTAAAACCCTTTATAGGGGGCAGCTAGGTGGCACAGTGGATAGAGCACTGGCCCTGAAGTCAGGAGGACCTGAGTTCAAATCTGGCCTCAGATCAAACACTTGACACTTACTAGCTGTGTGACCCTGGGCAAGTCACTTAACTTTATAATCGGAGCCTTTCCTATCTTTCTTCTTAAACCTTACATCCCTCCACATACTCTACAATCCAGTGACAATGACCTTTGCTACCTTCAACATAACAGTCCATCTCCTAATTCCATGGCTTTTCACTGGCTGTCTCCAATCTCTCCCTCCTTGTCTCTAACCTCTAGTTTCCTTGGTTTCTTTTAGCTTCCAAATAAAATCCCATTTTGTCAAGAATCCCTTTTTGATCCACCTTAATGCTAGCACCTTCCCATTGTTGATTATCTCCAATTTGTTATGTCTAGAACCTGTGTGTACATAGTCGTTTTACATGTTGTCTCCCTCATTAGACTCCGAGCTCCTTAACAACAGGGCCTGGGTTGTTTTTGTTTTTGTTTTATTTTGTTTTTGTTTTGGGTTTTTTTTTTTACTTTATATTCCCAGAACTTGGCACAGTGCCCGGAATGTGGTAGGTCCTTAATAAATGCTTGTTGACTTGATTTGGGGAATAAGGGAAGGGGCAAAGGGAGGATGATAGGGAGGACATTACAGTGTAGGGTAGTATGGGGACAGAAGCTTAAAGATGGCTCAGTCTTCTAGTACCTCCCATGTTGCTCTGTTGCAAGTCTGTGGCATCCAAGGTCACATCATAGCCTGAAAGAACCAAACTCAAGCTTGGGCATCAGACTTGCTGCTTGGCATCGGGCCCAGAGGAAAAAAGAATGAGTATCTTGGGAAAGCAGTGAGGTGGGGGTGGGGGGCGGAGTACCCAGCAAGGGCTTCCATGGTGAGTGGAACTAGTTTCTCTTCCCCAATAATATCCAATGGGCACAATCCTGAACCATCTCTGACATTCCCCACAGGTACTACAGAGAAATCTGAAATTACTGGGCACAGAGGAAGGGAGGCAGGGAGGAAGCAGCATCTATCTCATGCTCAGACATACAAAATCCTATATAAATAGCATACACAACCTATTAGTACTACCGGCACACAGGGCAATTTCTTTTTAATATAATAAGATCTTCCTTGGAGGAGATTATATGGCACCGATAACTATCAGGTGACATGTTGAGGTTTAGCAGATGGATTAATTTCTGTTTATATTAGGTTGCTTACAGCACTGGGGAGTTCTGGGTTGGAGGGGGCGAGATAGGGGAGAGGACTGCTGGGGAGAGCAGCCTAGGTAATATCCTTTCAGGTATTATCCTAAGGAGCTTGTTTCCTGCTGTTCACACAGAGGTGATAACAGACGAAAATCAGCCCCAGGGGAATCCTGGGGAGAGACCAGACTGTGAGAAGCCTTGGCTGGGCTTTTACCTTTCCTTCCCTCCCAAGCCTGTGAATCTGGGAAACTCAACCTTTCCCTGTACCACGACTGAGGAAGGGCAGGGTGACTGAATCCCGAGCAGAAATAAGGTCACTTGATAAACAATAGCTTATATGTGTCAATGTGCATATTTACATTTGCCAACAGATAAGCACTGTGTATGTTTGTGTGTGTGCTGAGCGAATGCAGGTGTGTGCCTGTGTGAGAATGCATAGGAATACAGGGGGCAAAGTGTAACCATGTGAGTAGAAGTTTCTTTCCCATCTGAAGAGCTGAGAATATGCTGCAAACGTTGACTACACTTTCTATTCAACATAAATTTTCATTAAATATTTATTAGGGTCCAGAACACGGTTTTAGGCACTGGAAAAGATACCAAGATTGAATAAGACAGAGTATAAAATTCTTTGCCCTCAGTTTTAAAATCTAGTAACCCTCTTTGTACTTCTAGGTGGCAAATTCTAGTCTGCTTTACTAAAGCCTAAGGACCAGAGGAAACAAAGGCCACAGGTCATCTAGTGAAACTGCTGTAGATCTAGGGACAGAAGTCAGGAAACTACCTTCCTAGACTCTGTATACTGAGCCACCCACTAAGGAGTAAAGGACACCTCTTGCAGATCAAATATGTTGGTTTTCTGGACAGTTCTCTCCCAACTTGACCTCAGGTATGGATAGACGGATAGATCCAGTGAGCCAAAAGCAGCTCTCTGCAATCTGGTCCCAAATTGACAAAGGGCTTGTAGAGCCTGAGTGAAAGTCCTTGGCTTCCAAAAGACACAGACATATCCTACTCCCTCACAGCCAGCAAACCAGAGGTTCTTAACCCTTTTTTGTGTGTCACAGACACCTTGGGCAGTCTGGTGAAGCCTATGGACCCCTTCTCAGAATCTTGGTCTTTAAATGTATCACACAAAATACATGGCATTACAAAGGAAACTAATTATATCAAAGCATAGTTCATATATATATATATATATACATATATATGTATGTATATACATATATATGTATATATATATATATGTGTGTGTGTGTGTATACATATATACATACATACATATGTGTGTGTGTGTGTGTGTGTGTGTGTGTGTGTGTGTGTGTGTGTGTGTGTATTTAAGTTTACAGTACTCAAGTGAAGAACCCCTGCTCCAAAGCACTGGAGATGGAAAGAGATCTGTTAGCCCATTTTTCTCAGAGTGGGGTCTGGGGAAGAGCTGTTCTCAGTCATTAGTCTGTGCTGTTAAAACATACAAACATTTACTTAATGCCTCGGTGCTAGCACTGCCAGGTACACACCTGGCATCAACACGCTCTCTGATATTTTTACCAAACAGAGGTATAAACGCATCCAAGAACTTCACTGGTTGTTAAAATAAAACACCATTCCCCCAGGTGGAAGTGATTTCTACCTCACCTGCTCTTAGAGCATTTCATTCTTTTCTCATGTACTTATATTCTAATTTGTATCACATTTATCTATGTATATGTCTTATCTCCAATAGACTATAAGTTCCATGAGGTCAGGGACCATGCTTTTTCATATCATCACATCTCCCCCTCACTTGCATGGCACAGCATAATGCACAAAATAGGAGCCTAATAAATATTTAATGGGTGGATGGATGAAAAGAGGAATGAATAGATGAAGATATACAAACCTAAGAGGTGACATTATTTTTCTCTAGACAAGCTCACATATTCCAGATGCAAAGTGGTAGAGAGATAAAGCACTTTCTTGGCTTGAAGTCTGGATGACCTGGGTTCATCTGTTGCTGTTCAACTAAGTAGCTGTATGATCCTGAAAATGTCACTTAACCTGCTTGTCATCTGACAGTGCCCTAGGACCTAGGTATTCTTTATAAAATCCTTGGCAATTTAGGATCCACAGGGGCTGATGTAATCTTCCACCCCGATTCAATCATGGTACATTACCATTCCCCATGGTCACCATTCATACATCACACACACCCCCACAACTCTCTCACACACATACCTTTTACAAACACTTACATGCTCTTACATTTTCTACCCAAAGACAATAAGCATGGAACTCCTAACATGAATTCATAATATTTACATAAATCCCTTGCTCAGATATAGACACAGTCTTACTTACTATTACAGAATTCAAAGTTCAAACAGATCTGGCTAACCCCTGCTCCAACCTCATCCTATCTTACACACTTCTCTAGAATGGCCAGAAGACCACTGCTATGATGCCATACCTGATATGACTCTCTCTCTGCCTCCTTCTCTCTTTCTCTGTGTGCGTATATATCACACACATATGCACATACACACATATTTTGTCGTTGTTCAGTCATTTCAGTCATGTTGGATTCTTTGTGACCCTATCTGGGATTTTCTTGGCAAAGATACTGGAGTGGTTTGCATTTCCTTCTCCAGTTCATTTTATAGATGAGGAAACTGAGGCAGACAGTGTTAAGTGATTTGCCCCAGGTCACACATCTAGTAAGTGACTGAGGCTGGATTTGAACTCACGAAGAGGAGTGTTGCTGACTCCAGGCTGAGTACTCTATCCACTGTGCCACCTAGCTGCCCCATACACACACACACACACACACACACACACACACACACACACACACACACAGAGTAACCAGAGGCCCACTGTCACCACCCCACCCCAGATATGACATATATGAGTATACATACCTATAAATATATATGTATAGGTATATGTACATACACATGTGGAGATATATATATATGTGTGTGTGTGTGTGTGTGTATGTGTATAAGTATATATACAGATATCGCATATAGATGTTCATGTGTATATTGTGTATATGTATATGTGTGTATACACATATATTTTAAACACGTGGACAAACGTTCCCCCTTGCTCATCTATTGAAGTCAACTTAGACTTCAGGGATTCAAAGCCAAAGGGCCCCAGTTACTATGATGGTTACAACCTTGTAAGGATGTGAAATGAAGTTCATTAAGTAGTTCAGCACAGATGAACCCTGTTGCCATTGTGATTAATAATTATAATAGATACTGAGCTGGAGAAACTCCCAGCTGTGGCTACCAGGACCCGGATCTGGGATCCCCCTCCATCTTCAAGTGAGTAATGGTTTGGTTTATTGGAAATTCTTTTTTCATTTTTTATGGCTTCAATTAAGTGACTGGGGGAATCCATCATGTAACCTTCTCACTCCACTACTAAAGATTCCCAGAGGGGAAAATATTTATCAAACCCCAAACAATCAGTATTGATGCTATGGTAAAAACCTATCCAGAAGAAAGGGGGTGAGAGATTACCCAAACACAGATTCTTTGCATAGACACAGTCTATACCAAACCTAAAATAGCTTTCCAATCGCATGACTCCTTCACCTTAAATCTAGCTTCCTTCAAGGAACAGAGGCGGGGAGAAGTGATCTACCACCTTTATATCTGTGGGGGATTTGTGGTGTAATGGAAAGAACACTTCACCAGGAATCAGGAGACCTGAGTTCTAGAGCCCATTTCTACCACAAACTTGTTGTATGATGTCTGACAGATTGCTTCACCTCTCTAAGACTTAATTTCCTCATCAGTAAAACGAGGGGGTTTAACTAGACCTCTTCCCTTCCAGCCTTAACAATCTATGATTCTATCATTCATCAACCACAGCTAAAGTGGGAAGAACAAGGATGTTATTGCTGGGAAGGAGATCTCTTTGGCTACTCTCTTACCCTGGAACCACCATCTTTGTATAGACATGTTGCCCTGGGGCTGAGCTATCCTTAGCAACAGGTGCCCGTACTGAGAGATGTCAGTTCTTTGTAAAGGCTTAGGCTTTTAAAAATCCACAGCCATGATACTGAGTGACAGAGCAGTCCAACCTCCCTGTCTCGCTATCATTTTCCCCAAAATTGGATGAGAGAGAGATGCTCAAAGCAACCCATCCCAAATTCACTCAATTCCCTAACCTCCTACCCCTGACCCTTAACTGGCCCTTCCCCTCTCTCTGACCTCTGCCCAGCCACCCCTATCAGTAAGTAGAGTTGGCTCTTGCCCTGCCCTCTGAATTATTCACACCCCAACTCCAGCCACTAGCATTAATCTTTAATTTGCCATTTAGACACCTGATCACTGAGGCTGGATTGAAAGATGCCGCTTGGGAGCTCAAGCCTGCTAGAGGTGAAGCCCAGAGGCAGCTTGAGATGTGCTGAGCAGCCACAGCCTGTGGAGGATTAATGGGGTCAGCCCCCTGTTCCTTATAGCTGATGGGAGGAGGGGAAGGGACAATGTAAAGAAGACGCAAGATACATGTGCGGGAGGGACAACCCTCAGCTCAGATTGTTTGGCAAGGAGAAAGGGAAATTCCATCAGCTCAGGTCAGCATTTGAAAGACCAGATAGAGGCTGCAATTGATTGGACCAGCTGTGACTGGGGACGGAAAGAGACTGAAATGGTAGGGAACTGGGCAAGGGTGGAGGAGGGGGAGAGAAACAGAGACAGAGAGTCAAAGACAGAGAGAGGAAGAGAGAGGCAGAATTTTGTACGTTAACATAATTATATACTCTGTGGTTCTGGACTAGACTAGAATCAGAGTTGTAACTAGGGTAGAAGTTTTGCTCCAGGGTACCCAATTTTGTGGATGCTGACAAACCTTGCAGGTCCTCAGCAGCAACTGAGTTTAATACTTACTTAGCAACAGTAATTCACTAAAATAAGAAGCTACCAGATGGCAGGCTGGGGTGAGCTGTCCTTCCTTCTTCAAAATACAGTGGCCTCCCCATCACTGACTTGGTGCTGGGTGCCTTGGGGTTCATTACTTCCTTCGTGGTGTGGTACCCCTCCCCCAACTAAGGGGGTAATTTGTATTGCTTACCCTGGGCTTAGTCCATGGTACTTATTTCTAGTACAAAAATCTCTAGTTATGGCTCTGACAGGGAATTAGCTCAGACTACTTCAACTGGACCCTTCATTTGTCACAACTAATCAAGTAAGTATTTTGGAACATTTGTAAAATTACAAGCATTGGAAATCTACATAGTAAAAATGGTGCCTGGTCCGGGGTTCTTAACCTGGGGTTTGTGAACTTGGTTATTTTTAAATAGTTTGATCACTAGATTTCAAAATAATTGGCTTCCTTTTTAATCCTATATACTTGATCTTATACATTTAAAGACATGATTCAGAGAAGAGATCCTCAGGACTGCCCAAGGGATCCATGATTCCAAAAAGGTGAAGGACTCCTGCTCTAGGACAACAAGTGAGCAGGAGCCCTCCACAACAGACCCTCACCACCTTCTAAGGCGAAGGAATGCCTACCTCTGCCATCTCTCTCCAAATATGGAGACATACCCTCTCATCAGCATTTCTCCACCTGCCACTGGAGGAAGGAAACATCCTCAGGACGAAAAACAAGGTCAGCTTTGGCCTTAGGCCTTGAAATAGAAATGAGGTTCAACTGGCTGAAGCTACCCGGAATAAGGGAGGGATTTCGAGATCTCAAGGTCTCCCTAAAGGAATGTGGTTGGAATTCCCTCTTGCTTCTACCCAAAGCCCCAAGGCACCATTAGACTTGTTTCTATTTGAAAATGCAAGCCCACCCAGAAAGGGTGCCATTTTCCCACTGGCTTTAATAAAAGCCTGTCAGGTATCTCACAGTCAGTGCTCACTATATCCTCCTCCTGATAGCTCCCTTAGGGCAGAGTACCCCTGGGGAGCCCTCTGACAGTCAATAATGAAATGGGCCTAGGGCGTGCCCAAACAGAAGTCTATCCCTCAGTGCTCCTGCTCATACTTGGCTTCCCACAACTCCATCATGCTGCTATCTATCTGCTGTGGTTTCTTGAATATAGGTCCTATTACTCTTCTTGTATTTCTGTTCCTTATTTTCCAGACACTGTAAAAAGAGACTTTTTTTTTCATCTTCAATCTTTGCTAGCCTTCCTCATCCACCCTGATTCCTACAATCTGCCCCTGGTGCCCTACCCTCTTGATTTAAGACTTTGCCCCTAAGAATCAGAGGGTCTCTTCCACTTGAGATTACATGCTTGGGTCTTTAGTACCAGGTCTTTGTTTTGGATTCTTTTCTATTCCTTCTCCTTCACAGGATCTCTTCAGCCCACACTCCTCCCCTCCACCACCACCCCTACTCCCACACACTCAGAGCACATAATTCCTTTACTTCAACGGGCAAAGATCTTGATGTATAAACATATTCAGAGAGGCCAGTTGCTGACACATAGCCTCATTTACTAACACCAGCTTGGCCCAGCTTAATGCAGAAGTTTGATTTCTAACAGGCTTTTCCAGTATTATTCAGATGTTAGCTAGCTAGCTCACAATCCCTAGGATCCCTCAGTCCTTTTTGGCTAGATCCTGGGTCTACCATCTCACATCCATGTTGAAATTAGGCTGTCTTCTCTCTCTGCTTTTTTCTTTTTTCAATCTGAACAAAATTATCCTCAGAGGTTGTCTCTGGCTGATTTTAGACCCTGCACTCTATGACTTGCATCAAATTACAGTGTGATGTAGGAGAAAGGGCAATAATTATGGAACCCAAGTACCTGAGTTCTGATCCTGGCTCTGTTACTTACTATTCACATAAGCCAATTTACTTTTAGGGTCCTCAGTTTCCTTATTTGTAAAATGAGGGGATTGAACTCTAAGGTCCCTTCTAGTTCTAACCGATACTATGATTCTCTGCTGATATTTGTGGCTGTTTCTCTAATTTGGATCCTATGATTTTTCATATCCTCTCATTTACCAGTCATTCTAATTTGTTTTTTCCCTCTTGTTCATCCGTGCTTCCCATGATTCCTATTACCTGTCCCTGAGGCCCTCTTTCTGTTTCCAAGAGGTCCTTCTCTATGTGGATTTTTCCTTTATGACTTTAACATTTTCAAACATCATATTTACATTTTTATTATCCCTGCCTTATAGAAAACAGAAAAGCAGACAAAGAATTACACTAATTTTCAAATGGGAATAGAGGGAGGGAGGTTGCCACACAGCCCCATACCACTAGCTCATTATTGACCTGGAAGTAAGATCGTCTTGGACTACATCCACCACCCTGGCTTTCCTAAAGTCTCTCATCCAAGCTGGATTTGACCCAGGTTAACTCTAGAGTTCTGGCATGGCCAGGCTCCCTCAAAGCATCTCTGAATTTCACATTAGCATTGCAGTCACCATTGTTGCTAACATGGTGTTCTCAGCATTTACTGAGTCAACAATGCAGTAGGTGTCTTCGGGAACAGAGTTTGGCTCAGTCCCTGGCCCCCAGGCTCATAATTGAAAATTCAAGGGACATACAGGTCACCATGGTGAAAGAATAGAAGAGAACGTGTCATTGTTTCTTCTGTTCCTGCCTCTAAGACCAAGGCTAATTTGTTTTTGTGTACAAGTTATTAATTTTCTCTCCAACATTAGCAGGAGAAAAGAAACAGACCAGTGGTGATGGGGTGGGAGAGGACAAATGGAAGGTGAAGGGACAAGGACAAAGAGGAGAGAAGAGAAGGGGAAAGAGAAAGAGAGGGAGAGAAGAGCCCAGAGAATAAATCACAATGTTTCTATTCTTTATAGATTCTTATCCTTCACTTACTCCAGACATGATTTTTCCCCCTGGCTAGGGCCAGTGATTTGCTCCCATTGATCCCTATTGATGTTTTTCAATTATATCCGTGACACTTTTGGCAATGTATTTGTATACACAAAGCCCTTGCAGATCCTGCTTCTCATCATCCAGCCCATGAACTAACACTCACTCTCTCTCTCTCTCTCTCTCCCCCTCTCTCTCTCTCTCCCTCCCTCCCTCTCCCTCTCTCCTTCTCTTTCTCTCTCACCTTACTTCTCTATTAGCTCAGTTGATCTAGAGAGGTCAAAAAGGGGAAATTGGATGTCCTTGGGCCCTGAGACATTCTTGGTTTTTGGTCCTTTGCATAAATGTGAATGTTTCTCTCTCTCTCTTTCTTTTTCCTTGAGAGTGGAACACTCCTTCTTTTCTAACCTGAAGAAACCTGGACAAAGAAGAGGACAGTGACCCATTCTAAAATCACACAGCTGGTCATAGGTGTCAGGGTCAGCAGCACCAACTTTACTCAAATAGAAGAGCAAGAGACCAACACAGTCCTTTTGACAAAGTCATTCTCTCTATTCTCACTTCCATTTCCCATTGTCGATGGGTCCCTATTGTTGTTGAGTCATTTTTCAGTCATGTCCAATTCTTTGTGACCCCATTTGGGGTTTTCTCAGCAGAAGTACTGGAGTGGTTTGCCTTTTCCTTCTCCAGCTCATTTTACAGATGAGGAAACTGAGGCAAACAGGGTAAGTGACTTGCCCAGTGTTACACAGCTAGTAAGTTTCTGAGATCACATTTGAACTTAGGTCTTCCTGATTCTAGGCCCACCCCTCAAACAACTGTGCCACCTAACTGTCCTCATTGGTGTCATAATAGATTACAATGGAGTTATATCTGTTTGCTCAGGACTCCTGGGAACTGTCTACTTTTCAAGTCGCTCTTACCCACACAGTGCCATTGAACCTCAGCTAGTGCTGCTACTACCACTGGTTTTGAGTCCCTGGCAAATTACTATTTATTTCTATCCCTCAGTCTCTCTATCTGCAAAGTGGAGAATAAAATGACTTCAAACATCTTCAATATTTTCAGTCTTCTAGGGGAACTTCTCAGGGAAAGGGCATTATTTCTATATATTTTTATCTATCTGTCTATCTGTCAATCTATCTTCTTCTCTAAACACTACAGGCACCACACCATTAAGGTTGCCCTAAAGTCTAAATTTATTGTGGAAATCCTAAGGTTCTGACTCAGACTCTTATGCTCCAGCCAGCACCAAGAGGAGCCAGCCTCATTCAAGTAACAGCCCAGTCTCCTTCAGATAAAGCTCTTTCTAATTGCCTACCAGAAAACCAGAAAGGAATGAAATACTAGGTGGCTTGAATCTTACGTTAATATGAGTGTCTGATGCCTTCCCCTTCCCCCACTCAATCTTTCCCCTTCCCATTTTCTCCTTTTGCTTTGTCACATTTATTCACTGGGGCTAATTATCAATGTAATCATTGAAATGATCAGTTGATAGGCTATTGGCCATTGAATCCAGGGAGTTTTCTGGACCATCAAGTCTATAAGGACGTTTCTGACAGTAGCACATATCCCCTCCATGCCCTTAGATCATGCACAGAGTGACAGTACTTCTCTGGCCTAAAATCAACCTGGGAGGATAAGAGAGGGGCTCATGGGTGTTGGTAGTCATGGTGGTGTTAATGATTCTAAAGCACCTATCTTCCTCAGCCAAGGGTGGCTATCTCATTCTCCACCACTACCACCCTCCCTCCAATTGGAGGTTCCCTTACATTTTTGCATGATTCTTCTTCAGATTTCTCATAGCACTTTGCTATGGTTCTCTCCTTTGTACTTAACACATTGCCCCTGATGTCTTGTTTGGGTGTTTTTTTTCTTTTTCTGTTAGACTTAAAGGTCTTTCAGAGAAAGGCCTCTATCTTTACACTAGCCACCAGATTGCTGTTGAATGTTGCATGAATTTTCTCCAACGTAGGGTTCACATTGTCTAGCTGCCTCCTATGTGAGTGACTAGAGAAATCATTCAAGAAAGGGAATAAGGATTGTTCTCACCTCTCTCATTTTCTAGATGGGGAAACTGAGTAATGAGAAGAGAATACACAGAGCTTACCTGCTCTCCTCACTTGGTCCCAATTATTTTAAGAGAAAGGGGGAAAAGTCCTGTCTGCATTTAGGAAAAATTCCACATCACCCCATTATTTTCAAACTTCTAAGATGCAGGGTCAAAATTTGCAGAAACAATTGTGGAAATAACAATGATCTGGGAATCAAATTAGCTCAGTTCAAAGTTCTGGCTAGGTGACCCTGATTAATTTGTTTTCCCAAATTAGAATTTAATAAGTCCATTGTTGTTGTTGTCCAGTCATTTCAGAATCTTAGTGACCCCGTTTGAGTTTTTCTTGGTAAAGATACTAGAGTGGTTTGCTATTTCCTTCTCCAGCTCATTTGACAGATGAGGAAACTGAAGCAAATAAGGTTAAGTGACTTGCTCAGGGTCACAGCTAGGAAGTGTCTGAGGCTGGATTTGAACTCAGGAAGGTGCATCTTCCTGACTGCAGGCCCAGCACTCTATCCACTGGGCCACCTAGCTGCCTCTGATTGATTCTCTGAATCTCTTTTGTCCTCAGTTTCTTCATCTATAAAACATGGATAATAACACTTGCACTAGGTACCTTACGTGGTGGTTGGGAGGAATGCACTTTGGAAACTTTAAAGAACTAGATAAATATGAGTTATCATTGTACTTAATCTTACTACTACACCTAATAATGATAAGGAATCATTGACACAAGCCAGATGATTCCTTGGTTGTCAGTCCAGGGCTGAAGTCACACTCTTCCTTAACTTGTTTGCCTTTACTGGGGATTTTGATTGAGCCAAGGAGAAGGGATAGACTGTTACAAGCCCTAGATAAAGGCTGCAGCGATCAAAAGAAACTGGCTAATTTGTGCATTTTTAATGGTTCATCCCCCACCCTCCCCACAAAAGCCCAAGGCTTTAAACTGACCTGGAATTTCCTTCTCACATTCCTTTGCCTTTTCGAAATGACCCAATAACAAAATATCTGACTGCAACTGGGCCCTCCCTCTCCCTCTCCCATCCCCTCCCCCGACCGTACAACATTTTCTGTTTATCCACATCCTATGTCACCCTAATTGTGTTATTCACATAGCAACGGATGGTGATAGCAGAGACTGGAGCCACTCAAACGTCTGGCTGAGGGAAGCAGATGACAGCTGCTGAGGTATGTGCATTACACTTCATCCTGCCCCCTTCTATGGCAAGCTGTAATAGTAAGCAATCAGTTATCTGCATTCCTTTTAGATGGTAAAAAGTGTTCCTGAAACATCCCACCCTGAACAGCCCAGGGAAAGAAGCCAAACTGGACAGACTTCTCAGCTGGGTCTCCTTCCTGCTGTCTACAGCTACCATGGGGGAGAACAGCAATCCCGACCCCACCCCAGTCTATATATCAGCTTCTTGTGGTTCAGTCATTTCGGTTGTGTCCAACTTTTCATGAGCCCATTTAGGGTTTTCTTGGTAAAGATACTGGAGTGGTTTGCCATTTCCTTCTCCAGCTCATTTGACAGATGAGGAAACTGAGGCAAACAGAGGTTAAGTGACTTGCCCAAGGTCACACAGGTAGTAAGCATCTAAGGCCAAATTTGAACTCAGGTCTTCCTATATACTTCCATCATCTAGCTGTCCATCAATCAGCTTAGCCTCTTGGAAATCTATAGGTTGTAAACTCAAGCTTTAGTGTAATTGGTGTCTCACTGGTATGAGACAGCCAGATGCGGTAGAGGAGAGAGTGCTGGACTTGGAGGTTAGGAAGACCTGAGTTCAAATTCTGCCTCAGACACTTACTGTCAGTATGACCCTGGGTAAGCTACTTAGTTTTGCTCTGCCTCAGTTTCCTCATCTGTAAAATAGGGCTAATTAGAGGACTAACCTCCTTAGATTATTATGGGCATCAAAGGAGATAATGTATGTAAGGCACTTTGTAAACCTTAATGCACAATATAAATGTTAGCAAGTAATAATACTATTATTAATAATAATTGATAATAATATTAATCAAGAGATTTGAGACTTAGTACCAACTCTGCCCCTAGCTGACATTTTACAGCTCACATCAACATTCTGATCTTAGGTTCTTCACCTGTAAAATAAGGTGGAGGGGAAGAGAGTAGTTAGGTGATCTGGTGCTTACTAGCTGTATGACCTTGGGCAAGTCACTTCTCTGGGTCCAAGTTTCCTCATCTGTAAATTGATGGAGTTGGATTAGATGGCCTTTAAGGTCTCTTCCAACTCTTAGTCTATCATCCTATAATTGATAGAGAACCTTCTAAACCCAACTTTCTATGACTTCCTGGCTCCTCACAGATACCTCATCTCCTCCTGGGATATAGACCAAGCCAAGGAGAATTAAAAGTTCTAGGCGGGTGATGAGAGAGGCAAACAGGAAATGATGCCATAGAAATAGAGTTGAGGAAGCAGGACACAGGACTGCCATCTTTCCTCCCTAACATTTTCCAACCACCCACAAGATTCCAGGGAAAAGAGACACTAATGCTCCTCATTCTATCCCCTTTTTCACTCATTCACTGCTTCACCTCACTCCCAAAGCCAATGCCATTTTGGGCCACTCCTTGGGACCAAATCAATGGAAGAAGAGGGCCTCTGGCCTCCACTCTTCAGAGGCTGTGCTCAGCATATGACTCATGTATGACCCTCTGGTATCTTTAATGCCAGGATATAACAAGGGGGAAAATGTTACTTATAGATTCATAAGCTAGACATGAAGATGCAAGTGCTCATGGAGACCAGCTGGTCTGGTAAAATTAGCCTGGCCATATACCATACTCTAGTCAGGTAAGTCAGGTAAGAAGGGTTAAACAGTTCCCCAGATGAACCAGCCAAGACACAGGAAGGAAAAGAGCATTGAATGAATTCGTGCCAGTCTGAGTAATACTAATAATTTACAATCACAATATAGATTATAATAATATAATACAATAGATAGTGTAATAAAAGACTCACAATTATAGTACCGATTATTTTAAGGCTTTAAAAGACCTTTCCCAAAAAAAACCCTATGAGGTACATAGTGCAAATAAAACTATCCCCATTTTACAGGTGAGATAAATGAAGCCCAGAGCGCTTAAGTAACTGATCTCTAAAGCTAGAGTTAGCAGTGTCAAGAGAAGCTAAGTGATTTCCACAAGGTCACACAGGAAGTAAGTATGGGAGGTGACATTTGAACCTGGGTTCTCTGACTCCAGAACCAGCTTTCTTTCTACTCCACCACATGACTCCTCTCCTTCCTCTCCTGGACACAGATTAATTAATATGTTTAATGGCCATTGGCAAAATATGCCTAATTTGGTACTTTTAAAAAAATTGTTTTTTGAAGTCATAAATTTTCTACTGGCCAGAGATTGCAGACACTTTTAAAACTAATTGTGTGTTTCTGGCACTAACAAGGGAATTGGTAGAAATTAAAACCTGGCAGTTTTATGACCTTTCATGGTGAGGGAAGGGAAGAGAAAAATGGCTGATTGACACACACCCCCCACCTTGAGGGCACCTCTGGAGAGTCTAACATCTATAGATCAGTGTGCCCTCCCAGGGCCTGTCTGTACGATCTTTTTGGGCTCTGATTCCTCCCCCTTTTGCCTCTCAGGTATGGATTCAGGAATAAGAAACAGACAGAAAGACCTAGAAAGTGAATTATAAAAGAACTTGAAAGAAAGATAACAAGAGGAGAAAAGAGAAAAAGAAAGAGAAAACAGAAAGAAGCAAAAGCCAAATTCCTGGAGTCTGTTTCTCGTTTACTTTTCTCATTAAAAAAAAAATCTATCAGTGAGCCTGAGGTGTAACCTGATTCAGTTCATGAGCGTCTGTGACCACGCTTAGCCTGTTTCCCAACTGGAATGAGACAGAGCCTTCAAAGCCCTCCGGCTCCCTTTCCTATCTCCACTGACCCTTTTCTGAAGGCTTCATGTTCCCTGGCCCTGAAATTGAGAAAACACATCATAAAACCCCAGTCTAAAGGCTTCATTACATTGACTTGAAAGGAACATGCCAGTGCCTCCAGCTCCTTCTAGCCTCCCAGCTGCCCTGCTTTATCAATGGAAGCAGCAGACAAGTGTAAAAGAGGGGCCTTACTAACATGAGTGGCAGCGGAGGTGGGGGGGGGAGATGGTAATGGAGTAAGCTGGAAGGCTAGTCATGATACTGTTCCCATTTACTTCTCATCCCAATCACCCACCGTAGTCAGGCCTGCGTCTTTCTAACTGCCCCTACCACCCATGCCTAGAGAGAGACAAAGTTGCTCTGTCTCAAGGGAGATGCATAAGGGTATAAGACAAATGTGCTGTTGCCACATCTACTATATTCACCAGGGTTATGGTAGATATGCACACTGGACTTGTAGTCAGGAAGAGCTGAGCTAGAACTCCACTACTGGCATTTACTAGTCATGTAATCATGGCAACTTCTCTGAGTTTCAACATTCCCAATTGTAAAGGAAGGATAATAATACCTCTATGGCCTAGTTCACAGGGTGGTTGGGAGGTAATAATAATAACAGCATTTATGCAGCACCTATTATGTGTCAGGCACTACATGAGGCACTTTACAAATAGTATCTCATGGGATCCTCACAACAACCCTGAAAGGTAGGTATTATTATCCCTGTTTTACAGATGAGCAAACTGAAGCAAACAGAAGTTAAGTGACTCACCCAGGGTCACATAGCTAGTCATATCTAAGGCCATATTTGAACTCAGGTCTTCCTGACTTCAGGCCTATCTCTCTCCCTCTCTCTCTCTGTATATATGTGTGTGTGTGTGTGTTTATATATACATATACATATACATATACATATACATATACATATACATATACATATACATATACATACACATACACATACACATACACATATACATATACATATACACATACACATACATATACATATACATACACATACACATATACATATACATATACATATACATATACATATATATGTATATATGTGTGTGTGTGTATATATATATATATATATACATATATATATATATATAATATATATATATTATATATTATATATATATATATATATATATATATATATATATATATAGTCATTGTTGTTGTTTTTACCACCTGCCTTCTGCTTATGTCATGGAAGCAGGGGCAGGGGGAACTAAGTTGAATTTGGAGTCAAAGGAGCATAGTACAAATCCTGACTCTGCCACTTACCATCTATGTAACCCTAGACAAATCACATCATCCATCTGGGCCTCAGTTTCCTCATCTGTAAAATGGGATGGTGGGACTAGATGGCCTTGGAGGTCGCTTCCAGCATCTACATCTATTAGCTGAGGGCAATATCATGCTATGATTTTTATTCCCCATGTGGCAAAGTGATCTGGCCATACACTGAACTCTAGCCAAGGTGCTGAACAGCCCTGCAGATGAGCTAGCCAAGACCCAGGGAGAAGAAGAGCCCTGAATGAACATCAGGCTAGCTAAGAAAAATAATTCACAGTTACAGTGCGTATTGCTTTAAGGTTTACAAAGAACTTTCCTTATAAGAACCCTATGAGGAACATAATGCAAATATAATTCTCCCTATTTAACAGATAAGATAACTGAGGTGCAGAGTGATGAACCACATCAGTAGCTTTAATCCTACCATGACTCGAACTCAGTTTTCTTGATTCCAAGTCTAATGGGACTGTACTGCCTCCCTGGACTCTGGTTCCTCCTGTTCACTCTCAAGTGTATATGAGAGAGTGACAGACGGATTTCTTAGGAAACAGAGAGAATGGGAGGGTTGGGTTGAGGGGATAGAATTTTCAGGGAGAGAAGAGGAAACAGAAAAAAAGAGAGAAGCCAAATTCCAGTAACCTGCTTCCCATTTACTATTCTCATTAAAAAAAAAATATTCAGACTGAGGTGTAACCTCTTCAGTATAGCACACTAGGAAAAGAAGGAAAGAAGGAAGAGAGAGAGGGAAGGAAGGAAGGAAGGAAGGAAGGAAGGAAGGAAGGAAGGAAGGAAGGAAGGAAGGAAGGAAGGAAGGAAGGAAGGAAGGAAAGAGCCCCTGCCCTCAAGAAGTGCAAGTCTACACTGGGGGGAAAGGTTGGGGAGAGCACTGAATGCCAGCCCAGCAGGCAACCCTAAAGCCAGCATCTGGAGACTAGAGGTTCTCACTACAAGGACAGGGGTGGGGGATGGGGTGGGAGGACTTGGACAATCCTGTAATGTTTGGGACCCCCGTCCAGTGGACACCCTTCTGAAAGCAAAGATTACAATTTTCAAAGATTAGTCTATCTCTCTCAAATTTGGTGTTCTCTTTCCTCCACCACTAGCACAGGGCTCTGCACATAGTAGGTATTTAAGAAATGTAAGATCTATCTTACCCTCCAGGAAAATAAGGGGGGAAGGGGACAAGAGAGCAGGGCACTGATAGACAGGAGGGCAGGTTAGGTGAGGGGGCAATCAGAAACAAACACTTCTGAGGAGGGACAGGGTCAAAAGAGAGAATAGGATAAATGGGGGGGTGGGATAGGATGAAGGGAAATATGCTTAGTTTTTCACAATAGGACTACTATGGAAGTGTTTTGCGTGACTACACATCTATAACCTGTATTGAGATACTTGCCTTTTCAATGAGGGTGGGTGGGGAGGGAGGAAGGGAGAAAATTTGGAACCCAAAGTTTTAAAAACACGTTTCAAAATGAAAAATGAAAATAAATTTTTAAAAAATGAGGCGGAAGACCTGAAGTATATCTGAAAAAAAAGGAGAAGTGTAAGATCGATAAGAACAAGGATCGCCTCTATTTCTGCATCTGTAGCACCTAGCACAGCACCTTTCAGCTGCTGTTTTGTTTTTTTTTCGGGGGTGGGGGTGAGATCCTGGGCACCCAGGCTGATCTATCCCTTTATTTTACCGTTGAGGAACTGCGACCAAGAGAGTGATTCACACAAGGCCACACATCTGAGGTGAAATTTGAATGCAGATCCCTGTGCCTGAGGGTCAGTTGCTCTCTCCATGATATTGTATTACCTTTCATAAGTGACTGGCCCAGGATCACAAAGGCAATTCGTGGCGAACTTAGTCCCAGGCTTCTACTATACCATACTGTCTCTTAAAAGTTTGTTGTATTTTTTTTTAAACTAGCTGCCTGAAGGCTGAGTTCCTTTCACTGGCATAGGCTGTAAAGCAGTTGGAAAACCCTGAGGTTCTAGTTCTTTCAAGGAACTGGTCCCCTTTTCCTCCCTCCACTTCCTGACCTGGGGGCATCCCAAACCCTGCCATTTTCCCAGCAAGAACATACAAACAACTCAGTGCCAGGAGGAAAGGGCTTTGGTCCCACTGGCCTTGGGGAGAATCCCCTAGAGAGCTCTACCCACGTCACTGAAACCCTGGAGAGAAGAGAAACAACCAGGGAAGGGTTTGGGGAAAGGTGGGAGCAGGGAGGGTGGCTTTTATCTGAATGGTGTGGCTGCTCTCTGAACACCTGAATGAGTCAATGGATGCTTCTTCCATCCCCCTGCCTGAGCAGTAAACTGGGCACCCGAAGTTCTTCTTAAAACCCCACCCCACCCTCGTGTGTGTGTGTGTGTTGTGTGTGTGTGTGTGTGTGTGTGTGTGTGTGTGTGTGACTTGGGAAGGCCGGTGGAAGGAGCCCTGGCTGTCTGCCACGTCCTGATCTACCTCCCACTTCATTCCCTGCCTGCAATTGTTTCCAATCGGTTTAGGAAATAGCGCTGAGAACAATTAGAAAAGATAATGAGAAAAGAATTACATAATTAAAGTCTGCCTGGATCTCAGGCATTTTGGAAAAGTCTGGGCAAAGCCCAGGGGGCAAAGCAAGATGGGGAAAAGATTGGGGGAGGGCGAATCCAGGGACTTTGGTGGCTTAAGCTCCAAAGCCAAAGGAAGGGTCAGTGTCTTGGCCCCTTATTTCCCACTGCTTTCTTTCCCCTTTGGTTAATGTCTTTCAGGCTCCTGGGCTCCTAGGAACTTTGAGAGGACCCAGGACTTTTACCCTAAGGACTAAAGGGACTTTGAAGTGAAGATTTAAGATTGGGGCGGGGGTAATGCAGTACAGTGGGAAGAATACTAACTTCAGGAATCAAAGGGCTTGGGATTAAATCCTACCTATGATACTCCCTGTATGACCTTGAGGAAGACACTTAACCTCAGTTTCTCTCACCTACAAAATGAAGAAGCTGTACCAGTTGGCCTCTGAGGTCTCTTCCAGCTCAAAATCTATGAAAGGAAGCAGTCAACCGGGGGAAAATAATCTTTACATCAAATATCTCTGATAAGGGTCTGATATCCAGTATGCAGAGAGAACACTAACTCAAATATTTGACTAAGAGGTATTTCCCAGAGTATGAACAAACAATTCTCAAAGGAGCTGCAAACTGTTAACAACCATATGAAAGAATGCTCCAAAACACCAATAAGAGAAATCACAACAACCATCTCACACCTAGTAAATTGGCAAAGGTGACACAAGGCAGAATCATGAAGGCTGGACAGATAGCAGAAAAACACACAGATTGACTATTAATAGAGTTGAGTTGGTCCAACCGTTTTGGAAAGCATTTGGAATTTTGCAAAGAGAGTGATTAAAATATCCATACCCTTTACTCTCAGATTCCCCTGCTAGGCATACAGCCCAAGAAGGCCAGAGACAGAACAGAAAGAGAGATCTTACCTACCCCAAAATATTTATAGCAGCACATTTCTGGTACCAAAGAACTGGAAACAAAATAAATACTAAGAAACAAAATGAATGCCCGCTTATTAGGGAATACCTACACATGTTGTGCCCCCCCAAAATGTAAAGGAATATTATTGTCCCATGAGAAATCACGACTGTGAATTTGGGAGGCAGGTGGTTAGCACAGAGGCTAGAAAGCTGGGCCTGGTGTCAAGGTCTGAGGTCCCATCCTGCCTCAGAGCTTATATCTATGTGTCCAGGGACAAAGTCACTGAACTGCTGTCTGCCTATTTCCTTAACCATAGAGAATAAAAAAGAGAGAGACAAAATAGCTCAGGGGGACTGTGGGTGTGGAACATTGTATGGACTGTGTTGATTAGTTTTGGTGAAATGTGTTAGGTTTTTTAAAATTCTTGGTTACAAGGAATGACTTATCACATGGGGCAGGGGGAAGGGTGTATTTGGAAAGGAAAGTGATGTAGAAACAAAAAATAGCAATAAAAATTTTAAAATGAATCAGGAGGGATTTTAGAAGAAATCTAGCTTGGCCCTGAGTACAGAGAGCCCTAAATTACTTTGCCAAGGTGACTTAGATAGTAAGTGACTTAGCCAGTACTTGAATGCCTGGTCCTCTGACTCCCAATCCAGCATTCTTTTGGTCACTATGAATCCATCAAGAAACAGACTCAGAGGTGACTAGTCTCAAAAAAGGGCTCAGTCACCTTGGCTTTGCAACTGATTCAATCCAGGCATGAAGTATAAGTGATGACCAGCTAATTGCCTTGCCACGTAGTGATGGGGCTCCATCTTTCAACATTTCTAAAATGCTTTGAAATCCCCCAAATTCTTCTAAACTTGAAATGTTGCCCTTCCCTGCCTTCTGACCCAGGAGCTACATTTGTTAATTTTTTTTTTGGTGAGTCAATTGGGGTTAAGTGACTTACCCAGAGTCACACTGCTAGTAAGTGTTATGTGTCTGAGGCTGAATTTGAACTCAGGTCCTCCTGACTTCAGGGCTGGTGCTCTATCCACTGTGCCACCTAGCTGCCCCTCAAGAGCTACATTTGGAGGAAGTTTCTTCCCTGGATCACGTTAGCACTCCAGGCCAGGCTACTGTCAATCAAGCCACACCTAAGGCCTCCCCAGCCTTAGACATCCTTGCCCAAGACATCCTGGCTGACTCTGAGCTCCCATGAGCCAGTATAATAGATAGAGAGCAGAGTCAGGAGACCTGGGTAGCTTAGAAAAAGGTTTCCCTAACTTGAAGAGTGATCTTTTCTCTCCTGGTGCATGCTCATTAGGAATAAATAGAAGAAGGATTCCATCCATTCATTTTTGCCCCTAGCTGTCTCATCCAGTTCTCTCCCCAGAGTCTCAGGTAGGAAAAGGCTGACAACCCGCCTCCTCTTCAATCTCCACCCAAGTCAGGAGAGTGTTTTTGGCACAGCCTTCCCCCATTCCTGTTGCCTCCCCTGGGAGCTGGGAAGCAGCTTTAGGAAATGGTTTGTAAATGCATCTTATCCTTTTGTATTATTGAGGGAGGGAATTGAGGGGTGTTGGAGGGGGGATTGTCTTTGTAAAGCACTGAATTCAAAGGGGAAAGTGTAATAGATAGAGAGCAGAGGTTTTCATTCTATTCCCTGATATGCCAGGGATTTAGGATGAAAACTTAAGTCGTTTCCATTTGGTCAGCTCTTTCCACTTTGAGAGGTCCATGACCACGCCCCTCTGGCACAGCCCTTTTTCTTCTGCTACTGCTGCTTTTCTATCTGTGTCGGGGAACATCGTGCCTAAGCTCAAATCCAGCTCTGCCACTGAATTCCTTTGTGCCCTTAGACAAGTCACACTCTCTGAGCCTCAGTTTCCTCATCTATAAAGCAAAAAGGGTTAGACTAGATGACCTGTATGCCTCCTTCTATGATCTATACCCAGATCTATGATCCTATGACGCGCACACACACACATCATATCAGCTAGGTGTCCCAGCTCAGAAATGGAAAAGCCGAAGCAACTGGTACAAGAAAAGTAAGGTCATGATACTCCCACGGGAGAACCCTTTGCATCTCAAGGGTTAGCAACATGCCGCGCTTTGGGAGGAAACAGATTTGTTTGGAAGAGAAGGCAGGCATGGTGTGAATGCTGCAATCTGCACCCAAATTACAGCAGATCACATAGCGGAGAGGGGTCACTGAGGGCAAACTTGCCTTCTTTGCTAACCAGTAAGAGAACAATGGGGAAAGTGGGTGTGAGGGTGAGAGCGTGTTAGGCTCTCCACCAGCAGCTCACCCTTACCTTTCTGGGAGGAGGGCACAAAACACCACACCTCCTCATGCAGGCTCCTCTGGTTGCCAATGGAAACCAGGCAATCACATTGTTCTGGTCCCAGATAAAAGTACCATAATCAATAAAGAATATTTATCCCACTCCTTGGTTGTGAGGAGTTCAAAGATTTTTTATATCTATTACTTCACTGTCATCATACCTGCAGAGGTATTGTTATAGGGAGAGAGGGGACAGAAAGGACAGTCCAGTAAGCATTTATTCCAGTTCATTCCATTAAGTATTTATTAAGCACCTTCTATGTGCAAAGCTAGATAGAATTCAAGCCCCTGAAGTTAGGAGACTCTGAGTTCAAATCTGGCCTCAGACTCTTAGTAGTTGTGTGACCCTGAGCAAATCACTTAACCCTGCTTGTCTCAATTTTCTCATGAGTAAAATGAGCTGGAGAAGAAAATGGCAAACCACTCCACTATCTTTGCCAAGAAAACCCCAAATGGAGTCATGAGGAGTCAGACGCGACTAATTAACTTACACAATAACAATGTACAAAGCACTTTTCAAGGTGCTGAGGAAAGAGACAAAATGAAAAACAGTTCTTGTCTTCAGGGATTTGCATGCTCAGCCTCCTCCACTTTACACATGGAGAAACTGAGATTCTGGGTGAGTACAAGTTAGGTCAAATTAAATGGACAGATATTAAGTGCTCAGTAGAGGGGTCAGAGAAGTACAAAAGTCCAGCACACAGTCAAGTAGCGTTTTTAAAAATGTTTATTATATTCATATTTATATTACTAGGAAATACAATAGTAAATTATAATGAAATAAATTATAATTTACTGCCATGTATCTGACACAGATATGCCGAGGAAGAGTCAGGGACTAAAACAATGATTTTAAACTAATGACGACTTGACACAGGAATAGAAAGTTTTCACAGGGGCAGCTAGGTGGCACAGTGGATAGAGCACCAGCCCTGAAGTCAGGAGGACCTAAGTTCAAATCTGATCTCAGACCAAACACTTGACACTTAACTAGCTGAGTTACTCAGGGTAAGTCACCTAACAAAAATTGCCAAAAATTTTTTTAAAAAAGTTTTTACAAGAGATATATTTGGTAAAGCAGTGGCGTTGTGAAAAGACTGCATTTAGAGTCTGAAGCCTTGGATTTGAATTTGGGCTCTATCATTCACTCATTATATGACTTCAGCATGTCATGTAATCATTATGGGCCTCGGTTTTTTTTTCAATTGTAAAATAAAGCAACTAGATGTGACGATCTCCCATGTCTTTTCTGGCTCCAAAGCCTATGATTCCTGCCTATTTCTCATCCTCTCAGATAGTCCAGATACTAGGATCACTTCAAATAGATTTTTTAAGTGCCCATTTATTAATCTGTGTCTATTAATCCAATACCTCTATGTGCTAGAACCTAAGCTAAGCACCGGGAATACAAAAAGGAAAAGAAATATGATCCCTGCCCTCTTGGCACTTATGTACTATGGGGTAGATACAATATATTCAGAGATACATAATAGCAAGATATGCATAAAACAAATGCAAAGCGATTTCAGCCAGGGCATTAATAATTAGGAGAGTCAAGAAAAGCTTCTTAGATAAGGCGGCACCTGAACCAAGTCTCCTTGGGAGCTAGAGGTTCTAACAGGAGGCAACAAGGAGAAGAAACATTCCAGGTACAGAGAATAGTCTGTACAAAGTATAGCTTGAAGGACAGCAAATGTCACATCTGCGGGAGAGGAAGTAGGCTGCTTTGACTAGACAAGAGAGGGCTTCAGGTGGAGTATAATAGCTCCAAAAGAGAGGCTGCAGCTAGACTGTGATGGGACTTTAAATGACAAACAGGGAAGCTGCCTTCTTATTTGAGAGGCAATAGGGAGCCACTGATGTTTCTTGAGCTCTTGACAGAGTCAGGGCTATGCTTTAGGAATATTCATTTGGCAGCTATGTGGTGGATGGATTGGAGAGGGAAGAGGCTCCATGCAGGAGTATGCAAGAAGACTAGTTAGCAGGCAATTGCTGTTGTCCATCAGCCTCACCTAGGGAAGTTGTGGGTTTCTGGGTAGAGGGAAGAATTAAAGGGTGTGAGAGACTTTTTGGAGGTAGAATCAACAAGACTGCGTCCTGTAGATGAGTTACTATAGGGAGTTTTATACTGCTTCAGGAAAGGAAGTGTGGTATAATTAAAAGACCCTGGGATTTGGATCCAGAAGACCTAGATTTGAGACCCAGGTCTGTGACTTGTTTACTGTGTGCCTTTGGCTCATTTTCACTTAGTCATTCACTACTCTGGACCACAGTTTCCTCACCTGTAAAATGAGGCTGTTGTTTGAGTCATTTTTTTCCAGTGGGACTTATTAATGCCAGTGGACTTATTAATAATAATAGTATTTATATAGTTAGCAAAGATTTGCAAAGCCCTGTTGCATGTTACTTCGTTTGAGCTTCACAACAACCCAGTGAGGTAGGTGCTATTATTATACCCATTTCATAGATTAGGAAATAGGCTTAGAGAGAAGCTAAGTGACTTACCCGAAGTCACACAGCTACCAAGTAAACTTTACGAACTCTGACATTTTATGTTCAATAGATGATTCCACAATGCCTTTTCTGTGTGTTTCTCCCTCCCTTCCCCTCTTTAATCTATACATCTGTCTGTCTCTCCCTCTCTCTGTCCCTCCTTTTCCATATGTCTGATTCCATATCTGTCTCTGTCTCAGTGTCTCTCCTTCTCTATTTCTAATGTTGTTTACAACTTCCCTCTAAGGCAAAAAAAAAAAAAGTCTGCTGATTATGATGTTACCCATCCCTGACTTTTGTGGTGTCTCCTGTTACTACAGCAACTGGTTATATGTCACTCCTTCATTATAGAAGCCAAAAGGCTGTCGAGAAAACAATTGCTTGGGGGTTACAGTAGTGAAATGAGCATGGGAAATCTCAAATCCTAATGGGAACAGAGTGGCCAAAGAAACTACCCCTATCCCCAAGAAACCAAAGGTTAAAAAAACCAAAAAACCCCCAAACCTAATCCCACCCCCACAATTTTCAATAAGGAAAAAGAGAAAGCATCTAGCATATAGACAAAATTGTTCCTAAAGAGGATGATTCACAGAGCTTCAGGTGAGTTGCTAGCTTCTCTTTCTGCTAACAATAGCTCCAATTCCCAACCATAAGAAGACATCAAACCAGCCTCATTCTGCATTTGAGCCAAGCCAGAGAGGGCTTTCAGACTTACAGTCTGCCTGCTCTGAGATGATCCTGCAATTACTCTCAGCATTGGCTTAGTCAGAGTTTATTTCACCCCTGACCCCAGCACCATTTTCCTTCCTACTTCTGGCACTGGGAATCAATTTGACAAATATTTATAGACTGGCTATTCTATGGAGGGGATGATGCTAGGTGCTGAAAGAGATACCTGCAGAGATAAACAAGACACAACAGATAAATGGTGTCTGCTCTCGGAAAACTTACTGTCTAGTATGGGAGATATGACATGGACACAAAGAATTTTAATGAAAAGATTTGCTTAGTGTCTGAGAGGTTAGAAATAGCACAGCATGGCAGCTAGTGTAGGACTTTGGACTCAGGAATATTTGGGTTCAAATTCCATATCTAATATTAGCTGTGCCACTATGGGGCACAACAGTAAACTTAGGGGAGCTTCAAACAACACTCTCAGTCACAGATTGACTGAGGTCCGTGTTAGTAGACAGAGTTTCCTGAGGTACTTGACCAGGGTGACCAATAAAAGAGATACTGTATGATTTCAGAAAAGAGACCAAATATACCTGGAAGTATTATGGAAGACTGACAGGAGATGTGTTTAGTTGGGATTTGAGGCATGAATGAAATTTTGACAGGTCTAAAATTCAGAAAGGGGAGGGTATTCCAGGCAAGAGCAGAAAAAGGGTGCAAAGTGGTGGGACAAACTTGAGGACCTGTTTGCGAAATCCACAGAATCACAAGACATGAGTTGGAAAGTGGCCACCTCAGGGTCTCTTAGTCCAAACCATTCTCGAAAAATAATCCCACATGTGAAACCTGATGAGCAGTTCAGACAGACTGTGCTAGAAGGTACCCAGTAAGAGAAGAACCACTACTTGCCAAGCTAGCCAATTCTAGACTGGCACAGCTCTAGTTGGTAGGAAGACTCCGGCCTCTTCCTGAAAAATGACTGTAGGATTACAGGCTCCAGCTTAGACAGGAATAAGACCAAGAGGTGATGCTGAGTACCAATAACGTGATCAGAAATTTAGTGCTGAATAAGACTTTTGGGGTCTACTGATAGAGCAGGGGCTCTTCCTCTTTTTTGTGTCATGGCCCCCTTTTGGCATTCTGATGAAGATTAAAGAGTCCTTTACTGAATCTTGTGTGTTGCCTATATTCATAATGAAAGGAAATGTTGAATTTTAGTTATAGGTTGGTGACAATGAAGATGTAGGGTTTTTTCCTATCCAAGTTCATAGACTTTCCTTGAAATATATGTAACAGACCTCTAGGTGAAGAACCATTCATCTACACTAACGCCTTCATTTTACAGATGAATAAACAGAGCCAGAGAGGTTAAACCCTAAGGACACTCAGGTCATAAGTGACAGAGCCAAGATTTGCACATGGGTCCTGGGATGGCAGATCCCAGGGCTCTTTCCACTATACCACACTGCCTTGACATTATAAATCTGGCAACTCCTATCTTTTTTTGGAGAGAGAGAGAGAGAGAGAGAGAGAGAGAGAGAGAGAGAGAGAGAGAGAGAGAAGGAGAAGGAGCAGGAGAAGAAGGAAAAGGAGAAGGAGAAGAAGAAGAAGGAGAAGAAGAAGAAGAAGAAGGAGAAGAAGAAGAAGAAGAAGAAGAAGAAGAAGAAGAAGAAGAGAAGAAGAAGAAGAAGAAGAAGAGGAGGAGGAGGAAGGGAGGAGGAGGAGGAGGAGGAAGGAAGGAAAGGTAGGAAGGTAGGTAGGAAGGAAGGCAGGAAGGCAGGCAGGAAGGAAGGAAGGAAGGAAGGAAGGAAGGAAGGAAGGAAGGAAGGAAGGAAAGAACGTACTTTCAGAAAGGGAAACTGGGTAAAAAAATCAGTTCAAAGGCATTTTGAAAAGTAAATACAGGATCCAGATATCTAATCATTACTACCACTGGACCAATCCCAATCAAGCAATTCTCATATGTTAATGGAACTTCTATTGCACTTTGGTAAGTAAGGTATCATGACAGTATCCAGCAGGTAAGTTATCTCTTTTTTTTTAAAAGGCCACTCAAAGTTTATTAGTTTCTGTTGAGTGCAAATTAAACAAGTTACTGAGGCTGCTGGAAAGCACATAGGTGATTCATATAGTAAAAAACAAAAAACAAAAAACAAAAAACAGTAACAGTGTGGTTTCTTTTGCTCATTTTTGGTGTTTTGCTTTTGTTTTTCTTTAAACACACACACACACACACAACACAACTACATGTACACTTCATCAGCCTGTCTATTTTAAGGGAATAGATGGGAGAGAGGAGGTGGGGAGGAGAGGGGGAAATGGGCTCTGATGCCTAGCACACTTTAGAAGCCTGGGGAGCAGCAAGGAGGGTGCTGCTTATGCAGAAGGCCCAGGGCTGGTCTTGCTGGGCTCACTGACACGCCACTTCCTCGTGGCCTCCTGAGCCAGGTCACAGGTGATCGTGCCATGAGCAACCTGGAAAGTTCCCGAGTGCTCTGGGGATTCCAATACAGTTGTCGTGAATGGATGACTCGCCTTCCTGAAGAAAAAGCTTGCCCACCAGTGGCCTGGGTCTGATTTGAGAAGACCAGGATGATGGGGGATCACTTCCCCAGAATCCTCAGCACTTCCACAGGAGCTGTTGTTGCTGGAAGTGGAACCCAGACACCTTCAGTAGTAGTCATGGGTTGCTACAAGTGAACTGCTGGATGGGATTGCTGCCATGTTGCTGGTTCATGTTGTGATGATGTAAACCTTAGTGGTGGCTCCCAAGCAGCCCCTGTCAGGCAGTGGGCTGCAGCAGATGATCATGGGTGACCTGGCTCGGGGGAAGGGGGTGCTAGGCCACAGAGCCCATTTGTGAAGGAGATCATGGGACGATACTCCACAGCAATGAAAATGCAAAAGTTCTTTGGGTTTTAGGTAAGTCATCTCCTCCAGAGATTTACCAAAGTCATACTGTCAAGACACTGAAGAGATAAAGATGGTTGAACCTGGACCAGGTCCTATAAAGCCAGACTGAATCTACTCTGCCAGCAACCACCTCTCAACATTAATAACACTGTCACTCATTTTTACCACTTACAAAGTACTTTTCCCTCATAACCACCCTGTGTAGTAAGTAGTAAAAATATTATTACCTCCCTTTTAGAGATGAGAGAAAACTAGGAAATAGAGTACCTTATGATAAGATTTAAGAATTACTCTCTGTCTCTCCATATGTGTGTGTGTGTGTGTGTGTGTGTGTGTGTAGGTGTTACCTCATGATCCCAATTTACAAGGAAAGAACTGAGGCTCAGATAAGTTAATGACTTTCTCAGAATTATATATGTCCTAAAAGTAGAGCTAAGACTGAATTCAAATCTTCTGGCTCCAAGTCTAGCCTCTGAGGTCCTTTCCAACTTTGTGATTCTATGTGTTTGTGTATTTTCCATAAATCACGCTGCATTCATACAGCACTTTCTTCTTTTCCAAGATCTTTCTATCATCTTATTTTGGATTTCATGACATCCTTGTAAAGCAGTTGTGGCAGGCAGCTTCAACACCATGTTATACTGAGGGAAATGGAGGCACAGAGCTGACAACAGTAGCTTCAAATTAAGCATAGGATTATTATATTCATCCAGAATATAGCCAGTCCACAGGCTGACCCCTGACACCCCTCCACCCGGTCAATCATCTTCCAGCCATGGGTCCTCTCTGCCTAGATTTGAGTACAAGAGTGATGGAAGCCTCTCCGGTGTAAGCGGAGCACGTAGCTCGTGTTATTGTTGGGTGTGTCTCTCAGGCCCTTACGTAATGACCAAGATTCAAACTCCAATATTCCATATGATTAGAGGATCCTAAGAGCATAAGATGGTAAACTGTCCACACAGGTGTTCGATACAGGACTCTCAGCGTTGTCTGTGGTACAGACGCCCAGTTCTTTTCCCCTTGTTCATTAGCTTTTGGTGCCAGGTGGGACATTCAGGTCTTCGGTTTATTCCCCTGGAAAATGGGCACAATAGCAGCAGCTCCAAGAGGCCTGGAGAAAGGTAGTCTTTCTTCCTTTCTCACCCCCAAGGAAGAAAGGTTGCCTTTCTCCAGGCTCCTTGGTTTCTCAAGGAACATGCCCTCATTTAGCAGGAGGTATCCTCATCTTGGGAACCTTTCAGGGTTCCCCTCCCAAAATGACAGAGATGGACTTGGGTTGGGCCTGGAAGACTCTTTGGGCTGCTCATTCTTGCTAATTTGTCCCCAAACTCCTGCTTGCCATGTACCAATATCCCAGGCTGGAGTGGCAGGGAAGAGGAGGCAAGAGAATTAAAGGGGGCAGGGGTGTTTGTGAGAGGGGTAGGTAAGAAAGATTCTGAAATCTGGACAACATCAAGAGCTTGTTTCCATGACAACCCTTCCTTATTACAGTTGCTCAAACTGCAGCTTGTTCCAATCAGACGAAGCATTGCCTATGAAGCCTTTCATTCAGTCTGCAGCAATGGCCTGGCTGGCCCTTCGTGCCTTGATCCCCATTAGGGCAGGGAAGGTGAGACTTCTCAAAGAGTATGGGGGCCTCCAGTAGGCAGCATCGGGACATCCAAAAGACAACCTTCTCCAACAAAGCAAGAGGAATGGGGACCTAGAAGGGATGGGGGTGTGGGGGGAGAAATGAGGTGAGAAGGAAAGAGAATGAAAGAAGTAGAAAGAGACTGACAGACATGTGGGTGTCATCTATAGTTGCATGTCAGTACAACTTGTGTCTGTGGATTCTTATCTGTGTGTCTGTACCCATCTGTGTGCCAGCACTGACTGTCTGTCAGTGTGAGTCTCTGTGTATGTGTATGTGTGTGTGTGTGTGTGTGTGTGTGTGTGTGTGTGTGTGTCTGCCTGCCCTGCCCCCCTTTCCTTCCCTTTTCCACTGTTGGGTAATCCCTTTAAATCCTCTGTTTGGCTTGTTAAATTCTCTGCTATCTGGCTCCTTCCTACCTGTCCAGTCTCCTTACACTTTAGTCCCCTGTATACTCTATGGTCCATCAACACAACCCTTCTTGCTCCTGTTTCCTGACTTCCTCTTCCTTGGCTGTCTCCCATGCCTGGTATTCTCTCCCTCCTGCTCGCTGGGCTTTTTCCCTGGCTTCCTTCAAGGCTCAACTCAAATCCTGCTAGCCCAGGAGGCCTTTCCCTCTCTTTCCCCACCAGCCACTTCTCCCTCCTCCCCCACCCATTAGTTCTTCTCTCACAGATTACTTCCAATTTACAGGTTGTCAAAAGTCTGAGCGCAGCTTCGAGATATTAAAGCTTCAGATGGCACTAAGACTTTGGGAACATCTTGTATATCCTGCATGTACACAGTTTATCTGCAGGTTGTCTTCTTTATTAGAATGTGAGCTTCTTGAAGGTAGGGACCACCTTTTCGCTTTTTTTTTGTACCCCTAACTCAGAACAGTGCCTGGCATATTTTAAACACTCTAAAATGCTGGTTGACTTGATGACTTCCTCTAAAGTGCTCCTTATTTCTCTTTTCCCTAGGAGTCCAGAGATCCTAAATCCTAGTTCAAGAGGAACTATGTAATTGGAGGCCAAGGCCACAGACTGAGTGTCTTGGGGAAAATCAGGGTGCAAATACAGTGGGATGTAAACTTCCCAGAGTGCAGAAACATTCTATGTTCTATCTTCTATGGGTCCAGAATTAGGTCCAGAATTAAAAGGAAGAAGAGACTAGATTGCCATCAAGAAAATTGCAGAATTCTTTTAATGACCCTAAACCTGCCATAAACAAAGATCCAACCTTTTAAATGCTAGTATCCTACCAACAAGCTAGTGTTGTCATATGGCTACAAGTCATAGAACAACATGACATCCAAAGAATTAAAATGAGGACCACACAGAGGACAATGGAGAGGTGGTTGGGCCACAACCTAAAACAGACAAGGAACTTCAAAGAATATCAAAGGGGACAAAGTTATCAGCAGAAATAAATGCATGATGAGGGGAGGTAAAGGGGGTGGGATAGAAGGACAGTTCCAGGGGCAAAAGTAAAGAGTAACAGCTTGAATGTTCTACTGGTATCCTCTCAATGATCAGAGAAAGCCAGAAAAGCCATCAGCATGTTGGGAGGACAAGGACAAGGGTCACATAAGGAAGGGCAAGCATGGATGGGCTGGGATATGTATCTACATCGAGGAGATCCTAGGTCCTTTACTGTATTTGAGCATCCCCTAACTCCTGGCACATAGTAGGCACTCAGTAAGTTATTGTTGAGTGAAAGGCAGTGTCATCTCCGTCTTCTTTTTGGTGGTTTTCAAAGGCAGAGAGGAAGGTGTATGCCCTCTTTTAGGAAGTTGCTGTTATATTAAAGAGGTTATAGGTTAAAGGTTTCTCAGCACAGGTGTATGGTCTGTGACCAACCAGTCTAGGAGTCAATGTTACCAGACAAGGAACATCTCCTGATTAAAAAGAATGTCCTCCATCCAACATATGGGGAAAATGAGGTGCAGAGTGAATCATGCAATTTGTCAAAGAACCATCCACTGCATTTGGTGGCAGGGAAGTGCTGATCTCTGATGAAGTTTAAGTCTCTAGAAGAAGGTAGGGGGCCTTCTGGATAGAGTGCCTAGAGCCTGGAAAACCTGAATTCAAATCTAGCTTCAGACACTTATTAGCTGTATGACCCTGGGCAAGTCATTTGACCCTGTTTGCCTCAGTTTCCTCAACTATAAAATGGGCATAACAACACCACATCCTCATAGGGTTGTATCAAATGAGATATTTGTGAAGCACTTAAAATAGTGCCTGGCACACAGTAGGTACTTAGTAAATGCATATTTCCTTCCCTCCCTCCCTCCTTTCTTCGCTCCTTCCTTCCTTCCCTTTTTTCTTCCTTCCTTTGCTTTAGCAACCTTGGAGCTGCCCTTTTCTTTTGTGCTAGATAGTTAATGACCAAAACAGTGAAGCAATATATTCCATCTCCCACTGAGGGAAGTCTATCTACAAAGAAAAGAAATGTGTTTTATATTTTGGCAGCTGGGGAAAAAAAAGGTAAACTCCAGTGAGATAAGGACTTAGGCAATGAAGCCTAGGCAGCTGGTCAGAGTAACTAATTCTCTCATCTATCCTGGGGCCCTGGGAGTGGCCAGGTAAGGCTCACCCCATAGATCAGTGGGGACAGGAGTCATTCTTCCCTAAGATTTAAAGCTCCCCACCTGCCTTCTCCCTAGATGCTCTTGGAGACAAAGCAACAAAAGCCAGAGCTAAGGGAGCTTACAATCATGTAGTTCTTGCCCCCGATTTCTCATCTCATCCTTTATCAAGAATCCTTTTCTGTTAGTTACAAACTCCATTTCCAAGCTGCCAGGGCTGGACGGTTGGGTTTGGATGGGATGAACTCTAAGGTCTCTTTCAGCCCTAAGTCCATGATCCTATGTTCTTGTGCTATTTAAAAAGCATTGAACTGTCCAGGATCACAAGAGCCAAGATATCATTTAAAAAAATCTGTGAAGAGGGATGAAGGAGGAAAGAGAAAAGGGGGTGAGGACGGAGAATTTGAGAAGACTCATATTTTCCCTTCCTAAAATTCACTATTTCTCTCTGGCTGAGAAGTGTTCTAAGCTTGATTTGTTGATCAGTAGAAAAGCATTTCCTAAGCACTTGCTACTTGCCAGGCACTGTGCTATGTGCTGGAGATACAAAGATGGAACTGAAATTTTGCCTACCCTCAAGGAGCTTACATTCTACTGATGAAATCCTAAAGTCCTGGGACAAGAAAGGATCATGAAGGTGCTTGTCTATTCCATTCCTTGACCTCAGGGAGGACTGCATTCAATCCAGAAAACCAAAAGAACACATTAGTATACAGAACACCATGCTAGGCAATATTAGACATTCCCTATTACCTGTATAAATATCTCTTTTAGGAAAGAGATTGTCCTGGTGCCAAAGTTGGTGAGCACAAAAATCTGAGTTCTAAACGTGTCCAGCTCAGGGAGCCAAAGGGTTTCTCAACAAAAACCTTTCTCTTCCCCTTGAGGGTCCCAGAGGCTGAGCAGCCAACTGTGGCCAAAAGTACTGGAGAGGAACCAATCCCTATGAATCGGATTCCTGATACGGATGGAAGTTACTACCATGAACACATACACGACTGTGTACACGTGCTTGCACACTTCCACAGACACACACATGCCCACAGACACACACGACCATACACATGCGCACACACGCACATACACAAACTAGCTTGCATTAATTGACAGCGTGTAGGTGTATGTGTGAGAGCGCGTGGGGAGCCGTACATGTGACTGTGTGCAATTCAGGATCACAAGTGTAAGTAAGGGCGGCATCTGTAGCAGAGAGAGAGCCAAATCTGGAACTGTCACACCAAGAAATCCTTAACCCTTTGTGCCCTGCTCCCTTCTTTGCCTTCCCTCCCGCCCTACCCCACCAAATCCCAAGGAAAGCTGTTTCTCTCCTGACTGTACTCAGACACTGACCTGGAACCTTGGAGTACAATACTCAAGACACAGTCCCACCCACCCACCAAGGCAACACGTGCACAAACATAAATTGGGTCTACATACTTTTAGAGGGTGACACTTAAGAATGTTTATGCATACTTCTCTATGTTGTCACTGAATAAAAAAAAAAACAACCCTGTGATGTTAAGAGTCCTAGTCATTAAGGAGAATCCAATGTCCTTCCTGAGTTATTAAATTAAAGACAGAAGGAGGTAAGAAGCCTAGCTAGGGAATCCAGTTTAAGGAGCCCAGGCTGGGAGAGAAGACTGGGATCAAAGCCTGGGGAAGTGGTAGCAGCTATATTCAGTGAGTATTTGTGGATGTGAGAGGGCACAGCCTGCTTAGTTATAAGTAAGCAATCCTGATATATGGGCCCTGAGATGAGAGGATTTGATTGCAATTGGTATATGACCATGATCTTGTCAAAATATGACCACAGGTATGCATTTGTGTTTGCACACCATAGAGCATCTTGGCACACATGGACAGACCAGGACTAAAGTTCATGTTGACATTACACAGCTAATCAGCAGGCGTCTGAAATTATATGGGGAACAAATAGGGACAACAGTCATATGATATTAATATTAACTGAGGAACCGGTATTGGTATTAACCAGCTTGGCATGGCACAATATTGTTTCAGCTCTCAACAGATTTACCTCCAAGTCCCAACATGTGTACATATGCACGCAAATATGTGTGTGCTGTTGGAATAAGCGTTCCCTCCGATATACCAGAATACTCTATCAGGGCTGATCACAGCCCATCCACATCCTCTCATCTTTTGTAATTCTTGCTATCTGCCCACAAATCCTCCACAGAGGGTCCACTCACAGTGGTGGTGGTCTTCCTCTGAAAACCTCAGCTTGTCCATCTGTTTCCTCTTACTCTCACTATGACCGGCATACCTGCTTTACCAGGCATAAGTGTCCTCTGTGAGGTATCTTTTACATAAAGCAGCAAGGTAGTGCAGAGGGTAAGAACAGTGGGCTTAGAATCAGGAAGGCCTGAGTTCAAATCCCACCTCACACACTTACTAGGTGGGTGACTCTGAGCAAGTCACTGAACCTTCCTCAGTCTCAGTTTCCTCATCTGTAAAATGGAGATGATAATAGCAACTACCTCACAGGATTGTTATAAGGATCAAATGAGACTGAATGTATAACAGAGCTTGGCAAACCTTAAAACCCAATGTAAATGCTAGCTATTATTATTATTAAGAATTATTGGGAACAATTAATTCCAATACTATATAGAGTATTTGAGAAAATAGGTGAAGAAGGAGTCTTACCAAATTCTTTTTATGATGCAAATATGGTGTTGATACCTAAACCAGGAAGAGTCAAAATAGAGAAAGAAAATTATAAACCAATTTCTCTAATGAGTATAGATGCAAAAATTTTAAACAAACTATTAGCAAGTAGATTACAGCAACTTATCACAAGAATAATACACTATGACCAGGTAGGATTTACACCAGGAATGCAGGATTGGTTCAATATTAGGAAAACTATCAGCATCATTGAACATATCAACAACAAAACCAAACGAAACCACATGATCATCTCAACAGATGCAGAAAAAGCTTTTGATAAAATACAACACCCATTCCTATTAAAAACACTAGAAAGCATAGGTATAAATGGAGTCTTCCTTAAAATAATAAATAGCATATATCTAAAACCTTCAGCAAGCATTATATGTAATGGGGACAGGCTAGAAGCATTTCCAATAAGATCGGGGTTGAAACAAGGATGTCCATTATCACCACTGTTATTCATATTGTACTGGAAACCTTAGCTTTAGCAATAAGAGAAGAAAAAGAAATTGAAGGCATTAGAATAGGCAAAGAAGAAACAAAGCTATCACTCTTTGCAGATGACATGATGATATACTTAGAGAATCCTAGAGAATCAAGTAAAAAACTACTTGAAATAATAAACAACTTTAGCAAAGTTGCAGGCTATAAAATAAACCCACATAAATCATCAGCATTTCTATATATTACCAACAAAGCCCAACAGCAAGAGATAGAAAGAGAAATCCCATTTAAACTTACTGTAGACATTATAAAATATTTAGGAGTCTACCTCCCAAAACAAACCCAGGAACTCTATGAACACAATTACAAAACACTTTTCACACAAATAAAATCAGATCTAAATAATTGGAAAAACATCAGTTGCTCATGGGTAGGCCGAGCTAATATAATAAAAATGACAATCCTACCTAAGCTAATTTACTTATTCAGTGCCATACCAATCAAACTACCAAAAATTATTTTATAGAGTTAGAAAAAATAATAACAAGATTCATTTGGAAAAACAAAAGGTCCAGAATATCAAAGGAACTAATGAAAAGAAATGCAGGGGAAGGTGGCCTAGCAATTCCAGATCTTAAATTGTATTATAAAGCAGCAATCAAAACTGCTTGGTACTGGCTAAGAAATAGGGAGGTGGATCAGTGGAATAGGTTAAATATGCAAGACACAGTAGTCAATGACTATAGTAATCTATTATTTGATAAACCCAAAGACCCCAGCTTCTGGGATAAGAACCCACTCTTTGAAAAAAACTGCTGGGAAAACTGGAAAAGAGTATGGCAGAAACTAGGCATAGACCCAAATCTCACACCATATACCAAAATAAAGTCAAAATGGGTTCATGACTTAGATATAAAGGCTGATACCATAAGTAAACTGGGAGAACAAGGAATAGTTTACCTATCAGATCTATGGAGAACAGAAGAATTCATGACCAAACAGGAGATAGAGAACATTATGAAAAGCAAAATGGATAATTTTGATTACATTAAATTGAAAAGTTTTTGCACAAACAAAGCCAATGCAACTAAGATTAGAAGGAAGGTAGAAAATTGGGAAAGAATTTTTACAACCAGTCTCTCTGATAAAGGCCTCATTTCTAAAATATAGAGAGAATTAAGACAAATTTATAAGAACACAAGCCATTCCCCAATTGATAAATGGTCAAAGGATATGAACAGACAGTTCTCAGATGAAGAAATTAAAGCCATCTATAGTCATATGAAAAAATGCTCTAAATCGTTATTGATTAGAGAAATGCAAATCAAAACAACTCTGAGGTACCACATCACACCTATCAGATTGGCCAACATGACAAAACAGGAAAATGATAAATGTTGGAGAGATGTGGGAAAATTGGAACACTAATACATTGTTGGTGGAGTTGTGAAATGATCCAACCATTTTGGAGAACAATTTGGAACTATGCCCAAAGGGCTACAAAAATGTGCATACCCTTTGATCCAGCAATAGCACTTCTAGGGCTATATCCCAAAGAGATCAAACAAATGGGAAAAGGACCCACATGTACAAAAATATTCATAGCAGCTCTTTTTGTGGTGGCAAAGAATTGGAAATTGAGAGGATGCCCATCAATTGGGGAATGGCTGAGCAAGTTGTGGTATATGAATGTAATGGAATACTATTGTGCTATAAGAAATGATGAACAGGCTGACTTCAGAAAAACCTGGAAAGACTTATAGGGTCTGATGCTAAGTGAAGTGAGCAGAACCAAGAGGACTTTGTACACAATAACAGCCACGTTATGCAATGACTAATATTGTTAAACTGAACCTTCTCAGCATTATGAGGATCTAAGACATTCCAGAGGCCTCGGGATGGAAAATGCTGTCCACATCCAAAGAAAGAACTATGGAAGTCGAATCGCTATCACTTATTTTTACCTTCTGTTGAGTTTTGTTTCATCTTTCTGATGGTTCCTCTATTGGTTTTAATTTTTACTTACAACTTCACTAATGTGAAAATATGTTTAATGGGTATGTAAATGTAAAGCCTATATCAGATTGTGCGCCGTCTTGGGGAGGGTGGGGGGAGGAAAAGGGAGAAAAATTTCCAACTCAAAAGCATATGGAAAAAATAAAAAAATTAAATTAAAAAAAGAAAAAAAGAAGAATTATTGGGGCATCTAGGTGGCGCAGCAGATAGAGCACTGGCCCTAGAGTCAGGAGGACCTGAGTTCAAATCCAGCCTCAGACACTTGACACTTACTAGCTATGTGACCTTGGGCAAGTCACTTAATCCTAGCCAAAAAAAAAAAGATAAAAAAGAATTATTATTGTTATTATTTATTTATTAAGTTATCCTTGGTATCCTATGGTATGGTAAAATGTTACACCCATGATGCAGCTTTCCATTTATCTTTGGTCATATATAGAGAGAAATAATGTGGTATAATGAAAAGAATAGGGGACTGAGTCAGATCTGAATCTCAGTTCCACTACTTATTATGCAGCTTTATGCAAGTCCTATGACTGTTCAGTCTTCTCATCTGTAAAATGGGGATAATAATTCCTCCCCTGGAAAAGGGGGAGAGGTGGGGAAGACTAGTCAGTGGTATCAAACTCAAATAGAAAGGAACCCTTTAGACACATATTGACTTAGAAAATCACCAATTAACGACATCTATTGTATTGTATTTTTGTTACATTATCTGTTGTAGTGTGTTGTTATTTATTTTGTTGAACATTTCCCAAGTACATTTTAATCTCGTTCTACCTGCCCTCAGGAGTTTTGAAGCCAGCTTTGGACTTCGAGTTTGACTCTTGAGACTAGATCATTCTAAGTGCCTTTCGATTGTAAACATGAACCTATGAATCTAATTGTATGGCTCCTGTCTCATAGGGCTGTTATGAGTAAGGCACTTTGTAGACTATAAAGCATTATATAAAAAATGAGCTACAAATATTACGCATGCATGCCCTTGTATAATGGTGGGACTAGCCAATGAGGGTACAATCCTTAGAGCACGTACAATACGCTTTGTTTGGTGCCAATCCATGTGAAAGCTTAATGAAACTGTTTCCAGGCACGAATAATGGAGGGCCCCTGCTTCAGAGCACAAGCAAGTATCTTGGACTATTTCCTGTTGGTTTATAGCCTAGTAAGACTGCACACAAAAGTTCCAAGCAGACGAATATTCATTCCCATTCCTCTCTCACTGGCTATGCTACACACCCAAAAGTGAACTTGGTGGGGACTCCACAGATGGAAAAAAAGGATTCCCAGGGTCAGGAAGTACCCCCTTAGTTGAAGGAGGGCATATTTTATAGAAAACACTTCAAATTTGAGCCCAGTCTTCCAGGAACAAAATGGGGATGAAGAAGGGAATGCATGGCATGGTTGGAGTGCGGTGTTGGTAACAATCCCTTTGAGTTTGAGTTCACTCTAGCCAGGGTCCAGCAAGGACAGATTGGTTCAGGGCAGCTAGGTGGTGCAGTGGATAGAGCTCCAGCCTTGGAGTCAGGAGGACCGGAGTTCAAATCCAGCTTCAGACACTTGACACTTAGTAGCTGTGTGACCCAGGGCAAGACACTTAACCCAAATTGCCTCACGAAAGAAGGATAGAGTGGTTCCAGGGGATATTGTTCTTCTTCTATCTTTGCTATATTTTGATAGTTATATTCTTAATTTAATAGTAGTTCAACTGTCCTCCAAAAAGGATGTCAACATGGTAAAGAGATGTTTTCAAAATTAAACTGAACAATAAAGACAAATGCAGTTTATTACTTCCCCAGAAATAGTTAACAGTATTCCGATGTATTAACAGTTTTTAATGAGCAGTGCCCATGTGCTGAGTTGAGATTGAAAAGAGAACTGTCAACCCAGGCACCAGGACTAATTTGCTGATCATTGATGGACATTGGCTGATTGATGAACTTTTACAATGACAGAAAGAGAAACACACCTACACTATTTTATATTAAACTGTTGCACCTAGGAGCTCTAAATCGAAATCTAACCTCCTGTCTCAGATACCATACACTTCATAGTAAAATAACTCATTAGTGAATTGCTATCTGTGGTCTTAGAGGAATCTTGGAAAATAAAAGAGGCGCCTGAAGATTGAAGACAAGCAAATTACCCATTTTTCAAAAAGAGGAAGGTGAGTCCACAAACTAAAGACTGATGAGCTTAAGAAAAATTTTTGGAAAATTAGGATCATTAAATGAATGTCTTTGGAGCACTTTGAAAAGAAATCAATGATCATGAGGAGCCAGCCAGAATAGGTTCACCAAGGACAAATCATGAGAGACTAATATCACTCCTTTTCCCCCTAGGGTTATTAGACTAGTAGATAATAGGATTAATGTAGACAATACTATATTTAGATTTCAGCAAGACATTTGACAAGGCCTTTCATGACATTTTTGTGAACAAGATAAATTGCAATGTGAATAACAATGGGTTGGATTTGAAAATGGTTTACAGACCAGAAGTAAAATATGCTGATTCATGAAAATCCATGTTAACCTGAAGGAAGATCTCTAAAGGTATGTAGAAGAGATCTGTCTTTATCTACGATTTCTTTACAATCTGTATCAATGACTCAGATGAAGACAAAGACAGGATGTTTATTCAATTTCTGGATAAAGAAAAACTACCAATAGTAGCTAATTTGTTAAGGGGCAGAATTGGGATCCCAAAATATTGCGACAGATTGAAATGATGGGCCAAATGCAACAAAATGAAATTTAATTAGCATTGATGTAAAGATCTTTACTAAATTTTTTTAAAAGCTGCAGAAGTTCAGGGTGGTTAGGGTTTCAACTGAAAGTGAACTGAGATTTGGGTTGCAAATTCAATGTTAGTCAATGGTCTAATAGGGCAGCCAAAACAGTGCTAATGAGAATTTAGTTTGTAGTATCAAAAGCATGATGCTCAAGATAAAGAAAATAAGGGGCAGCTAGGTGGCACAGTGGATAGAGCACCAGCCCTGGAGTCAGGAGGACCTGAGTTCAAGTCCAGCCTTAGACATAACACTTACTAGTTGTACGACCCTGGGCAAGTCACTTAACCCCAATTGCCTCTCCAAAAAAAAAAAAAAAGATGAAGAAAATAATAATCATATTGTATTCTGCCCTGATCAAACTAGGTCTATTCAATGTCGAGCACAGCATTTTAGAAGGACGTTAACAAACACAGGACTTGAATAAAGAAGGAGGCCTGAGATGGTGAGGGTGCTTGAATCTATATAATAGGTTGAAGGAAATGAAAAAATTTAGACTGGAGAAAACAAGACTTAATAGAAGGAAAATTACAGTCTTCAACTATTTGAAAGTTTGTCATGTAGAAAGGGATTTATACTTCCTCTACTTGCATCTAAAGAGAAGACCTGGGACCAGGGGTCAGGAGTTATGGGGAGGGCAATTTCAGATTAGCAAAAGAAAAAATTTCAAATAATAAGAACTGTCTAAAAATGAACTGGATTGTTCACAATATAAGATACTTCTCATCACTACAGACTGTAGAACCACTTGCTGAGAATGTTGTAGAGAGAATTCACGAATTGGGTAGGAGACTGACATAGCTATCCTTTATGGTCCTTTCTAACTGTAAGGTTTTATGATTATTAAAATATATAACAGATATAAAACGGATCTTCTCCCTATCTCTTTTAAACTGTTCATCATGAGTAGCAATAACAATAATGCCTCCAATCATTATCATATAAAAGTGCCAAGAACTTTTAACACTCATTCATTCGGAAGTCCTGGCAAAAGCAGTTTTCATTTTATTTCTGTACTGAAGGGAAGCAAGTTGACACAGGAAATGGCCTAAGTGAGAGCCAACTGCTATAACATTCATAGCCTCAGTCCATAGATGCCAAAGGTTTAATTATGCATCCCACCTTCATTGAATGTTCATCTAACTCCCATACAGGAAACTCTTCTGAGATAATGCATGTCATTATGATACTTTTCTGCTTTTACCCAGGCCTAGCATGTCACCTGGGGACAAATGGTGCATCTCTTGGGGTCCCCTAAGACGTCCAAAGATTTGTTTCTTAATTATTTATGTATATGCTACATTAGTGTAAACTAGCTACTTTCAATGAACTAATGCATAGTGTTTACAATACATAAAGTAGAAATCACAGAAACTTTGGAGGGAAGTGACCGTTCTATCTAAGAATATGTGAGAAAGAAGAGGAAAGTCAGGCATATTCTGGCATGCTCCCTAGATTTTTAGAGAACAGTCAGTCAACGAACATTTATCAAGGGCCTATTACGTACCAAGGGGCAGCTAGGTGGCACAGTGGATAAAGCACCAGGCCTGGAGTCAAGAAGACTTCTCTTCCTGAATTCAAATCTGGCCTCAGACACTTATTAGCTGTGTGACTCTGGGGAAGTCACTTAACCCTGTTTGCCTCAGTTCCCTCATTTGTAAAATGAGCTGGAAAAGGAAATAGCAAATCACTCCAGTATCTTTGCCAAGAAAGCCCCAGATGGGGTCAGCAAAAGTAAGATACAATCGAAAATGACTGAACAACAAACAATATGCTGGAAATGCAAATACAAGAAAGATAGTCCCTGCCTTCACGGAGCTTACAACCAATGGGGAAGACAAAATGCAAAAGAAAGCTGAAAGGCGAGGGAGAAGATACTCGGTACAGGGGAATGATCTGGGCAAGAAGTCCAAACGAGTGCAGCCTGGTGGAAAATGAGATAGATGCCTGTCCTGGGTGTCCACCTTAAATGGAGGCTTTGGGAGGAACTTTGCTCCCCACTCTCCAGGGTTAGGATTAAGTGTTTCAAGCTTCACGGATTTCAGAGAAAGAATAGGCAGGAGCTCATGAATTAAAGTTCTATGCGGAAGATAAACCAGGAGGAACAGGAAACTCTTAAGAATGAAATTCTCAAGAAACAATAAGAAAATTTTGCTTTCGATAATGGAGCAATGGGACGTTTGCTTAAAAAGATATATGTAGCTATACAGGGAACTCAATGACAGACCCAAAGTTTTTAAGAATTTCTTATTAATTCCATTAATGGTATTTTCTCTAGAATATGTGATTAATATGAAATTCTCTAAGATCCATTTAGATTTTTTTTTAAAATGCACGTTCAGATGATGTAAGCAAGAGCAATTAACAGAAGACAGACAAGCAAGTGTGGCAAGGTCTTGTAATAATAGTGCCAGAGGCACACGAGCACGCTCCCCTAGGAGCTGAGGCTGTCAAAAAGTAAGAAGAAAAAGAAGAAGAAAAAAGAGTGATGCTGAAGTAGAATATGGATCAGAGAATTGGTAGGACTTCTATTGGGGGGAGTGGATGGGACAATGATAAAGGATTATGGAGAGAAAGCAAATATGTTCAATGCTTAACTTTGCTTCTCATTTCTCTGTCAAGAATGGCTTTGAGCAGAACTAAATTGTCCTAAAGGAATACAAACACCAAGATAAGTAGGGAGATAATAAGACTTTACAGTAGTTGCTCTAAATGTTCTCAAGTCATCAGGCCCAGAAAAATTCTATCCCAAGGGCTAAAAGAATCGGTGGATGGGAGCAGTGGAGGAACCAGCGCCAGGGATTCTTGAGAGATCCTGGAGAACAACAACAAAAATGCACCAAAGAACTGGGGGGAGGAAAGAGACACGCGTCCTGATTGTCACGAATGGGAAGAGGACGATGTTGGCCAACCAGAAGCTAATGAGCTTGCCTTGATTCCTGGCAAAATTCTAAATTAGGCATCACTGGTAAACATCTAGAAAAAGAAGAAATAATCACCAAAAATCCAGTATAGCTTCATTAAGGAGATGCCACACTTAACCCTGTTCCCTTTTTTGGCAAAGTTACTACCTGATAGGTAAAAGGAATGGTACAAATAAAGCTTACCCAGATTCTATCAAAGCATTTGCCAAAGGGACTCATGGTATTCTTTTGGTCAAGATCCTTCATAAATAGGATGTTTCATTTTTTTTTTTTTGCAATTTTATCACTAGTATCTTGCATCAGTGTCTATCAAGGCAGCACTGTGGATACAGTATTGGACTTGGAGTCAGGAAGATATGAGTTTAAATTCTGCTTCAGACATTTTTCTCTCAACCTCAGTTTCCTCATCAGTAAAACAGAGATCATAACAGCACCTACTTCACAGCGTTGTTGTGAGAATCAAATGAGATAACACAGGTAAAGCAAATCTTAAAACCTTAAAACTACCTATCTATATAAGTGCTACATATTATTATTATTGTTAGAATAGATATTTAATAAATCCTTGTTCATTGATTGATAAGATGGAAAGACGTGTGCCAGACAGTTAGATGGGTTCAGAACTGGATGAATGGTTAGACCTGAAGAAGAATCATTAACAGATTCAATGTCAAATTACAAGTAGGTATCTTGTGAAGCATTCCAATGATCTGTGCTTGGCCCTGTGCTATTTAGTGTTCTTTATCAATGACATGGATAAAGGAATAGATGACACTCTTATCAAATTTGAAGAGGACCTGGGAGGGCTAGCTAACTTACTGAATGTCAGTCAGCATCCAAAGATATCTTGACAGGCTAGATCATCGGGCTGAATCTAATCATATGAAATTTAATGGGGATGAACATAAAGTCTTATACCTGCTTTCAAAAAAAATCAATTTCATAAATACAAAATGGTGGAGGCATGGCTAGATAGCCATTTATCTGAAAGAGAGGATTTCAATGGACTGCATGTTCAGTGTCAGTAACTTCATGTGAGACGGCAATCAAAAATGTGAATGTGATCTTAGGCTGTATTAAGAGAGGCATGATATTCAGGAGGTGATGGTCCTACCATTTCATGCCCTAGCGAGACTGCTTTTAGAGTACTGTGTGAAGTTCTGGGTACTACATTTTAGGAAGTATATTGACCAACTGGAGCTCACTCAAAGGAGAGAAAACAGCAAGTTGAAAGGCAGCAAGACCTTACCACTTGACAATCAGTTGAAGGAACTGGTTAAACTGTTTAATCTGAAGAAGAGAAGACTTAGGGGTGACAGGACAACTGTTTCCAAGTATTTGGAGGGGTATTTTGTGGAAGTAGATGTGTTCTTCCCAGTCTAAGAAGGCTGAATACAAGAACAGGTACAAATTGCAAAGATGCAAATTGAGACTTAGTGGCTAGTCAACATCGGAAATCAAGAAGGCCTGGTCAATTTCTGCCTCTGATACATACTATCAGTGTGAACCTGGCTAAGTCACTTGATGTATGAGTGCCCCAACAACTCTACATTACATAGCAGTTGCCAAATTGCATTGGTGGAGAGAATTTCTTCAATGAGAGCTCCCAACACTAATAGCATCGCCAGTCCAAAAATCAAACAAACTCATCCATTCTTTTGTCATTGATATGAAACTGATGGGCAATGTTGCCATTTTGGAAGGAATTCTAGCTATGTGTCCTAATTATTCGCTGGATGAGTTTGCTTGCTGTCTGCCTCAGTTTCCTCATCTGTAAAATGAGGATAAAAATAACACTTCTTCCCCAGGTTGTTTGAGGACAAATTAGATAATATTTTTATATTGTTTTTTAAACTTTAAAAAGCTAGATAAATACTTCCACTACTTATTATTATTATTGTTATTACCATTATTATTAGTTCTAGAAGACTTAGGATCAAATCTCGCCTCAGATATCCATTATTTATATGACCTTGGCCAAGTCACCTTGCTGCCTGAAAAGTCAGTTTTCTTATCTATAAAATGAGAGGATTCTTGGCATTTTTTGTCATGGATCCCTTTGGCAGTCTGGTAAAGACTACAGATCCTTTCTCAAAATATTTTTAAATGCAGGAAGTTAAATATATAAGATTATAAAGAAAACCGATTCTAAAGAAATACAGTTATCAAACGTTTTTTTAAAAGTTTATGCACCTCAGTTGAAGCAGCCCTGGACTAGGATGGCCTCTAAGATTCTTCTCAGCTCTGGATCTGTGATGCTATGATCCACAAGCATGTTTTCCCATCTCTAAACTGGGAGTAGGTTGTTGTGAGGGTCATATAATATAAGGTACATAAAACCCTGTGTAAACCTTAAACTGCCTATGAATGTTGGGCTGCCTAGCAAACTCACCCCCTTCCCCCTGCCTTCAAAGAACAGCACAAACACACACACACACACACACACACACACACACACACACACACACAAAACTTCTAACTAGAACAACGTCACTCTGTGTTGTGACAAAACTGTCTTCCTTCACCATTCCTAGAACTTCATTCAGATTCCTGTGGGTTCTTCCCTTGAAAGCCATTCTCATTTCTTTGGCGTTGCTTCCTTTCCCCTCCAGTTGTCAAATCTCTCCAGATCGCCACGACACAGCATGAATAACATGATGACAGAACCAACGAGTTTTGAAATCCTACTTCTTCACCCTCCCCAAACCCTGACTACCTAGGTATCCCTGCTCCTGTTGCTGTCTTGGAGCTAACCATCCTGAAACTGCTTAAAAGAGCCTGACAGGTAATTTATTCTGCAGCAGAGGAGAGCAATTTCACTGTCCAGAGGGCGAGAGACCCAACTGCATTCACAAAATCCTTACCCTCGTGGAACACAGCTTTAATATGATAACAATGCCAGGAGAGCACAGGACTAATTCTTTCTGTCCTTTTCTCACTTTCCCCCAAACAGCTCTCAAGTGTTTTCACACGGTTTGTTTTTTTTTTAACTTCCTTCCTGTGAATCTCTATAGACGAAATCGAATATTTCACGCATGAAGGGTGATCATCAGGCATTTGTTTGTGGAAAGGACCAACAGAACTTCGGGGTTGGGGCTCCCAAGTTGAGTTATGGGTAATTTTGCATTGAGTGAATTTTTAAAAATTTCTATCTGCCCCTGTTTTCAAAAGCCCTGAGGGGTTGAATTTACTTGGATGAATACATGAATTTACTTGGAGAGATGAGCAAGAAAGGTGTCTTTCCTAACCCATCTTTGCCTTTAACACTCTTCGAAGCCCAGCTCAAAGGCTTGCATGAAGCCATCATGATATGGTAAAGAGAGTATCATGGACAGGGTATCAGAGGAACCAGGTTCAAATTCTGGCTCTACCGTTTTCTACCTTTCTGGGCAAGACATTCAACCTTTCTGGGGACTCAGATTCCTTATCTGAGAAATGAGGGGGTTGGTTTAGATGACCTCTAAGCCCCTTCCCAGCTTGAAATCTAGAAGGCCTCTTTGCAGCTGAAAGTAACCTTTACCTTGACCCTTCTTACTTTCCTTTATTACTTACCATATTACCAATCTGGTTAAATCACTAAACACTCCCAAACTCAGTTTCCTCAAGTGCAAAATGGAGATCATAGAGGCACCTAGCTCACAAGGATATCGTGAGGCTCAAATAATATAATACATGTAAAGTGCTTTGAAAATTCTTGTAGCATATTTAACATATGTAGCATGTCTTATCTCACTTACTAGCCTGTGAACTCCTTGAGTGAAGTCATATTTATTTTTAAGCTCCTTGAGAGTAAAGAACATTTCATTATTTGTATTTGTGTCTATGGATAGAGTGCCAGTTCTGGAATCAGGAAGACTCATCTTCCTGAGTTCAAATCTGGCCTCAGACACTTACTAGCTCTGTGACCCTGGGAAAGTCACTTCATTCTGTTTGCCTCAGTTTCCTCATCTGTAAAATGAGCTGGAGAAAGAAATGGCAAACCACTCTTGTATCTCTGCGAAGAAAACCCCGAATGGGATTGTATCTATACCCTTTGTACAATGGCTGGCATATAGTAAGCACTTAATAAATGCTGATTGATTAAATTTTTTTTTTGCTCTCCCTTGGGACCCAACATTCGTACTGCATATAGGAGGTATTAAATAAGTGCTTGTTGAATGTCCCATGTTAACCAGGAGAGATGCCTATCTTAGCCTTGCTCTCTAGCTTTTCCTCATAACTCTTATGCATTTGAAGAGCCTTCTGTATGACTTAATATCTTGGATGTGTGCCTTTCCCCCGTCCAAGAGGGAGAAGGTACTATCATCCCTGTTTTGCTTATGGGGAAATGAAACACACATTTAAACTTTGTTTCCTCATCTGGAGAGAGAGAGAGAGAGAGAGAGAGAGAGAGAGAGAGAGAGAGAGAGAGAGAGAGAGACAGAGAGAGAGACAGAGAGACAGAGAGAGACAGAGAGACAGAGAGACAGAGAGACAGAGAAAATAGGTGAACCTTATGGTCCCATTTGAGCAAGAGAATTTCATGATTTACTAGGAAGTCAGCAAGAAGAAACCAGGATTCTAGGACTGGCTCTCTATTTTTCTGTGAGACATAGGGGAAGGCCTTTCACGTTTCTGAGACTTTACTTTCCTCATCTTTAAAATGTGGAGATTAGACTCGGTGACCTCTATGATCTAGCCCTGACGTTTCTTTGGCAGATCTTCTGGCTCCAAATGCCAGGCTCTTCTAGAAGACCACTTCTTTAGTCCCAGGAGGCAGCATGGTAAATTGCCTAGGGTAAGATCAAGATCCAAGGGCTCTGAGTTCTAATCCTGGCTTCTTCTGTTTTTGTTGGGTGACCTGAGGCAATTTGGCATAGGGGAAAACTAGATTTGGAGCCAGAGACCTATGTTTAAACACCAGGTGGACAAATAGCTTCAATTCTCATTTCCTCATTCATAAAATGAAAAGATTGGACTATATCAAGGGTTCTTTACCTGAGGTCAAATGGCTCAAATTCATAAGGTCCATGAATTCGATGTTAAAAAAAATGCTTGTGTCCTATTTATCTACATACGTGTCTTATTTGCATCTTTATTTTTACTAACCTCTAACTGAAGTTTAGCATTTACTTCAATTATTTTAAATCCTAACCTTTAGTTGACTTATCCATAGTTAAGGAGAATGAGACAGTTCTAACTGATGATTCCATTTTTAGGTATGAAGAACTTTGCCTTGAAGGAAGGGACATTTGTCAGGGGTCGTAGTCCAATGTCAAGTGCAGGTATCACTCATACTTTTCACATTGTAATACATGAGACTTTCTGCTAGCTCTAACATTTGAGCTCACTTGACACTTTTTACATTTTGTTGGAAAAAAATGCCCTTGATTCTCCAAGGAGTTTCTGGGGAAAGGAGGGCAGGGAACTGACCACATCTAAAAACTGTAATCAGTAAATAGTAAGTCCTTTCTCTCTTTTTACCCCCACTGGGTAAAAATTCTTCCCATCTCTATGCATTGGCACAAGCTATTTATCATATCTGAAAAGCATTCCATCCTCCTCTACCTCTCAGAATCCTTACTGCATCCAGTATATCATCTCCTCCAGTTGTTAATGCTCTCTCCCTCCTCAGACTCCCTCGACTTTGCTTATCTGTGATCGTGTTGTTTTCAGCCAATAGGATGTAAGCTCCTTGAAGGCATGGGCTGTTTCATTTTCATCTTTGTATCCTCACCTAGCAGCCTTCCTCTCTCCTCTTCCTGTCCCTTTCTCTCCTCTGCTTCCTCTTCCTTCCGAATCACTTCTCCCTAAAGCTAGGGCCTGTCTTTTTAATGCCAGCATCATACCAGATGGGTTGCATAGCTCTGAGTCTTGGAAAGCTATAGTCTTCAAAGAATTAAAATTGAGTAACACCCCAGAGGGCCTTGTAGAGGTGGGTGTGTGATGGGTGTGAGAAGCCTCGAACACAACTAGAGTAAAGGGTGTGTTATCAAGGAAATGTATGATGAAAAATGAAGAAAGACTGATCATGGGACTAGAGTGAAGGGTGACCATTGGAAAGACCAGTGGTATCCTCAGAATGTCAAGAGAAATTGAAGAAGGCTCCCAGTGCATTGGGTGGAATTCTTGTGACAAATGCATGCGAAGAGCTGGACAGAGTCCCAAAGTGGATCAGGTGTGGAAGACTTAAGATTCACATCACTGCAGAGAACATCTACATCTATGTAATTACAGATCCCTTTGGAGTATCTGCAGTCTTATCATGACACAGCAGCTCTATGTGTCAGGAGAGGATGTCCTTAGAAGAAAGTTAAACCTGATAAATAACTTTACCTGTCCTCTCTTTCCAGACCCTTCTTGGTAAGGGCCTCCAATAACTTTTCAAATAGGATTTTGCCCCAGTTTTCCCATCTCCCAGCAAGGGCAGGAGGGGAGAATTTTTATCCCTGGTGTTAGAAACACTTGGTCTCGGGTTGCCCAATCCATCTGAGCCAGAGTCAGAGGTGAGAGGAGACCTTGAGTCTCCTGAGTGAAGTTTGTTGATTGCCCTGTCCATCAGGCTGAGTTTATATTTCCAGATCAAATTGTGGAATTCAGAGTGAAGCAGAAAGGGCGGGGAAAAGGCCAGGTTTCAGAGGGCAGAGAGAAAGCTGTCAATCAGAGTCATGAGGATGGGGGAGGGAGTGGAGACACAGTAGTGTCTCAGCCACAAAAGGTACTTTTTTAAAAGTTGCTTGAATAGAATCACCAAGCAAGTGATTCACAAGGAGCTATCATTTGTCCAAAATTCAAGGCCAGGGCCAGAAGGTCAGAGAAGCCCCCGAATTAGCAAGCCTAAAATAACCCTACAAGCTGGGGATGAGACAACATTTACAGAGCCAGAGGAATCAAACACCTCCAGAAAGAGAGACTTGGGGGACATCCTCTAGAATGCTCCTCATGTTTAATAAGGTGGCCTTTGCACCTTCTTTTCTCTAGAGGACATCTTAAAATTCTTAGTGTTCACTAAGTAATCTTCCCTGTATTCTGAATTTTCTTCCTGAATTCCAATCGACTCTTCTTCAGAACCATCCTGATGATCCTTCTCACTTCTTTCCATGAAGCTCTACCCGCAGCTGCCATGATGGTATTACTCACCTAAGCTCCCCCATAGCAAACTCTATGATAAAGTTGCCTTCGTGGACCCTTCCTTCAATTGCCTAATTTTTAGTCTTATAAGGTGAGGGGCTAAAATTGACCTCAGTGTAGGACAGTGAAAAGACCATTGACTTTGGCATCAGAAGACCTGGATTTAAATTTTACTTCTGACATTACCTATGTGGCCTTGAGCAAGTTTGTTCATCTGTAAGTTGAGCAATAGCCTCTAAATGACCTCTGAGGAACTGCAAGTTAAAACAACTTTGAGGCATCACCTCACACCTATCAGAGTGGCTAATATGACAAAAACAGGAAAATGTTGGATGTTGGAGGGGATGTGGGAAAAGTGGGACACTAGTGCACTGTTGGTGGAGTTATGAACTGATCCAACCATTTTGGAGGGCAATTTAGAACTGTACCCAAAGGGCTATAAAATTGTATATCCTTTGATCTAGCAATACCAGCGCTAGGTCTATATCCCAAAGACATAAGAAAAAAAAGAGAAGACCTATTTGTACAAAAATATTTATAGCAGCTCTTTTTGTGGTGGCTAAGAATTAGCAATCAAAGGGATGCCCATCAACTGGGGAATGCCTAAACAAGCTGTGGTATATGATTGTAATGGAATATTATTGTGCTATAAGAAATGACAAGTAGGATGATTTCAGAAAAACCTTTCTAGAAAGACTTATGTGAACTGATGCATAGTGAAGTGAACAGAACCAGGAGAATGTCTGTACATAGTAACAGTAATATTATTTGATGAAAAACTGTGAATGACTTAGCTATTAAAGGATGAATGATGAAGCATACTATCTGCCTCCAGAGAAAGAACTGATATTGATTGAGTACATAGTAAAGCACACTATTTTCACTTCCTTTCTTTAATTTCTGTTTTTTGTTCAAGTCTTCTTGTACAAAATGACTAATATGGAAATGTTTTGCATTAACTGCACATGTATAACCTATATCTGATCTCTTGTTCTCTCGGGGGGGGAGGAGAGAGGAACAGAATTTAAAACTCAAAACTTTAAATAAAATGTTTTAAAATTTTTAAAAAATAATAAATGGCCTCTGAAGGCCCTGCTAGCTCTCTACAAGCAAGACTCTGTGATTTTGTGATCACATCATGCAACCCCTTCCTTCCAAAGATTAAACAGGTCAGGACAAGTGAAATGGATTCCCCAAAGTCCTAGAGCAATATAATGGAAGTCAAAGTCTGTGGACTCCCCATATCCATGCTTTCCCTCAGATAAAAGGCAACCCAGAAAGGCTATTTTCTTGGGGCTGCATGGAGAGGGCCCAGAAAGTTTTTCTTCATAATAAATAAGGATCTCTGGTTCAATCAGAATAAGAACTGCTGATGTGGAAACACATACCTCCTCCTTGCCCCCAACCAATCAACAAATAATACAAACTGTCTATAACTTGGTAGATAAGACCTAGGGAGTTGTTTGAGACATGTGGAGAGAAGTAGAATGACTTGCTCAGACTCACATAGTTCATAAGTATCAGGTGGGGTGAGGATTTGAACCCAGGGCTTCTTGACTCCAAACCCAGAATTCAATTTTCTACATCACAGCATTCCTATACAAAAGAATGATAATGATAATAGCAAAAAAAAAAAGTGGCAAGCACACTGACTCTGGAGGCTAAGAACTGGGTCCAAATCCTGTCTTGGATGCTGCCTGCATGACCTTGGACAAGTTACTTCCCTTTCTGGAACTCAGTTTCCTCATATGTAAAATGCAGGGCTTGAACTAGATGACTTCTGAGGTCTCCTTGCAGCTCTAGATTTGTGAGCCTATGAACAATTCACATTGATACAGCACTTTAATATTTGCAAAACCCCTTGGCAAGATACTTCTTGGCACCCAGTCCAAAAGAGACAGATTCTTATTTCAGTACTGTATCCCATTACAGACTGTCGAGGACTTACACCTGGTTTTCTTTTAGCCTTGATGCTTTCTAGGTTTCTGTTGACCAGAAAAATCTCTGGGTTCCTAGATCTTGCTACTTCAGGCAACACAGTTGTCTTTCCTGGACTTGAATCACTTGGTGATTTTCTTGGAATCAAATTTTTTCTTGCTAGCTATTTTCTTTCCTTCTTTCCTTCCTTCTCTCTCTCCTTCCTTCCTTTCTTCCTTCCCTCTTTCCTTCCTTCCTTCCCTCCCTCCCTTCCTTCCTTCTTTCCTTCCTTCTCTCCCTTCTTCCTTTCTTCTCTCCTTCCTTTCTTCCCCTCTACAACAGTTTCACAAATGAAGCCTCTTATACTTTCTCATCAGTTAAATTTCAGCAGCTAGTGGGTAAAATCTGTGTTTTCTATAGCTCCTCAGGAGGCTAGTCAATATGAACCAAGGATGAGGAGGAGGATGACAAGAAAGCTGGTGGCTAGGGCTATGTTTTACCCTGGAATCCTCAGCACATCATCCTTCTTTTAGATCTGTCCCTCTTAATTAACCTTGTGCCTGCTGCCTCCTCTTATTACACAGAAAAGGAAATCCTCATCTATGGATTTCGGCAAAGAAAATGCAAATGCCCAAAGGGCACACCATCTCTTCAGGCTCCCCTTGATTTCCTAAATTGGCACTTCTTTTCAAATTAAATAGTTTTTGCCATAACTAGTTATTTTCGAAAAGAACTTGTACTTCCAGGAAGCTCAATAATAGACCTGCTCCCACCCTACCAGGGAGTGGGAAGACATATGAATTCTCTCAGTCCTCTGGGTAGTCTTTAGTGCAGTGAAACAACCATTTGGTAAGTGATGCCTGGGGAGATGAATACATCTCTTCTAGGTGAGCGGAGTAACCCACCTACTTGACTTTCCATCCCCCAAATCTCCCATTCACAAACTGAGATGATCTCAATACCCTTACTTGCTATAGTTCTTTGCCCTCAGATTAGCTTATATAAATCTAAGGGAATGATTATGAATATCTGGGACCAACAACCCTTCTTGTTTTGATGATAGAGACCACACTTCTCTCCTCCATTCATTTCTCTAGAAATGAAGCAAAAAACAAAACAAAACAAAAACAAAAAACATTGAGCTAGTCAGTGCTGTCAGAATTTCCAAATTGATTTCCTCCCATTTGGGGGGACTTATTTTCTCAGCAGTTACTCCCTTTCCATGTTAAGCTCACAGAAGTTCTTTTCTTTTCTTCAGCTTTATTCATTCTCAAAGTTTCTTTCTTTCTCCTTGCTCCAAGGTTTACCAGAAATAAGAGATACTGGTTAGTTCTGAGGTCTTTCCCTTCTTTTTGGGACATGCCATAAGACAACATTGTCTGATAACTGGAACCCTAGACCTGGGAAGTATCGGAAGACTTAAATTTCTTTGGCATTAACTCACTGAGTATTCTGAACCGTTTTATTTCTTCTTGGTGCCTTGATTTCTCTTTGTGTAAAATGGAGAGCAAAATGCCTTCCAGGATTCACAACAAAATATATGGGAGAAATCTGAAAAACATGTTGAGCATCTTTTAAAAAAGTATGTTAAAAATGAAAACATGTGGAATGGGATTCAAATCCCAGCCATCTCTATATGATAAATTGATCAATTAATAAGAATTGCTCACATTTACATGGCACTTTAAAGTTTATAAAGTACTCACTTCACAACAACACTGTGAAATGGGAAGTGGTTTTATCATCCCAAATTTACAGATAAAGAGACTGAGTCAGAGAGCAGTCAAATGACCTGACCAGGGTCATACAGCTAGTCAGTGTCAATGAATTACAGAAGAGTTGCAAGGAATCTTAGTAGCCAAGTAGTCCAGCAGATCCAAAAGAGAATCCTCCACTACGACATCATTGACAAATGGTCATTCAGCTTCCACTGGAAGACCTTTAAGGAGACGGAATACACCATTTCTGGAGGAAATCTGGTCCATGTTTGGTTGTCTCTAATTGGTAGTTTTTCCTGCCATTGATTCTAAATCATCTTCTTTCTCCCTTCCAGGGCTATATGGAACAAGGCTAATTCTTCATCCATATGGCAGCTTTTAAATACTTGAACACAGTGATTAGGTTACCCTGAGTCTTCTTTTCTGTAGAAAATGCTGATTTCAGGGAGCCAAGATGGCGGAGTGAAAAGGTAGTCACTCTCACCCTCCCCTATCAACCTCTGAAATCCCAGAAAATATCACCCCAGAAAAAAAAAAAAAACCTGGAACACCTGAACTAGAAGAAAGACAAGGAGCAGCAGTGCAGTAGCCCAGCAAACGGGTCTCCCAGTGCCTCAGCAAAAACAAGGGGCCCCAGGCGAATAAGTACCCTGCGGCATTCATCTGAAGGGAGGTGAAGAAAACAACCTAAACTCTTCCTAAAGCCCTGAACTTGCTGATTCCAACCCAACACCAGGTGAGCTGTAGGAGCCCTGAAGCCCAGGTGGTAGAGCAGGCAAATACCAACACCTGGACCTCTGAGTGCCTCAGTGAGGGCAGGGGAAACCGGTGAAAACCAGCTCAGAAAACCACCAGGAGTCTGGCATCCACAGCAAAGCAATCTCCCCGTGCATTAGCAGAAATGAGGGAGACAACACTGCAGGGGGCCCCAGGCAGATAAACATCCTGTAGCACCCATCTAAAAGGAGTGGAAGAAAGCTAAAGGAAAGGAAAAGCAGGCAACCTAGAATTGCCTGAAAGTTCCAGCCTTGCTGATTCCAGCCCAACACAAGGTAAGCTGCCAGAAACCTACAGCCTCCAATTCCCAGCATAAGAGGCCCCAACACAAAGCCAGTGACCAAGACCTAGGCTCCCAACACAAGAAGCTTGGGTCAGTACCCTCTGTGCCCCAGCAGGAGAGCTCAATCTCTTTAAAGGCCAGGGAATAAAGAAACACCATGAGTAAAAAGAAACGTACCATAGATTCATATTATGAGAAGAGTGAAGATCAAGACAGAAATTCTGAAGAGGACAACATTGTCAACAAACCCACATCTGCAACAACAAAAGGGAATATGAACTGGTCTGAAGCCCAAAAAGCCTTCTTAGAAGAGCTAAAGAAGGATTTTAATAGTCAAATGAGAGAGGTAAAGAGTCCTTCAAAAATACAATTGGCCAGTTGGAAAAAAAATACACTGAAGAAAACAAGTCCCTAAAAAACACAATTGGCCAATTGAAGAAGGAAGTACAAAAACTAACAGAAGAAAACAATCTGTTAAAAACTAGAATTGGACAAATGGAAACTAATGTCTCTATGAGAGAGCAAGAATCAGTCAAACAGAAACAAAAAAATGAAAAAATGATGAAAATGTAAAATACCTCATCAGTAAAACAACCGACCTGGAAAATCGACTCAGGAGAGACAATTTAAAAATTATTGGACTACCTGAAAATCATGATGAAAAAAAAGAGCCTGGACAGTATCTTTCAGGAAATCATAAAGGAAAACTGCCCAGAAGTCCTAGAACCAGAAGGGAAAATAACCATAGAAAGAATCCACGATCACCACCTGAAAGAGATCCCAAATTGACAACGCCAAGAAATATAATAGCAAAATTCCAAAATTACCAGATGAAAGAGAAGGTGCTGCAAGCAGCCAGAAAGAAAGAATTTAAATATCATGGAACCACAGTCAGGATTACACAGGACCTTGCAGCTTCTACATTAAAAGACCGCAGGGCATGGAACATGATATTCCATAAGGCAAAGGAGCTTGGAATGCAGCCAAGGATCAATTACCCAGCAAAAATGAGCATCATTTTTCAAGGGAGGAGGTGGATATTCAATGAAATAGGAGACTTCCAAACTTTCCTGATAAAAAGACCAGAGCTCAACAAAAAATTTGATCTTCAAGTACAGGACTCAAGAAGGACTTAAAAAGGTAAATGGGACAGAAGGATACAATATGTTGTTAATGGGGGGGGGATGTTTAAACCCCTACAAGGGAATATGAGACTTGCAACCCTTGAGAACTGTATTGTTATTACACCTTGTTAAAGGAGTATACATAAAGAGGGTGGATATTAGTTGACTTTGATGTAATGATAAAAAAAAATCTAATCAAGTGGGTTAAATGGATCCAAATAAGTGGATCAATCTAATCTTAGAAAAGGTACTGAGAAAGGAGGAGGCAGACAAGGGTAAATTACATTACAGGAAAAGACACAAAATCCTATTACAGCAGAGGGAAAGAAGGGGGGGAGCATTGTTTGAACCTTACTCTCATCAGATTAGGCTCAAGAAGGGCATAATATAATCAGTTAGGTATAGAAATCTAACTTGCCCTATAGGCAGTAGGAGGGAAAAGGGGAAAGAAAAGGGAGGGGGAAAAAAGGGGGGAAAAGGAAGCAGTAAGACTAAAGGGGAAGAAAAGGGAAAGGGATAATAAAAGGGGGAAGGGACTGAAGGAGGCGGTGGTCAAAAGCAAAACACTAGTGAAGGGGAGAAAGGAAAAAGGAGAAAGAAAAGCATAAATGGGGGAAAGGATGGAGAAAAAGACACAGATAGTAATCATAACTGTGAATGTGAATGGGATGAACTCTCCCATAAAATGGAAATGGATTGCAGAATGGATTAAAAACCATAATCCTACAATATGTTGTTTACAGGAAACACATTTGAAAAAGAGTGACACATACAGGGTAAAGGTAAAAGGCTGGAGCAGAATATATTATGTGTCAGCTGAAGTAAAAAAAGCAGGGGTAGCAATCCTGATCTCTGATAAAGCAAAAGCAAAAATAGATCTAATCAAAAGAGATAAGGAAGGAAACTACATCCTGCTAAAAGGCACCATAGACAATGAAATAATATTACATTAAATTGAAAAGTTTTTGCACAAACAAAGCCAATGCAACTAAGATTAGAAGGAAGGTAGAAAATTGGGAAAGAATTTTTACAACCAGTCTTTCTGATAAAGGCCTCATTTCTAAAATATATAGAGAATTAAGACAAATTTATAAGAACACAAGCCATTCCCCAATTGATAAATGGTCAAAGGATATGAACAGACAGTTCTCAGATGAAGAAATTAAAGCCATCTATAGTCATATGAAAAAATGCTCTAAATCGTTATTGATTAGAGAAATGCAAATCAAAACAACTCTGAGGTACCACATCACACCTATCAGATTGGCCAACATGACAAAACAGGAAAATGATAAATGTTGGAGAGGATGTGGGAAAATTGGAACGCTAATACATTGTTGGTGGAGTTGTGAAATGATCCAACCATTTTGGAGAACAATTTGGAACTATGCCCAAAGGGCTACAAAAATGTGCATACCCTTTGATCCAGCAATAGCACTTCTAGGGCTATATCCCAAAGAGATCAAACAAATGGGAAAAGGACCCACATGTACAAAAATATACATAGCAGCTCTTTTTGTGGTGGCAAAGAATTGGAAATTGAGAAGATGCCCATCAATTGGGGAATGGCTGAGCAAGTTGTGGTATATGAATGTAATGGAATACTATTGTGCTATAAGAAATGATGAACAGGCTGACTTCAGAAAAACCTGGGAAGACTTATATGGTCTGATGCTGAGTGAAGTGAGCAGAACCAAGAGGACTTTGTACACAATAGCAGCCACGTTATGCAATGACTAAGAATGTTAAACTGAACCCTTCTCAGCATTATGAGGATCTAAGACATCTCCAGAGGCCTCAGGAAGGAAAATGCTGTCCACATCCAAAGAAAGAACTATGGAAGTCGAACCACTCTCACTTATTTTTACCTTCTGTTGAGTTTTGTTTCATCTTTCTGATGGTTCCTCCTATTGGTTTTAATTTTTACTTACAACTTCACTAATGTGAAAATATGTTTAATGGGTATGTAAATGTGAAGCCTATGTCAGATTGTGCGCCATCTTAGGGACGGTGGGGGGGGAGAAAAAGGGAGAAAAATTTTCAACTGAAAAGCATATTGAAAAAAAATTTTAAAAATTAAAATTAAAAAAAAATGCTGATTTCCCTCAACTGCTCCTCATATGTCATGTTCTCAAGGCCTCTGACCAAACTGCCTGCTGTCCTAGGGACACTCCCCAGCTTATCAACATCCTTAAACTAGGGTGCTATGAACTCAACATCATTGCAGGAGCTTTTATTAGCTACCACATCAAATGCTGGCTCATATTGCCCTTGCAATCCACTAAAACCCCAAGACCTTTTCCAAAATAACTATGGCTTCCCCATGCCTCATTATTGTATATTTGTGGGGTTGATTTTTTGTATCCAGGTTTTAAGATGCTACATTTGTCCCTATTAAACTATATCTTATTAGTTTCAGCCTAATGCTCTATCATCCAGTGTGTTAGCTCTCCTGCCCAATTTTGTGTCATCTGCAAATCTGATGAGCATGCCATTTATACCCTTATCCAAATCATTGATAGAAATGTTACACAGCATAGGGTCAAGTAGAGATTCTTGGGGTATTCTAGAAGACCTCCAGTCATGTTGATGTTAAACCATTAACAACTACCCCTTGAATCCAGTCATCTATCCAATCAGTTGTGAATCTAACTGATTATATTCAGATTGTGGTCTGTAGACCCTTTCAAGGAGTGTGTGAGGAAAAAGACTTTCTATAATAATACTAAGACATTATTTGCCTATTAAAACACTCCTCCCTTTTCTAATTTCATATCTATGTGAGGACATATTTTCTCCACAAACTTGTAGAAGCAGTTATGAAAATCCAGTTGTCTTCTATTAAGCCAGACATTGAAGAGATTTGCAAAAATATGTAAAACAATGGTTTTCTTTCTCACTATTATTTTTGTTTTAGAAAATATGTTTTTATGTACAAATTATTTATGTTAACATGTAATGTGTTTATCATTTAAATGAATTTTAAAATGAATTTATAAGTTAATATTTTAAAATTTTATCAGTTTTAATTTTTAATATAGTAAATATCAATAGATATAACTTACAAAAACATAAGCTCTTTAGGGTCCTCAATAATTTTTAAGAATGTAAAGGGGTCCTGAGACCAAAAAGTTTGAAAAATGGTTTAATCCCTATATCTCCATCTGCTCTACAAGAATACCATAAGACATTTAATCAAAAGCTTTGCTAAATTCTACGTAAACCACATTCACAGCATTTGCTACTAACCTAATCTACTACATGTACTAATTTACTAATCCTGTAAAAAAAGGAATTGAGGTTAGTTTGGCATGACTTGTTCTTGATGAAACTATCCTAGCTTTTGGTTATGACTGTTTCCCTTTCTAGATTTTTGCCAACCACCTCTTTCACTTTCCAAGAATTACCTCTGGAATCAAACTCAAGCTCATTTGCCCTTCATGTAGAAGACCTTGCTCCCTTCCATTTTTTGAAAATTGGGACAATGTTTGCCTTTCTCCAGTTTTGTGGTGCCTCTTCTGTTCTCTGTGATCTTTCAAATGTAACTGACAACGGATCTATAAAGACATCTCCCAGTTCTTTCAGGACCCAAGAATGTAGTACATCTGGCCTTGAATTGAATTAATCAGAGTGATTTGAATTCATCAAGGGAAGCTAAATGAACTCTTATTATCTTCCTACCATCAACTCCCTGTTAATTATTTTTTATTTTGTCATTTACAGCATAAAGGTCATTCTCTTTAGTAGAGAAAACAGAAACAAAATAACAATTGAACAACTCTGCCTTCTTTCTTATTTGTTGTCATTACCCTAACTCACCCCAAGCAAAAGTCCTGTCCCTAACTCTTCCTTGGTCCTCCCTTTTTCCCCAACATAAAAAGCCCTATTTACTGTCCTTAGCTTCCCTCTTCAGCCTTGATTTATTCTGAGCTTTAGCATCCCTGACCCTTTTTTACAGGCTCATGCTAGATGCTCATATTCATCCTGTGTTCACTGGCCTTGTTTCTATCTTCTGTACATCTCTATCTAAAATCTAAGTTGGTTAGGGAGTCCCCTATGCATCCACATAGGCCACTTCAGACAAATGCCATTTTTCCTTCTCATTGGAATAGTTTCTCTTTGTGTCTTCCAAATTTTTATTCCCTAGAGACTCACATTTCTCTTACACTGACTTCCACTGAAGCTTTTTAGCCCATGGGATCCTATCCAGCTTTCTTGTGAACCCTCTGAAATCTGCTCTCCCCAAATCTACAGTGCATGTGAGATTACGCTCAGTTTTCCTGTTCTTCTCTATCATAAACTTGAGGACAGAGTGGTTATTTCCTCAGAAGGTTCCCATTACATCCACCTCAACAAACAGTTCTTCTGTTAGTGAGAATCAGATCCAGAATAGAATTTCTTCTTGTTGGCTTTTCCACCTTTTGGAGGATTTAATATCACTAAGTCGTCAGGAAATATATTAATAAACAGTGTTGCCCCACCACTTGGGGTAACATTTTTACTTATTCTACTTCTTTTGGGTAAAGTTTATCTGTCCAGAGCCATGGTACAGTAACAAATTTCATTCCACCATATCTCAGTGATAGCTATGAGGTCATTTTTTGCCCTTTTTTTTTAACAATCATTAGTTCCTCTTATTGTTGCCTAAACTTTGAATGTTTTAGTACTGGATTCTTTCTGGAGTTTTGTCTCCTGTGAATTTTTGGGCATCTCAGCTGCTATTTTTTTTCCTACTTTGAGTCTTATTCCCTATGGTATCTAACACTGGGGATATACAAAGGCAATCGGTTCCCTCCCTTTTTAGTTTGAAGCTCTTTTGATTAGATTTGGAAGACACCTGTCCAATACCCAATTACTAGCTTTTGTTCAGTATACTTCATCTTTGACCACAAATCTGTTAACCCATATTGTAAGGCATGATACAGTCATCCAAATCCTATTCTCAGACACCATTTTATTAACTAGCTGTCAACTTTCCAAAATTTTCTCTTCTTAATCCCTTAGCTTCAATAAATGACAATAAAGAAAGGCAACCTGTTCCCCTATGATCTTAATTTATTTTCCAAGACTTCAGAATCATTGATAATACTCTTGTCAGGGCCAGAAAACCAATCTCCAGTTACTTGGCCTTAAATCCACACTGTCTACCTACAGAAAGATAGATGGATGGTTTGTTAGAATGCAGTGTCCTGTTGCCAAGAGAATGATCTACTCACTCAATGACTAACTAGTAAGCTTTTTGCCTTAAAAAGTTTTCACATAAATTGATGGATTTACCTGGACCCATATGTGACCAACAGCCCACACTTCTCTGCAATCTGATATTTTAATTTCATTAGTTCCATGCTTTAACCCACCAGACCTAGGAAGCTACAGGGGACACTTCCTGTTCATTTTTTAGCTGCTTTGGCTGACTCCTCTGTATTATTTCCAGGGCAAAAGTGGAGAGTTGTGTTTAGGACTTCTTTCTTCTTGAACTACTTTACTTGCATGCTTCAAGTCCCCAATTCCCCTCCTTAATAGCAAATTCCTGATATACCTGCAATTGTACCCACTAATTAAATTTCAATTCCCCTTGATTATCACAAATGCCTCCTGAAGAATCAGAGTCCTAATTGCCCGGTATCAAAGGGGAACAGCAGGGCATGCTATTTATCTCCAGGGTGCTAACCAGAAATTATCCCCATTTACCCAAGCCAATATTATATAACTGTTACACTTGAACTTTGGGGATGAAAGTTAGGTTTCGGTAATTTTTTTTTTCTTTCAAAATGCCTTGAAAATTTTCCATGGTCTGGCTCTGAGCTTGAAATATTTGGGTTAAGGAAGACAAACATTATGGGAATAATATGCAAAATCTTCTCCAATTACATGAACAAAATAAGTTCCAATTTCTCACTTCATATTAGAGAAGTAAAAGATGGGCAGGTAGGAGAAGGAATATATGAAAAGAAGCCTTATGGATTTCTCTATAGGTGAATATCCTCCCAACTCAAACTGGCCTTTTTGGGGGGACATTGTCAGCTTCTTCTAGGGCACCCCTCAAGGGACCTGTTATATTTCTTTGGGCAGTGAATCAACAAGGAGTATTTGAAAGATTCTAAGAAGCTTTTTTTCTGCTTAAAAACTCTGAACTACTACTAGTGTCCTTTGCCTCAGAGATCTCCATGATACTAGATGACCTCTAAAATCTATTCATGCTCTAAATCTATAATCCCATGATCATATGATATATTCTTTCAATCTCATGCAACATGAAAAAAATCATGGGAGGAGAGGAAGGGGAGAAAAAGGGAAAGGGGAAAGGAAAAGTACTCAAGAATTTTGCTCTATTGCCCTGCTTAATAATCCTATTCATCCCAAATCTCTGATTCCACGTTTGCATGATCACTACTCTTTTGCATGGAAAAAACTAAAAGCCATTGAAATAGACCATAAGGTAGCAATAAAACTGAGAAAGATCACTTTTGAGTCAGTTCAGGAAAAGGTAGGCCTCATCATCCTGTCTTCAGTATTTATTATATCCATGACCTTGGAAAAGTCACCAGTCCTTCCTGGGCCTCAGTTTCTTCTTACTCTTACATTTGACTCCACCCTTCCATCTCTCTCTCTCTCTCTCTCTCTCTCTCTCTCTCTCTCTCTCTCTCTCTCTCTCTCTCTCTCTCTCTCTCTCCATTTGACCACATCCATTATGTACATTTCTATTAGATATGTTTTTCCCATGATCTGTTGATTCATTATATTAGAATTGCAAACAAACGCTCTCATTTTACTCCACCACCAACCCCCTCTTTTTCCCTACCCACCTCTCATCTGGAATTCAGCATTGATTTTCCTAGTCAGGCTCCACTGCCTGACTGACATTTCTGGTTGCTTTCTTCCCTTGGCAATTCCTTTTCCTTCCTCACCAGACTTCTGCCAGGACCCAGGCACAGAGGTAGTGCAACACCTGTATTAGTTGATCCTTCCTTCCCAGGGCACAACCTTCAAATCTGAACACGCCCTGGAGTGAGCCAGACTGCTAGGCTCATCCACTCCTCTTCCAAGGGCCCTCCAGGAAAAGCTTCAAAATTTATGATGGGGGTGGATGGATGAAGGAAGGTGGGCCCGTGCAAAAGATAAGAGCTGGTTGATTTTAACCCTAAGTGGTCCCATTTTCTAAGTCATCAACCAATTAACACACTTGGGCCACAACCATGACTCTGGCTGCTGAGGAAAGGTTACTGTGAAGTAAAATTAGATTCACACTGTTCAGTAAAGAATTAGGCTGGGGCAGAGAGTGTTTAGTGAAGGATGTGAAAAGAGGAATGGAACATCATTTGTAAAAGGAGAGAACATAATCTTTTAACTAATCCAAAGAAAAAATTTCATTTTGCTTTGCTTTGTGAGACCACTTATTCCTAATACTAGAAAATACTTAAAGAGGGCCACAGACAACACATTTTACTTATAACCTCTTTGTACTAGAAACCATCCTTCCTTTCCTCTTCAGTTTCTACTTTTACCATAAGAATGTACACTATGGGGGAGTGGAAGGGCATAGAACCATAAAAAGCTAGAGGTAGAAAAGACCTTAGTAATCATAGTGCCCTAGATCCAAGACTAGAAGGTAGACCTACTAGGCCAACCCCCTTGTTTTACAGATGAGGAAAGAGATACCCAGAGGGAGGCTAGATTAAGTGACTCATCTAAGGTCTTACAGGCAGTGTCAGAGATGGGGTTTGAGGCCAAGCCCTCTAATGTCAGGGCTACTTCACCATATTACCTCCTTCATGGCCTCCCTTGAGGCAAGCATAGTGGATAGGGTGCTGGCCTGGAATTAGGAAGACCTGGGTTCAAATCCAACCTCAGATACTGCCTTGTGAGCCTGGGCAAGTCACTTAACCTCTGTTTGCCTCAGTTTCCTCAACTATAAAATGGATAATAATAGCACCCATATGGCAGGGTTGTCATAAGGATCCAATGAGACAATATTGGTAAAGCACTTAGCATAGTGCTCAACACATTAAATAAATGCTCATTCCCTTCCTTCCATGGAGCGTAACCCTCTCATTTTACAGAAGAGATTTAAAGAGGTGATATAACTTATTCAAGGCCATAAACCTGGTTTCTAGCAGAGCTGGGAACAGGAATCCCATCTCCTGACTCTTAGGCTAATGGTTTTTCCACCGTACCCTAATGTCATACCGAATCCAGTTACAGACACTTCAATAACAACCACTCAATACCAGTGGCATCCTCATCTCGGTCATCTGTGAGTTCCCTGTAGGCTTCCACTTCGGAGAAGTCTCAAAAAAGGTTAGGGATGGGAGGAGGGGTCCCTGGGAGATTGATTGAGTTTCCGATTTTTCCTACAGAGATAGGGAAATGCAAGCAGGCAGCTATTGGTGTATGTCCCTGGCTGACATCTGGAGAACCAATATTGTAAATGCCCCTGACATACTGACTCCATTGTTAATGGGAGAGCTTTAAGAGCCCATTAATTTCATTACTGTTCTATCAGGAGCAAGTGATTGAGAAACTCCCCCACTCCCTCCCCCCAACACCAATCTACTGCCACTGCTGCTGCTGCCTCCAATGCTGCTGATGCTACTGCTGAAGAGCATTAGTCACAGCCAGAAAAGGCAGGAGCCACAGGAATCCTGGTGGAGCTGGGGGTTGTTCCCCCACAAGCGTTAGAGTCAGAAGGCCTGGGTTTAGGTCCTGACTCTGACACTTACTAGCTGGGTGACTGTGGACAAACTACTCCTTCAGTTTCTTCAGTTAGGTAGGTTAGTGGGAAGCACCATACTCGGAGTGAGGAAGACCTGAGTTGAATCTTTACTCAAGATACATCCTGGCTGTGTGACTCTGGGCAAGTCACTTAAGCTATGTCTGCCTCAGTTTCCTCTTCTATAAAATGGGTATTATAATAATAGCACATACCTTCTAGTGTTAAGCACAACATCAGGCAAAAATAGCCTGCTTAATAAATACCTATTGATTTGACTACTTATTAGGAGTAGCAAATGATATAATACATGTAAAGGGCTTTGCAGACCTTAAAGGACTGTATAAATGCTGTTATTGTTCATCTGTGAAATGGGGATAATCATACGTGTCCTACCTATTTTACAGAGTTGCGAGGAAAGTTCTTCACAAAATCTTACAGTATTATAGGAAATAAGAACTATTATGATTTGAATGCCTACACACAGGGGGCTTAATCCCCTAGCGGATCCTGAGGAGGGAATCATGCAGCTTTAGAACACTCATTCCTGGTCCTCAACTAGCTAAGTGATGATCAACAATGCACATAAATAAACACAAAAAAATGATTCACACAGCAATATACAAGTGAATTCAGAGAGACGTCCACAATCTAGTTAACATTAGCTGTTGAATTTCTAAATCTCTGGCCCCGGACAGGAAGGTGTGCTAGATTTGGTATCAACAGACCAGGGTTTGAATCCTGACTCTGCTCTTTCCTACCTGTATGTCCCTTAACTTCTCCAAACCTGTTTTCTCATCTATAAAATGGAAGGTTTGGAGTAGACGATCTGAGATCCCTTTCAACTCCACGTCTAAGATTCTGTGACTCCCATTGTTAAATAAACAGATCTCCCACAAGAAAAAATAATATTTCAAAGACCTGTGACCTGTGCCATCAGCCTGCTCAAGAGTCCTATGAGCGTCTAAGAATGCAAGGACACATGAGCAACCCGCTAGCCGCCAGAGTTCCTTGGGGTTGGGGAGAGAATCTCTTCTAGCTCAGCACATGGCTAATAGGACCAAGGGGGCCACTGGTAAGAGAGTTAATGAAGGAGGTCCATGAAGCAGATGGGAGGGCAGACAGCATACTCTGTGAATCCTAAGCGGTCTCAGAGGTCCAACCCAAAAGGAGGTGGAATATAAAGAGAGGGCTGGGGTCAGCACAAGTACAATTAGGAGGAATCCCAGGGGTGAGAACATAAGTTTAAAGACAGGGATGACCTTCTCTGAGGTGAGAGCCAGGAGAAGGAGCACTGAGCTCTCTTTGCCTTGGCATAGAAGAGTTTTCTACAACTTCCAGTAGGTTTGATTCAGGGTACACCTCCTCTCACACAGTAATACTGCAGGCAACAAGGTCATAATGGAAGGTCAGGAAAAATAATAACCTCTGGAGCTATCAAAGGTTGCACACGTCTATGATAATACTACTAATAATAATTTCAAAATTAAAAAAAATTCTAATAGAAGAGGGCCTTCCCTCCACCTTCATTCATTCATTTTGAATGACTTTAGACAAGACCTTACCTGAAAGAAGCAGCAAAGTGAATGGGGCTTTACCCCACCCCACCCTGACCATTCTACCAAAGGAGAATTTCTCACAAAAGCCCAAAGGATCTTTTTGTTTCCAGTTGTCTTTGCCTCTGACCAAAAGTGGGGGGGGGGGGGAGGAAAGTTTTCTGCAGAAATAAAATTTAAATCTCCTGCTTCCTGAGAGAATTCTGTTGATAGTAAGAGAATATCACCTATCCTTCCCTACACCAGGGGACCTTGGACCTGTCTACCTCTATCCAGGAGGGAGGGAGGAAGGGAGGGAGAGAAAGAGAGAAAGAGAGAGAGACAGAGAAAGAGAGAGAGAGAGAGAGAGAGAGAGAGAGAGAGAGAGAGAGAGAGAGAGAGAGAGAGAGAGAGAGAGAGAGAAGCATGACATAGCACTTCACTTGGAGAAATAAGGTTTATCCACAGACACAGATTGGGTTGGAGTAGCTGTGAAAGGGTAGAAGATGGCTTCAGAAGCTTGTGAAAAATACTTTGGCATAGCATCATCCATTCATTCCCTTCCATTCCAAACTTGTTATTAGAGGGATCACACCCTAGTAGGAGACACAAGATGGGCGAGCATTTCCAGCTCTCTATGAGGGCACCAAAGCAAAGAATCTCAGTTGAAAGGGACCTGGAAGGCCACCTAGTCCAACTCACACCTGAGCATGAAGTTAGTTGAGACAATTCACAGTGTACAATGTAGAGTGAAAATCTGGCCTCAGACACTTTCTAGCTGCGTGACCCCGTACAAATCATTTAAACCTGTCTACCTCGTTTTCCTCATCTGTAAAATGAGCTGGAGAAGGAAATGGCAAACTACTGCAGCAGCTTTGCCAAGACAACCCAAGACGGAGTCACAAAGAACCGGACATGACTGAAAGCTACTGAAAGACAACAACAAAGGAGGAGAAAGGGGTGTCAGAGGCCATCTTTTTTTTTTACAGATGAGGATGCTAAGGCCCAGGTCAAGTCACCAAGAATTTATGAAGCACTCACTATGTGTCAGGCTTTGTGCTTTGCCCTGAGAATACAAAGAAAGGAGAAAACAGTCACTGACTTCAAGAAGCTTATACTTTAATGGGAGAGACAACGAATAAACAATGATGTACATAAAAGGTCCAGGAACTTGCCCACGGTCATGTAGGTAAATAATAATCATCATCATAAAGTTAATATTTTTGTAGCACTTACTATGTGCCTGGTACTGTACTAAGTGCCTTATATCGTTGCAACAGCCCTTGGAGGTAGGTGTTCATCCTCATTTTACAAATTATCATCCTCATTTTACAGTTGAGAAAACTGAAGCAAACATAGTTAAGTGATTTTCGAGGGGTCACACAGCTAGTATGTGTCTTAGGGCAGATTTGAACTCAGGTCTTCCTGACTCCAGGCCCTAGTGCTCTATCCACTGCAACATCTAGCTGCCCTAAATACCAAAAGTGGGATTTGAATCCAAGTTCCTTGACTCCAGAGCCAGAGGCAGACTTCAGAATAGCCTTTCTACCGTACCATGCAATGTATATCTTTTGCCAGACATTGTATCAAGTGTTGCGGCTACAAAGAAAAAAAATTTGAACAGCCCTTGCCCTCAGGGAAATTATATTTTCATGTCATGTTTCAAATGAGATCCCCTAAAAGTGTTCATTCACCTTTTAGTCAAAGAGCCCCATAGATCCCCTTCCGTAACATCCCAAGGATGGCCAACCCTTTCATATCTGTGGGAAAATGAAAGAGAAACCATGTTAGCATCTCCATCCTCCTCCCTTTTCTATTCTGGCAGCAAAACCACTGACTTAGAATCTATATAGTCTGGTAAGAGGGAAAGTCTGAGGTTTCGTGTGAGAGGTCAGAAGAATGAGTATCAGCTGTAAGGCCTCTCCCTAGATGGTCAGAAAAGAAAGGCCTAATTACATTTCTCCATTGGCCATGACCCTGGGTCACCACACACCAGTAATTATTTACTCTGGCAAAGTGATGAGGGATTTGAATGTGGGGGAGGCTGAAAGACTATGATGGAAACACACAGGAGTTTAAAACAGGAGTTCTTAACCTAGGGCCTGTGAATTTCTTTTAAAAAAAATATTTTGATAACTACATTTCCATATAATCAGTTTGCTTTGTAATCCTACGTATTTTTTATATCTAAAAACATTATTCTGAGAAAGGATCCATGGAGGGGCCCATGACACAATAAAGGTTAAGAACCTCTAGTTTAGAAAGTTCTGAGAGCAATTGGGAAAATGCCCTTCCTGCATGTGCCCCATCCTAATGATGGTCCCAGAAGGCTAGAGCTTGGCAGCTCTAAATTGTTTTTCTTCCTTAACAGCCAGTCAAAATATTTTCATGCTGAAATATAGGAAGGGGGAAGGAGACAGAATGAGGAGGAGGAGGAAAGTAGGGAGGAGCACTAAAGGAATGGCCACTTTCTAAACCTTCTCCTTTTGGAACTCCCCTTTTCCACAACTGCTAACGTTCTTCAAAATCCTGACCTCCCCGATAGAGTGGGGGGTAGAGAAATTAAGAGCAAGAGAATAGTTAAGTCCAAGGAGATGGGAAACTAAGGGAGATGGGATGGACTAAAGATAGTTTATTCAAGACCAAAAGGGATTTTGAAAATTACCTGCCTTACAAGTGATGGACAGCACAATGGTTGACTACATCATGTTCCCATGATACCCTATTGATAGCTAGGTGGCTCAGTGGAGAAAGCAATGAGTTTGGAGTCAGGAAGATCTGATTTCAAATCTGGCCTCAGATCTTACTGTCTGGGTGAACCAGAACAAGTCATTTTATCCTCTCTCTGCCTCAGTTTGCTGAACTGCAAAATAGGGGTCATAATGGCATCTACCTTGAAGGGTTGTGTGAGTATCAAATGGAATATTTTGAAAAGTGTTTATTAGCACAATGCCTAGCACAGACTAGGTGGTGAACAAAGGCTTATTTCTTTCCTTCCTCTCTTCCTTTCACTAAACCTGAAGGGCAAAAAGAGCAATGGACCTGGAGCCAAGAAACCTAGGTTCAAATCCAGTCTCCTTCAAAGAACTAGCTGTATGATGCTGAACAAGTTGTCAAGTCACTCTGAGTCTCAGCTGCCTCAGCAGAGTGCACATAGTAAATGTTCAACAAATGCTTTTTCATTCATTCATTCATGTGTATGTCAGGCAAGTCAAACTATTGTCAACACCTTCCCTCAGACTCCTACAGAGATGTTCGAGGACTCTGAACCCAACAACCTTGAGAATAGTAAAGCCCCTATACCACTAGATTTTCTTCTAACATGGTCCTTGCAGCCATCTTTGGTGAGAGCAACCCATGTGGAGGAGGGGCCCAACACCCCTGCTAACACCTATGCCAACTGCTCTTCAACTGCCATTGATCTGCAGTGAGTTAAACCCAAGAGTCTTGGAAATAGCAGCACCTCTAAGAAAACTGGCTGGTCCTGTTTCTAGCTGAGTCCCAGCAGCCATCATCCTATGAAGATGCAACTTGGCACCTGATTCTTCGAGTGCTACAGCCACAGGTAACGAAGACCCAGAAAATAGTTTTGTCACCAAAGTACATGGCACTGTCAAATGGTTTAACATCAGAAACAGATATGGTTTTATCAGTGGAAATGACATTGATGAAGATACATCACCATTTGCTTTGCCTCTGCACCATAAGAACCATAGGGCCTTTCAATCTGACTTACAACTAAAACTTCCTATGTATGTTGTCTCCCATATTAGAATTAGAGCTTCTTCCTTGAGACAAGGGACTGTCTTACTTTTCTATTTGCCATAATGTTTTGTGCATAGTAAGCACCTTTTCCCCCCATTCATTCATCTGTAAAATGGGTACGGTAGCTGACATTTACATAGTTTTAAGGTTTACAAAATGCTTTATATATGCAAGAAGGGGAGCCACTTAACACATATACTTTCTCATATTTGAACCTCACAGCAACCTCGTGAACTACAGGGATTATCATCCCTACTTCACAGATGAAGAAACTAAGATTCAGAGAAGTTTAATTACTTGCCCCAGTCCACACAAATAGTTATATCGGTCAGTGGTGGGATTTGATCTGAGTTATCTTCTTCCTCCAAGTCCAGAAATTTTCCCACTACATCTCAAGATTGGTGTAGGATAATATTAGGGTAATGGTATTCATACTACTTGCCTCAAAGGGTTGTTGTATGATATTTAAAGGATTTAATAAATAAATGTGGATGGTTGGTTTATTTTCAAAGTTCAATCTGGATGGGGATCACCTTATATGAAAGCATTTGAGGCTACCCCAAAAGAATATGCCATTCCTACATGGAGACAGAATTGTGAACTTAGAGTCAGAAAGAGTGGAGTTCAAATCTTGCCTCAGACATTTATTTGTGTGACATCAGGAATGTCATTTAACTTCTGTTTGCTTCAGTTTCTTTATTTGGAAATAGGAATAATGCTAGCACCTACATCATGGGATTGTTGTGAGGATCAAATGAAATAACAGATGTAAAATGCTTTGGTGTTAACACTGTTGGTGTTCAGTTGTGCCCTGTGAGTGCTTTTCCTCCAATAGTAATGATGGAATTGCATGGAACCATTCCTATCCCCCTATCTGTACTATTTTCTCCTCTTGACCAAAGATACTTTTATGTTCAAAATGGCCAATGAGGTTTAGAGAATAGGTGGTAACCATGAAATAGAATAAAACTAACTATCCCAAACAAGGATTAAGTCTTTGTCCTAATTAGCACTAGGCTCACTCACTGAACCAACATTTAGTCAAGATTCATTTGTAAGACCCATTTCCCTAGAGTTCTTAACCTGGGAATGTGAACTTTAAAAAGAATTGGTAACTGTATTTAAATGTAATTGTTTCCTTTGTAACCTCATGCATTTTATTTTATGGATTTTAAAATGTTCTTCTGGAAAGGGATCCATTGGCTTCCCCAGACTGCCCAAGACATGATACACAAAAAGATATAGAAAACTTGCCCGAGACTAAAGGCCCCAGTGCTTTGCTGACATTCATGAATGTGACCTCTACCTGCCCCTTTTCCCATCATCAGAAGCAGGATTCCAGTTGATCAATCCTGGAGGTCTCATGGGCTCAAGCCTCAGCACCTTGGACAGCTGTCACTTCACAATGTGACTGATAATACTGTATCACCAAGTTATCTCCCACCTTCCCACTCCCTGCTCTAATCAGAAACTTACAATGCCCATTTGGTCATTATGTACACACACACACACACACACACACACACACACACACACACACACACACACACATTCACTCGCTCACTCCATGTTCCTATTATACAACCTACCTATGAAGCATTCATCATATGTAACTCTTCCCTATGCTGTAATAGACCCTCAGTTCACAACATCTACATATTCTCCCACATACTCGTGCCACCAGCACACCTGTCTCAGTCCATTCCCCCAAACTCAAATGATTTACAAATCTCTTTCTCTCATAAATGAGGAAAGAGTAAAAGGACCCCTCCCAGTTTCTTTGAATTAAGCTTGTTATTTACTCCAATCAAACTGCCTTCAAAATTCAACAATACAGAATCTGAGAATCTAAGAGTTTAGAAGGGATATCAAAAGCCTTTTGATTCTCCCCTTCCCCAGCAAGGGGTCATCCAGGTCTGCTTGAAAAATCTTCAAAGAAGAAGAACCCAAAACAACCCATTCCAATGTTATAAAACTGTGATTGTTAGAACTATTGTAACCCCCCCCATCCTAAATCTAACTGTGTTCCATTCATTTCCTCACTTTCGACATCTAGGACCAAATGGAACAAATCTAATCCTTCTCCTACATGACAACTATCTTGAGTTCTAAGTTTCTCCTCCAGGCTAAAAATCCCTAGGTTCTTCAACTAGTCTTTAAATAGCATGTTTATCTAGTTCTCTTCACATCCTTTTCCTGCTTCCCTCTCTGGAATCACTTCAACTTGTCAATAGCTTGCCTAAAAGCAATCCCTGCCCCCTCCTAAATACAGAACACTCAAGGTACGGAGTTCATGTCACTGGCAAATATGGCAAGGATGCCTCTAAGTTGAGAAAACATGATGTAGTAGAAAAAGAATTGGGCTTGAAATCAGTACACCTGTGCTTGAATCCCAGTTCCAACACTCCAACCCAAAATTATAAGCTGTGGTGAGTTACCTTTACCTCTCCTTGGCCTGATAGAGATAGATAGATAGATAGATAGATAGATAGATAGATAGATAGATAGATAGATAGATAGATAGATAGATAGATAGATAGATAGATAGATGGACGGACGGATGGACGGATGGACAGACAGACAGACAGACAGACAGACAGACAGACAGACAGATAGTAGATAGATAGATAGATAGATAGATAGATAGATAGATAGATAGATAGATGAATGGATGGATGAGAGGATGGATGTGTGGATGGATGGACAGAATAGATATAGATATAGTTAGAGATAGACATAGACATAGACATAGACATAGACATAGACATAGACATAGACATAGACATAGACATAGACATAGACATAGACATAGACATAGACATAGACATACAAAACTCTAATTGATAAGGTCAAAGACAAATCCTTGAGGCTCAATACTAAAGACTTCCACTGAAGCTAACATCCTCTCATTAATGACTCCTCAGTTGGTTAGATTATTCAACCAGGAGATTTAACCCACCTAACTCTTCTATTTGGCACTTCCTCTGCATTTTATCCACAAATGTAGCAGGAGACACTTTGCCTACAGCAGTCCCCAATCTACTTGTCTGATGGCTTTGTCAGAAAAAAAGAAAATGAGGCTACTGTGTCATGAGTTGACCTTGATGAAGCCATATTGGCTTTTCACCCTTCACAAACAAGCCCTTTGATAATGTGTTCTAGGATCTTGCCTGGAATATGTCAAACTCACTGCTCTGTAGCTTGCAAATTCTTCCTGTTTTCATTTTTTAGAAAATTAAGACGTGTTCTTCTTTCGTCCTGGGGAACATCACTAGGATCTTTAAAAGATCACTGACAGAAACTCTGCAATCTCAACTATCCATTATTTCAGCACTGGTAAAATCCTGCTCACTGGGGCCCACTGATGTAAAATAACTGAAGTCAACTAAATGCTGCTTGATCATCTTATTACTTATCCTGGGTTTGCATTCCTTGCTGACCATTTTTTATTCTATCTGTCCCAATCCAAAGATTTCTCTACTTGGAAAAGAAAACAAAAGCAAATTAAAAGTTGAATAGTTCAGCCTTCTCACTATTATTCTCCATTTAATCTCTTTTTTGTTTTTATTTTATTTTTCAATAAACAAAAATGTATTTTCTTCCTGCCTCTTACCAATTAAACAAATGAAAAATAAAGTCCTTGTAACAACTACGCATAGTTAAGCAAAACAAATTCCCACATTGGCCATGTCCGAAAACACATGTCTTATTCTGCACCCTGCATCCATTACCTCTTTGTCAAGTGGTGGGTAACATGCTCTATCTTCAGTCCTCTGGAATCATGCTTGGTCATTGCATTTATCAGAGCTCTTAAGTCTTTCTAAGTTGTTTGGCTACTTGTCTTTACAACATTGTTGCTATTGTGTAGATTGTTCTCCTGGTTCTACTCCCTTCACTCTGAGTCAGTTCATAGAAATCTTCCTAGGTTTCTCATTAAAATATCTCCTTAATCATTTCTTTTTATCCCACCATCAGTAATAATCTCAATAATCTAATATCTTGTTTGATCCTTTACTTATTCGCAACATAACCCAACAACAATAATGACAAAACAGACTTCTAACTTATCGTCATGTATCACTAGCCTCAACTCATATTCAACTCTTACTACAATTCTAATAGGACCAGATTCCTCTTTTGTTTTCATTATCAGTTACTTGCCTCTGATTTGATTATCTAAACATTTAAAAATATGCTTGTTAATGAGTTCCCTATTCATCCACATTGGTTTCTTTAGGCAGATCCCTTTTCTTCTTCATCCTAATCTTCTCTGCTATTCTCAGAATTTCATTATTGAAGGATTCCCATTCCTCTTTGGACTTCTTCCATCATAAAATATTAGGCCATTTCACGTTATCCATTTTTTATCTGAATTCTTTGAAATATACTCTTGCAATACCTAATACAATAATATGTCAGACTTTGCCTGGCTTTCCCGCCTTTCTTTATCATGAACTTTATGATAGAGACATCCCTTGCTCCCAAACTTCTTCCCATTTCAAACTTCTTCCCAAACTTCAACAAGTCTTCCACCCCAAACTCCAACAGTTCCTCCTCCTCAGTCAGAATCATGTCCAGATTCCATCATAAAGCAGCTTCCATAGTTGCCTCCTCCAACTTTTGAAGAAGGAAATTGTCATTCAGGCAAGACATGAATGTGTCAACTTTTCTTATTTTGGAAGAGAGAGAATTCCAGCAGACTTAACATAGTCGGGGGTGGAGGAGAGTTCTCAAAGTATTACACATTTGTGCTGGTTTGTGATCTCAAACACCTCATCTCATTCTTCTTTCTGTCTAGGTGGTCTATATCAGTGCCCCTATAGAGAAGCCCACAATAATATTACTTCTATCTACTCCCACTGATTTTCACCTAAGCACTTTGAATCATGTTTTTCCTCTCAGGTTTCTAATTTCCTTTCTTGAGTTTATATTCCTAGAACCAGAGACTCATAGCTAAAAGGACTTCGGAGGTCATCTAGTTCAACCCCTTAACTTTACTAATGAAAGCAGGATTAAACAACTTTATGAAGTTTACACAGGTAGTAAGTGACAGAGATGGGATTTGAACTGAGGTCCAGCACTCTTTCCACTGAACCACACTACCTTTTCTTGATATATAAATCCATCCCATGTTTTTAGTCTGATTTTTTTAAAATGAGGCATACCATTTCAAAGCCAAAGTCTAGGCACAATTCTCATACTACCAAGTTATACCAAGGACACTTTTGAAGTCAAATTTACTTCCTTTTAGGATCTCTAGTTAACCCTGTTTATTTCCTATACTTTACACATGTATATATGGGCATCTGAGGCCATGGGTTTTACTGTTGATTCTTTTTTCGGATGTTGGCTTTTGTGAATTACTGTCTCTTTCTTCTGTTATTCTATGTAGTAGTAGTAGTAGCAGTAGCAGTAGCAGTAGCAGTAGCAGTAGCAATAGCAGTAGCAGTAGCAGCAATCATAGTAGTAGTAGTAGTAGTAGTAGTAGTAGTAGTAGTAGTAGTAGTAACAGTGTCAAGGATTTATATAGCACTTTAAGGTTTATAAAGTGCTTTTCATATATTTCATTTTAATCCTCATAACAACTCTCAAAGGTAGGTGCTGTTATTATTCTAATTTTACAAATGAGAAAACTGAGGCAGACAGAGGTTTAAGTGACTTGCTTAAGGTCTCACAACTAATAGTGTTGAAGATAGGTTTTTGAACTCAAGTCTTCCTGATTCTAGGTCCAGGGCTCTATCCACTGCATAACCTAGCTGCCTTTGGTAGCACTAGGCTTGGCAGAGTTACATGAGCAGTTTATTCTCTTTTCTTCCCTTTTCAACTTAACTACCTTTTTGTTGAACTTTCCAAACTTCAAGCAAATATGTTCTTCCTGGCCCTTTTTAGGTTTACTTTAAATCTGGCCCAAAACCCACCATACTTGTCTTCTAAACCAGCACCCAGAAATCTAAATTCTTTTTTCAGGCACCATCTTCTTAGTCAAGTTTTCACTTTTTCACTTCTCAAATCTCCCTTTCTCTTTTGAATCCCTTACTTCAATTGGCATTCAAGATACAAATACCACCTGTACCCCTTAGCAAAATCCTTGATGATGTTTCCTGGGTTTCTTCTGGTAGTATCATTTGTCCTCATGTGAATCACCAGAAGTGGGAAATGGTTGTCAGGCTTGACAATTCTCAGGAGGTACTTAAGTCTTCTATAGTGAAACAGAGAGCAATCTATTTTCACTATAAAGAATACTGTACTTGACATCAGAACTCAGAGCTCTGTCATTTACCACCTATGTGACTTGGAAAGCCACTACATTTTCTGATCCTCAGTGTCCCCAACTGTCAAATTATTATAATTTCCACCATCTACCTCACAGTTGTTGGTGGGGTTTTTTTTGAGGAATGAACAAGATTTTCAATGTGAAAACATCTTATAAACTGTAAAATACAGATATAAGATATGATAATAATGTTGTCATGGCCATCAATAAGAAAACAAAGCTGTCATCTTGTGAGTATTCTTCCATACACTCTAAACAGGCTCACACAGATAAGGTGAGGCCAGGATGTGGAAGAAGAACCCTTTTCCTTTTACATTTGGAGCCTACTCACCTTCCTCAAATCAACAGGAACTTTAGGAAACTTTATTCTTCCTGAGAATGAAGTCTGAATCTGTCTTCTCTAGGCAGGTGAATGCAATTTGTGGAGAAGCCACCTGCTAGAAACAGAGACTGACACGCTTCTGTGAAGATGGGCAGATCTGGAAATCAGGAAAGTCTTCCTGCCCCTTAGCCACCCCCATTTTTCTCAGAGTGTCTCTACACTTATCCGCTGCCAGAGCCTCTCAGGCAGCTCCAATGTCTGTCTCATGACAGGTGCATGAGGAGAAGATACAGAGAAATGTGCATTTATGGGGGGGGGGAAGTTTTATCTCTTGAGAAGGGAAAAGAATGGTAAGGGATGGGAGGAGGAGGGGAAGCACCCTGAAACACATAACTATGTAGAGAGGAAGAGCTAGAGACAGGTAACAGCTGTGCAGCAACATAGAGGAGGAAAAAAGGAAGGGAGGAAATGCCAGCCTACTAAAACATAGATACTGAAAACGTGCCCATATGGATCTGTGTATTCTAAAATCATTCATAATCATGTACTCGAACTACACAGACACACACACACACACACACACACACACACACACACACACACCTCAAAGTGCAGAAAGCACAGCACATCTGACAGACAGGAGGCTCCCACAGATCAGTTCCTGGATGGAAATATAATTCATTGTCTTTACCACACATATTCTTTCATGAACTCAAAAATGGTATATCAGAAGTACAGCTGTTATGGGAGTAAATGTATTCAGTCCAAAAGAACCCTAAACCACAAATTCTATTCAGCCTGAGACTGGACCAGTGGCTCTGATGTATCACTCTTGGTTCTTGGAGTGAGGGTACCAGGACGTATTTCTTAGCACTTGAGGATTTTGAGAAACAACCCTGGGTCCTCTAGCCTTTATCTCTCCCCTCTACCAGACTTATCTATCTCATCCTCTCTCCAGAATTAAGGAGGTCTATGAGGAATAATAGGGGTGGGGGTGGGAATAAGCCTTGCAAATAGAATGGAGAAGAAATAACCCTTTAGCACTGAGTTATTCTCTGAAAACAATACTAAGATGAAATGAAGGTGTCTCCCTCTCCTGCTTCTGATTCTGATAAGTATGTAAACTGCCTAGGAAGAAGGCAGGATGGAGACCAACTCTATCTTTATCTGTCTGTCTGTCTGTCTGTTTGTTTGGGGTTTTTTGGGGGGGGAGTAGGGTTGTTGCTTGGTGTTGTAGGGCTTCTCTCTTTTGGTGGTTTTGTTATTGTTTTGTTTCAGAGTTCCCTCTGAACTCCCTTCCCTGTTAATTTGCACAGAGGGGGCTGGGATGGGGAGAGCAAAGCCAAAAGGACCAGAGGGGCTAATCGGCTGGGTCTGGACAGTGATAGGATTAAAGCCGGTGACAAATTTTATTACGGAGATTTAACAGTGCACAGATAAGTGTGTGGCGGGCTGATAACAACTCAGCTGTGAGCTGGGTCGGCCACTTGGGAGACGTTAACAGAATCATCCTGGCTATGGAGCTGGGAAAAGCAGCAGAAGGAGAAGGAGTCTGATGAGTCCATCAGAGGGGCTGAAAGCAGGACAATGGGAAGAAGGCCATCCCCTCCCCAGACATACCTCTCCTACATGAGCACATGTACCCACCCCTCCCTACAGCCTCCACCAAAGTCTTAAGATAGAAATTCTGATTGTACACCAGGCTCTACAGGACTAACTATCCTATCTATCTCTCCATCCCTCTAATCTTAATCTTTGGTGCTGATACCTAATACAGACAAACAGGCAAAACTTGTTATCACTTTTCAGATCCTCTGCTTCCTCTTCACCCTGCCTTCTGCCATCCCATTAACAGATGGAGTTTGACACTTCAGCCAAGACCCCCATGTATGTATGTTTAAGAGTATTTGGTTCAATCTGTCTTGTGGGCTCCTCTCTCCTTGAAGGAGACAAAGGCAGAGAGGGGAGGCAGTGGGGGAAACTTTGGTGGATATTATTTGAAGGCAGTTTCTGTGAATTAGTAGAACAGAGCTAGGGATGACTGTACCAGTGGAAGGTGTTTAGGGAGGGTCTCAGGTTACTATGACCAAAGAATGTGCTGGCCCCACCATTGTCCCCTGAGGGAGTGCAGTACCCTTTTCAAACTAGATTAGGGAAAAGAGGATAGCACATGTTTACCTTAGGATACATAGAGAACCCTGCCCTTTCCCCCTCATCCATCCAAGCAACCTCTGAGTCACTGCTATTATCTGATAACAATATCTGCCCACAAATTCATTAAGGAGTTGTTATGAGCATCGAATGAAGATAATGCTTGTGAAGATACTTTATAATTTCAAAAGCACCTCATGTAAGGAGTTGGTCTTCTTAACCAAAATACTGGGCACTTCCAGGTATTATTCCCAAAACATACCTCTTGAGTACTACACAATTTAGAACTTGATAGAATGCCCAGTGATCATGAATTTAAAGCAATAAGGGACCTCAGGGGTTTTCTAGTTCAAATTCATTTTGCAGATGAGAGAATTGAAGACAACAAAAGTTGGGTTGCTCAGGTAGGAAGGAGCTGAACCAGGACCCAGGGTCCCTAATTCTAAATCCAAACCTCTTTCTTGGGTGGTCAAATCCAGCCTCAGGCACTTCTTAGCTGTGTGGTCCTAGATGAGTTACTTAACTTCCATCTAACTCAGTTTCTTCAACTATCAAATAGGAATAATAATAACAGCACCTACCTCCCAGGGTTGTTGTGAGAATCAACATGAGATAATAATTACAAAGCACTTAGCACAGTGCCTGGCACATAGTAAGTACTGTATAAATGGTTATTCCCTTGCTCTTCTCTGCTTGTTTCATGTATCTCAACACAAAAATGTTGTCTCTTCAATTGGAAAGTACATTGCAAACTTTTAAGTGCTACATAAATGTGAATTGTCATTTATTATCAGCACAGATTGAAAGTTCCCCAAGGACAGAACCCTGCTGTTCTCCTTCACAGAATCATAGATGGAGAGTTGGGAGGGCCCTCAGAGGCCATCTATTCTGACCCCCTCGTGTTACCAATAAAGAAAGTGAAGCCCAAGGAGATTACAAGTGACTTTGCCCAAGGTTACACAAACAGTAAGTACCAGATATGGGGAATAAAACCTAGATCTTCTGACTTTCAATATTCATCACCCACAAGGCTGAGCACCCAATGAGTATTTAATACCTGTTAACTTCCCTTGACTTAGAACATTCTCCCAGGATGAATGACAAACCAAGACACCCCTCCCACTGTAAACCTGGAGGAAGAAGAAGCAAATCCACCCCACAGAATCAAAACAACCCTATAGAAAGGAGAGAATTTGGAATGGGCTCCCCTGCCTGAGCCCATCCTTACCCAGGGCTGTCCTCAGCAGAGAGCACTACCGAATGCCTGATGGGACCAGTGGCACAAATGCCATCTATGCATTACCATAATTATATCTCTGGGAACATGTAAGGCACTCATTTTCCCTTCACGTCCGTAATGCTGCAAGAATGCGGGATGCAATTACAACCGTGAAATATACAGCTTGGCAGACATAAATACATACATACACACAGGTCTAGGGGCAGCCTGTATGTTTAAATGCCATGCCTTGTCAGAGATGGCCCTATATTGCCAAGTCTACTTACTGCTATTGAATAATGAAGGGTGCTGCATGTAGAGCCTTTTGGGCACATCACCTGGACACAACCCATTAAAAGAAGAGTTCCAAGACTACATTGGGCAAATTTCCCCTAACTGCCAAATGGCAGGACAAAAACCTCAATGAGACAGGGTATAAACAGCTGGTCTTGGAGTCAGGAATACCTGGGTTTGATTCTTACATTCAACATATATTATCTCTACAACCAGGGGCAAGTCATTTCTTTTGGAGCCCTCAGGCAACCTTTCTCACTGCCCCAGGTAAGTCCCTAAGACTATAAATTATAGAATAATTGCCATCTGAATCTGTAGAGGGAATTTCCACACCAGGAATTTTCAGGACCAATGAAATGATAAGTCCTCCTCCACCCTTTCCCCAAACAAAAGGAAAAAAGAAAAGAAAAGAAAAATGAGGAGCTCAAGGCTTTTCTGCAAGATTTTTTTTAATTTTATAGGAAAATATTTTGAAAAGGGATTATTTTTTCCCTTTTCCACTTGAAATTAAACCTCCTTGGTCATTATGTGTCATTCAAAAGCAAAACTGAGTGGGAACAAAGGTGAAATGTAGCAATCTGCTTTCTCTGGCAGTGCAGAGAGAAATGCCAGGCAGGAATCAAGGAGCAGTAAGTGGTCTAAAGTAAATTTGATTTTGTAAAATTTTCTCACTGGGAGAAATATCAGGGGCTTGGTGACACCCCAGGAAGAAAACAAATACAGGCAGCTCTTGATTCAGAGGCTCTGGATTATCTAGTGCAAAGGTTACTAAGCCCAGATTCCCTTGCCTGCTCCCAAGTCCCCCAGAGTGGCTGCACTCCTGGGCAGCCTCTTACCCTGGTTAGCCAGCATGGGATAAGAGAATCTAGGATCATGTGAACATCAGCCCAAGCAAATTGTAATCATGAAGGCAAATCTGATGGTGGGAAAAAAAACAACCTCATCAAACAATAGGATGTGTTCCGAAGCAAAGAACAAATGATTCTGGAATTTTTGGCTGGTTTCAATGATCTGTATCCCTGCTTCTTTCTATACATTTGGAGGTTTGGAACTGGCCATATGCATCTCCTCCTTTCAAATGTCCAATTTTGAAAATTACATGTTCTTCAATGCCTTCCCCTTCCTCCCCCTCAACACACACATCTCACCCCAGCTAACCCTGCTTAGCAACAAGCATGGAGAGGAGTTCAGTTGGTGCTGTGCATCCCTTGGAGATGTGTAGCAGGGACTCTTCCCAGATCCAACAAGTACTGAAGCCAGCTCTGTCCCATCCCCAGTGTTGATGGACCCTGGTCAGACTGATGTCAGGATAGTGTATGAAAGAAGGGTACAATACAGAAAAAGTAGGACTCCAGGAAGCCTGCAACACCTAAGTAAGCTGTAGAGGGCCAATGTCATCCCTTTACATCTTCCTTGGGGGAAGGGGGTGGGGGGAAGGCACAGAATCACACATATGTATATACATATACATATACATATGCATATACATATACATATGCATATACATATACATATGCATATACATATACATATACATATACATATACATATACATATACATATACATATACATATACATATACATATACATATACATATATATATATTTAATAGGCAATCAGTCCATAAGAGTTTATTAAGCACTGTGCTAAGTGCTGAGGATATAGAGAAAAAGCAAAAGCATTCCCTGTCATTGATAACTAACAATAGCTAGCATTTATATGGCACTTTAAGGTGCCATGTATATGGTGTGTGTTTGTGTGCATACACATATATTATATATGTATATTATATATATGTGTATATGGCACCTTACATATGTAAGGTGCACTTTACATATGTAAACTCATTTAATCCTCACAATAACCTATGAGTATGAGTGGGTCTTAGAGTCTCAGGGCCTGGGTTCAAAATTCAGCTTTGTAAAAACTAGCTGTGTGACCTTGGGAAAATCACCGAACCTCCGTGGACCTCTCAGTTTGCTCATATGTGAAATTAAGGGGTAGGATTAAATGACTTCCAGAATCCCTTCTAACTCTAGCTCTACAATTACTCTATGATTGTTTAATACCTGGGAGCCAGGAAACTGAATGAGTATATGCCAGAGGAGATCTGAGCAGTGTGACCTACAGATTCAGCCTCAGAGCTGCATGGCTAGTCCTTTTTGAACTTCATTCTCCAGGACAGGGGGAGATGATCATTGGAGAGGGAGGGGATTCACATGCAACAAACCATATATACACCTATATGTGCAAGTATGCATATGTGTGTGTATATATATATATATATATATATATATATATATGTATATATATGTATACATACATTTATACATACATACACACACAAAAACAATCCTTGCTATCATACCACCAGTCCTGTGACAGTTGATGACAAAAATTCCTTTCTCCCAAACCATCTAGCTTTTTTATTCAAAAGTCTCAAGTTCAGATTGGAGACATCTCAAGTACATTATCTTTAAAAAAAAAAAAGGTGGGGGGAGGTATTCTGGATACGGAAATTCTCACTCTAGCCTTCTGAAATATGCAACATTCAAATATGAATCCAACAACATCTTTTGCCAGAGAAATCCAAACTATAAACTCTCCTAAGTGCCTGAAAAAATAGCTTATACGTGCCTTTCTTCCTTGGGCCCACAGAGTTAGCACCATGAAAGATAGATGAGCAGCACTCTAGCCCTCTCTAGCAGTGAGAAAACTACTGTGGTCTTCTGCCAGGGTGGGTATCAAGCTTAGGATAGCCACTTTCCACTAGCAATGAAAACTCCTAAGCTTCTGCTTGCAGCTCCAAGGTAGACTTGCTGTGTGACCTGGGGAAAGATACTTCAGTTGTCAGGGTTGTAAAATGAGAGGGTTGGGCCACGTGATCCCTCCAATCCTGACTTTCTTCAACTGTACAAAATTCAAATGATGATTCTTCCTATTATATAAACAGAGAAGAGGAAGGAGGTAACAGAGAGGGAGAGAGGGGGGAAGAATGTGAAATTGAGAAGGAAGAGAGAAATTGCAAACAGACAAAGATAGAAAGAGATAGAGATAAAGAGTGAGAATGACCTTCATAGGTTACCCAGGCAAACACTTAAGTTCAAGCTCAACCCCAAATACTTACTATATATAGGGTTCTGGGCCAGTCATTTACCTTCTCTGGTCCTCAACTTACTAAACTGTTAAATGAGGGAGTCACACTCGCTGACTTTTAAGATCCCTTCAGCCTCTAAATCTATGATCCCATAATCCAGCTCATGTGATTTCTCCAGTCCTTCTTTCTAAGTGTCAAGCCTTACCTGAATACCTCCAAAACCTAAAAAAGATTTTTTTCATCTTCTGGAAAATGAACCACAGTTTGCTGAATTGGACTAGAATCATTATTATTATTTTTTAAAATCTATTCACATTTTCACTGTGACTCAGAGGCCCTCAGCTGTGAGGACTGCTATCTCTGACTTCAGCTCAGACCATGAATGAAAATCCCTAAAATCCAAAGACAAAAACCCTGCCAGAAGTAACCCAGCATAAGCTAAAGCAAAAAGAGAGAACCTCCAGATCAAACTTACTTCCCTCCAGTCTAATTCCTGTGGGTGGAACAGAGCTAAATTCACCACTTTTTGATCCACCCCCTCACCTCTTCCTTTGTGCACTGAGCCACAAGGGGAAAGGGAATCCAGAAGTCTACCTTGTGGGTAACAGAACCAAGAACATTTCTCTCCACAGCACCTCTTTCCCCACCTCCCCACCAGAAGAAGCTCCTGTGGCTGAAACCAGGGCTAGCACCAGTGGCAGGCATAAAATATCTACCAGATTTGGAATACCAAAAGAGGAACTTGGAAACTTGCATCTGAATTTCAATGTTACTAGGACACAGTTTGCTCTAATGATACCAATTAACATCTCTCCCCATTTAACAGTTTCCAATGCAGGATGAAAATAGCAGGGCCTGTGGGGCGATGCTAAAATATGTAAAATAATAATGGGAATAAATGCCAGCAGATCCATGCTCACACTCCCCTTGGAAGGTAGGTGAGCTAAGGGAGAGTGTGACAGTAGGTTGACAGATTGATGTTGTTATAGCAGAGAACCCACTGGTGTCCCAGAATCGGAACAATGCCTTGCTCTCAACCACTGTGTAGCACTGACTTTTCAGGACAGAGCAAGGACAAAAAAAGTAAGTCAATTGGCTCATATCAGTGTGTCAAGAATTGTTTCTTTAAGGAATTTAAGGCAACAGCTAGAAATCACAGAGTTACTGCTAGAACTAAAAGAAATGAGTATACATAAACCATGATGATAGAAAATTAAATGTAAGTTCCTTGAGGGCAGGGATGGTTTCATTTTCCGCCCCTCTCCAATTTGGGGTTTTCTTGGTAAAGAAAATGGAGTGCTCTGCTATTTCCTTCTCCAGCTCATTTTACAGATGAGGAAAATGAGGCAAACAGGGTTAAATGGTTTGCCTAGGGTCACACAGTTAGAAAGTATCTCAAGTGGGATTTGATCTCAGGAAGATGAGTCTTCCTGATTCCAAGACCAGAGCTCTAGCCACTGTGCCACCTAGGTGCCAGAGTCCTCCATCGTGGTAGAGAGATAATAGACAAACCTTGTAGGACCTCAAAAATACAATATGCTGCATACATTCCCTTTTTGTTAGCAACCCCTCCACAAAGCAGCCCACAAATATAGACCCACGTATACCCAAACCCAAGTCTAATGTGATGTAAGGGACAGGAATGGCAAATACTATAAACTCTAGAGGACATATATGAAATTTAAATAGGAATGGGGGGGCCACTACCTCGTTGGTAAGGATCCCTGCTGGCTGCATATTGACTTAGAAAACCACTTATTAACATTATCTATCTTCTATTATATTTTTATTTATTTTAAATATTTCCAGATTACATTTTAATCTGCTTCAGCCTGAACTAAGGAGTGTTTCTAACTGATTCAGCCTTGTAGGACAGTGTTTGACATCTCTGCTGTAGCACATGCCAGACATATGGGGGTCATAAAACAAAAAAAACAGTGCAAAGAAATATGGGTCCCCTGGATCAGAGGGAGATCATTTAGGTCACAGAGATGGGTACACAGAAGTTTTTAGTTCCTGAAGCAATCTATCTCTTCCTAGAATATTTTAAAACTAAAGTATATGGGGATCAGTTACAAATAATTCCTGAATAATTCAAAGATATTACCATAGCTAGAAAGGATACATGGTTTAGTGAAATGTAGGAGCTGGAGGTGGGTAAAAGGAAGCAAAAAGAATGAACACATAAAAAGCTCTTGTAATGATTGAGCTCAGTTCTGGGAAAGTACTTCATTTACTCATTCAGTAATCATTTATTAAACCCCTACTATATGCCAGGTACAATGCTAGGCAAAGGGGACAGAACAACCAAAAGGGAACACTCGATCAACAGCATTTATTAAGTGCCTACTATGTGCTAGAAATAGGTGCTGCCCTCGAGAAGCTCCTGGGGGAGATGAGTAGACCTATAAGCACATTCAAACTAGTTTTGGAAGTCAATAGTAGGTAATAGGAGGAGGAAGGAGGCACTAACAATTTGGGAAAGAAGAAGGAAAGGCCTTATGTATGAGGTGGTTGTTTGTACTGAGCTCAAAGGATTCAGAGGGAGTATGTTTCAAACATGGGAGACAGCCTGTACAAAGGCATAAACAGGACAGAAGGAACATCTTGTGTGAAAAAAAAAAATCTTGGCTTCAAGGACCTGAAGATATTGAGTCCAATCCCCTGCCCTTCCAGCTAGTAAAGAATTATCCACATTTTATAATGTAAGGTATATAAGGCATAATGTAGGGTAATATAAGGTAGGACAACAGGGGCCCCAAAAGGTAAAGCAATTTGCCCAAAATGTCAAAACTCATAAAAAGCTTGCTGGGGGACTAAAGGAGAGGGGAAAGGAGAAAAGATGTGAATTCCATCTCCTGTCTCCATTTTATTAATGTACATTTCTGGGTAAAAGGACTTGAAAAGTAGGGAAAGAGGGAGAGAGGAGGGGAAGGGAGGGAGGAAGGGAGAGAGTGAGAGAGAGAGAGAGAGAGAGAGAGAGAGAGAGAGAGAGAGAGAGAGAGAGAGAGAGAAAATGAATCTTCAAGAAGGGGAGTGGGAAGGGAGGGAAACAAGCACTCTTCTCCCTGAGTTAAGGAAATGACTGGATCCATAGTTTAAGATGAAAGAAATGAAGGTCTTCAGACTTTCTGGACCTTTGATGTATTAGTAGTGGATACAGAACAGCAGTTTGGGACAGTAAAATATCATGGCCATGGACTAGAGCTAAGGTTCTGTCTAGGTCAACACCAGGCAGAAGAAAGTCAGAAAAGAGAATAGGAAGTTGAAGAGATTAGGTAAATGTCTCATAGTTGGGACTAAGAGCCAGGATTAACACTAAGAGCATTTGTAAACCATGGAACTGTTAACCTTTTCATGTTACTATTAAACCTATACGCCATATAATGTTTCTTTTAGTGCTTCCTGATAAATCCCCTTTAAATTACTTAAGAGGTCAGCATGCTTTTATGGGATCAGGGAGTAAAGTAAAGGAAACCCCTATGGTCTTTGCATGTGGAGCATGAAGTCTAATAACCAAAAGAAAGGGGCAGCTATAACCAGCCAGTCTAAGTTTGCTGAGAACTCAAAGACTGAAGTTAGAGGGTACAGAAGCGGGGCCTGGAAGGCAGGATCATAAATAGGAAACCTTTCACTTTGGTGAAAAGCAGTTGAGCAGACTTACAGAGAGGGGTTGGCAGCCTCCCAAAAAAATAGTGTAATCCTTGATGCTGAAAGATGAGGACCGTCCCCCAGATAGTCCAGCCAATACCCCCAGGGGGGTTGGAGTGAAGGCAATGTCCAGAAGTTAGGTACCTAAGAGATATGACCTTGGGAGGGTCAACCTGATGCCAAGCAAGAGATCAGGGTTATGTCATATAATACAAACTGGCTTAAGAGCACAAGGCAGAAAATATAGGGGACCATCGTATCTAGACCACAGGAAGAAGAATGTCCCCTGGGATGTCAACACCCAGGGACAAAACCACAGTTTCCTCCATTCTAAACTTCTAAACATCAATCCAAACTGATGAAGTCCAAACCTTCATCATGCCAGAGCCACTTTCCATTGATTATCTTTTCCAAATTTATTTGGCTAGTCATTAGGCAAGAGTCACAGAGCCTATCCTTGACCCCCAGTCAAAATCTTTCCTGATATATGGGGCTCGCCAGAGCTTGTCCTCCACAGGTCATCAACCAACAAGCAGTTATAAAGTGACTACTGTGTGCCAGGCACTATACTAGGTGTTGAGGACACAAAGATAAGAAGATAGTCCCTGCCCTCTAGGAGCTTACGTTCTATTGGGAAGGACTCTGTGTGTGTGTGTGTGTGTGTGTGTGTGTGTGTGTGTGTGTGTGTGTGTACATATATAGATAATAAACACAAGGTAATCAAGAAAAGTTTCATGTAGGAGGTGATGTTTCAGCTAAGCATTCGGAGGACGCTAGCCCATGATGGGGCACCAAAGGACGATTCTGTATATATGTGTGCACGTGTACTTTGCATTAAATTCCTAGAGAGACTAAGTATATATTTCCTGAAAAACCTCCTCCAACACCTCCCTGTAATGTGGAGGTGACCCTAACAAGCTTAGAATGTTTCTAGTACAAACTTGGGCAAGGCAAAGTGTGCCTATTATCTGAAGACTAATTTAGCTAGGTTTGAAAAGCCTCACCACCAGAAGGTTGGCCATGTGGTGATGAATTGTTTTTGCTATAGCAACTCACAGAGAAAATCTAGTAAGTCATGAAAGGATTGGGATCTTTTTTGGATAAGGGAGCTCCTCATTCTGATGAAATCAGGTCTTTTCCCAGGCTAGCTCCATTGGTGGTACAAAAGCTTCTTAATCTTAGGGTCATAGGTCTTTCCTCTGAATTGGACACTGCCATTTTTTGAGAGGCAGTATGGTGGAGTGGATAGAGCAATAGAAATGGAGTCAGGAGAATCTGAGTTTACATCCCACCTCAGATACTTATTAACTGTGTGCCCACGGACAAATCCCTTAAGTTCCCCAGGCCTCAGCTTCCCCATCTTTAAAATGGGATGGGTTTGGATTGGATGGTGTCTGAGTTCCCTTCTAGTGAAGGAAATTAGATCTTTTGCCTGGCTAGCTCAATTTACAGAGCATGGAAAGGACCTCCGGGTCCAACCCCCTTTTTTTTTAATTTAATTTAATTATTTTTTTAATTTTAATTATTTTTTTAATTTTTAGGCAATTGGAGTTAAGTGACTTGCCCAGGGTCACACAGCTAGTAAGCGTCAAGTGTTTGGTCTGAGGTCAGACTTGAACTCAGGTCCTCTGGATTTCAGGGTCAATGCTCTATCCACTGCTCCACCTAGCTGCCCCTAACCCCCTTATTTTAAAGGTGAGCAAAGTGAGGCCCAGGAAATTTTAGTGAGTTAGCCAAGGTCAAAATTGAAGGTGTGTGCGTGTGTGTATGTCTGTGTGTGTGTATGTGTACATGTATATATATACATAATATAGAAGAATAGGAAAAAAATCAGCACTAATAATGTATTTGTTTTGTTGATATGCACAGCACATTAGTCCCTGGGCACCATAAAGAATAAATAGTCTCCTATCCTGACAAGCCAGCGAAGGAAGGCCAAGCAGGGAAGCTTCTTGCTCTCTTGATTAGAAGTGGTCCAATCAAGGCCCCCCCCTGCCCCAGCAGGAGCCGGATGCCCCTCGTCATGCTAAGTGTACTGTGTGGCCTCTCCTACCCTCCCTTGTAGAAAGAGAGATGGGAGGAAAGGAGGAGGAAAGTATGGCAATGGATGCTCTCTGATGCTAAGTCATTGAATAACAAGCAGGCCCTCCCCAGGTATTTCAAGGAACACTCCACGATACGTACACACTGCATAGACAGAACAGTACATATATATTCATTCAGAGAGGGAAAATTTATGTAACAAGCCAGCTGTTCATTTCAGCAACCTCAAATGAAATTGAAATCAATAGGGCATGGTACTATGCAAATTTCAGTAAGGACAAAGAAATGCTCTTTGAGACTCATTAACTACTTTCCTCATAGTAACCCTATAGAATGGATCATGCAAACATAAATATCCCCATTTTATAGGTGAGGAAACTGAGGTTCTGCCACATTGTCACATAGCTGGTGGAGCTGGGACAGCAACCCAAAAGTTTTTGCACCGAGTCTAGGATTCTTTCCACTAAACCTTGCTTGTGGGCCCAGAAATGATGTGGGATGGGATGAGAAGCCTCCAGCTCATTGCCTGCCTTGGCTGAACATAGGCAAGTCCATCTCCTCTCTGGGGATTTCAGTTGCCCTATTTGCCTCATACTCTCCCTGATACATAGGGTGAACTTGGGGAGGGGAGAGGCAGGGAAGGGTATGAGGCATGAGCTGAGTATATGGGAAGTTCTATACATACCAAAAAAGGTACAAGACTTCCCACTGCTGATCCTCTGAAGCCACACTCAATATTAGGGAGTTTCACAGAGCCATTTCAAACTATGAGAGGTCAAATGATCCAGAAGAAGACACACAAATAGCAGTCCTCCTTCTCCTAGTTCTTGGCTCTCTTAACCTTGAACAGCTACCCACAAATCGGCCTTTCCATAAGCACTATGTGACCCAGTGAACAGAGTAATAAATCTGGACTCAGGAAGACCTGAAATAAAATCTGGCCTTGGACACTTACTAGCTGTGTGACACGGGGTAAGTCACTTAACCTCCTCCTTTTGTCTGTTTCCTCATCTGTAAAAGAAGAATACTAATACTACCTACCTTCCAGGGTTGTGAGGATCATATGAGATATAGTAGGCATTTAATAAATGCTTTCTTCCTTCCTTCTTTCATTTTTTCTTTCCTTCTTTCCTTCTTTCATTTTTTCCTTCTTTCCTTCCTTCCTTCCTTCCTTCCTTCTTTCCTTCCTTCCTCCCTTCCTTCCTCCCTCCCTTCCTTCCTCCCTTCTTCCCTTCCTTTCTTTTTTTTTGCTTTCCCCTTCCCTCCTTCTCCCCCAGTGCATTCATTATTCAGATGTATTCCCAGTCCACACCCAACAACGCATCCATCACACAAACATGGGATCACAGTTATTTTGTGGACAAGACCTGTGATTTCAGTGATATATAGAACTTCCAATGAGAATACCCATTTAGATCAAGCTGACTCTGTAGCAGTGAGAGGCTATACCTCATGCCCAGGGTCACCCAGTCAGTATGGGCAGGATGCAGGACTTGAACCCACGTGTTCCTTACTCTGAGACAGCCCTATCCACTGCACCAGGCTGCCTTTTGTGTTTTGTTTAGGGCTGTCATTGTTATGGATAGTTTTATGTTACTTGACTTTATCTTGTTCTATGAAGCTGAAATCTCCTAGAGAGCTAACATCAAGTATTTTACTTATTCAAGAGCCCCCACAAGGGCCTAAAAATAATAATCGCTCATTTATGTAGCCCTACAGAGTTTTCCAAATATTCTTCATCTATTATCCAATGCAATGCAACAAACAATGATTCAGGCCTACTTTGTGCAAAACATTTATTTCAGTCCTCACAATGACCCTTTAATACAGACAGATCAATTATTATTTTACAGATGAGGAAATTAAGGCAAAGAAAAGTTAAGTGATATACCCAAGGTCGATCATACAATAAGTAGAGGAGCTAGGCTTCCAACTTGAGACTTATAAGCTCAAATCCAGAGATCTCTACAGCACACCGCACAGTGTAGAATAGCATGACATACCACAACACTTGGCAGATATTAAGATAAGGATAGATTCCCATTGAATCACTCCCTGCATTTACCTTTCTGCTATTTCTTTAATGTCTTGCCTCCATGCTTTTCTCTTAAATTTATGGGATAAAACAAGCATTTCCATAATATAGTATAGTAAAATTTAATTTAATAAAATTCCATATTTTTAACTAGGCTATCCCCCTCCTGTTGGCAAGGCACTCCTTCACTTCCATCTCTTGGAATCCCAAGCTTCCTTTAAGACTCGGTCCAAGGACCACTTCCAACACGAGGCCTATCCTGGTATCCTTAGTTGCTAGTAACTCCTCCTCCCCCAATTACTTTGAATTTGCTTTGCATATATTTTGAAATTACTTCCGTATATTCATGATTATTTTCCCTCTGTAGAGTGTGAGCTCCTTGAGGTCAGGGACTAGTTAGAGGCATTTTGTCTTTGTATCTCCAGCACCAAGCAAATACACCAGACCCATAGTAAGCAGCATTTAACGAATGTTGAGTGAATGAATGAATAAATGAATGGATTGTTCAGAACCAGATGTAGGAAGCAGAGAATGACTCAGAGGCAAAGGAAGGAGGTCTAGCAAATGAGCGAGAACAGGCCAAAACAGGGGGAAGCCTATATTCAAGAGTGGGAGGAGCAGGGAAGGCGAGGAGAGAAAACCCCAAACCACTCACGTACCAAGATTGCCAGGGAGCCTTACAACAGTGTCCTGGGCTGCCATTGGGCATAGATAAATTTAGCACCAATGATGTCATCTTGCATACTAGTCCTTGGTCTGCCAAGACACAAAGGGAAATGCTATCATAGACATTGGACAGGATTCCTAACTCCATGATTGTGGGGTGAAGGTTTAAGAGGCCTCTTACTCTCCTTATGGAGGAAGGGCCCAGAGAAAGAAGGATCTTTCTCAGCTGAAAGCAGTTCCCCTCTACAGGAGCCTCTCCCAGGCCCTTGTTTTCTAACTTTTATCAATTATGTCACAAATTCTAAGTTTGTGTACATCTCATGCCCTGCCCCACTAGGACTTAAGATCTTTGGGAACACAGACTGGCATTTTTCATCATTGTATCTCCATTGCTCAACACAGTGCCCCTGCACATGGAAGGCACCCAGTAAATGTTTGTAGAATTGAATGATTGCATTTAATATGTTTACAAAATCATGAAATTTGAGAGATGGAAAAGCAAGGGAACAAACATTTATATAAAGCTTACTATATGCCAGGTACTATACGAAAAGCTTCACAAACATTATCTCATTTGATCTAATCCTCACAATAACCCTGTGAGGTAGGTGCTACTATCACCCCCATTTTTCAGTTGAGAAAACTGAGGCAAAAAGAGGTTAGATGACTTGCCCAGCGTCACACAGTAATTATCTGAGGCTGCATTAGAACTCAGGTCTTCCTGACTCTGGGCAGCTAGGTGGCACAACAGATAGGGCACCAGGCCTGGAATCAGGAAGACCTGAGTTCAAATCTGGCCTCAGACATTTACTTGGCTGTGTGACCCTGGGCAAGTCACTTAACACTGTGTGCCTCAGTTTCCTCATCTGTAAAATGAGCAAGAGAAGGAAATGGGAAACATGACTGAACAACAAAAAACTTCCTGACTCCAAGCCCGGTGCTCTATCCACTGCACTACCAGCTGCTTCAGTAAACCTTTAGTCCAGATCTGAACACCTTGGCAGCAGGGAGGGGCCAAAATTAAAATAGGCTAAACTTCTTCGAGCTGCAGATGGGTTTTTAGCGGCTCACTTTCCAGGTAAAGGTAACTGGAGACAGACTGAAGATGGTGGGTTGTTAAGGGTCATGTGACAAACCAGAGAGTGTGCACCAGGGTGAGCTTCCCGGAGTCCTTTGGCAGGCCACAAGTGGCCCTTGGACCATCTATCGTGCAGGCCTGTTTTAGGCCCACACGCAAACAGGTTTAACTTTTATTAAAGCAAATCCAATAACTAGCAGTCAATAGGCCTCTTGGAGTGCTACAGTGAATGAAAAAGAAAAATTCAAAGCTTATGCCATTCTCAGGACTTGAGAGACACCATATAATCATTGAATTTTGAATTGGGAAATATTTCAGCAGCCACCTGGTCTAACCCATAATGCTCTATAAAATACCCAAGCTCTATAAAATATCCAGACTTTTGCTGAAGACCTCCAAAGATGGAGACTCCACCACTTTGCCTTTGTCCTGGCTCCCAGGATCCCCAAGGACTCTTGTGAGGATTGGGGAGACCATTCTTTAAGATGAACTCAAAGCTGACAGCTTTTCCTGGCTTATAGCTGAGCATGAAAAAGTCATCAGCAGCTCAGTTGTGGTTTCAATTAAGCTTATGTCCTAGTGAACATAGTAGTGTCAGCAAATGGAAAGAAGACTGTATTTGGAAACAGAGGACCCGGATTTGAATCTGGGTGCTGCACCTTACTCCCTGTATGAGCAAATCACTTAATAGGAGGATGAGAATTTATGAATACCTCTAAGGACCAAGTAAATTTTTGCATCAAAATACGAGAAGGAGCTGGAGTGTCAATTAACACCTCTAACCCTCAGTTTGTTGTCTGTAAAAAAGAGGGGGAAGGTGCAGGCTTGGACATCAAGGCCTCCAAGGTCTCTTCTATGGCTAAATCTATTCTCTTAGCTCCTTCTGTGACTTGAGTTCAAATCTTGCTTGGCATTGCTGCCCCAGTGCCAGTCTGGAGAATTATCAAGGCTCCGCCATGACTTTCATTTGCAGGTCACCATCCTACCGTGTCTTAAGTGCCCTATTGTTAAGTGCAGACAGCGAGATGCAGTAAAAAGGGCACTGAATGCAGAATCAGAGAACCTGAGTTCAGACACTAGCACTGTTACTGTCTAGGTGACTTCTCTGGGCCTCAGTTTCTTCATCTGCAAAGTGAGGGAACAGAAGTGGATTACTTCTGAGGCCCCTCCAAATTCTAAATCTGAAAGCCCAAAGCCTCTGCCAGCTCTCACAGCCCATAGGTTCACATTTTGGGTCTCAGGATTCCTTCTACCTCCAAAGCTATGATCCAATGAGCTTTCCCTAGTACCTCTTCTGGAACATGATAGGATGCATGTAAACAGCAGAAACAAAGCCTAATATGCTTCCTAATACCATAAAAAGTGAAAGTGACGAACAGTAAAAGAAAATTATCGTCCCTAACTCTTGAGTCAGCAGCAAAGAAGGGAACAGAGTTTGCCACTTTCTGAGCTCAGCTGGACACACCATCCCAGCAAGCAGATCACGTTGTTTCCCTAGGGTCTGGCTCTTGGTTTTGCATTTCATTTGAGTTGTTGGAACCCTGTTGGCCTCTTTCCCTGAGGCTGGGGGTGGGGTTGAGTCTGCTTCATGGACAAGCTCTCCACTCTTTTTAGTTTTTGATTCTTGGATATGCAGGCTGTCCTTGACCCCATACATTGTTGCCAATAAGGATGGAGCTGATTTGCCCCTCCTCTGGGACTCAGGGTACCAGGCTCCCACACACCGATTCCCATCACAGGGCTCTGGTTCCTGAACGACAGGGACAAGATACCATGATCCCACAAGAGAAGGCGGTATGAAAGTAACACTAACTCTAGAAAGCAATTATGTGACATCACAAAGATAAATTGATCAAGTCTTTCTTCCTCTTGGGACCTCAGTTTTCTTGTTTCTGTTTCTTTCTGTTTTTTAAGCCTAAGTCTCTTTATCTTGCCCAGGATGGAAATTCAGGGGTTACTACCTCATAGGCCTAATCCCACTCTAACTGGGATGAGAACTTTGACTAGTTCCATTTCCTACCTGGCCTGGTTCTCCCCTCCTTAGGCAACCTGGTAGCTGTGACATTAGTGCAGGCACCTGATGAGCTTAGCTCACAGCGGCTGAGAACCCACCAGCCCAGAGCCAGGGATTACAGGAGTGTACAACAATGCTTGACAGTTTCCTTATTTTCAAGATAAAGCAGTTGGATTCTATTATTTTAGTCCATGTAGCCTAACTCAACTATTTTACAGATGAGGATTAACAGAGACAGAGAGAGAGAGAGAGAGAGAGAGAGAGAGATTAAGTGACCTACCTAAGATTGTATAAATAATAAGTAACGCAACCAAGACTTCCTTTATTCAACCTCCTAAGACACTTTTCTAAAAATATCTTTGATTCTATTCCACAAAAATCATATATGAAAGTAATAAGCTATCCTAGCCACATTCAGTTGGGCCTATGGCAAACAAGAACCACATAGCTCCCTCCCTGCTAGAGCTGGTTGTCAGCACAGGCGCACAAATATTCCGGCTTAAGGATGGCAAGGTGAAATCTGAACATAGTATATTGTTCATGCCCATGTCAGCTCCAGTCATCTCATAGAAGATCACCTCCCAGAGAGCAAGGATTGTGTGTCTGATGAATTCCACAGGGCACCTGACATGTGGAGGGAAGTGTCAATGGAAGGTGACTGGTGATGGGGAATCGAAACTTACTACGGAGAGGATTAGGGAACCATATATGAAAAAGTCCTCCTCGTTGCTGGTGGTATAAACATTGCCATACTTTAAAAGGCCATGAAAAACCCCTCCAGACTACCAGGAAGGGAACTGACAATGTCCCTTTAAATATAGTGTTTAGAGGAAGCTGAAAAAATAAATTGCAAGGTATAAGGGAGGAACTGACACCAAGAAAGCAGGTTGACAGAGCTGCTTAGGAGCAGCCGGAGGGCAGAGATGCAGCCAGCAGCAGGGGGAAAGGAGCTCTAACTAGGATGGCAATCACAGTGTCATGCAAACTTACACTCACACACACACACACACACACAGCAGAGAGAGAAAGAGAGAGAGAGAGAGAGAGAGAGAGAGAGAGAGAGAGAGAGACAGAGAGAGAGAGAGACAGAGAGAGAGAGAGACAGAGAGAGAGAGAGAGAGAGACAGAGAGAGAGACAGAGAGACAGAGAGACAGAGAGAGATTCCAGCATTGGGGCATTTGGGGGAGAAGCTAAATTAGTTCAGATTGGGAGCCATTCATCCTGTAAAGGCAAGACAAGATTTTTCTTTTTTTCCCCCCACTGTTCTTTTAATTAAAAGTTAGCTCATAAATCAAAGACCTTGTTTTCTAGGCTGCAGGAAGAGGCATAGAGGGATGCTGTGTTTTCCATTGCCCGCCATGCACTGCTGGTCCACTATTCCCTCTCTCTCCTAGGTTACTCATGCCAGTTACAGGGCCCTCCGTGTAGTAAATATCCATTGATTGATTAGTTGAGTTACCTGCCTTCCTCTCTACTTCCTCCCACTTCTTCTTTATACTTCCTGCTGTTCATCCAGAAAGAAAGCGTGATCACAAAAACATTAAATCCCACAGAAATGAGTTCCTCTTCGAGTGCCTTGGTGTTTCCTTCCAGATAGTTCTAGCTCAGTTACTTCCTGCCTTCCATTCTCCAAAAGTCTGAGATTTTGTACCCTCGAGGTGCCAGAATTCTGTTTATGCATTTTTTTGTGAGATGGATGAAGCCCAGGTGTTTACATCATCTTAAGTTCCACCTGGTTCTCTTTTCTGGACAATGCAAGGGTGCCCTACAAATCCGAAATCCCAGGATCCTCTGGTCTTCTATGGGCCCTTTGTTGTCTCACAAGTCTAGGAAAGAAGGAAACACTGAAGTGCCCATTTTATGGGGGGGGGGAGGCAATGATTTAGGAATGGAAGTGAAGTTTCCCAGCTGCCAATCAAAAACTTCTTGCACCAACAAATACCACTGCCCCTTAGGGGAAAGGAAGGGAGGGAATAAGCATTTACTAAGTGCCTACTATGTGCCAGGCACTGTGCTAAGTTCTTTACAAATATTATCTCATTTCATTCTCACAACCCTAAGAGGTAGGTGCTATCGTGTTACCCTCATTTTGCAGATAAGGAAACTGGATTAGCAAATAGCAAAGCCAGTCTTCAACCTTCAGTCTTTAAGACAGCTCAAAACTATCTGATTCCAAACCTAAGGCTACTGTCACTTCACTGAGATTATTTCTACATAGAACAGACACAGAGACTCCCCAGCATAGATGAAGTCAGACACACATTCATACAGAAAGGCACAGCTGAGTTCAAATTCAATGTCTCCTAATCATGTGAATAAGATAGGAAGGTGTGGGGAGAAACCCATTAGATGATGACTCCTTTTCTTCCACCTTCCCCACCTTAGCAATAAAAGGGTAGCTAACCTGCCAGAACCCCTGAGAGCAATCATTGTTTTGCATTTCTGATCCCCCTTCACCTAAGGCTTTCAAAGTACTTTGTAAGACCCACACTCACATATCTACCCCCAGAAAAACTGAGTCACTCTTTTAATGAAACCGAGTCACCAGGAAGAGGCAGTAACTTCAAGACACTCTGGAAGTCAGTGACAGAGGGAGGACTGGGACTCAGATCTTAGCTACCAGCTGAGAATGCCATCCATTAGGCCAAGACGCTCCTCTGTCATTGTCTCCCCCTCTACACCCCCGTCACTTCCCTCCTACGCTAACCTTGTGTTTAACAAAGAAAGGGTCAACCAAGGCAAGGGTTGTGGAGAAAGCAAAGGTCTCCTTTACCCCTGGCCCTGGACCCAAGCCCCTCAAAAACAATCAAATCCAAAGAAAAAGATTAAATTATCACTAAGCTAATTATGGGAATCGCACTTAGGCTGGCTGCCGGGAAGAAAGGTCAGCAGGCAAGAGGCATTAAAATTAAAGGCAGATGCGAGGGCCACTTAAAAAAAGCAACTGGGAGACTCATTACCCCAGCAAAGGGAGGGGGAGAAGAAGCCTCTCTGAGGTTTCCAAGGTGCTGTCCATCTGGGCAATAAGCTGAGCGTTTGACAGCTGAATAGCTCCACTCTGTCATCATCATGAAGCCAAAGTGGTGGAGTCAGAGTCAGATTAGATGATGTGAGGCTAATTTCCCGGAGAAGGAGGGAGGGAGAGGCTGGAGCAATCCACCAGGGCAAGGGCTGCTCAGGAGACAGTGAGTGTGGGAGGGGAGCCCTGACTGAAAAGGCAATGGGAGACAGATATATAGATACAGACATAGGCATAGACATATAGACATAGATATATAGACATAGATATAGATGGATATGGATACAGACACAGATATAGATATGGATACAGATATAAACATATATATGTATACATGTACTGATACACTCATCTACATATGTATACACACATACATACATATATGTATACATGTATATATAACTATTCATTTATACACATGTGCATGCATGCATATATGCACACGTACAGTGCACTGCATACCCACATATACATATGTATACATGCGCATTTACAGATACATATATACACACACATATATGTGTATATTGTGATAGATGTATAAACATGCATGTGTGCACATGTGTACAGAACAGGGCAAGGGGCTACAAAGGAAGTGGGCTATATATGTGCGAATGTACAGGAACTTGTGTTGGGAAGTGTGCATGTGTACAAGCATGTGTGTATATGGAAGAAGTGGACCTTGCTTATGAATGCATATGTAAGCATGAGTATGTAACTGTACATGTTCAAGTATGCATGGCAACATAACTAACATGGTCATATGTTTTGCATGACTGTACATGTATAACCTATAGCAAATTGCTTGACTTTTCAGTGAGGTGGGAGGAGAGGGAGGGAGAGAATTTGAAACTCAAAATTTTTTTAAAAGAATGTTAAAATTGTTTTTTACATGTATTGGGTAAGAAAATAAAATATTAAATCATCCCCCCTCAAAAAAAAAGTGTGCATGGGCACAAATGTGTACATATTCAGGTATAAGTAGTGGATACATGTGTGAGTGTGAGCATATGTGCTGGTTGAGGGTTGAGAAGGCACCATTTCCTTGCCAGGACTATGGCAATCAGAGCTTCAGCCATAAAAATGCCTTTGTAGGGTTAGGGATGATCCTTGTTTTTTCCTGCAGAAATGGTACAAATTTGGGAAACACTGGTGAAAATTTGACAAGCTACAAAATTTGTTGGAATTACAGCCATACGTTTTGAAGCCAATCTGCAGGGCAGATTCCCCCAGCCATATCCATAGCTCTGTTTCAAAAAAGAAGGTTGAACCTTGGGTATCAAAAAAATGAAGTTGGTACCCTAAGTCCTACCAAAGACTTCTTAGGTCCTACCATATGCAAACAATGGGCATTCACACAGATTTATTTAGGGTTGGCGGATGGCATAGTCTATACCATTGGAGTCTCTCATAACTTTCCTCTGAGGTAAGTAGACAGAACCTCTCAGGGGCTTTGCAATCTAGTAGGAAAGATAGGACAAGTATTAAAATAAAACAGAATAAAGGTACATAAGTGAAAAAACATGCAAATGGTGAGGAGAGTCCAGAGGTGGGAAGAGATTAGGATTACTCTGAGGGGATTACTCCCCGTTGGTCTGTAGTCAAAAGATGAACATTTATAAAGTGTCTACTATGCGCCTGGAACTGTTCTAAGTGTAGGGGACATACTTAAAAAGAAAGACAGTCCCTGCCCTCAAGGAGATTCCAATCTAAAGCCCTAGCTCTCCCAAACCCAATCAACATCTCAAGAGAATCTCTTTCCTTTCTAGACTCTGTCTCTCACCACCATCATTTTCTATAACTATGCAATGTCTCCCTTATCATTACCTCAGCCTCAGTTTCTTTATTTGTCATGGGGAAAATAGGTTAAAATGACCTTTCAGGTCTCTTTCAGCTGTTAGCCTATGATTTTTCAGGATTCTGCCTTTCTGGGGAAAGTGCTAAATGATACCCAAGTCTGTCCAGGTGGAATGGCAAAAGGCTGGAGAGAAGACTGCAAATGAATCATAGGATCAAATCCTGCTCCTTCACTTCACAAACAAGGTAACTCTGGCACAAATAGCCCCCAGTGTCAATGCCAAGACTTGAACCCAGGTGTTGCTCACTCTGAGGCCAGCTTTCAATCCAGTATCATCAACATGAGCAAAAACCTAGCAAACAAAAAAGTCAGTTGTCCTCAGTAGGAAAATAAAACCAAGAGCCACCAGACAAGGTCGCATAGGCTGCAAGTAATTCAGGATGAAAATAGAAGCAAAGAAATTACTGGAAATTTCGACAGGTAGAGATAATGGTTGAATAGGAAAGCTAGACCTACTTCCCTTCCTCCAATTATAACCCTCTCTGTTCCCCTCTGCCATCACACCTTTCCCACCCCCACCCCCACCACCTTCAGAGCTGGATGCACGCTTCAGCATAATCGCTCATGAAGAGGGGAAATTGGCCATAGAGGCAGTTTGGTGGTTTGAGAGCTTCAGTGTGGGTGGGAATCCCATTGTTCTCAGGTGAGAACCTCTTCACTGGTATTTAAATTTAGACAGAGCCCTCCAGGAAGGAAGGAGCCCAGGCTGAGCAGCTAGTCTAGGGTGGAAAATCCGGGCCTCAGCGAGACAGTGGCTGAGGGGGCTGGCCCAGGGGCAAAAAACATCTTGACTCTGCTCTGCTCTTTCCCAAGCCCCAATATTGAAGTGAACAATTCTAAAGAGAACTTTTTATGCTCCATAGAAGCACATCTTTTTTTTTTTAAATAAAGGTAGTGAAACCCAGTTTCATGGAAGGGGGAAGTAATTTTTCTGTTATTAAAAGAAGTTCACAAGAGAACAGGGAAGAGAACCCATGAACACTGGCTCCCACTTCTTAGCTTGAGGGACACAACTATTATCCTCCTGCTCTCTTATCAGTATAGACCATTGAGTTGTGTGTGTGCATGTTTGTGTGTGTTTTAAGACAACTTTGTTAACAAGTATTCAACAAACATTTAATAAGCATTTACTTATGGGGTTAGACTTATGTGAAAGATAAAGAAACACAGTCCCTCTCCTCCTCACTTCTCACTTTCCACCCCTGAAAAGTAACTTACAATTCTCTTTAGGGAGACAAGATAAACCCTTAGGGGATGTATAGGGTTTGTGTAAGCAGAGAAAAGGGATGAGGGCACACTAGGAAGAATGCTGGCTATGAATAAAAGAACAGGGGTGAAATGAGCATCTTCATATGCTCTGAGCACATTAGACAAAGGGTGGGAAGACAGAGGACAACCTCCCATCTGGGACACCAGGTGGGAGTAATGGAGTGGGAAAATCTCTAATCCAGGCTGAGATCGGCACATGGGGATGAGAGAGAGCTCTTTGGCCAGCCCAGGTCACCTGAAAAACTCTCCCAAGTCAGGTTTGGATAAGGAGAAATAAAGGCAACAGGCAGTGTAAGTTCCCTGAGACGGAAATCAAAACCAAGGCCAGATTTCCAATAATCTAAATATACAAAAATCCCCCTGAAGGGGAAACGTCAGAACCCACTGCATGATTCCTGAAGTGAACAGGAGACTTCTCGGAATCTCCTCCCAGTACTCTGGGACCCTTCCAATGTGTTCCCACCCAGTCCATCACTTCCACTTTGGCTGTGGTGGGGCACTTCTTTTCACTCATGTCTCCTGTGTTCTCTAACACATCTGCCCAATTAAAACAGAGCTGCACTGCCAACCCCAACTTCAGCAACAGGGTCGTCCTCAGGGTTTCCATCAGAGATGTCAGCCTATCATGCCTGGCAAAAAAAAAAAAAGCCTGCCTCATAAACACAGGCCACTGCACTTTGGGTCCCCTAGGAACACCAAGCACTTTGTAAGCATCATCTCATCCCTGTCTTGTCAAGGGGCTGGCAAGAATCATAGTAACACAGAGCTAGAAGAGATCTTAAGGCACCATCTAGTCAATCCCCTTGCCTCCAGCAGGACCACAACTCTACTTTTTCCAAGAGAAAATCCATGTCCACAGAGAGGCTCAGTATTAACTTAGCAAACCATGAGTGGAATGGGCTGCCTTACAGGCTAGTGATTTCCTCATCTGTGGAGGTTTAATGGATGGATGAATGAATGAATGAATAGGCATTTATTAAGCACCTACTATGTACCAGTCCCTGTGACAGACACAACAGAATGGGGATACAAAAATATAGGGGATGTAAAGATACAAGTGAGACAGCCCCTGCCCTCAAGGAGTTTGTATTCCAATAGGAATAGAGAACACAGTGAGGGGATTGGTGGCTAGGGAAAGGAGTTCTTTCTCTGGGAGAGTCACAAGAATAGTGAGTGGATCCACAGGGCAGGCCATTGTCATGTCTCTTCTAGAAGCAATGAAGTATTAATTTGGATTTTATCACTGTCCCCAGAGCAAAAGGTAGAAGAGCAAGGAGAAGATGAATGAGCATCTCTCAAGGACATTGTAAGTGACTTCCAAGCTTCCTTCTATCCCCAAGATTCATTAATATAGTCCCTGTTTCTTCAATAATGCACTTTTAAAGTTGGTTATATTTTTAAAATTCACTTTAGAAGTATCTTTTACCTTTCTATTACAATTACTCCCCCATTCACCCTCAAACTTTTCTCTCTATTGTGACAAAGAAAAACAATAAAACCACATCTAATACAGGCACTCTGTCTGACAGTGTCTACAATTTTCTGTCCTAGAAGTCTACCACCTCTCCACCATGAGGGAGATGAGGGAACACGTATGGTTAATTACCTCTTCTCGAGAACCTTCATTGGTTTTTCCATTAGTCATAGTTCAACTTCCTTCTGGTGAAATTTTAATTTACATCGCTATATTTTGGGGGTATACTGTTCCCTGAGTTCTGATTATTTTGCTTAGCAATATTTCACACAAATCTCATATTTCTCCAAATCCTTTATATTTGTCATATTTGCTGCACAATGATATTCTAATTAAATCCACATGCAGAGAGTCACCATGCCAGAGTTAATAGATCTGAAGCCATTCTTTAAGTCAGGAAGACCTAGGTTCAAGTCTTGCCTATGATACATATTGTTTTACATATTTTCTGTACATGTAAGCTCTTTGAGAGAAGGTTTTAGATTTGGTTGGGTTGGGTTTCTCTGTGTGAAAGTGTGAGTATGAGTGTGTGTGTGTGTGTGTGTGTGTGTGTGTGTGTGTGCTCTCACCCACACTTTTGTAATCTCAAAGCTTAGCACAGTGCTTGGCACATAATAAGCCCTTAATAAATATGTTTTGTCTTAACTTGTCTTGTCTGCCAATTCATTTTCCTGAGCAGGTCATAATCTCTCAGAGCTCTACTTCTAAGACTATAAATGGAAGAGAAGATACCAACCTGCATTGGTAGAGCACATTTCCTTACCCTGGAGTTCCTTGTAACACTGAAGTCAAAAGTCAAATCCCTATTGCTATCCCTTTTCATATGACATAATTTTTTGAGTCATTCCAAAGTGGGTTACATTTAAAATTCTTCCACCAAAATTCTACTTTTTCTTGTTTTTACCAAGGTGCAGAGGTGATCCTGAATTCTCCAAAAGCTGTGTTTGAACAAAAGCTCAGTTTCTACTAAGCTATAATAACAATAATAACAACAAGGAAGGAAGGAAGGAAGGAAGGAAGGAAGGAAGGAAGGAAGGAAGGAAGGAAGGAAGGAAGGAAGGAAGGAAGGAAGGAAGGAAGGAAGACATTTAGATAGAACTTACTATGGAAGTTTTGAGCACTGGCCTGGTGATGGCTTAAAAGTCTGTTTTATGACTAAAATTGTTAAAATCAGAGAACCTTTTCACCAGAGGGATGGCCATCCCCACAGCTATGTGATGATTTTGTCCAGCTACAGAAACTCACGAAGACAGCCTTCTAAGGTACAGAGACGTTGAGATATGGATTAGCGAAAGAAGTAACCACACCAATATCTCAGATCTTCAACTGTATTGAAGAAGCACGCCTTAAATTGGCTCCATTTCCTCTGTTTCTATCCTCTTACTCCCTCTTTCCCTCTTTTTGTAGACATGAGGCAAGAAAGGATTATGCTCCTATAGTCAAAGTTAGTGAGCATGCAGACCTCCCTCCTAGCCTTCCCCTGAAAGATAGGATACAAGTGAACTTTTCCTGGAAAGCTGAGTAAGATTTTAAAAACAGAGGAAATAGCATGGGAAGAATGACCAAACGTTCCATTTCTAATATTTGTCCCAGGGTACTAATAACTCTTTGGGGAATACCAAATTGCCTACTTTTCCTTGAAATAAAGGTAGGGACACAAAGTATTTATACATGCAAGTACCCTATGTCCTCTAGGGTAGACTATTTACATGATAAAACGCAACATGGAATAACAGATGGAGGGGCAGCCTTAGCATCCAGAGACCTGGGTTCAAGCCCTGCCTCTTATATATATTGTTTGTGGGACTATGGGCAAATCACTTTACCTGTCAGTGACCTAGAAAACACTCCAAAAACACAAATCACAGACAAGAGGTCAAACTTTGTTGGGCAAGGGAGGTTTGTATACCAGGAGTTCTCAAAACCTGAAATATCTGGATATCAACACACACACACACAAATACAAGAAGCTTACAGGGTGGATAGAGAGATGCACTTGGGATGAGAAAGATCTAGGTCCAAATTCCACCTCTGACACATTAGCTGTGTGACCTTGGGTGAGTCATCAATTTCTCTGTGCCTCAGTTTCATCGTCTGTAAATGAGTGAGTTGGGTGATGGTCTCTAAGGTTTCTTTTAGCTCCAAATCCAAATCCTATTGAGGTCCAGCCCACATGAGGGCTATACTCCCTCATGTCTCTCAAAAGTGAAATAACATATATAAAACAGTTTGCAAACCTAAATCCCTATAATAATGCTAGTTATTATTATAACCCTCCTCCTTCTTGTCATCATCACCTTTACTTAAAAAAGACAATCTAGGGGCAGCTAGGTGGTACAGTGGATAGAGCACTGACTTTGGAGTCAGAAGGACCTGAGTTCAAATCCAACCTCAGACACATAACACTCACTAGCTGTGTGACTCTGGGCAAGTCACTTAACCCCAATTGCCTCACACACACACAAAAAAAGAAAGAAAGAAAGAAGGACAATCTGACAGATGCTAGGGTCTTGAAAGTTGGAGGGGGTGGCGACTTAAGATACCTGGAACATTTTTAAATAACTTCTTGTGTTGTGATAGGAAATGGCAGTGTAATAAAACAAATCCCAGCAATCCCAAGGAAGGAAGGAAACCTCAAAGTGAAATCCATCCAGGGAAACCACCGCCGGAGAAGCAGGCACTGTTGCCAGGACTCAATAAAACCCAGAGGAGCTGTGGAAGCCAGAGCAATTTGAGGCAGTTCAGGTCTCTCCAAATTCTATCTCCTAAGGGGCATTATTGACAATAGCCAATAAACAAAAAAAAAAAATCAGGATTTTTTCCCCCCCTAAATCCATATTCCAACCTAGCCCAGCCCCACAGTAAATATGGCAAGGGACCCTTTCCAGCTCGGGTCCATTCTCATCTTCCTTGCTTTCCTTCTCGCTCTTTCCCTTGCTTATCATGTCTCTCCCCCCACTCCCTTTTTCCTTCTTTGTTGTCTTGGTTACATGGCCAGACTCCTGATATGCTGCTAGTTTTCATTTTAATGATATGTTCTTGTAAAGCACAATATTTTACTTCAATTGCATGTGTCACTGGATAAATTCCTCCAGCACGTCTGACATTTGTGTATCAGCTGACTGAGTGTGCCGTATGAGTCGGGGTGTTTCCACAGCACTTTCCTTGATTTTAATGTCTTTGCATCTTAATTTATGATCTGGATCTTTCTATGCAAAAATATATATATACACACACATGATTAAAAAAAAGTGGTTCATGTATCAATAAATTTTAAACTGGCAAAGCTTCTTCAAAACCATCTCCCTGATTTATGTGTGCTGGTGATGATCATTTGGGGACTAGTTGGGTTGCCTGGTGCTGTTTCAGGGGGCCCTCTCTCTTGAACATCCATCCCTAAGCGCGGTTCTAGACTTGGAAGGACACTGGTTCTTTAACCCTCACTGTTAGAACACAAGTAAAACACAGATATATGAGGGGTCCCAAAAGTCTTAGTGTAGTCTTAAGTTATTAACATCATTTATTAGAGAGTAGTGCAGTTTGATGAGGGGATGGCAGGCAGAGGGAAGAAAGAGAAAAATTTTGGATTCGGAATCAAAAACCCTGTGTTTGTATCCTGGCTGCGACACTTAAAATTTACCAGCCATGGGACCACAAATAAGTTGCTTAGCCATTTTGAGCTTTTCTTTTCTTGTTTACAAAATGAAGATAATGCCTGACCTATCTACTCTGCAGGGTTATTATTAAGAAAGAGCTTTGGAAAGAAATAGTAGCATATGAGCTGCTATAACTGAATTAACACTCAAGTCCAGAATGCTACAGGATACAAGACTGTTTCTACCTGAACCCCAATGAAAAAGATGATAAGAATGCTAATAGACAGGAAGCTCTTGATAACAATACCAGTTAGCACCTTACCCAAAACATATAATCTTATAGGATTCCCTAAAGTTCTAAGAGAGGTTAATTAATTTGTCTAGGGTCACACAGCTAGTGTGTGTCAGGAGCAGCACTTGAACTCAGATCTGCCTTGCTGTAAGATCTGCTCTCTACTCACAAACTGTGTGACCTTGGACCAGTCACTTCATTTCTTCATGTCATTTTCCTCATCTGTTGTAATCATCTATAATGATACCAAAGGAAGAATGGCAAATACTGTGAAATAACACTCTCCATATACATATTGTTCTGATTATTATTAGAAAACCAAGTTCAGTGTGGGGCACAATTTGAAGGATATACAATAAATCTGAAGGGTAAAGGCCAAAGCAAGGAAAAGGAGTAAAATCAAGAAAAAATGGGATAGCTAAGGAAAAGTTAAAAATAAAATTATTATTTAACTGGGAGAAATTGAGTGGGAACTTAAAAATGGCTTTCAAGAATATGAATGCCTATAAAAAAAAGAATGGTGACCAGCTGTTCTCTATTTCATCTAAGAACAAAATGGGTAAACAAACTGAATTTGCAACAGAAGGAGCTGAGATCAAGAATGAGGAAGAACTTTGTCAATAAATAGATTATATGATAGAAGTGTCTGCCAGAAAGTCTCTAAAATCTTCTGGCTTGGGGAATTTAGAAACAGATTCTCTCTAGAAGCTGCCTACTTCCCGAGTATGGGCAGGAGGATGCACACCTCAATAAGCCTAAGGAAGCCATTACAGTTGGCCCTTCCACATGGTGGGGGCATGGCACCCCATAATCTGATAAATCCACATAATTTTTTTAGCCCTCCCTTCATACCAGAGAAAAAAATCTGAATTTTTCCTTTTTCTTTTATGGGTGTATACAGTACCTTATTGTAAAATTTGGGTTGATATTATACAATACTATACGTATATTTTATGCATTTCTGAGTTTCTAAACTTTTTCTGTGTTGTCTGATGGCCTTCACATGTTGTCTGAGACTTCCCCAAAATTTCCCCAAAATTCCAATTTAATTTCTTATGCTGACCCCTGATATATCAAAACTGGTATAGTAAAAGTCATGATATGGAAGGGATAGCTTCTTTCTTTCTTTCTTTTCTTTCTTTCTTTCTTTCTTTCTTTCTTTCTTTCTTTCTTTCTTTCTTTCTTTCTTAGGCAATTGTGGTTAAGTGACTTGCCCAGGGTCACACAGCTAGTAAGTGTCAAGTGTTTGGTCTGAGGCCGGATTTGAACTCAGGTCATCCTGACTTCAGGGCTGGTGCTCTATCCACTGTGCCACCTAGCTGCCCCCAATAGCTGCTTTCTAAGCACACACCAGTCACCCCAACAGCCTTCTTCCCTGAATACTCTGCCCAATACCTGTTTGCATTCCACAAGTTAAACCTCAATCTACTGGTCCTTCCTCCTGACTGAGGGGAAAACGTAAGACATACTTTCAGTTGCTTTGTTTGTTTGTTTGTTTCCACAATAGTGAGGATGGTTTGTACTAATTGTCCTAGTTGCCATCATGGTTAAGACCATGTAAAGCCAAGGTGAATGTGAGACAGAACAAAGCTAAATGCTTCACATGGGGATCAAATGTTAGACCTTGCCTTCATTGGCCCCGTGCTCCAATTCAACAATTCTTGCTTGTTGGAGTTTGGACATTCTGACAATGGTGGGACTTTATGGCATCTATCTGCTTCCTTCCCTAAAAACAAGAAAAGCAAGAAACTTTCAATGGTATATTGTTGTTTAGTCATTTTTCAGTCATGTCTGACTCTTTGGGCCCCTTTTTTGAGTTTTCTTTGCAAAGATACTGGAATGATTTGCCATATCCTTCTCCAGCTCATTTTACAGAAGACGAAACTGAGGCAAACAGGGTTAAGTGACTTGCCCAAGGTCACGCAGTTTGTAAGTATCTGACGCCAGATTTGAATTCAGGTCTTCCTGACTCCAGGTCTGGTGCTCTATCCACTGTGTCACCTAGCTGTCCTCAAGGGTATATCTTTATTTTTAATTAACATGCAGTAAAGTTAGAGAGATTTTTAGAAAGAATTCCAAGATACATCTTAAGATAATCAGGAACATTTGGGGTGTTGCATGACTGGAATTGGTCAATGGCTTACACATGGAAGAAAGATATGCTCATATAAAAACGTTCTTATGAAAGATATATTTTCGGAATAAAGTTTAATTTTCTGGTCACCTCTCCTCTGTCATCAAAGACACTTGTGGTGTCAGGTGGTATGAGCTCAGGGGATGCATATAAACTGATTTTTAATAAGATAAGAAAAAAATGTGAAGGTCAAATCTGCTGAAAGCATATGACATCATCATCATCATCATCATCATAACTAAGACACAGAGAACCTTCAGACTTGCAAAGCACTTTACATATATTATCTCACTTTAGCCTCACAAACCTGGGAGGTTTTATGGATGAGTAAACTGAGGCAGGCATCAGTTAAATGATTTGCCTAGGATCATAAAGCTAGTAGACATCTTAGGCAGGATTCAAACTCAGGTCTGCCTCACTCCAAGTCCAGCATTCAATTGATATCTCCCAAATCAATATAAATTTTCCTTGCATTATCAAATGTTTTTGTTTCCATGCTAATGCTCCCTTCTAACCATGGAGGCCCTATATCTATATATTATATATCATAGCTAATATGTACAGATGTATTACATGCACGTTCAACATTCTGGTATTTACCTAAATTATTAAGAACTAGGAGAAGCAGCCCTGAATTATACTGGAGGCTTCAAGGGCCGTCGTCTATTCTTTGGCACCCAAAACCATGAACTCCCACTCTCCTTGAGATATAATTTATCAAATCAGCCCTTCCTCACTTAATCCAATTCACTTGCAAGTCATGGCATCATCTTCCTGAGGTCGTGGTCCTCTTTAAGAACAAAGGACAAACCACACAGAATTTATCAAATCGAGTAGGAAAGATGCAACCCACCTCCAGTGGCATCTTATGATGAGATACAATGGGTCATACAGCATATTAGCTGCCTCACTTCTGGGTCTAGTATGACCAACCCTGGGTTCTCAAAAGCTATGCCAGTAGGATCAGAGACCTGCTAGATCCTACTGGGCTGGAAGGAAATCGAATGTGGGTCTAGCAATGGCCTGTGTCTGCTGTCTGATGATCAGTATTCCTATTATCAGAGAGGCTCATGACCAGCATTTCTTGAAGAGGCCATAGCAACCCATGATGACTTTCTTTTAAAGCATGAAAGTGCTGTGATTTATACAGGTCTAGGTCAGGGGTAAGGAACCTGCAGCTTAGAGGACACATGTCACTCTCTAGGTCCTCAAGTGCAGCCCTTTGATGGAATCCAAAAGATTCCGTCAAAGGGCCACACTTGAGGACCTAGAGGGACACATGTGGCCTCGAGGCCACAGGTACCCCGCCCCTGGTAGGGATTATTAGCTTTTTTCGTGTAATAGACTACTTTGGCAGGCTAGTGAGACCTATGGACCCGTTCCAGAATCACATTTTTAAGGGAATGAAATAGAATTCATAGGATTATAAAGGAAATATTGGTATTTAGTTTCTTGAAAGGCAAGTTCAGGGCCCGCAGATTAAGGTCCTCTGATGTAGGGGGAAGGAACACTCGCATAAGTGAAAACAAAGACACTTGAAGTATTGGAGAGAAGTATAGAGAGAAGCCAAGAGGTGAATAGACAGAAAGACGTACAGTCAGATTGTTTAGAAATAAAGGTTTAAAGGATAGGGGGGAGAGAGAGTGCCTCTTCTGAGACAGGATAGACCTAGTGATTCCCCATCCAATATGCCAAGGGCTTTCAGATAAGGTCTGCAGACACACCTGCAGCCAATCAAAATAGCATTTTTTTTCCTTAAGATTTTTCTTTTAAACCAGAGGTTGAAATCTTAATAGGTTGTGCCTTCAGGCTAAGGACCCCACAAAAGCTGATGTCTGTCACGTTGATATGGCATATCTCTAGCATGCACATGCATATAAAACTTACCTTTTGAAATAGACTGCCAATATCATCTACAGCAGACACAACATAAAACAAAACCAGAAAAAGGGGGGACATTTAAATTGGTAGTTCCCCGACCTTCTCCCCTCACTCTCCCCATGTAATGTGCACACAGTCTGCAAGAAATTATGGTAATCAGAAACAAGGCTGAAATGATTAGGATGTACACCTTTCTGATATAATCAATAGTCAGCAATTTGAGGGCTGTCCTCAGAGTGAACCTGGATGTAGCATAGCTTCTGAACCCCTGAAAACATCTACTGAAACCCCCTTACCCTCAGACCCATATACATGCCCACTTACGCCCACACTGGCCACTCCAAGTCTTCTGTCATACTGCAGAGAGCTCTGAAATGCACTGGATAAGCACAGGGGATTATTACAGGGTTCAGGGAAGGCAACTCTGTAATTATGGCTGCACTGTGATTTCCATTATTCTAACCCCCTGGTTTTCAGCAGCTCACAAAACTTCCTGCAAAATCCTCTTCAGCATGAAAGCTTTTCATGCCTGGTCTTTTGCCCAAAGGTGATTTTGGTCCAGATAACCTCTGGGAAAAGCAGGCCTGAGTTATTACAAGGAAAGGGAGTGGGGGTGGGAATGGAGGCTGTTTAGGGGGAGGGGGGTGTGTGTGACATTCTATTGTTTAGGGAAAAATAAATAAATAAACTTGCTACTTTCCTTTTTTATTATTTCAAACAACAAACCCAAAGGCCTGGCTTTCCGTTCCCAACTCAGACGGTCCCTCGGGGCCTTCCATGCTGCCTGGTCACATGAACTATGGCTGGGATTTGGCAATATTATTAAAAAGTGCCACCATTCCAAAGTTTTGTGGCTGGGTAGGCCTTGCTTCCCTCTCCAGGGTACCATTGCTCATTTCCCTCCATGTGACCAAGGGTTCAGCTCTTTCCCTTCAGGTGTGTATAACTCCATTCCTATCACCCTGGAAATTAAATGTTGAAACATTGAAAGACTGCAGAACTCTGATAAATATAATGACAAACTATAGTATACAGAGGACTGAAGATGAATCCCACTCTTCACTTCCTGCCAGAAAAGCAGTGGACTTAAAATCCTGAATTAGATGTGAATATTTGTACATGGGTAATATGGAAAATTGTTTTGCTAGACTATTGAGTATTTATTGCGAGGGGGTTTTTTTTGCTTTGTTTTGTTGTTCTGTGGCAGAGGGAGAGCGATAATAACTGTGAAAATAAATTTTAAAATAAAAAAAAAATTTAATAATTTTTTTCTTTCCTCCTCCTACCACACCCCAAAAAGAAATTAAAAAGTGAGTTTTCCAGACCACAGCAGAGTAAGGTAAAAGACTATACCTGTGATTTTGTGGTTATGAGGAACTCCAGGGTGTGTAAACTCCCTTTATCAATGGAGGCCATCAACTTGTCTGTAACTTGAGAGTTGCTTGGGGCAAGTGGCTTGCCCAGGGTTACACAGCCAGTTTGTGTCAGAGGCAGCAGATTCAAAGCAATAAAATAAGGTAAAGGTTGTGGGAGAAGGGTGCTACTCAAAGTAGGCACCCTGGTCAACAGGAAGAAGACAGCCAATAGCGGAGGAGGAATAAGGTTTACAGAAGTCAAACCCAAGGAATCAAATAGTATACTCATCTGGGACTACTTATTACAGGGACAAACAGCCACATACACTTCCATAGCTCCTGATGGCACCACTTCTTTTCAACACAGTGTAATAATAACTCATGTTTGTAATAATCACCTATCATACCAAATGGATAAATTATATTTCGCACACTATGTACAGAAGATGTAGAACTATGTCATGACATTTAGAAAGACTCATAAAAAATAAAAACATGTTGGGAGTTGAGGATATGTACTTCAGTTATCTGGGGAAAGAGGATCTATAAGGAATAGCTTATTACTACATGATTCTCAATAAATGAGGCCCTATTGCACACCATCTTCACCCAGAGTAAACAGGAAATGACTGACATATTTTCCCTCACCCACATTTCTTTTCCAGGAACCAGTCATGAAGGAGAGACACCTTGACTCCGGTCCTCTCCTCAGTTTTCTATGGGCTACACTACAGAGAACAGAATGTCTAAAATAAAACAACCTTGACCTGGCTACTCCAGAATGGAATATTCTGTTGTACCATATGATGTATCATATACTATCCCTGAGAATGTGTAGAGAGCATTTCTCCTCTGGAGATCTGTGGTCACAGCCCAGGCATACAATAGAGAAAAAGGAAGGAACACAGAGCATCTGCTTCATGTCAGAGAATATTGTTTCACTCTCGCCTGATTTCCCTTAATTTCTAGCATATCTCACTTCTCCAATTGCCTTGCTGTGGCATGGAGGTGACTCTAGGCTTCCAAAGCCTGTGCCAACAGAGCCCTGGCAGGCCCCACCAAGCTGGGAATGCTTCAAGGACAGGCCTGGTGGCAGACAGACTGTTCGTCTATCATCTAAAAGACAACCTTTCTGTGTGGGGAGAGGCTCATCCCCAGGTCACAGTTTCTTTTAGTTACTGCCACTCATGAAACATGGAGGCCATGCAATTTCTGCAGGAGTATGGGGTATACACCAACGAAATGACAGGTTTTTCAAAGAATCACAATTGCAGCCTATGCAAAACAAGCATTTCTTGAGCTCCACATGCAGTCAGAATTTTCCTTGGCAGAGACTGTGGTTCAATTTTAAGCCAACAAAAGGGGTACACGTTATATATAGTCACAAAAAGGCATGGAAGCCAGCTTAAGGGGTACATGTCACACAACATGTATAATGTGGCATGGCCCTGGCTCATTCAGCTCCAGGGCTGCTAACAACCCACAACAGAACTGTTCTGGTTGATTTGGAAGCAATGCTCAATGCTATCTCACCAGAGGTCTTCGCTGTTATGGCATCACCCACACCCAGCAAGCCTTGATGGGATTATAGGAAAAAGTTGGGTATAGCCTCCCCCTGGAAGAAAATTCACAAATCCCTTATAGAACTCCCTCGCTTTGATGACACCAGCCCCATACCAAGTCTACATATACCTGCCCTCTTTCAACACCATAGCCCAGGGAGTAGCCTAACTATCCCCATTAGCAGCTCCCATGTTTTCTACTCTTTCCTCACCATGCCTAATGGTAGTCTTGGCATTCCCAAATGCACCTGCCAGCTTAAGTCACCATAGTCAGAGTCACGGGAGCCCCACCAAACCATTGCACACACAGCTACCCCTTTCAATTAGCTTCTGATACCTCACCACTTGTAGCCAAATCTAGAGAGCACGTTCTGGGGCCGAGGAAGGACAGGGTAAGACAGTAATGGTGGTTGTGTGCCTGCTGGGTGATGCCTACTTCTAGCTCCAAGACTGATAAAGTTAGGATTACTTGCTCACATCAGTCCCCAAGTAGGAAGAGACAGAAGGTCTTCCTCCAGAAGGTCACCACTGGTCATTAGGATATCATTAACTCATTTCCTTAGCTCAGGCTAACCTCTGGCCAATCAGGCACAAGGTATAAAAAAGATCAGACCCTAGAGTGTATCTAGTTCTAGGTTCCTGAACCTGCCTCCTTACTGAGCTCATGTTTTATTGGGATTGCCCCAATTCTACTTTCTAGAGGTTTTCCCCAAACCAAAACTTACATCAGCTTTTCCTTGGGTAGAAGAGAAGCACTTGTTCTCCACTTATATGAAGGATCAATGGAACTTTATACTACTCAAAAATTAGGCACACATAAAATAATCCTGTATTCTTCCAAGATCGATAATTTCATCAATGGGTTATCCCACCCATTAATGCAGATCAAAACCATCTGTCCCAAGTTGTCACATTTTAGCAGATGTTATTTCTGGAATTCTGGGGCCAAAAAAAAAAATCAACACCTGGTGGCCAACCTTTTTCTATTCATATAAAAGAGGAAAGGTACGCAGGGCTTAGCTATGTCAGCAATGGTATCAGAGCCCTCTTCTATCTCTTCCATGAGTTTCCCAGTTTTTTTCATCATCTCTCTTTTTAACCACCTGGTTCCAAGCAACACTATTTTCTCTCTGAGGTTGACAATAATCTCCTTTCAATCATTCTTTTTCCTTAGTAACAAAATAATTTGCCAAGTTTTGCTTCCCCACATCTCAATACCTATGGATGTGATCTCCTACCCATGCAGGGCAGGAAGATAAAGGGAAAAGGTCATAACCATTCAGACATTTTGGAATCAATTTCTTGACCCAAGGTATCTATAAAGCTCCATAAGACACAAAGAAAAATAACTTTAGGACCATAGGTGTCCTTAGGAAATAGAAAATAGATGCACAGACAGGCCAAAGGGCTTTCCAAAGGTCTCTCTGCAGTTCAGAACTAGGAATGATCTAGTTCAAAACCACAGAGATGCCCAATTGGCAAAGTTCCTACCTTTTTCAGCTTGCCACTCTTGGTGCCCACGAAAGCCAGTGAGTGCTCCTTGTAAACATAGGCAATGACTGAGGTCATTCGATCCCTGTCCTCCGTGAAGATGGGCATGCCACGTACCATCTCTGAAACGCCAAGGGGTGCATTCATATCCAGGCCACAGAAGTTATCATCAATGGTTAGGAGCTGAGGATGGGAAAAGAGAAAAATTAGGGGAAGTAAGGGCAATGGGAAGAGCACACACAGAATTCCTCCCTTCCTTTTCCCAGCTTCATTAAGCACATTTCATGGACCTAGAGTATCTGTCAATCATCATCACCATCATCATCTTCCTTCTCCTCACCATCCAAAGCAACTCTGAGGCATAGAGAGATTTCCATCTGCTCAGGTTGTGGAAATTAACACACAGGTGAAATCATAGATCTTTCTCTAATAATAAAATAAGTACTTTAATGGAGTGCATATCCTACTCTTCCAAGGCAGGAGAGTAACAAAAAAAGACTATCCCTCTATCATGCATAGGTAGCATACAGTTAAGTACACCTCAAAAGTGGGGAACAAGGATCAGAATCTAACCAAGACTGGGAGGCATAAAGCAGGAAGAGTGGAAAGTTACACAGGTTACATATCCAAATTGGATAGCACGGCAGGGAGAAGAGAGGACTTATTGCCCCAGCCTTCTGTTTTCATTCACTCTTTGTTGTTATTGTTCAGTTGTTTCAGGCGTGTTTAGGGTTTTCTTGGCAGAGTACTGGACTGGTTTTCCATTTCCTTCTCTAATTCATTTTGCAGATGAGGAAACTGAGGCAAACAGGGTGAAGTGAATTGCCCAGGGTCACACAATTAGTGGTATCTGAGGCCACATTTGAACTCATGCCTTCCTGACTAGAGGCCTGGTACTCTATCCATTGTGCCATCTGCATTCAGTCTTAGCTTATGGATAAAAGAAGGTACCCAACTGCTATGGTAATCAAAGTCCCCCATTTTGATCTAGCAGAAAGCACTCTCAATCCCTGGAAGTCTAGAATTTTTATTCCTAGCCCTGTCACTCAGGAAAGTTAGTTAACCTTTCTGTGTATTTGATTTCTACTATATAAAAACAAGGAGAAGTATCTAAACCTTCTATTGGGGCTCCCATAAAGATTACTGAGATTGTGTGAGTAAAAAGTCTTTGAGTTCCTCAGGGAGAGGTGTGAGATAAAATACAAGTTGTCATTTTTCAAAAGACTTCAGTTGAGCCAAATGAAAAGGCATCTGGAGAACAGCGGGAGGAATCCTGCCAACAGCACAATGTGACATTAGACAACTTTATGCTTTCCAAATTCCCAAGCAAGGTTCCTTCTTAAATACACACACACACACACACACACACACACACACACACACCCCTGAGTGACCAGGCTCCCAACAGATTCTGGGTAGGGGAACTTTTTCCTACCCAAACCCTCTCTGTGACCTCCCCTTTGTCAATATAATGGAAAGCAATCCTCTTGGAAAAACCTGGAGGATTGTTTCAAGACTCCAAGGAGACATATTCAGCTCCCTAAACCACTGTCCCAAAAGTGACATGTGGGAGACTACAGAATTTTCCAAGAGACACCATGGATCTTTCTTTCAAAATAAGGAATTGGAAAAGGAGGAAGAATTAGACAAAGGTAGAATGAGAAGATGAGTGATAGGGGTAGTGATTGAGGTTGGAGGGTCATGTAATAGAAAGAGCCTTGGCTTAGGAGCCAGAGGAACTGGTTGTAAATCTGGGTTCTTTTACTAACTACCTGTGTGACTTTGGTAATCGGTTAATCTCAATAGGTCTGTTTCTTCCATATGAAAAATGAGAGCTCTGGAGAACATGAAATACAGAATCAGTCCCTTACAGCTCTAGATTTCATGTGAAAGGAAGATGTGGCTGTCAAGGTAGCCAGGCCAACACTGAGAGAAAGACTTAAGAGTTTCTGGATTGAGAACTTTTTCGTTTCCCCTTCTGATGCTAGTACCTCAACTCCAAAAGTCTTGACCCTAGACTTTGCTTCATAGAAGGACTTTCATGCCATGTTTTCTCCTCTGCAATCCAAACTGGTGGATTGGAATGATTTTTCACATTGCACATAAGAGAAACTGAGGCATGATGAAAGGCAGCTCACTGTCCATATCCTGAAATCAGCCTTCCCCAGAATTTCGTTTCTGAGTGGATAAAGGGACTGAAATTCTCACCTTCCCTCAGCTTGGAAACAAATAAAAAATAAATACAGTGCTTGTGAAAAAGAGAATGGTACACGTATCCACTTATTACTTCAAACTGTCCATTGTTCAAGGTCGGGGCCTCAAGGACTTGCGTGTCCCATACAGTACCCAGCTCTGTATTCTGTGGGCATCCTGTAAAGCGTTCGTTGCATCAAAGGGAAGCCATCTGTCAAAGTTCAGGGCTGGCAGCTTGAAGTGGTTGTATATGAATCCCTTTCCCAGTTTCCTCAGCAATTCCCTCTGTACAAGGTCCTCTGTAACTTGCCGGGCTTATCTGTACCTCAGTCTTTCTGGACCGTTCCATAGAGAGGACACCCCTGGATATTGCTAGCTGGGTACAGGGAAGGAATGCACAAGGTATGCTTAGTAAGGACATTGGTGTGGATCGATGTAGGGGCCTGCAATCTTTTTGAGAAGGGAAGTCCCTGAATAGAATAGGGGGGATGAAAGCCCCCAGCTGATGCATTATTCTTGTTGGGGAGAATTCTGATTCAGTGGTGACAGGGCACGGAGAAATACCTAGCATGAGGCGATGGGAAGAGGGGCAGCTAGGTGGCCCAATGGATAGATCGCCAGGCCTGTAGTTGAGAGAACCTGAGTTCAACTCCAACCTCAGACACTTACTAGCTATGTGACCCTGGGCAAGTCACAAGTTTGCCTCAGTTTCCTTATCTGTAAAATGAGCTGGAGAAGGAAATGGCAAACCACTCTTTGCCAAGAAAACCCTAAATAGGTCACGAAAAGTTAGATACAACTGAAATGAAACAACTGGACGACAGTAAGGAGTGCTAGATCTGGAATCAGGGAGACCTGGGTTCAAATGCCACTTCAGACAATTGCTTGCTATGTGACCAAAGGCTCAGTTTCCTCATCTGTAAAATAAAGGTAATAATACATTATCTGTCTCACTAGGTTGTCATAAGGCAATGCTTTGGCACCCTATATGTGCTATATGAATGTATGGTTGACATCATGAAGCTAACAGGTAATAATTTGACAATCACCTAAATTATCCCTTAGGAAGAAACATTGTGCTTAAAGGATAGAGCTGCTCTCAGATCTAGAAGATTTGGGTTCAAGTCCTACCTATCATATATATATATATATATATATATATATAGACTGTGTGACCCTTGGCAAGTCAGTTAACTTTAACTCTCTAACCAGCAACTCTTTAAGACTCTAAATTTCAGAACACATACTATTCTGCCTTGGTAGAGAAAACTTCCTCATTTAGGATTCTCTCTACCAATCAAGTCACAGATCAGGTCCTGACAAAACAATCGTTCAACAAACAAAATCACTTCATAACTTGGTTTTCTCATTTGTGAAATGGGGTGGTTGAACTAGATCCAGTGGCTTTCAAATATTTTTGCAAAGTTAGAACCCTTTAGTGGAAACGGAACTTTGGAGAAATTTTTTGGTGGTAGAAATCTTCTAAATTTTTCTTTTCTAATGCTAACAAAAAATATACAGTCTTTAAAAAACAAAAAACTCTTCAAGCTCAGCCTGAGAAACATTGTAATACTCATCATCTAATGTTCCTCCCAGCTCTAAAAGTCTGTGATGCTCTGATCTACCTCAGTTCAATCAGAACTTGCATTATAGTTGTATCTTTGTTCATGTCACTACCTATCCCCACCTTAACTCTCCCCCGCAATAAAATTTAAGTTCCTTGCACTAAGGAACTGTGCTACTTTTATCTTTGTATCTCCAGGTCCAAGTACACAATAGGGTTTTATAAACATTGGTGAGATTTTGGAGAGTTGAGGGTCACCCACCCATGGCTCCATTGTGAGGACAATCCACAGAAGCAGGCCCTAGTGTCCCCAGGGCATTCTGCTTTTCATCCAGCATGCCCTTGGCCCTGCTCTTGCTTGGTCACTGCCAGCTTCACAGGATTTTCTTCTAACGGAAGCATGCCATGCTTGACGCCTAATGCATTTCCAGAACTGACATCAGATGCTCTCTGCCCTTGAGATCAGTTTCCTCACTGTCTATCACTGTCTAATAGAACATCTAGAAGCATGCATTGCACCACGGCAATGGAAAGAGAAAATTCCTTTCAGGATGCCACTATCTTCTATTTGCAAGGGGCAGACAAAGATGCCTTGCACACTTCTGGAACCAGTGCTCCCAAAGAAACAAATCATAATCAGAAAAAGGAAGGGAGGAAGGAAGGAAGGAAGGAAGGAAGGAAGGAAGGAAGGAAGGAAGGAAGGAAGGAAGGAAGGAAGGAAGGAAGGAAGGAAGGAAGGAAGGAAGGAAGGAAGGAAGGAAGGAAGGGAGGGAGGGAGGGAGGAGGGAGGGAGGGAGAAAGAAAGAGAAAAGCACAGGAAGAGAAAAAATGAGAGAGGGAAGGAGGAAGAGAGTGAAGAAAGAAAAGGAGAAAGAGAAAGAAAGAATGAGAAAAAGAAATGTATTTTATCTAATATTTCACTTTACTAAGCTGTACTCATGTAGGAGCCATGGTTCAATCACGGGTTTCAACCCTCAAGTCTCAGTGTTTTCTATGGGGTCAAATTTGATTCCTACATTAGAACCTCTTGGTAGGCATCTAAATATAGAAATTTTTTTGGCAAGGCAATCAGGATAAAGTGACTTGCCTAGGGTCACACAGCTAGTAAGTGTCAAGTGTCTGAGGTCAGGTCCTCCTGACTCCAAGGCCAGTACTCTATCCACTGCACCACCTAACTGCTCCGGTATACAGACATTTGATTCCATATGTTTTTCATCTTACTCCTTTCTTGGAGGAAGAAAGAAAGAAAGAAAGAAAGAAAGAAAGAAAGAAAGAAAGAAAGAAAGAAAGAAAGAAAGAAAGAAAGAAAGAAAGAAAGAAAGAAAGAAAGAAAGAAAGAAAGAAAGAAAGAAAGAAAGAAAGAAAGAAAGAAAGAAAGAAAGAAAGAAAGAAAGAAAGAAAGAAAGAAAGAAAGAAAGAACTCCCTGCCCAGGAGAAGGACAAAGGCAACACTGAATCTTCTCAATGTGGCCTTTAAGTCACATAGATCTTTCTCACCAAAGTGAGTGTCAGCAGACATGGGAGATTTAAAGAGTCAAGTTATAAACTGACCATAGAGTTAGGGTTGATAGAACTGAAAGTTAAATACACTTTAGAGCATTCAGAGGGAGCTCAGGGATCATTTAGTCCAGGTCCATCTGATCCAACTTCCTCATTTTACAGATATAGAAACTGAAGCCTGGGGAGGTAAAGTGATTTGCCCAAAGTCACACAGGAAGTAAATATCCAAGGTGGAGTTGAAACCCAGGTTTTCTGACTACACAACTAGTATTCTTGCCACTGTAGCATGGTAGAGCTGGGATTTAAATCCAAGTCTTCTAACTCAAAGTCCAGTGCTCTTAAGCATGAAAAAAGGGTGAAAGCGACCAAGTCAGTAAAGTCCCCATAGACTGGTTGTGGGAGGCACAGGCTTACAAACACCTGGGCCCTCTTTTTGCTAAGAAACACAGGTTAACTACTCAAGTCATTCCACAACTTGGAACTGCTAATAATTGCAGAAAGAAGAAGGGAGACAGCCATCTGTGTGGTTACTAGCCCTGGTACAGCCCTACCTCAAGACCCTCATTAGTAACAAGATGAGAGCAGCAACGCGTTGAGCCAAGAACTCAGAAACCGCAACTGCAAACCCAGTGAGAGGTGCAGCGGGCGGGCAAAGAGCTTTCATGTTCCCTCATTGTAGCCACACTGGATTCCACATGGAGCAGCTCCAGCCAAGGTCTCTGGCTCTTCTCTATGTCCCTTAGCAAGGAAAATGTCATTCCAGGATAATATGGCCATGAAAGCCACGAAGCCATGTTCAATACTATAATGCTTAATTATCAAGGGAGACACCTATTGCAAAAGAGATCACAAATGAGCATAGACTCCACATGTTCTTTTTGGCCCCGTAGTGGAACATTTGACACAGATGACCTTAGCACAGATGTGTTGGGCAACACACTAAAATGTAAACTGCCCAATGTTTTTGAGCTTTCACCACAAGAACCATGTGAGGTAGGCACGTAGTTAGCAGTCAATGAGCCCTTATTAAGTGCCTACTATGTGGCAGACACTGTGCTAAGCCTGGTGGGTACAAAGGCAAAAGATGGTTCCTGCTCTCAAGGACCTCAGAATCTAATAGGGGAAACAACTCAAACAACTATGCACAAACAAGATGCATACAGGATAAATCAGAGATAATGGACAAAGGGGAAGATACTAGCACTAAAGGGGAGTCAGGATTTAAACTCCAGCTCAGATACTTCAATTGATCAATAAACATGTATTAAGTACCTATTATTAAGTTCCAGAAACTGTACTAAGAGCTGGGGGCCCCTCAAGGAACTTATAATCTAATGGGAAAGAAAACAAGCAAACAAATACTATAAACAAAAGAAATGAAATAAGTACAGCGGGAAGGCATTAGGATTAAGAGGAGTTAGGAAAGGCTTCTCATAAAAGATGGGATCTTAGCTTGGGCTTAAAGAAAGTCCAGGAAGTCAGCTGAGCATTCTGGGAGTGGAGGACAATCTGAGAAAATGCCTGAAGCCTTACTGGCTGTATCATTAAGAACATGTTATTAAGCTCTTCTGAGCCTCAGTTTCCTCATCTATAAACTATAAGATAATAATAACATCTTTTTTCTTGCAACTTAAGGTGTGGAGAGGAATCATTTGAGAATGGAATGAGCACTGGACCTGCAGTCAAGACTTAAGTTTGAATCCCACCTCTGATATTTATCAGCTGCATGACCACGGACAAGACATACTTCAATTTCTTTATCTTTCATAGGAGGGATTATTGTTGTCCTTTTATAGATAAGGAAACCTCTGAAATACCTCCTACATCTAAATCAAAGATCCTTTGATCTCACCCCAAGCCTCAGTTTCCTCCTCTATAAAAGGGCAACAATAATACCTATCTCATAGAGTTGTAACGAGGTTTAAATGAGACAATATAGCTAAAGTGCTTGGAAAACCTTCAAATGCTAAGCCATCTTTTTTTTTTTTTGAGCTTTCACCACAAGAACCACAAGAGGTAGGCAACACTGTATCATGATCTTACATGTTGCAGGCAACGGAAATAAAGTCAGAGAAGTTAGGCTTGAGAAAATGCATAATGCTTTCAGTCACCCTAAATTCTTGGAGCAAAGACTCATCTCTTTAAACATGAATGTTCTCCCAGTCTGCTGCTGTATTGAAAGTCTTGAAATATCACAATCCTTGAGGAACTGAAGAAACCCCCAAAGGACAATGGAGAGATGTATGATGGGCTTGACTAAACTATGGCAGGTTTTCAGGGATGATCTCTGTACAAAAAGTAGTTTAAGCATCATCCCTAAAGAAATCTGCCATCAGAAAAGAGCAACAACAGGCAGATGACCAGAGTGTTCCACTGCTACAAATGAATATCAATATTTAATAAATAATTGTTAATAGATTGGGAAAAAAAAGACCTAGAACAGAGGTTCTTAACCTTTTCCTGTGTGTCACAGACCCCTTTGGTAGTCTGGTGAAGCCTATGGACCCCTTCTCAGCGTCATGTTTTTAAATGCATAAAACAAAATCCATAGGATTACAAAAGAAGCCAATTATGTTGAAATATTTTTATTGAAATAATTATTGAATCTTTTTTAATATAGATTCAAGGTTAAGAACCCCTGACCTAGATAAAAGGCTTCAGCAGGTTAGGTGGCTCCTACATAGAGAACAAGAAATTTGTTGTTCAGTCATTTTACTTATATCTGGCTCTTTTTTTAACCCATTTGGTGTATTTGTGGCAAAAATACTGGAGGGGTTTGCCAGTTCCTTCTCTAACTCATTTTACAGATAAAGAAATTGAGACAAACAAGGTTAAGTGACTTGCCCAATACCACACAGCTAGTAAGTATTTGAGCCCAGGTTTGAACTCAGGTATTTCTGATGCCAGGTCCAGCACTCCATCCACTTCGCCACCCATGTACCCCAGAACAAGGATGCCATGGAATGAGAGGCCCCTCATATCATGTGCAGAGGGCAAGATCTCAAACCCAGTACTAAACTACTACTTTAAGAATAATATAATTGATGAAAGATTGAGGACAGAAAAGTATTCACTAACTTGTACTTCCTACATCACAGAGTTTTAGGGGAAGTGCTTTGTGAACTTAAATTCCATTGAATTAGGAGTTGTTGTGATTACTAAGATTTAGGAACCCCTTCTGTGATTCCCACTCACCTACATTAGCAGACACTGAATCTCTTTGATAAGAGCTCTTTATAAATAGGCTTGAATGAGAGAGCAGAGAGAGAACCAGTCTGGAAGTCAGAAAGATTTGGGTCCAATCTTGCTTCATGCTGTATAACCATAGGCAAGTTACCTGTCCTTGGTAGGTCTATATGGCCCCTGGGACTCCTTCCAGCTCTAGATGGACCTATGATCCTATAAGGCTATGAGTTAGGAAGCAGGGGAATGGACCAGAGAACCTTTAAGATCCTCTTTTGCCGGGGATTCTGTAGGACAATATGGACAAGAAATTACACTGATAACTAGCACCCTGGCCATCATGCAGGTCCCACCCTGTTTTTGTCCCAGAGGGTCTCCCACGGGAGCATCTTTCCATGGGGAGCCCCCCAAGCCAAAGCTGCAGCTTAGAGAAGCCAGAGCTGACCCTCAGAATTACAATCTAATAGCTTACCTCGCTTCATTCCTGCCTCAGCAGCAAAGGTTACTGTGCAATTACGTGTAGCTACATACAAATGACACAGTCGTTACGGTTACTTTACCAATTACGGGGAAATTGCTCCCACTCTGCTGACAGACTCACACTCCAAAAATCTCCATCGTCACAGAGAGCTGGATTTAAAAGACAGACAATGCTACTCCCCAGTGGTAGCCACGTAGGGTTCTAGGGTACAGCTGAGAAATGATATAAGGATGGATGCCAAGATTTAAGGGGAGAGCAGCTGTGTCCCAGTGGAATGTGCCCTGGCACTCTCCTCAGGAGAATAGACAGAGAGAGCATATTTGGAGCATTCGTTCTGTGAGATGGAGGCTAGGGAGAAGCAGAGCCTTCCCTAGAGTACTGAAACCTCTAGTCTATGGATTTTTCCCCTGGGGTCCACAGTCTTTCAAAGGGTCTGTGACCTTGGATGGGAAAAAAAAATTACACCCTTATTTTCACTGATCTTTAACTGAAATTTAGCATTTCCTTCCATTATTTAAAAACATTTTTTTTCTGAGGAAATTTTCATAGGTTTCACCAGACCACCCAAGGGATCTATGACACAAACAAGGCTAAGATCCCCTGCTCTGGCTGTAATCATAAAATAACTAATAAGCATCCCTCCACCCTCAACTCATCCTGCATGTGAGAGGGTGAGGAGGGAGGGGAACATAGTACCCTGTCTTTTGTTCAATCCCCTCCTTCCCCCCAGCTGGCCCATTTCCCAGGTCCACCACTTGCTCCTAGTCTCACCTCCCTATCCTAAAACCAGTGAGTTTCTTCCTGGCCCCAGCACTTTCAACACCTTTGCTCACTGGTCTCAGCAGCATAATTATAGCATTTCATATTTGGAAGGGACCTCAGAGAGTGACTAGTCCAACCCACACTTAAACAGGTCTTTGTAAGGCCAGTTATCTGAGCTGGTTAATGGCCAGAATTAATAAGGCCAAAGTCATGGGCTGCATCCATGAAGTCTAGTTACATCCCCCCCCCCGAGAAATACCCAGGTGTACTCACAGCCATAGTCAGTATTCCTAACCACCAATCTGCATTGTAATAATGTATGCTGCTATGATGAGTCAAAAGGAAGATGGAATGTGAGAAAGCATCACAGACACAGAGCTGGAAGGGACCTTAGATCCAAATTTTACAGATGAGAAAACTGAGACCCAGAGAGGTTAAGCAACTAGCCCAAGTCACAAGGGTAGTAAGTGATAGAGTCAAGTGGAAGACTAGGTGGCATAGTGGATAAAGTGCTGGGCCTGGAATCAGGAAAGTCCAAGTTTGAATCCAACCTCAGACAGTTACTAGCTGTGTGATCCTGGGCAACTCACTTAACCTCTGCCTGCCTCAGTTTCTTCATCTGTAAAATGGGGACAATAATAGCATCTACCTCCCAGGGTTATTGGGAAGATCAAATGAGATAAGAACTGTAATTCATTTAGCACAGTGACTGGCACATAGTAAGTGATTTGTAAATATTAGCTATTACTATTAATATCATCATGACTAGTGCTGGGCAAATATCATATCTTCTCACCCCAAGGGTAACATATACAAAGTTAAACCTGATCTTTGAGGGGATTTATTGCTGCCTGGGTTATTCCTGGCTGCCCAGTGTAATGAGGAGACACTCTTCTGAGTAAACTTCACTCATCTTGCCCTCTCCCATAATGGGATTAATAATGCTCAGCTTTGTCCTGAGGACTTGGAAGCTGAAAGTACTCCATCAACATAAAAACCAGAACACCTTTCCTGAGCCCTGGGAGCCTGGGAGTAATTGTCTCCATCCCATTTTATAGGAGGAAAGGGAATTGGGACTTGTCCAAGCTCTGCCAGTAAAGAAGTCCGAGTTCCTGGCTCCTAGCCCCTGGCCAGGACAATAATAGGCTGAGGTTGAGGACAACAGAAGATGAACAGCCCAATGGCTCTCCAGTGGGGAAGTTAACAGAAGCCTGGCCTCATTCTGTGCAGAGGTTCATCTTGCTGGGTATAGGCTGCCCTGGCTTGTGGACAGAGATACTGCATTCTCTGAGGCTATGGAAGGTTGATGAGATAAGACACTTGTGCACCCTGAACAAAAGGTAGAAAGAAAGGAAGCCCAGTGGGCTAACAGGTAAGCCTTGGCAACAGAAAAACTTGGGTTCCACTTCTGCCTCTTACACATGCTACTTATATTAGTGGACAAGTAACTAAATCTCTTGGTGTCTCAAGACCACTCTACAATGGGAGTTCTTCACCTGGGGTCCATGACCTCCCCAGGGATCTGTGGATAGATTTTAGGGGATCTGTGAACTTGTCTAGGGGAAAAATTACATTTTTTCAACATATTTGGTTTCTTTTGCAATCTTATTTTTTATTTTATTTTGTGCATTTAAAAAGGTGATTCTGACAAAGGGGTCTATAAGTTTAATCAGACTGCCAAAAGGGCCCATGACACAAAAAAGCTGAAGAACTCCTATTCTAAGAAGCCTAAGTGTTACAGAGGAGTTGCCCATCAATACCTCTGCAGGGAGTTTTCCTACCTGGAGTTCCCCTATACTGGTAAATGATCACAGATCCTAGATGGAAAAAAGAAAAAAAAAAAACAAGGTGGAAAATAGTGCCCACTGTGTGGTATGATGCACAGAGTTAGTTATCAGACTCTGGACTAGAATTCCATATTTATAGGATCATAGTTTTATAGCAGGAGAAAGGGACCCCAGAAATCATCTACTCCAGTGCCCTCATTTTACGAAGGAGCAAACTGTGGTCAAGGGAGGTGGTAACTTGCATGAGGTCAAACACAAATTTTCTAACTCCCAGGCCAAGGCTCTTTCTACCTTCAAATAAAAAAAACAAAACCAAAAAACTGTGGGATCTGAACTCAGGTGAGGGTTTGACCCTATGGTAAGACTCTAAGATTTACTCTCTCAGGAGACTTAGAATACAAGGGAGAAAATGAATCAAGGAAAGGAACACTCAGAGAAAACTCAGAGAAGTAATCACTCCTTCATGAACAATCCTGTCATTAATCATAGGCTTAATTATTTATTTAATTAATCATAGGATCATAGGTTTAGAGTTTGAAAGAACCTTAGAGGACATAGGCTCTGATCCATTCATTTTACGGATGAGAAAATGAAGGTTCAGAGACCCTGACTTGCCCAGGGCCACACAGCAAGAAGTATGAGTAAACACTCTATATTCTTGGCCTTCTATGACTGCTGGTAGAAAGACAAAAGTTAAATGGGATGAGCCCCCAAAAATGTTCTTTCTGGGCCTCAGGCTAGTGCTCAGTGCCCAAGGTCATGCTACCCTGAGGTGATTTAATTAGTAACTGTAGAGGCAGGAGAACTTGGAAGAGAAATGGAAAGGAAGATGGGAAGAGGATAAGGTTCAGGCTCTTTCCAGATTATTGCCTCAAATTCCCCATCATTATTTCACATGCACTCATATACCCACTCACAGCTCACCACAATAAACCTACCTAGTAAGTGGCTAATCAAGGAAGTGCACATGTGGGGATTTCTTTTTTAAAGGGAGGTATTGATCAGCTAAGCTGTAACCTTTCTTGTCTAAGTGCAGATTCCAATTGTAAAGCTCTATGTGGTGGGGAATGATAATGATCCCCCATTTATGGGAAATCATATCTCCCATGCATTCACTGACCCCAGCGGATTCCATAAATATACTTGGCAGCAGAGGGAGCTGCCCAAAATGCAGCCCCCTCTTGGGAGGCTACCACAGCACAGTTGCCAAGCACCAGTCCTCCTAGGGATAACAGAAGATGCTGGGCCCCTTTGAAAGAAAAAGGGTCTTCTACAGAACAAATGCATATTTATCAGAAGAGATCACACTCATGAAGTTCTTTGCAAACCTGAAAGCATTGTGGGTTATATAATTCAGTTCAGTTCAAGAATAATTTATTAAGTTTCCACTGTGGAGTAGATGCTGGGTGCCAGAAATGCCAGGTAAAAAATGAAACCTGCCTTTGAGAAGCTTGCATTCTACTTACATACAAAAACATACAAAAGTAAGTAATTAAAAATAAATACAAAATAAGGTGGGGTAGCATTAAGAATGAGGCTAGGGGCTAGTTAAGGGCCTCATGTGGAAAGTAGCCTTGAAAGTAGCTAGAGATTCAAGGAGGTAAAAATGTAGAGGAAGAGCAAACAAGGCATGGGGGGGGGGGAGTCATATATGCCAAGGTCTGAAGGTAGGAAATAAACTTTGTTATACTGTGGTATACAGGGCAGAGTGAATTGACTGGTTTGGCCGAAATGTATAAGATTATCACTTGTATCGTCATGGTACTCGGAGCCAGGATGATCTGGGTTCAAGTCCTCCCTCTGACAACTATTGGCTGTGTGATCTGGGGAAAACCACTCAAGCTCTAAGGGCTCTAGTCTAAGACTCAGTTGTAGTGAAGGTTGTTGTTCAGTCATTTTTCAATCATGTCTAGCTCTTTGTGACTACATCTGAGGTTTTCTTGGCAAAGATACTGGAGCGGTTTGCCATTTCCTTCTCCAGTTCATTTTACAGATTAGGAAATGGAGGCAAATGTGGTTAAGTGACTTACCCAGGGTCACATAGCTAGTAAGTGTCTGAACCAGATTTGAACTCAGGATGATGAATCTTCTTCACTCCAAGCCAGGCACTCTATTCACTGTATCACCCTAGCTATCCTTTGCACTGGTAGAGGAAGTTTTCTAGAAGTTTTTTGGGTTTTTTTTCAAGTGAGGCAATTGGGGTTAAGTGACTTGCCCAGGGTCACAAAGCTAGTAAGTGTCCAGTGTCCAAGGCTGGATTTGAACTCAGGTCCTCCTGATTCCAGGGCCGGTCCTCTATCTACTGCACCACCTACCTGCCCCTAGAAACTTTTTAGATCAATGAAATCACCTGCTTAGTCCCTATATTGATGCAACTATTATTTTGTTATTTATTATTATTATTTATAAAACTCAAATGAGGTTAGGTTTCTAGCTTATGAGAATGATCACTTCTATCTAGGAGAATAAGAGAAAATCCAAGTTCCTATGACAGGGAGACACAAACCCCTAACTATGGTAGGGGGCAGGGGAGTGGGGAGTCCCTTGGCCATATTATTCTGAATGTATCAGGTTTTCCTTATTTTGACCTCCCTCTTCCCTTACTGAAGCTATCGAGCCGGCTTCTCTCTGAGTCACATGCCAGGTGAGGGATGACCCAAGCTCTTCTGGCTCTGTGTGTGTGTACTGTCCAGAAGAGATGGAGGTTGTGAATAAAGAGCCCATCCACTTAGTTACTAATGCATTGTCTCAGGATGATTCTTTAGTGTGTCTTTCTCAATGAGATTGTGGAGGAAATGAATGCGTACGGAAAGAGAGTCAGCCGGTCACAGCCACAGCCGCAGTAACCTCCTTAGACAAATAGATTATTGAAAAAGCTTAGCCAAAAGAATCTTGGGGAGTGCACACACATACACACACACGCACACATACACACACACAACACACATACACACACACACACACACAGAGCACTATACTATACCAAAATATATCCAACTCAAATTATGTTACATCCTAAGAGAGTGTAAGCTTCCTGAGGGAAGAAATTAGCTTTTAAATTTGCATGCCCATTTCCTAGAACAGTGTTTGACAGTTAGAAATGTTTGATACATGCTTGTCAGTTGATTAACTAATCTAAGCTATCCAAAGGCCTCAATATTCTCTCACCTTTTCTTCCCCAACCCTCCAATTGGGAAATGACATTTAAAAAGACAGCCATTGCTTTTTAAGAACATTTTGGACCTGACATTTGCTATTTGCCGAAATGTTGTTGTGATTGTTGTCGTTGCTGAGTCATGGCTGGCTCTTTGTGATGCTGTTTGGGGTTTTCTTGGCGGAGATATTAGAGTATTTGCCATTTCCTTCTCTAGCTCATTTGAGAGATGAGTAAATTGAGGCAAACAGGGTTAAGTGACTTGCCCATGGTCACACAGCTAGTAAGAGTCTGAGGCCAGATTTGAACTCAGGAAGAGGGGTCTTCCTCACTCTAGAACTGGCACTCTGCCCACTGTGCCAACATGGACACATAAATATACACACCTAGCTACCTGGAACCCACCAAATGGTCTCCTCAAATAGTGTATACACACACACATATACACACATACACACACATGGACATATAGAGACTTATATAGACATATATATATATATGGACATATACCTACATGCATGTGTATATATACATATATCTATACATATGTGTGTACATATACACACATGCACAATATTGCTTTCGACATAGGCTTCATGACTATCTGTGAGCCAACTGCATGCCTCCCAGAGTGGTCTTTCAGTAATAATGATAACATTCTGTTCTTCACTGAAGAAATCAATGCTATTGACCCACCCTAAGTAGGACATGAGCTATATCTGTCTCTCTCTTAGTGCACCTCTTGTTTTCTGTCTTATACAATGGTTATTTATGCACTCATCTTATCTCTTCTACAAGACCACAAACTTCTTGAAAGCAAGTCCCATGTCTTTGCACCCCCAGGAAGCACCTTGCATGGTGCCTTGCCCAGAGTCTGGGTTCAATAAATGCAAGTTGAATGAAAGAGAATCAGATAGTGGGGATGGGTTGCATTGAGCCAGCCACACTCTTTCATCCAATCCCTGTTGTGATCAACAGCCTATATTCATGAAATGACTGACTGGAATAGGGGTACAATCTGTCCTTGGCTGAGAAAACAGGGCAGAACTAATTGGCTCCTGTGGTAGTTGAACCTATAACCTTGGCCTCATTAGCACCACACTCTAACCTGCTGAGCTAACTGGCCCAGACAAGCCAATGGCTGTGTTACAGTGTCCTGTGAAGGGTCTGATTTTCTGAACATTCTGCAGGACTAGGTCAGCAAGAGGAACGGAATTCAAACCATGCTGTTGCCCACACTGACCAAATGGGATTTTTAGTTTGTTTTTCCCTTCAATTAGTCAAACACAGGCTTTTTTTAATGGAGAAAGAAAACAGGAAAATATTCTCAATATCATGAAAGAAAGATGCTAACGAAAAAGTCCCCAACATCTGCCTCTCTTTCCTGGTGCATCCATTAGTATCGCTCCTCTGTCAAGGGAAGATAAATCCCGCACAGCCCATTAATCCCACAGTTCCAACTCTCTCCCAGAGTTCATAGCATAAAACCTCAGCCACCACCAGGACTGTAATTGAAGCTGGGAAACGCCACAATGATTAAGTTTGTGTGTTCTAGCAGAAGCTTGGAGGCAGTGGCCCAGCTCCTCAGGTTGAGTTATGGCATAGGTCATTCCCTCGTTAGTGAGAATAAATTTTATTAGCCCCACTCTTGCCACCATGTGTCTTCTTCTCTTGCTCCTTGGGTTTGTGTGTGGTGGGGTAATGTCTCTAGTTTGCTGGATAAATCAGCTGAACACATCCCATTATGTCTTGGAATGTTGACAGAGACATGATAATGACTCTGAAATCAGGGAAAGATGTGAACTTTTTTTCAATCCTGTGTCACCTACATAGGTGGCACATTGGACCAAATTTGCTAGAGGGAAAACTATTTTTTAAACTAGAGAAAAATAGAAAGGGAATTTCTTGGTAGTTCCCTTTCATCCCCCCAATAATGACAGTAATGAGGAAAAAAAACCATGCTTGTTATACTACTGTTCTGTCATTACATTCTACCTTATTTTAAGTGCTAACCTAAGTTAAAAGCGAGTAGGTTCTGATTTGAATGGGGGAAATGGCCTCCCATTCAAAATACCATAATTTAACATCCATAACATGTGCATTATGTAAAGGGGGGAAACAAAATAATCATAGGCCCACAGATTTATAGGTGGAAGGAACCTTAGAGGCTAACTCCTCTCATTTGATAGATCAGAAAATTGAGTCCCAAAGGGGAAAAATTATTTGCCTGAGGTCCCATATGTGATTATTTAAACCCACTGTCCCTGACTCCAAATCCAATAATTTTCCAAAGTCTAGGACATTATGTGTGGGTCCATGTTAAGTGTGATAAAGATCTTTTAGAAGCAGATGTGGTTGGAGGGTGTGAGTTACAAATCAGAGTGTATTATAAGTGTGAATTTACCATGAGTTTACTAATATTAATAATCCTCCACTTATTTCAGAGAGTTGAGAATTAATTGAGACAGTTTATGTGACAGTGCATTGAAAACTGTGAAGTACTAATACGAATGTAACATTACGGTAATAACGATTTATAGATTTTCCTTCCTAAAAATAATTCCACTTCCCTATCAAACTTCCCTATTTCCAAGGGTGCCAACGTCCTTCCAGTCGTCCAGGTTCAAGACTTTAGTGTTACCTTTGACCCTTCACTCTTCCTCACCAAATGGTTACCTATTATCACTGTTTCTATCTCCACAGTATCTTTTGGATCTGACCCCTTATCTGTACTCACCCAGCTACCATGCCTAGTTCACTTCCTAATCAGGTCCCACCAATCAGCTCTCCTCCTCAACTCTCAGCAGCAAAATTACTTCTTAATTGGTCTCCCTGCCTCAAAGCTTTTCTCTCTCCAATTCATCCACCACATAACTTCCTAAAGTCCAGGTCAATCCCCTACCCAATAAACTCCATTGATTCCCTATTTCCTCTAAGACCAAATTTAAGCTCATTTCTTTAGCCTTTAAAACCCTTCACAACCTGCCCCTAACCTTCTGTTCCAACTATATTATATATTATTACCCTTCCCCCATTTTATGGTCTGGTGTTCACCATTATATCATCATCATCATGGCATTTATATGGCACTTTAATGTTTGAAAAGCACTTCACAAATATTATCTCATTTGATCCTCATAATAATTCCATTTTGCAGATGAAGAAATTGAAGCAATCAGAAGTTAAGTGATTTGCCCAGGATCTGAGACTGGACTTGAACTCAGGTAGTCCTCACACATGACACTCCATTTTCTATCTCATTGCTTTTACAATGGCTGTCCTCATGTCTACTTTACTTCTACCTCTTAGAATTCCTCATTACCTTCAAAACTCTGCTTATCAAACACTTCTTTCTGGTAGGTGCTATTATTATCCCCATTTTACAGGTGAGAAAACTGAAGCAGAGAGGTTGAGGGTCACACAGTATGTAAAGCCAAATAGAAGCACACTTTCTTCTACTTTATACATTTTCTGATCCTTTCACCAGTTCTTAGTACCCTCTCTCCAAAAATTTACCTTTTATTTACTTCATACATGCTTCTTTATGTACATGCCATCTTCCCTGATAGAATGCAAGCTTATTGAGGGCAGGGATTGCTTCATTTTTGTCTCTGTATCCCCATTGCATAGCAGAATGCTTGGCACTAATAGGGGCTTAATTGGTTCATTGATTGATTGATTTTTCAATCAAACCATTTTACCAAAATGGTCTTCTACTCTAAAAGACTTTATCAACCTCATTTTACAGAGAGAGAACTTGAGGCTCATTTGTAAAATGAGTGGGCTGGACTAACAAATCAGAGCTATATAATTAGATAACAATCAGAACAGTCCAAAAGTGGAATGAGCTGCATCTGTCATTGGAGGTCTTTGTGCAAAGGCTAACTAACCTCTTCTTGTGTAGGCTGTAGAAGGGATTCTGCTTACAATTATCTTTTCCAAATCTTGGGGGGTGGGGGCATGGTGCTGTCCTGTGATCTGCAAAATCCACGTAAAATTTTTTTGTCCCTCCCTTCATATCAGAGAAGAAGTCAGAACTTTGTCTTTCTCTTTTATGGGGTGTTTATAGCACCTTACTGTTAAATTTGGGTTAAGTATTTGATCATAGGCTCTGTGTTGTTCATGGCTTCTGCAAAACTCCCCCAAAATTCCCTTTTAATTTCTTATGCTGACCTATGATATAACAGAACCGAGATGAGGAAAGTCACAATGTAGAAGTGATAACTGTTGTTATTACTATTATTATTAGTGGTAGTAGTAATTGTTGTTGTTATTATTCTGGCACCTTCTAACCTGGGATGGAGTGATTCTGTAACTGCAGTTCTTCATTTCATCATTCCAACTCAAAATTAGCCTGTGTTCATGTCTGAGTAGACAGCCCACGGAGGCCTCTCCCAAATTCTAGGGTGCTGTGTGCTGATCTCTGAGGCTCTTTTACAGCTCTGACAGCCTATTATACTAAAAGCCCCCAGCTTACATTTACCGGATAGTTGGTGATAAGAATGAGACCCAATAGCCCAGGTGGAAGGCGCTAGATTAGGGACCCCACTAAAAGAATCTCTGCAGGCAGCTAGGTGGCACAGCGGATAGAGCACAGTCCCTGGAGTCCTGAGTTCAAATCTAGCTTCAGACACATAACATCACTAATTGTGTGACTCTGGCCAAGTCACTTAACCCCAACTGCCTCACCAAAAAAAAAAATCTCTGGGACTCAAAAACAGATAAAAATTGAGGATGCAACAAGCCAGATTTGGCTTCCTACAGTTTGGCTTCGTATTTTTCTTGGGCTAGTATGGATGTGGTACCTTACCTCATCGTTGTGGCTTTTATATAACACTTCAAAGTTCCTACAGAGCTTTACAGATATTATCTTATTTAGTCCTCATAACATCTCATTGTGGTTGGTGCTATTATTATCCCCATTTTACAGATAAGGAAACTGAGGCGGAGAGCCATGGAGTGACTCACTCAAGATCCCACAGCTAATCCGTATCTGAAGCCCAGTGCAAACTCAGGTCTTCCTGACTCCTGGTCCAGTGCTCTATCTATCATGCCACCATGAGTGTGTGTGTGTGTGTGTGTGTGTGCATACGTGCGCACATGGATGTGTGTGCATGTATAAATGTGTGTGTGTACACGTACATGTGCATATGCACGTTTGTGTGTGTGTGTGTGCGTGAGTGTGTGGAGAAACAAGAGAAGGACATAGACTGAGAGGCAGAGAGTGAGACACAGAGGGAAAGAGAGTGAGACAATGAAACAGAGAAAACCTCGGGAGTGATGAATGTGTAACGAGTATGCATGTATACAGGAATATGTCTATGTACATGTCTCCATGAGGTGAGAATAATGAAGCCCTTATACAGCTGCGCATGCATGTGTGTGTGTGTGTGTGCCCACCCTGCTATTAGTGTCTACTCCCTATTTAATTTATTGATGTTCATAATATATGGGGAGCTAGGTGGTGTAGTGGATAGAGCAAAGGCCCCAGAGTCAGGAGGACCTGAGTTCAAATGTGACCTCAGACACTTGCTAGCTGTGTGACCCTGGGCAAGTCACTTAACTGGGTTTGCTTCAGTTTCTTCATCTGTAAAATTAGCTGGAGAAGGAAATGGCAAACCACTCCAAGATCTTTGCCAAGAAAATCCCAAATAGGGTCACAAAAAGTCAGACATGACTAACACAAATAAATAACAAAAATGTGTATATTATAGCCTCCAGTACACTGTAAGCTTGGGGCAGCTAGGTGGTGCAGGGCCTGGAATCAGGAAGATTCATCTTCATAAGTTCTTACTAGCTGTGTGATCCTGGGCAAATCACTTAACCCTGTTTGCCTCAGTTTCTTCATCTGTAAAATGGGAGAAGGAAATGGCAAACCACTCCAGTAGCTTTGCCAAGAAAACCCCAAATGGGATCATAAAAAGTCAGATATGACTGAAACTACTGAACAACAACAACAGAATGTAAGCTTATTGATGGGAGGCAAATTTTGTTATGCTTTTGTATTTGTATCCCCCCCAACCTCTCCCAGTGCCTTATATATAGTAGGAGCTTAATAAATGCTTGCAAAATTAAATTAAAAGTACTATGACTCCCATTTTACAGGTGGAGAAATTGATGCTTGAGAGTTGGAGTGACTTGCCCAGGATCACAAATATCACAAACCCAGATGTCCTGAAACCATATCCAGCACTATTTCCATTGTCTGTCAAGGATAAAGCATCTTCTAGAGAGTGTCAGGGCCAGAAGTCCTGACAGAAATGCCGCCTTCTGTGAGGACCAGAAGTTGGAAAAGAATCTGAGAATGTAAGTTCTTGGAAGAAAGAGAGTCTGTTAATGATAGACTGGAGTTTGCAAAGGGTACGGCAGAGCAGGGAGGGCAGAGGAGCCCAGGGACCCGGAGGGGGAGGGCTGAGCTAGACTAGGGATTAAAGTTCAGGGAAAGGTTGAAAGGGAAAGGAGTTTATCCGGAGGCAGAAAGCAGCTCTGAATCATAGGGATTAGGGGAGTAGGAGGTAGCACTTAGCTAGCCATAGGAAGAGAGAAATACCAATTACTAATTAGGAGAGGCAACAAGAGGATCAGGGCTCCAGTGGTCAGAAAGAGCATGTGGTGATGCAGCCCACCCGTCTTAGGCAGCCAGGTCACTCTCATCAGCATAATTCTTGTGAGGGGTTCATGGTGCCAGGGTCAGGATGGCCCAAGTCAGTAGCATCCAAGAGGTTCCTGGAGCATGAAGGCCTCCAATTGCAGATAAGAGTGAGACGTCTCAGACACTTCCTAGCTGTGTCCCCCTAAGCAAATCACTTAACAGCTGCTTGCTTCAGTTTACCCATCTGCAAAATGGGAATAACAATAGCTCCTATCACGGGATTGTTGTGAGGATAGAACGAGATAACACATGCAAAAGCATCTTACAAACCTTAAAGTGCCATATAAATGCTAGTTATTGTTATCAACTTTACTAAATTTAGTCACAACAACAACAACGAACAGGAAACTGCCAGACTTAGTTAGGATTCTACTTTCAGGAGAAAGGAAGCGACAGTAGCAAGGTAAAGTAAGAAGGGTTTTTGGCCTTAGGTGGCTTTCTGCTTATCCTGGATTTTCATGTTCCTGGCGCTTCTACAGGCTGGGGAGGGGGTGGGGAGGATAGAGTGGATATAGAGTAGATAGGGGGCAAATAGGACACCAATAATCTATAAATTTTTATCACTATCCTACCATATTCCAGGCAGTGTTCTAGCTTTGGGGGACATAAAGGCAAAAGTGGTGATGGCTAGGTAGTGCAGGGGGCCTGGAGTTAGGAAGCCCTGAGTTGAAGTCTAGCCTCAGACATATTCTAGCTGTATACCCTGGGTAAGTTACTTAACCTCAGTTTCCTCCACTGTAAAATAGAATTAATAACAGCACCCACCTCCCAGGGCTGTTGTGAAGACAAAATTTGTAAAGCTTTTAGCACTGTGCCTGGCACATAGTAGGTGCTATATAAATGCATATTCCCTTCCTCTTCCCTCCCCTACTTACGTGTTTCTCCCAAAAGAATGTAAGCTTTTGGAGGATAGGGTCTGCTTCATTTTTGTCTTCACATCCCCAGTTCCTGGTGAAGCGGACAGAGAGCTGGTCTCAAAGCCAGGAAGACCAGTGTTTAAGCTAACCACACATACTGACTGTGCGACCCGGGGTTAAGTCCTTTCTCAGTACTCAAGGTAACTCTCTAAATATAGAAGGATCTTAAGCCCTTTGGAAGACAGCCCAGAAAAGATGAAGACCTGCCCTGGTGGAGAGAATTTTTTCATCAGGGATTTCTGAGTAATAACAAAGCCTGGAACACAGTAGGTGCTTAAAGCTTGCTAAATTAACTGAATTGGTCTGAGATGACTCAAGAAATGGTGTGACAGGTGGTCTGTGATGAGGCTTCAGAAAACAGACTTGGAAAAAGGGGCCTGGGAGAGGTCTTGGACTCCTGGATACCTTTCTAATGCAGAAGAACATCCTAGGCCACCCCCCAGCCTGGTGGGGAAGCAGGGTAGCTAAGTGTGAGGAAGTGAGGGAGACGGACATGCTAAGACCCACCATTCTGTCCTGCTCAGAGCTCCAGCTCCTTCCAGGAGCCAGGACCACAGGAACTTCAGGGCTTTCAGGTGTCAGAAGGCTGTCCCCCTCATCTCAGAGGTCCCAGCCATGATCTGAATGTGCTCTACAGCTCATTTGGAGCAGCATTGTCACTAACCCAAGTGCACCTTGAGACATACAGCTGAGGAGACAGCAGATGGGCCCAGCTGGGGCCGGGTAGGGGGAGGGATGCGAGCAATAACCATAAGACCTCAAGGATCACAGACTTAGGCCCGAAGGGGACCTCAGAGGCACAACCAAAGCCCCTCTCAGGAATAGAAATTAAATAATTATATCATTAAGCATCGTGAATTATCATTAGCAAAATCAGCTTGGGACATTGTGTTTGGGGTTGTTTGTTTTTTTCTTAGGTCCCCTGGTTCCCAAGATAAATGGTTCTGATGACAGATTCCAGCACTATAATACTGCACCTTTCCACCCCTCTCTTCTAAGAGAATCAGAACAATTTACAGGCACTACTAACCTGTTTGTTCTGGGATACTTCTCTGCATTTGGTAGATGAGGGGGCAGGTCAGGGCATCAGAAAAGGAATGCATGGGACAGGGACATTAGGAACTGTCCACACCCCTACACCTAATCCTAAAGACTGTCTCTACCCCCTCCCCAAACACTCTCTCTCTCTCCCTCTCTCTCTCTCTCTCTCCGTCTCTGTCTCTGTCTCTCCCCACCTCAATCTCCCCAGGGCTCTAGTTCTGTCCCAAGACAAATGGTTCTGATGACTAATTCCAACTATGTAATACTGCCTCTCTCCTTCTTACCCTGGCCCTCTCTGAGAGAATTTCACACACTGACCTGCTTGTTCTAGGGTACCTCCCCTTGTTTAGTGAGATGGCAAGGAGAGGGCAGGGCATCAGAGAAGGCATGCCCAGGACGGTGAAGTCAGATAACTGCCTCTTTCCCTCACGCCTATTGTTCACCTCATGTTCTTCCCCAGGCACTAGACCCTATATCCATCCTGAGATTCACATTTACAGCATCCATTTTTATAGCAGCAGAAATACACCACACAGTCCCAGGAGACGGCCTCTCCTAGCTGGCTAGCTAGCTTTATCTCTGATGGGAGCAGAGCTAACCTACCACAATTCACTTTAGATTTTTTTAAAAGGCAATTAGTGCCCTCTGGGGTCCCCCAGGATGGCAGGCTCCACCTCCTCCCCCTTCTACTTGAACTTCAGACCTTTGACTATACAGGGGGAAACCCCATGGACATTTTAGGCTAGCCCTGTCTTCCTGCTCAATAGAACCAGAGGTAATAGCAGGACACACTCAGTGTAGCTGGTCGATCCATCCCCCACAGCTCACAGCCACCTTCCCACTGCCAACCAGGGTTAACAAGCAGATTGCCCACTCTCCTGGTTTCAGGGTAAGATGAATTTAGGACAGGGAAAGGGCGAGGTGTGGTCAAGCAAAATTATTTCTTGAAAGTGCATCATGGCATGAAATGCCAAGCTAACTCAAAGCAGGAAGAGCCTAAATAAATAAATAAATAAACAAAAGCTGATTTTCTCTCCTTTCTAAGCACCTCTAGACAAAACCACAGCATTAAATGCTAGAGTTGACCCTTGTCTTACTGAAATGTTGAAGGAAAATGCCCTAGCCTTTAATCATCCTTCTTCTTGCTTTCTTTGAGAGATGGTAATTCCAAGACCGAGACTATCAGTGCCACTCACCTTCCACAACTTAGACCTTGAGGAAAAAGCAGAATTCAAACAGATCCATTTTCCCCTGACTCGAAATAGGAAAGAGGGGTGAAAATTTAACAATTAGACACTAGAACAGGTCCCGTAAAACTTAGTTTTCTCAAGAATGTCTGCATTCCTCAACACCACTCACTTGTCTGATTCTACTGAGCTAATTTGGTGCCTGTGTGGTCTGAAATGAGCCCAGGTAAATTACTGTCCAAGCGTCTAATGAAAGTAAACTGGATATCAGTGAAATCAAAGGAAACTGATACCATGCTTCGAAGCCTGGCTCGGCCTTTTTAGAAAGCCTGGCTGAAGAGACGGCTCCAGCCCTATGTGGGGTTTCCACAGGCCTCCTTCTTGCCTCAGCCCTGAACTTGCCTCAGACTTGAAAGGGCTAATTAAGGCCAAAAGAAAAATCAAAAGCTTCTTATCTGGCTCCATTAAGTCCAGTCCTGGCATCAGTCAGTCCTATTTTCCTGATAATTCTATGAAAGTTTCCAGCACACTGGAGGGAAGGGAAGGGAAGGAAAAGGAAGGAAAATGGGAAAGAAGGAAGGAAGGAAGGAGGAAGGAAGGAAGGAAGGAAGGAAGGAAGGAAGGAAGGAAGGAAGGAAGGAGAAGGAAGACAAAGAGGAAGGGAAGGGAAGGAAGGAAAGAAGAGGAAGGGAAGGAAGGAAGGAAGAAGGGAAGGAATGAAGAGGAAGGGAAGGAGGGAAGAGGAAGGAAAGGAAGGAAGGGAAAAGAAGGAGGGAGGGAGGAAAAAGAAAGAGAGAAAGAAAGAAAGAAAGATAGCATTTGTAAAATACCTACTTTGTGCCAGGCATTGTGCTAAGCTCTTTATAAATGTATATCATCTAATCCTCACAGCAACCCTGTGAAGTAGGTACTATTATTATCCCTATTTTATAGTTGAGGAAGCTGAGGCAAATAGAGTGTAAGTGACTTATGCCCAGGGTATATAGCTAGTAAGTGTCTGAAGCCAGATTTGAACTTGGGGCTTCCTGGCTCTGAGCCTAACCCTCTATCCACTGGGCCACACAGACCCCTCAATGAATCTGAGTTTACTTTATGCACAACAGAAAGGACATGACGACACCCTTCTTCTCTCCCCCCAGCGCACCAAGGGTTCACCTGTGTGACCCAGGAAACCGTTCTTTCTCCTGGAATCATAACTTTAATTTGTTTTATTTTTTTGGCAAGGCAATCAGGGTCGAGTGACTTGCCCAGAGTCACACAGCTAAGTTAGTGTAGAACCATAACTTTAAAAGTCCTCTCCTGTCAAGTTTCTGCTGCAAAGCAGTCTCCAAAAGCCCTTTGGTGCTTCTTTTCCCTGCAGATCTCGCAAGAATCTGGTTATTGCCAAAGAAATTGCAAAGCACAAACGTGTCAGTTCCTAGACAGCTACACCAGAGAGGCTGAGGGTGCACTAGCAGATACGTACACACATTCTATAAACCTATTTATTCATGAATACACAGTCAGCAACTGGGGCTAGAAATGTAAACCAAGAGTCTAAGCTCCCAGTCCAGGACCCCGGGATTAAAACCCCTTCACAACCTATCATTATTGCCTTTTAAAATGCATTACTTCCTTTCATGAATTCTTCAGCCCAACCAAACCTCTTCTTGATGTTCTTCACACGTATTATATCTCCCACTTCCAAGCCTTTGCACATACACATTGTCCTCCCATACCTGGAATGCCTTCTCTCTTCACCTCTGTCTCTTAAGATCCCTGCTTTCCTTCAGAGTTCAGTTCAAACACCATCTTTACCCTGAGGCATTTCCTAATCCTTCCAGCTGCTACCTCCCCCCTCCAAAAATAAAATTACCTTGTATTAATTCTGTATGTACTTTTACACAGACACGTCGTTTCCTCTCATAGGACTTACTCTCCTTGAGGTCAGGTATTCTATTGTCTGATGCTTGGTTAATCAATCAGTCAAGAAGCATTTATCAAGTGCTTACAATGTATACAGCACTGTACTGAGGACCAAGACTCAAAGAAAAGCAAAAACACACACACAAAGGATCCCTGTCTTCAAGGGATCTCACAGCTCCCTAATTTAACATCCTAAAATGGGGGAGACAGTATATGAATAAACAGGTACGTGCAATATACATAGATGATAAATAGGTACATACAAGATAGAAGGTAACCTTAGAAAGGGAAGACTTAGAAAGAAAGTGGGGGACAGGGAAAGTCCTCCAGAAGAAGAGGGATGTTTGAGGTGAGTACACAACAGGAGTTTAATAAATGCTTGTGAAACAGACTACAACCTGAACTATCATCACCATCTAAGCTCTGCTCTCCTTCTCTAACTAGTCCCCCTCCAGGATTTTCCTGCCTTCATCCCTATTTCTCCCAATGTTAACCTCAATAAAAATGGCAAGAACAAAAAGGGAAAGGGTTTCCAGCTATTTAGGAATATCTATATATATGCTATTGGAGTCCCACCCTATTGTCTTATCACAATGGATAAGTGATCTTAGGTTCCTGAAATCCATAAAGCAAGAGAACAGGACCATAGGAAGCAAGCTCTGATAGATCATGCCTAGTTGGAAAGACTTTGACTATAAGCCTGGCAAAATGTGTGTGTGTGTGTGTGTGTGTGTGTGTGTGTGTGTGTATGTGTGTGCACGCGCGTGCGCATGCTCCCAAGTGTGAGAAAGGGGGGAAGGGGTTAGAGGGCCAGCCTCTGTAATTAGGTGAGAGGCTCATCACCATTTCTTTTTTTTTTAATCACCATTTCTAATGATGACTTATTTTAGCCCCAGCAACTCATGAAACTATCGATTAAAGATATGAAGGGGTTTATGATCTTTCTAAGTTGAGTGAGTATCACACCTGTGAAATCATAGATCCTTTAAGTATAAAATCAAATATATTTATGACAATGTGCCATACTGAGCACCTAGAGTTTACTTCATTCACCTGGCAGCAAACCATGCACAGTCATTACTAGGGCAAGGTAACTGGAACTTTTCCCCAAGGCATCAAAATTTAGAGAAGGTTAAAAATATTAAGTGATTTTTTTCAATATTATGCAATATTACATTCTATTCTGTTTATGTTTTTGACAGCTCTTTCACTACTTTAGAGATATACAAACAATTGAATATAAAACTTACTTATGAAGAATTAGTTGAATTAGGGAGCTATGAGATTTATCTTCCTCTACCCTATGGCAACATCACAGGAAAACATTTTGCTGGTCCTGCCCCACACAGCTCCTTTGTAGAAAGACAGCCTTCCCTGTAGCAGCCTAAAGGTGTCCAGTGATTTCTGGGTCAATCCCATCATGGGCCAGTGTCCTGAGATGACCACTACCTACTATTCAACTGAATTTGTCTTAATTTTTTCCTGTATATTTTTAAACATTGTAAGTTAGAGGGCTGATTTAAGGTCACTTTTTTTTTGCTGTTTTCCCCAGGCACCAAAACATTTAGTTACAACTCAAGCCACAGTCTCCTCAAATCTGAAAAAAAAAAAAAACTATCTCACAGATTGATTTCTCTGAAGCTGGAATTCAACCAGTAGAGCAAAAGAGGAAAAGAAAGGAACAGAGATAAGTATCCCAAAATTCCAGATCTCAAATTTAATATACTCATTCACCCAATGATTGCTTCATTCTAAGCTTCTAGGAAAAATCATCTTCGATTTAGATCTAGAGTATACCTCAGGCCACGTGGAGCCCAATCCCTTTGTTTTACAGAAGAGGAAAGTGAGGACAAGAGAGATTGAGTAATTTGTTCAGGTTCATACAACTAGTAAGTATCTAAGGCAGGATTTGAACCCAAGTCATTCTGATTCCAAGTCCAGTGCCCTATCTACTACACTATACTGCCTTACTCACTGCCTAAGATTATGAACTGGATAGGTATGTCTTTCTATTACTGTAGAGAACACAGCTTAGCATATTATCTACTGCTCTATCTGCAGTGTCTGGGATGGGACCAAACACAAATGGATATTTCTTCAATATGATTCTGCCCTCTTAGCAGCACTTCCTAATTTGCAATAATTCAAATCAACAATCATTTATTAAGTGCCTACTATATGCCACTGTACTACATGCTGGGGATACAAAGAAAAAATATGAAATATTGCCTGCCCACAAGTAGCTTCCATTCCACTGCGTGGGGGAGGAGACAATGTATACACACCTAGGCAATATGGTGGATACAGCATTGGACCTGGAGTCAGGAAGACCTGAGTTCAAATCCAGCCTTAGACACTTACTAGCTGTGTGACTCCAGACAAGTCATTTAATTTTTCATCTGGAAAATTGGGATAATAATAGCATGTACCTGCTGTGGTCGTTGTGAGGATCAAATGAGATAATACTTGTAATGCACTTTGTAAACCCTTACAGCACTATATAAATGCTATATTATTATTATACACAGACAATTAAATATAAAATACATTCAAAAATTTTAGTTGTTGTTGGGGTAGAGAGAAGCACAAATGAGGCAGTATATAATGTAATGTAGTGGAAAGAACATGAGACTGGAAGGAAAAAGTCTTAAGTTTCCATTCTATATCCATCTGTAAGTCATTTTACTTCTCTTAGAATCCTATTATCATTCCTACAAACAAGAAAACTGAGGCTTGGAGAAATACAATGACTCATTCTTAGTTCCCTCAAGTATAAACTGAGAACAGTATTACCTGCCCTACCTACTTCACAGAGCAGTTTGTGAAAATAATATGGAAAATAATAGAAAGAGAAGATTATCAATAAATATTTTGTCAATTCAAATAGAAAAGAAAAAATGTTTTCTGGGGGAGAGGAAGATCTGAAAGCCACTAGAGGAATTGTTGCTAATACTACCCGCTGCTATGATGTCCCACTGGTCTCCAGTCAGATTTTCTGAAGGCCGGCCCTGACTCACCGCACTGCTACAGGGGATGTCCTTCACTTTGAGCCAGGCGAGGTCCAGAGTGCCCTCCCCCCTGTAGCAGGATTGTAGCCTCTCCTTGATACGATCATTGATCTGCTTCAGGACAAAGATGCACAGGGCTGATTCATCCAGCGATTTCATTTTCCGCTTCTGACCCTTGGAGAACACAGTAAAGAGGATGTCATCATCTGATCTAACTCCCAAGGTCCGGGCAAGGAAGGCCCCTGCCTTGGAAAGGTAGGCGGCTTGCAGCAAGCGATACTCCACCCCATTGCGCTCACAGCCAATGGGCACCTCCACGTAGGAGTTGAAGGCTGTGTCCCTCCTTACACAGCCTCACCAACTTGGAGGTATAAACTTGTTCCTTGGTGGTGGAGCCTGGTGGGGACATCATTTCTGGCTGGAGGGTCAGGAAATAAACAAAGTTGCCGCTGCTAAATCCATAGACATAATAGATGTCAAAGTCAGGGATGATGGTGAAGGTGTCTGAAGGTATTTTAATCATAGAGGCCACGAACTCATCATGGAAGACATAAGCGAACATGCCATCAGCTTCAGAATTCTTGGTCAATTTGCGGCTAGAGATAGTCGGAAAGTATTCTGGCTTCCCATCCACGGCGGTGGCAATGAATAGCTTATCATCCAGGTTGTTGTAGGAGACAATGACGCCAAAGACAGAGCCACTTTCGTTGACTCCAGACAGGTAATGTTCTTTCTTGTGAAATGGCTCTCCTAGCTTGAAGAGGTCCTCCAGCCTGAGCAGCTTACAGATACCCTGGTACAAACTCCCACAGGCAATCAACCTGTTCTCCTTATAGTCAATGAGGAGCATTTTGTTGACATTATTGGTGGTTGTAAGGGGCTCATTGCAGGTCTGGACAATGCGGGGTGGGTAGCACTTGGGGTTATCCTCATCAGGCCCTGTCTGATGGGTCACCAGGACCTTCAAGTCACTGGACAATTTATAGATACGGTTGACAGCCCCTAAGTAGATGTGCCCTGTCCTTTCATCCACCACAAGGTGGTTGAAGCCCTCAGTGGGCTCTGCAGTGAATGTGAGAAAAGACCGCTTCTGGGGTGAGGACGGGGGCTGTCGGGAAAGGAGGGCTGCAGACCCCATCCCCAGAAGCAGGAGATGGGAAAGCAGACAAGTCCAGTTCCAAGGCATGGCCTTCATCTCAGAAATGGGTCCTCTTGGCCACAGGAATAGTCACACACCAAGAGGTACTTCAAAGGATCAGGACCCAGGATGGGTCTTCCCCTGCAAATAGGAAAAAAAAAAAAGAGAGAAATGAGGATGGAAAACAGCCGCAGAGCTTGAGTCTACTCTAGAGCCTATATTTGGGGTTCTCAGAGCATTAGTACACACTGAAGCAGGATCTTTTAGATGAGTATGTGAAGAATGGAAGAACTAGGTAGCATAGTGGATCATGTTGTGGACTTAGGCTCGGAAAGACCTGAATTCAAATCTGTACTCTTCCAATCTTACTAACTGTGTATCTCTGGGCTGGTCACTTAAACTCTTTATTCCTCTATTCTCTGAACTGTAAAAATGGGCCTAATAATAGCACCTACCTCCCAGAATTGTTGTGATGATCAAATGAGATAATATTTAGAAAGTGTTTTGCAAACCTTAACATGCTATATAAATGCTAGCTATTATCATTGCTATAAACAGACACATCTTGCACTCATATGACATTTTAGGAGAACAAAGTACTGTATCTCGTGCATTACCTTATTTGATAACTCACAGTGACTTTTTGAGCCAAGCAAATAAGGCTGAACTATTCCCACTTTCCAGAAGAGGAAACCCAGTCCCGGAGAAATCTAGTAACTTGCCCAATGTCACACAACTAGTGAGGGCGCATGACGAGGATGGAATTCAGGTCTTTAGACTGTTAAACCCAGTGTTCTTTCCGTTATATCCTCTCTGATTAGAATCCAGCTGACTCAACTCCCACCATTGATGACTAGGGCAGACGTAGCTAGGTAATCACATTGACAGGGGCCCAGGGTTGAAAGGTGGTATCGTAGGTATGCAAGCAGCTCACCCCAGAGCTACAAAGAGAAAAAGAAATCTGCTCTCATATACACAGCAAAAACTGGAAATTGAAACTCTCTTGGCTCCAAGGCTATTAGGTTCTTAATAGAGCAAGTCAGTTCAACCAACATCTATTAAGCATCTTCTGTGTATAGGATGCTGCCTCACTCTAGGAATTACTGTAAGAGAGCTAGTTTCTATGTATGTATATCTTCTATGTAGGTTCATGGAGAATCTGTTATTTCTTCACGGTAGTAAAGAGAGAGGGAGAGGGAGATACAAAGAGAGATAGAGACAGAGATACAGATGTCTCTTTATCTCTCCATCATACAGAGAAAGAATGAGAGAAGGGGTAGGGGTGGGAGGCAGAGAAAGAATCCATGCCCTCAAACTACAACTTTGTAGATAAATCTCGTTGAGCAACCTGGAGCATACACAAGTTAAATGGTTTTGCCCAGCCTCTCACAACCAAGAAGTACCAGGGACAGTCTTTGAATCCAGGTCTTCCTGACTTCAAGTCCAATATGATATCCCCTACACCATGGTATGTATACACCATATCCTCAATACCTTTCTATTTATCCCAATGCTTACCACAGTGCTCTATTCTTCACCCATGATGAACCATCAGGTTTCGGTGCCTTTGGACTTGCTGTCCCCCATACCTGAAGTGCCCTCCCCTCTTCCTTCCAACTCTTAAAATCCCTGACTTCCTTCAAATTTAGCTCAAATGCCAACTTCCACAGAAGACCCTTCCCAATAATCCTGGATATCAGAACCATTCCTTCTAAGGTTTTCCTTGTATCTACTTTTAGGTAGCTAGCTATTCGGGGGCAGCTAGGTGGTACAGTGGATACAGTGCCAGGACTCGAGTCAGGAAGACTCATCTTTGTGAGTCCAAATCTGGCCTCAGACACTTACTAACTATGTGACCCTGGGCAAGTCACTTTAACCCTTTCTGCCTCCGTTTCCTCATCTGTAAAATGAGTTGGAGAAGGAAAGGGCAAACCTCTCAGTATCTTTGCCGAGAAAACCCCAAATGGGTTCATGAAGAGTCAGACCCAATTGAAAAATGACTGAACAACAACAGCTAGTTATTTGGAGGCAAAAATTATTTTTGTTTTTTTCTTGGTTTGCTTGGATATATATACAGCAAGTATATAATAAATGCTTGTGGATTAGTTGACAGCAGGCATGTCATTGCTGCAAGAATTAATTAATTTTTATTCATATCTCCACACATATATATTCTACTCTAGCACTGTTTTTTTTTCTTCTCAGCCCTCCTCTGACCAGCCAATAAGAGCCAAATTAGAAATCCAAATCCCCAAACCCTCTCAATTGTAGCAGCAAGCAAACAAAGTCCTCTGGGTAGGCTGCCCCACTCTGAGCCCTGATGCCATCATAACAAGGCAGTTCTTGGCTGTGTGCCATCGTAGGGCCTCCTCAGAGAGGTTTTCATTAAAAAGGGGGAAATGCCTTAAGAAGTGGTGGAGTAAATAAATAAATAACTGCCTCTGTAGGAAAACTTTCAGTTCTAATGACCCAATTCATGTCCATTCAAGATGCTTTCTGCCAGTTTCCAGAAGACTCTGTTTCTCTTGCTTCCAATTTATGTAAATTCAAGGCAGAAACTGCTAAGGGGTAGGGGGATCAGGGAAGCATTCCAATACTGTGGAACTTCCCCCAAAACTAGGTGGGGGGAAGGGGAGCCCCAGGAAAAAATGCTAAAAAGAGACAGTGCAGAAGGCTGGACTATCACCGTTACAAATGAACAGAAGCAGAAAGAGTTTAGAAGAAAAATATCGTATCATCCAGAAGTGACAACATCAGGCAGAGTCAAAGTTATGCAGATTCTGTTACACAAATGAATAGGGCTTCAGGACTTGTTAATGGCAGCGTTCCCTTCCTCCTCCAGTTTCACCAATAAATATGAATTCTCAGTACTAAATTGAGGTGTTCCAGCATGTTAAAAATAATACTAGAGTTGAAATCAGAGGACCTGAATTCAAATGGTGACTCTGCCACTTAGAAACCTTGAGAACTTTGAAAAGCAGCTTCCAGAAGGGAAACCAAAGGCAGCCAGGTTGGCACAGTGAAGTCAAGAAGATCTGAGTTCAGATTCAGCCTCAGATACTTACTAGCTATGTGACCTTGCACAAGTCAACTTGACCTTTGTCTGCCTCCATTTCTTCAACTATAAAATGGGCATAATAATAGCACCTACCTCCCAGAGTTGCTGTGAAGATCGAAAGAAATAATGTTTCTAAAGGGCTTAGCAGAGTGCCTGGCACATAGTAAGTGCTTAACAAATGCTTGTTTCCCCTTTCCTCTCTTTTCCTTTCCTTTCCTTCATTTCTTCTCTCTCAAAGTCTCAGTTTCCTCATCTAGAAAATAAAGGGATGAGTCTACATCACTGCTTAGGTCCCTTGTAGCTGTAAATCTTGTGATTCCATAAGCTAAACTATCAGAAAGGGACACCAGAGGAAGTCAGCAGAGACCCCTGTGTTGTTGGGAAGGAATGGCATCACCCTAAGGGATTCTGAGAACAGGAACTGGGGTCACAGGAAGGGAATAGTAGGGAATGTGAATAGACGACCCCAACTCCTTATTTCTTCAAGTGAACAGATCTGCTAGCCTTCTGAATCCTTTCTCTTCTTCTCACTTTGAATATGTTCATGGGAGACAGGATGGCATGGTGTTAGAGTACTAGAAATGGAGATAGGAAGACCTGGGTTTAATTTCCACCTCTGTCACTTATTACCTGTGTGACCTTGGGTAAGAATGTCATCTGTAAAATGAAAGAATTGGATAAGATGGCTTCCAAGGTCCCATCTTACGTTACCTAGTTGAGATGGAGGAGGGGGGTGGAGGAAGATTGGGGTATTACATCTGTGATAGAATTCTGTGCTTTAAGGGATACTTGGAATGGAATGAATTGGAGGGGGGATGTCTCCCCCAATTAGAATGGTAGCTCTTTAGGAAAATAGAATATTTAGCTTTTTTAATCTATGTTCCCACTACCTTTTATCTCGACATTGATCATACGGTGGGAAAGGTGCTAGTTGCAGAGTCAGAAGAGCTGGATCAAAACTCCAGTTATGACACTGCTCATATAAGTTGGGAATATCAGTCTACCTGCCTGGGCCTCAGTTTCCTCATGTATCAAATGAAGGAGTTGGCCTAGATGGCCACTGACATCCTTCCCACTTCTAAATCCATGATCCTATGATCTTCCTCCCACTAGATGTGAGGGAGTGTTGCTGCTGTCTTGGAGCCTGGACTCAGAACTTAACTCCTGGGATAGGAGAGTATGCAAAGCCTTCTTCTGATTGATAAAGATCCAAAAGGCATAGGGCCAGAAACACAAATTCCTCAACCCTGGAAGACCTCTAGGAAAGGTAAGCCTGTGGAGGAACCATAACTGCCCAGCAATATTATCATGAGGGCACATCAGGGAGGGGTGGAGGGGAAACAACTTCTAATAAAGGAGAGAGACTTCCACCACCTCCACCCCAGCACTGCCTTGGGGAGCATTCTGTAGTCTTGCAATGGTCAAAGCTCTACTAATGGATTCCCTGGCCTTCATATATAAGCTCAATATTGCTGACCCACTACGAGGATTTTACCCAGGTAGAAGGGAAAAAAAGCCCAAACCTGAGCTTTCCCACAGGATCTTAATGGAGGAAGAGGAAGGGAAGGAATGATCAGATCTGAAGCTCTGTTACCTTGCTACTCCCTCACTAGAATCAGCTAGTGAGAGAGCTAAGATTAACTTCCTGAAGCAATGGCACACCTAAGCACGCACGCGCACACACACACACACACACACACACACACACACACACACACACATACACACACACTCGAGTCATTCCATAGAAACAGTGCACAAATCCAAAGGGAGAAGCCCCTATGAATATATAAACCAATATTGCTTCTTCTCAGTGCTTAAACACCTACAACTTGCATGCCTGCTTACACATAAGTGTTTACTATAGGGAGGAGAAAGAGATGGGGCATATACTCGTTCACTGAGTGACAGAGAGAAAAAACCACTGGACTGTCTCTGGAACCCTTCCCCAAAAGTTACAGTCTCCTACTCAGATCCCAATCAAGATCTAACCTTCCAAGGGTTGTTGACTTGGAACTGCTCAGAACCCCGGCTGCAGGGTGTACTTGGCCATTTATACCAATTTCCATATATCTTACTGCTATACCTTAAGGATTCCTGAACCTTGCCATCACCCTTACAGCAGAACTCACTTCTACTTGTTATTTCCCCCAATTAGAATGGTAGCTCTTTGGGAGAAGAGATTTTCTCCCTTTTCTTTTTACATTCCCAACACTTAGCCCAGTACGTGGTATATAGTAAGCTATTAATGAATGCTTTTCTATTCCAAGGGTCCTTCAAAGCACAGGATTCCAGGATTATCATCACAAATGTAATACTCCAACCTTCCTCCACCCCTAATCTCAACTAGATAATATAAGGTCATAGATTTGTCACTGGGGTGGGGGATCTTGGAAGCCATCTTATCCAACTCCCTAATTTTACAGTTGAGAAAACAGACACTCAGAGAAGTTAAGATTGTTTCCCAATGTCACACAGGTAGTAAAGGTCAGAGGTGGAAATTAAATCCAGGTCTTCCTGACTCTAAATCTAATACTCTAATCACCGTCATCCTGCCTCTTGTGGACTTGACTGAAGTGGGAGGAAAAGAAAGGATTGAGAAGTTAACCAGGTCTGTTCACTTGAAGAAATAAAGGAGTTAGAGTGGTCTATTCACATTCAACCAATGCAGATATGAGGGTTTTCAGTCCACTTCTAAAAAGCTCATAGAATTTCTAGAGCTGGAAGAGACCTAAGGTATGTTCTAACTTAATCTCCTCCTCATGATATAGATCAGGAAGCTGAGTCCCTGAAACATAACATGATTCTCCCATTGTCACACAGTCAAGCAATGGCAGAGCCAGCACTAGGACCCAGTTTTCCTGATTCTTGATCCAGGTCTTTTTTTCCCAACTGAATCACTCTTTCATCATTTCCCTTCCAACCTGATTCCAGCCCCTCTTCAAGCTTCTGTTCATCATAGGCCATTGTAGGCCAACCCCCTCATTTTTACAGGTAAGAAAACTGAAGCCAAGAGAGGTTAAGTGACTTATAGGATCACAGATTTAGAACTGGAAGGGACCTTTGAGAACATCAAATCCAACCCCAATCCCTTCATTTTATAGATAAGAAAAAAAGGCTCATAGATGGTAAGTGATTTGCTCAGGATCACACAGTGTCTGAGGTTAGATCTGAACACAGTTCTTTATGACTCCAAGTCCAGTGTCCTATTCCCTATGTCATACCTTGCAAGGAAAAGTATATTCCTTGGGGTATCCTTTTGTATTCAGATTAAATCAGCCATCAGAACATCTCCATCATCAAGGAAGATTACAATTGGACTTAATTCAAAATTCAGTATTGATCAATGCAAGGTCAGGACCTAGTTCATCCATCCTTCTAGATGTGAAAACTCTATAAGCCATGACACAATCTGTCACTATTCTTCTGGAAAGATGCTTTCCCCACTACCCACTCTCACAGCAAACACACAAAACCTCAACAAACCAATCTACATTTCTCTAGTTGCCGAAGAGGAGAGACGAGAAAGCCTGTAATTACGAATTTACTGAGCAGAAAGGTGCCTCGGCTCATTCTCCATCTTCTATTAGGCACTGAAATGAGACACAGTTATGCATCTCAAACACTTATCACCCTCATGTGGGGATGGGGAAATTACAGAGATGGGAGGGGAAGAAAAAAATCCACAGAAACAATAATGTATGATAGGAATATCCAGTCTCTCATTTCTTACAATATGAAAGACACTGATTAAAAAACAAATAATGGGGGAAACCAGAGATAAGCAGAGGACAGAGAAAAACAAAATAAAACCAAAAACGAACTCCAAACCCCAACAACAACGAAAACACGGGCATGGATTTTGGCTCTTCTCACTACAGAGACTTCCAGGTAGAGTCCCCTCATCCTAAGAGCGGTGCTGTTTCCTCTGTTCTGGATAAGGTCATGCCCGATGGTCCAACTGGCCCTAGTTGCTACTAAAAGCATCCTAAGAGCTAGTTCAACGTCAGGCACCATCAACAGGAGTAGCCAGGTGATGCAGAGGATAGCGCACTGGGCCTGGAGCCAATAAGACCTGAGTTCAAATCTGGCCTCAGACATTTATTAGCTGTGTGACCCTGAACAAATCTGTTTGTCTCAATTTTCTCAACTGTAAAATGGGGGTGATAATAAGACCTACCTCGAAGGGTTGTTGTGAGGATTAAAAGAAATATCTGTAAAGCCTTTAACAGAGTGCCTGACACATAACACCACTACTATGTAGTAGGCAGCCCTTATCCCCTTTCCCTTCCCTCCCCAGACCCTTAATAGACGTAGAGTAGTTAAAGCATGGGGGTGATAGTCCCAATACACTCTGCCATAGTCAGAGCACAGTTGGAGTGTTGCACTTGGTTATGGATGCCATGTTTTCGGGAAGAATCTGACAGGATGGAATGCATAGGGGAGGACAAACAGAATAGTGAGGAAACTTAAACCTAGGCCATAAAGAGCCCTAACAAGAAATTCCATAACCAGGGAAAATGCAGAGGACCAAGAGATGCAAAGCCCCCTTCAGAGTTCTGATGCCACATGAGGATTGGCTAAGGGCCCTAGAAATGGTTAATACAGGGAAGAGAAAGATGAAGTAGAACATACTAGCTGCCTTCACATCTCTGAAGGACCATCATGTACAAGAGAGATTATGCAGGGGGTAATTGCTTTAGTAAGCTATTAAAGCAGTGCATGTATGGAGGATCCTGTAAATCTTACCACCATTTGAGGCTATTAGAAAGCTTAAAACTACATTAAGACTTTTGAGAAACCCCATACATGTTCTGCTAAGTCCCAGAGGGCAGATCTAAGTCCAAGCTCCTTGAGGACAGGAACTAGATCACTTTTATCTTTGTATCTCCACCACTTAGCATGGTGCCTTACACATTTATGAATATTTGAAGCATCTGCAGTTTTGTCCATTGTGGAGAATTCTCAATGTAGTAACTCTGTAATGAGCTCTGTGATTTAGTACGTCATTTCTAGAGAGTTGCCTAAGATACATAGAGGTTAAGTGACTTGCCTAGGGTCACACAGCTAGTGACAGAGGCAGAATTACCTAGGTCTTCTGACTCTAAGCTTAACACCTTAGCCATTGCATTACATTACCTCTATATGCCTTGCACAAAGTAATTGCTCAAGAAATATTAAATGAATCAAAAGCATGGGTGGCATCAATTGGGGAATGGCTGAACAAGTTATGGTATATGATTATAATGGAATATTATTGTTCTATAAGAAATGAGCAAGTGGATTTCAGAAAAAAAAAAACCCAGAAAGACTTAAGTGAACTGACACAAAGTGAAGTGAGCAGAACCAAGAGAATATCGTATACAATAACAGCAATATTGTATGATGATCAACTGTGAATGACTTAACTATTCTCAGCAATACAATGATATAAGACAAACCCAAAGGACTCGTGATAAAAAATGCTATCCACCTCCAGAAAAGGAACTGATGGTATCTGAATACAAACAAAAGCATACTATTTTCACCTACTTTCTTGTTTTCATTTCTTTTTTTTAGTTCAAATTTTCTTCCACAAAATGACTGATACGGAAATGTTTTACATGATTGAACATGTATAACCTATGCCAGACTGCTTACTATGTCAGTGACGAGGGAGGAAAGGGAAGGAGGGATAGACTTTCGAACTCAAAGCTTTAAAAATAAGAATGTTAAAATTGTTTTTACATGTAATTGAAGAAAAAATATTCTTTTAAATCATGGGAGGACTATTAGGCCCATGTTTATAACGACTATATTTTCAGAACCAAAAATTCAGATCTCTGATTGACTGCCTTTGCCTTGTTGCCACAGCTATGGTTATTTGAGCAAATACAGCACAGTGTTTGTGGTTATTATGACAAGAAAGATTATGGGTCAGTGCTGCTATGCTTCTTAGGCAGCATGCAGTATAGGCACATTTAGCTTATACATGGCTAAATGCATACATAATATGGGTTAGCATTCATGAATAATCCCTCTAACAGCTGCAGACTTGGCATTTCCTGGCCTAAAGGGCAGCTCTCTGGTTCCTTGCCCCTTGCTAAAGGATAGTAGGAACTCCAGCACACACACACACACACACACACACACACACACACACACACACACAGAGTCTCAGCCCTAAGGTTAAATTTGTTACATTCACTATTCTAGTACTTTCTTTTCTAGGAAAAAAAATGTCTCAAGCATGAAAAAGTCAAAGACCTCTTCATTACCCCAGTGAACATATTATAACTCTTAAATATTTGAGGTTCTACCTCTGATAGACATTTTTTTAAAAGGCCCTGTCTTTTATATAAAAACGGTACTGTTGACCCACTGTAAACATATGAACCAGCTAGAAGAGAAAAATAACACGGATTTTCTAGGGGAATGGACCTCATGGAGGAAAGTGGGGAATGAAGCTAGAAGAATCCTATCATGAAGCTATGTTACCTCGCTACTGGACAAATGTCTTCCCACTAAATAATTATAAACCCTAAGCAAGCTGAAGCCACATGTTGGTTCCACACCTGGTCAGTAATTGTATCATCCCAAATTAGGGTTACCATCTGGGGTCTCTAATCCAGCATCAACTTCATCCTTTGCTTTATACAAGCCAGAGTCCAAATGAGGTTTACAAGGGCTTATTCGAAAGTGAAAATTTAATCCATCCAAGATACAAAGCATATTAAAAATCTGGTCTCCTTTCTATGGACATTCAGAATCACTGGCAAGTCCTTCTATGTTCAGTGTTTTGGAACTATAAAGGAATCTTTGGAAGTCGGCTAGTCCATTCCTTGCCCTTGAGCAGGTCCATCCCATATGTCATAGACTATAGAGTTTTTACTTCTCGAAGGATGGATGAACCAGATCTTAACTTTGTATCGATCAATACTGAGTTTTGAATTCAGTCCACTTGTAATCTTCCTTGATGATGGAGATGTTGTGATGGCTGATTTAGTCTGAATACAAAAGGATGCCCCCAGAATATACTTTTCCTTACAAAGTATGACATAGTGGATAGGATGCTGGACTTGGAGTCATAAAGAACTGTGTTCAAATCTAACCTCAGACACTAACTGTATGACCTTGGGCAAAACACTTACCATCTTGGAGCCTCTGTTTTCTTATCTATAAAAGGAGGGGGTTGGGGTTGTCCAGGGTAGAAGAGTAGTCACAATTCCCATCAGTAGCTGCCCCCAGGGTTTCAGGATGTAGGGGCCATGCCATCATACCACAGGAAGCAACTATAGGAGGCAGAAATCCCTAAAAATGTCCCCACTACCATTCACTACACATTTGTTCTCTTTCCATTTCATCTAAGAAACAGAATTTAAATTGGTCCTCAGAGAACAAAATGGGCAAGAACTTTTTGTAATTGACCACCGCAATCCCTAGCCCTGTTAAAACCTTGTTATAAACTGCTTAAAGACAGCCATTTCTTTAGAGAGCAATTCTGTAGCAAGGGTCTATCTATCTCTGTTGTCTTTGCCACTTACTAAATGTGTGAAACTTGAGCAAGTCAGTTTCCTCAGTTTCATCGTCTGTAAAATGAAGTTGGGCTCAATGGTCTTTGTAATGTTGTGCCTAAGATAACCAACTAGGGGAGGTAGAAGGAAACAGTGATCCATCAAAGTAATGGATGGGCCTCAAAAAACTTGAATGCTACAAATTATGTAAATTCTGTGCAAAACATATACTTCCTTTAGCTTCAGCCCAAGACCATGCTTTGTGTCTTTGTTTGCTCCTCGAACTCGGCTCCTGGTATCAACCTCCTACTTCTAATCTATATGCCATGCCTGCTTACGGTCCCTTGGCTGAGTATCTTGTATCTTGGCCAAAGATTCTGGCTCAATAGAACCAATTTTGTGTTTTTAGTACTTCTCTGAGTAGGAATTTTCAACCATTTTCCATCACTCTCCTATATAGGAGGCTTTAGTTAATGCCATGAAAGATTCAAAAGTGTCATCCCATGGTTGATTCCAAACATTCAGAATGATGGTCTCAACACACAGAAGCTTCTTTACTTCTTGTACCTGTCACTTTAGATTTTGAGTTCCTAAAAGCTTGGGGCCATGAATTATTTTATTTTAAATTTTCAATCAAATGCTTATGTTCCCAATATCTGTGGTCTAAAAGCTTAATTGGTTATAGCAGTGGCAATGGGGCCAAGTTCAATCCCAGGGACTGTCCAATTAGCTTTGCTCTGCTTTATAGGTATAGATTAGCTTGTAAATAAATACATTGGCCACCTCAGCCAGATGCCTAAAAAGCTGGATGATGCCTTGTTGGAGGTGTAATAGGAAAGATTCCCACTCAAGTAAGGGTTTGGCTGGATCTCTAACAACTCTGAGATTCTGTAAAATGTGTTCCACTCATCATGATGGGGACTGTATCAGGAAGTATGGTTTTTCACTATAGACCATCCACGCTAGAGATCAGAGCCTAGCTAGACCTTTCATATTCCTTCTGCAAAAATCAAGATGTAATTCTTCCTGAGGGTATGTAGTTATCATTACTTTTGCCTACAAAGGTAAAGAGATGGCAGCTTCAAAACTATTATTCAAAGGACCATAAGATTTAGAGATGGAAGGGCACCGAAGCATCATTTAGTCTAAAACCTCCAGCCCCACCCCTAACCATTTTAAAGATGAAGATACAGAGGCCCCAAGAAGCTAAGTTTGACTTGTTCAAAATTACATGGGAATCAGGTCAGAGTCAGAACACAGGTCAAATTCAGAATGTCACCAGTCCAAACAGAAGAGTTAATCAATATATGAGGCAATTCCATCCCCCTCCTCCATCCACTTCCCCCCCGCCACTACTTCTGTTTCAGTATTCTCGACAATAAGAATCCAGGAGATGTGAGAGGAGGAGGAGGAGGGGAAGAGGCCAGACAAGAGGGGAGGATGAAGTAAAAGGAGGGAAGCCAGAGCCAGGCACAGATGCTAAGTCCCACCGCCTCCCAGCAACCAACCATCTCCCAGAGAAATTCAGCACCAAGCTCAGCTACTTAATCTCCCTTCTCTGTTAGTCCTGGCTCCTTTTAATAAATCGTGATTACCATGGACAGGGTTTTTTGGCTGTGGGAAGGAAGGAGTCTGTATGGGGGTACTCTGTCAGCAGATCAGACAGAGATCAGAGCCTAGCTAGATCTCACATGCTCTATCCACAGTTTCCTCTCTTCCCCCTGTTCACTTCCCATCTCCCTCCATCCATCTTCAGTTTCTCTCTTTTTGGACTTAAGGAAGCTCTCCTATGGAGTCAGGCTACCTTCCCCTAGCCAAGCCCTCAGTCCCCAACCGAGCAGAGTAAAAACTCCAGCACCATCCCAGGGAGCCAAGGATGAAACTTATTATTGCATTGATATGGCCCTTTATATTCCAGGGACTTTTTGTCTCTGGGTAGTAGAGTCGCTAAGCAATGGCTTTTTTTTTTTTAACTCCAGGACTGGTGAAGGTTTTAAAGCACAACACTATCAATGGAAGCCTGGGGTCAGAGTGCAAAATCAGAGAATCCTCTCCAGCTTCTTTTAAAGGAACAGTCCTGCTGGGGATTCAGGGTCAGACACGTCAATTAGACTAGCAGTGGGACCTGTCCTCTAAATTCATATTCATGGCAAGGGCACAGACAGGTACGTCCCAAGGCTGTGATGTAGTACTTTCTGTGTGGCGGATGGTAGAAGAGAGGGAGAGGCATTGGTAGTGACATGTGTCTTTGTCAAGGATGGCTTTCAGTCTTCAATAGGTTAAAGGGTCATAGATAAAAATGGAGGAATCTTAGAGGCCATGAGGTACAGCCAACCTCATTTTGTGGATGAGAAAACTGAGATATTAGTGACTTGCCCAGGGTCACACAGACAGCATCAGAAATGGGACTTGAACCCAGGTCTTATTGACTCTGAAACAGCTTTCTATCCACTTATCTGTCTATAAACCACCAGATGGCTCTTCTTTTGTGGTGTCTTAATTTCCCCATTGGTGAAGTGAGAAGAGTACAGACAAGAAGGGAGAGTATCATCTTCCTTCCTAGGATGGATAGAAGAAAATAACAGAGAAGCACCTGGCCTTCCAGGAATGCTGAGCAAGAATAATGTCACAGGATTACAGAGTGAAGTATACAAAAGGTGCTAGGCTGATATTCCTAACTGTGATGATTATAACACCCAGGGGTGGTAATCCCTTGAAAACAAACAAACGAAAAACTCTGGAGAGAAGCTTATCTCCTGTGATTTTTTCTTTTTCTACTTAATTGGCTTTTAAGCCTAAATTGTTGGGAACCTGGCAGTGGGAGAGGGTGCCACACAGGGATTCCAAAGCCTGCTTCTTTGGTTCTTCAGCATAGTCATCTATAAAGTGGTCCCATCCATTCTTCTTGGCATTTGGTCTCTCTACTTGTAAATGGGATGAGGGCACAGGAAGAACTTTGTAATACAAGGATTAGCCCATTCTGGAATCAATTCTACTCAACAAATATTCATCAGGTGCCTACTGTGTACAGGCACTGGGGAAAAACACACAATTTTAGAGTATATCCCTACCATCTAGCAGAAGGACATGAAAACACACAAATAATTACAGTGGAAGACAATATAGAAGTGTATAATAGAAATGCAAGCCAAGTATCCTGCAGTGACCCAGACAGTTATCCTAGGTGTCCCTTGACTTGTCATTCTCATTAACCCGACATATTCTATCTGTTGTCAATTCCTGTCCTTTCTACTTTCTCAACATCCATCTCTTAAGTTCCTTCTCCCCTCTGACACAGCTGCCACCCTGGTACAAGCTCTAATCAAAAAGGGCCTGGGCAATTACAATACCATCAATCCAGGTTGACATCTCTGCCTCCAGTTTTCTTCCTCTTTAATCCATCCTCCATTCAGCTTCAAAAGTGATCTTCCTAAAACACAGATCTGACCATGTCACCCAACTCCCTACTCAGTAAACCCCAGTGGCTCCCTATTATCCCCAAGATCTAATATAAAATCCTCAATTTGGCTTTTAAAGCCCTTCACATTTCCAATGTTCTTATACTTTATTCCCCTGTAGGTAACTCTAAGCTCCAACATAAGAGACCCTGAACTTCTTTCTGCTCTTCTAACATGACATTCAATCTCCCAACTCTTTCCCTTTCCACTGGTTGTTCCCCATGCCTGACATGGTCTTTTCCCTCACATCTACTTCTTAGCTTCTCTGGCTTCCTTCATGATTTAGCCCCAGTCCCAAGCCGTCTGTAAATAGCCTTTCCTAGTCCCCCAGATACTAGTGCCTTGCCAATGAGATTACTCTCAATATGCTCCATACATCTTGTTTATGTACATAGTTGTTGACATGTCTCTTCCATTGAGCTCCTGGAAACAAAGACTTTTTTTTGTTTCTGGCATATATCAAGAACTTTAAAATATTTGTTGATTTGACTTCAATATATGCTGGGACGGAGGGAAACATTATTTACTGTGGTAGATCAAAGAAGGCTTCATGAAAGAGGTGACATCTCAATTTGGCCTTTAAAAGATGGATAGGAAGTCATCGGGTAGCATATGGAATGGGGGCACATTAACAAATAGAGCCAGATCTTGGTTTGGTGAGTTAAGACTTCTAGGAGACAGGATCATAGTTCCAGAACTCAAAAGGAACTCAAAGATTGACAAGTAAAACACTCATTTAACAGATGAGAAAACTAACCCAGAGAGGTTAAGATTCCTGCCTAGTCACATAGGTAGTAAGTGGCAGATGTGGGAATTAAACCAAGGTCTTCCTGGCTCCAAATTGAACACTTTTATCAGTTTCTTCATCTGCAAAATGGGAATAGTAATAGCACCTACCTTACAGCGTTGTTGTAAGGATCATATGAGATAATATTTATAAAGCATTTTGCAAACCTTAAAGTGCTGCATAAATGCCAGTCATTATATCATTATTATTATTATTGTTATTATTATTATTAATTATTCCACACTGCCTCTCCTAGACATGCTTAAAGTGATAATAAAAGAGAGAGAGAAGGATAACAGATCTGTTCAGTTGAAGAAATAAATGGTTGGGATGGGCTATTCAAAATCACCACATGCAATGTAAAGGTTAGCTAAGATAGGGTTTCGACCCACCTCAAAAATGACAACAGAATTTTTAGAGCCCAAAGCGACCTTAGGTACCTCCTAGCCCAGTTCCCCCTTATGTACATCAGGGAACTAGGGTTCAAAGAGGTGAAAGGATTTCTTCACAGTCATACAGCTAGTCAACTGCAGACAGGACCAGTATCCTGGTTGAGTTTTCTAACTATTAATCTAGGGCTTTTTTTTTCCTACTCTGACTCTCTCTTCTAGATCTCTAGGGCACCCCTGAGCATGTTGGAGATTCAGCTTACTAAGTGATCAGCAAGAGACCTCCCTCAAAGAAGATCCTGTCTGCTACCACCCACTTCCAAGGGCCTAATTCAAACCCAAGAGAGATTCTCTACCCCAGCAGGACATGGCCCATTTGCTCTCTGGCAATGGAATCTACCCCTCAGGCTGGTGTGAAGTTCCAACCACATTTCTCCTACTAACAACAAAAGAAAAAGAAAGAAAAGAAGATCAGTAGGTTTGGACATAAAGCTAAAGGAAGAATGTTTGTGCCTAAGCAATCTGGGAGCTCAATCTGAAAGCCATCCCCAGCTTCCTGAGCTCTGGACACCCCCTCCCCAGTTATAAAACCTCCCCAGCTTTTGCCACTGCTACCCTACACCCCAGGGATCATCCTCAAGCTCCCAGTCTTCCAGTCCCAGGGGGGATTTAAGCTGGAAGGAACCTATCATTCCACCAAACAGTAGCACTGGGAGGGAGCAGGCTATTTTGGTGTTTGTTCAGGCCAATGACAGGGTTTCTATTGCCATCTAATGTCTGGTGGGTAAGCTCTTGCACCAACCCCCACTACTTTTCTCCTCCTTCCCCCTCCCTTTTTAATTCTAGGGAAAATCAGGAAGTGAACAGTTGTCTCCCTCACTGGTCTATATTCATGTAATTAGTGCTATTTAATTCCAAGATGAGCCAAGACTCATAAGATACAAAACATATTTCAGCTGCATTCCTCCAATCTTGGCAGGAGCCTCTGCTCCAGCCGGAAGCAGAAACCAGTTACATTCGCTCCTAAATTTAAAAAAAAATTTTTTTAATCTGTATAAAGTTTCATGGCAGGCAGGCACTCCTTCCTGAAAGGTTCCAGGGAAGAAAGTCTAAGAACTAAGCAGCTGACATATTTGTGGTCCTTAGAAAGAATTCTTCACTCCAGTGGACTTTTTTTTCCCAAAGCATCCATTATCAAATGACAGACAGCCTGCACAGCTTAGGTTGATGGAGAAAGGACTGACTGGTCATAGAGTCAAGAAGACCTGAGTTTAAATTCTACCTGTGATTCATATTAGCAATGTAAAACTGGGCAAGTCCATTAACCATTAAGTTAACTCCCAGACAACTCTCAAAGTCCCTAAGTTTTAAACCATTATCAACCCTGAGGTGAGGGAGGAGGTCATCATTTCTACACAGTGATTTCTCTACACCAATGAAAAATCAAGCCTAGAAAAAAGTAATTCATTACCCAGGAAATTAAAAATATATATATGTACCTATGACAGGCAGTGTGGAGGGGTAGAAGATTTGTCTCAGAATTAGGGAAACCTGAATTCAAATCCTGCCTCTGACAGAACTGCCTGGGCAAATCATTTAACTTTTCAGTGACCCAAATAACATTCCTCTAAGATGATAAGTAGAAGAGCAGGGGCCCAGGTACCCATCCGCATTGGTAAAGAGATTTTTCTCTTGCGACCAGTGAAATCACATGTCAGCTTCCAAAAAGATAACATGTCATCCTCCATAAAATGAATTCTCCTGATCTCTTTCCTCCTACTGCCACATGTTAGGTATTCACTTTGGGCTTCATTTCCAGGAATACAGAAAAGTTGAAGCCAAATAAATAAACCCTTTCTCTCTTTATTGCCTCTAGGACACATACACTTGAGTGACTAGGGTACAATCTAAGGTCATACTTCAATTTGTCTGATACTTCTCCCTCCCCCTTCCCACCTCAAGTGTCCCTCACATTTTCTTTATTTGTCTTCACAACATCCTTAAAAAAATCAAGAGACATGAATTAATACCCCCCATTTCAAAGATGTGTAAACCGAGGCCAACAGATTGAGAGAATAAAACTATACTGAAAAAGGAGCAGGTCTCCAGTCTCCAATCCCAGTTTCTCTTTCTATTAAGCCTGGCGCTCCCTGAAGCCCAGTTCATCAGGCTGGATAAAAAGTACTCACCCAAAGTATTAAACATTGTTCTCTTTCCCAGCCCTCTCCAGATCACTAGTTCATTCCCACAGCATCCCAGTGAAATGAGTAAGTGGGGTCCTCATTTTCCAGAAGAGGAGAGCAAAGACAAGGAGGGGCAGTGACTTGATTTGGTTCCCAGGGTAAGATGAGGTGAGAGACTAGATTAAAGCTGCAGACCTGCTGCTCCTTACAGCCTTGACTCTCAGAGGTCAGGACTTTACTTCAGCCTGCTCAAGAATTGTGTAAATGGAGATGGAAGAAGGTAAATAACTGCCCAAGGTTAGGTCATAAAGTTAAACATACTGGGAAAAAACAGGACTTTGTATAAACCTGTGGATTTAAGGCAATTCCTTCTTTGCTCTCTTCCAACTTCTCCCTGAATTGCTGTGCACATAACTCAGTGGTTAGAAGAGCCAGCTGCTTCCATGGTGAGGCATAAGGAACCGTCCACATGGTCCCACCTGCCCATTCTGGCAACCCCTTCAATCCTACCTTGCCTGAAATTCGCGACACTGGAATTATTTCTTGGGAGTATATAATAATGATGCCCCACATTCCTATAATATTTCGTGATATAATATTTTCCTTATAACACTCCTGTGAGGTAGGTTATGTAAGTAATATCCCCATTTTACAGATAATAAAATTGAGGCTGAGGATCATTAAGTAACTTATTATGATCACAATGCCAATTGGGGTCAGAGCTAAGATTCAAACCCAGGTATGCCTTAACTCCAAGGCCAACATTCTCTTCATTATGAAATTCTGTACAATAAGAATATTGCATCTCAAAGGCCACTGAAAATAGAGATTTATTATTTGAGAGGAGAAGGAAGCCCTCTCATCAGCATTTTAGTCCATCTGCTAAACTAATCAGGCTAATTATCACCACGTGAAAAGCACAGAAAGCCTGACATGAGGAGATGCAGAATTGGTGGTGGTCGTTGCAATTAGCAGTAGCATCATTGTACATTTGTCCAGCAGCATCTGTAAATTTCAAGGTGACTTCATATTCATCCTCTTGTTTATCCTCACAAAGGATTATGTGAAGTAGTCAGGGAAGGTATTACTCTCCCAAATTTACAAAGGAGGAAAGTAAAGTCCAGAGAAGAGCAGTGATTTACCCAAGAGCACAGAGTCAGTAAGTGGTAGAACAGGGTCTCTTGATGCCCAGTCCATTACAGAACAAAGACGTTTCCACGAAGAAATTGCTTATTCTCATTTTTGAGATGAAGAACTTGACGTTCAGAGAGGTTCTTCACTATGCCTGTAGTCACACACCTAGTGAAGTATCTGAGCTGGGATTCATATCCAGGGCCCCTGACCTCAACTAACACCCTGTCCTTTCTCTGAAACTTCCTCTCTTGGGACAAGTAAGGAGACCTCATAGATGACAAATTTTGTCTCCATCATGACTTTACTTCAGGCTGACTATGAGCTAAAGACCATGACTCCACACAGTTGCCAAGTTAACAGTCTTCAAGCACAAGACTGACATCACTCAGCTGCTCAAGATCCTTCAGGGAGGGTAAGATGCGGACTCCTTTGTTTACCATCTGAAGCCCTCTGCAATCTTGCTACAGTCTACCTTTCCAGAAGTATTGTGCAATATTCCCCTTCACTTTGTGCCTCCTTATTGTTTCCCCTACACAAGATTCCATCTCCTGTCCATATGCCTTTTCATAGACTGCCCTGTGGTCATAAGGGCCATCTCCAGTCAGCCTGATCTATATCTTGCCACTGGAACCAGATGGTTCCAGAGGAGAAAGTGAGGCTGGTGACTTTGCACAGCCCTGCCTCACTTAATTCCAATCCACTTGCAAGTAATAGCATCACTTTCCTGATGTCATGGTCTTCTTTGAGAATGAAGGACAGACAACAATCTGTTGGCATGCCTTGAACTTACTCCCTCCTTATTCTTAGAATCTCAAGCTTCCCTCAAGGCTTAATCAATGGCCACCTCTTTCGGTAGCCCTTTCCCAACCCCATCTTCCCATTGTTGTCCTTCCCCCTCTCCCCAGTATTGCTTGATATAGATTTCCTATTTATATATCTCTGTGAAGATGTTTCTACCCCAGTAGAACCTAAGCTTCTTGAGAGCAAGGACTGTTTTTTGTTTCGTCTTTGTATCCTCTTGGTGTAGTGCCTGGGATTTTGTTGTTGTTCAGCAGTTTCAGTTGTGTCCAACTCTTCATAATCCCATTTTGGGCTTTTCTTGGCAAAGATACTGGAGTGGTTTGCTATTTCCTTCTCCAGCTCATTTGACAGATGAGGAAAACAGGGTTAAGTGACTTGCCCAGGGTCACACAGCTACTAAGTATCTGAGGCCAGATTTGAACTCAAGAAGATAAATCTTTTTGACTCCAGGCCCCATGCTCTATCCATTTTGCTACCTAGCTGCCCTGCCTGGGACTTAGGAGGTACTTGATACATGTTTATTAAATGAATGAATGAATGAGATGTCTTAGATCAGAAGTGTCAAATGTGTGGCCCCCAGGCTTAGATCCCTGAGTACTGAGGGAACCAGATTAAAATGTAATTGAGAAATTTTCAACAAAATAAAAACACAATACAATATAGATAGTGTTAATTTGTGATATTCTGAGTCAATATGCAGCCCTCAGGAATTTTTTTTTTACACCACAGCCTTAGGTTCTCTCAGAGGAATGACTCAACCAATAAGCATTTATTATTGGCTACTAAGTATCAGACATTATACTGGGTGCCAGAAATACAGATATTAAAAAGAGAAACAATCTCTGTTCTCAAGGAGTTTACATTCTATTGGGGGGAGACAATAGGTACCATATATAAATATGCAAAATAAATATAAGAAGTTAAATACAAGGTAATTTGGAAGGGAGGGGTTCAAGCACTTGTGGGGACCAAGAAAAGCTTCATGTAGAACAGAAGTTTTTTGGGATTTTTTTGGTGAGGCAATTAGGGTTAAGTGACTTCCCCAGAGTCACACAGCTAGGAAATATTGTGTGTCTGAGGCTGGATTTAAACTCAGGTCCTCCTGACTCCTGGGCTGGTGCTCTATCCACTGCGCCACCTAGCTGACCCTAGAACACAGGTTCTTAATCTGAGGTGGTGAACTTTAATTTTTAAAATATTTTGATAACTATTTCAATATAATTAGCTTCTTTTGTAATTCTATATATTTTATTTTAGTCATTTAAAAACATTATTTTGTGAAATGATTCCATAGGTCTCACCAGATTGCCAAAGATTAAGAACCCCTGATGTAGACCATGGTGTTTGAGTCAATCCCATAAACATTTATTAAGTACCTACTGTGTGTCAGGCGCTGGGAGGCAGAGAATCGGAGAATTTTAGAGTTGGAAGGGGCCTTCGGGAGCAGCTAATCCAGTCCTATCAGAGCAGGGGGCCCCTCCACGACATCCCTGGGACATTGTCATCTGTCTTCTCCTTAACGATCTCCAGTGGAGAATACACAACTTATTCCACTTTTGGACCATTCTGACTATTAGGAAGTTCTTTATTTTGAGTGCTAGCAGCATGCAGGAGCAATAGGAAACAGGGAGTGAGAGAAATAAGGAAGGAAGGAAGAAAATAATCCCCCTGAGTGCTTGGAGATTCAAGGAAGGGTGATACCTCCTATGGTGAATGACTAGAGCCTAGAGGTAGTTGGCAGAAAGAATCTCTCTATAATTCTTTGCTTGAGGGCTTGGGAGGTTAAAATGTATGCCCCAGGGGAGGAGAATTATTAAGAAACATCTGTTTCATTGAGAAGAAAATTGTATAGGCTTAGGAAACACACTGTTCTGGGTGCCATGTTTTAGAAGGAACAAGCTGGATGGTGTCCAAAGGGAGACAACTAAGATGATGAGGCCACTCGAAATCATGCCAGGAGAACAGTTCAAGGAGTTGGGGATGTTTAGCCTAGAGAAGAAAAGCAGTCTTCAAATATTTGAAGACTATTTAAACCTGGGGAAGATGAACCAGAAATGTTTTACCCACAACTGACTCAAGTGCATAAAGGGACCCTATGGAAGAATGAGTGCCCTTGGCATCCACAACTGAGCCATGGGAAACAAGTGGAAATAGCTTTGCACGTGGAGTCACAGAGCCTGAATTCACATCCCGATTCTGTCACTTTCCACTGGGATGACTTTGAAAAGTTACCCCATCTTTCTAGGCTCCCCTATTTCCTCATGTGTAAAATGAGGGGGTCGAGCAAGGTGATTTTTAAGGTCATGTCCCAGCTCTCTATCTCTGAACCTATAATTACAATTTAACGTTGCATGGACTTCCAAAGCACTTTCCCATCTACTATCTCAGTTAATCCCAATAACAGCCCAATGAAAGAGATAGTTTGAACATTATTTATTCCCATTTTACAGATGGAGAAAATGAGGCTTAGAAGAGGGACTTCAATAGGGACAGGAAGGGACACAAGTGCCTGGAGGGAGTCAAAGGCTGGCAATCCCGGTGAGCAGAGTCATGCACTGATGCTGCAAAGTATCAGACAGAATAAAACAAAACAAAAAATAATTTAAACAAAATGAAACAATGTCTAATGACCAGGCAAACCAGGTGCAGTCAGCAAGTAACCGAGGCAAAAATGGCTGGCCTGTGAAAATCAATGACAAGTGACCAATGACCTGTGCTCCTTCTTGTATTTGTGTCTGATTAGATCAGAGCCATGTTTGTCCTCACCCAGGCCATCTGCCCTGTGACCCTGACACACTCCCTTTCTTGGGTGCCCCAACCAGAAAAGTGTTTCCAAATAGTCATGGGGGCAGGGAGCAGAAGGTACAATCCACCAAAGCCAGAAAACCTGAATCCTAGCCCCAGTTCTATAGCTGTGTTACACTGGGCAAGTCCCTCTACCTCTCTGTTTTCCTCTTCACCCACTGTCCTAATCTTTGTGACTTCCACAACCTGGTTATGACTTAATAGGGCTGCAGGGGTAGGGAACCTGTGGCCTCGAGGCCACATATGGCCCTCTTGGTCTTCAAGTGTGGCCCTAGACCTAGAAGGTGACGTGTGGCCTAGAGGCCACAGGTTGCCCACCCTTGGTAGGGAGTTGCTTACAGCTTAGACAGGTGACCTAGCTCATAATCAAATCAACAAGCATTAAATGCTTGTCACGTTCCAGGAAGCACAAAAAGCAAAACAGAGCGTGCCCTCAAGGAGCTTACATTCTAATGGGGGAGACAACTAGCTCATGTATAGGGCACCCAGAACATCTTAAGCTAAAGTGAAATCTGCAAATGCACTACGATATTCGGGACAGCTCCAATGTACAAAACACTTAGAAAAGAGATAAAATGTAACCTTGGACAGGGAGCCAGAGACCCTCGGGAAACCAGGAAAGGCATTAGGCAGAAAGAAGCTGGTGCATGAGCCAAATCCTGATGGAAACCAGGGAGGTGAGGAAGAGGGTATTCCAGGCAAGGGAGTCAGCCAGTTTAGAGGCGGAAAAATGAAAGAGGCTGTCAGAGATAGGATTTGTATTCATGTCTTCCTGACTCCAAGCCCAGACTCTATCCACTCTACATCTATCTTTAATTTTGGAGCAATAATAACTATCCTGCCTATCTCACAGGGTTCCTGCAAGGATAAATTTGAGGGGGAAACCCCGCTATTATATGAAATAATAAATTAAAACCCTCAGAGAAGTATAAGGTGCTACATGAATCATAGAATGTTAAAACTGGAAAGAGATTATCCATCCTAACACTTTTAATCTTACAGATGAGGAAACAAAAGAATGAAACCCAAATAAGCTACATGACCTTCCCAAGGTCACACAGCTAGCTTATGTCAGAAAGAAGACTAAAATGCATTGGTCCACTGATTTTTTTAATGCAAAGGAATATTGTAAATAAATGCTACATGGCTCACCTGGGTGGAACATACCCTGCTCTCTTCAGACAGCTGTGCTATATGTCCTGGTAGCTTACCCTTAGGAATGCCAAGACCACTGTGTTAAATGGCCTGCCCCAAACAGAATTTCTTATTTTTAAAAGAAAAAAATTGAACTGCTTGTACATGTAGAATCAAGATAAGCAACCTCTGATGGTGGTGGTGTCCGTGCAGGAGTAATCTAGCAAATGTTTAACAACCAACCAGCTCTCCACGGGAAAAAATATAATCACAATACACTTTAAAGTTTAGTCTGGGGGCAGCTAGGTGATGCAGTGTACAGAGCTTGGAGTCAGGAGGACCTGAGTTCAAATCTGACCTCAGACACTTGACACTTACTAGCTATGTGACCCTGGGCAAGTCACTTAACTCCGATTGCCTCACCCCTCCAAAAAAAAATTAATCTGCTCAGTAACCATCACTTTCTTAAGTCTACAAATCAATAAAAATAATAAATCAAGCCCTGATTCATAGCATTTTCAAATTTCTGAGGTGTAAATGCTCACACTGAAAATTTGACAATTGGCTCTGGAAAGCCAGTAGGAGCTGGCTTCTGCACACCAAAGCATCTATAGTGGACCCCACTACCCCACTCACTTATAACACTGGAGCCACAGTGGAAGGTAGCATTAGCAAGCTGATGCTTAATTCTTTTTGCTCCCTCCTCTATGATAATTGGGAGTGGGGAAGAGGTTAGAGTTGAATTCTTCTAAGACAGCTAGGTGACACAGTGGATAGAGTGCCAGGCCTGGAGTGAGGAAGATTCATCTTCCTGAATTCAAATCTGGCTTCAGATACTTACTAGCTGAGTGACCCTGGACAAGTCACTGAACCCTGTTTGCCTCAGTTTCCTCATCTATAAAATAATCTGGAGAAGGAAATGGCAAACCACTCCAGTAACTTTGCCAAGAAAATCCCAGATGGGGTCATGACTGAACAACAACAAAAGACCTTTCCTGACTCTTCCCCAGAAAGGTGGTTTAAGGAATGTTGTCTTTTTTCCAGTCATCAAGAAAATTCCTGATCTGTCTGCCAAAGCCATTCAAAGGCAATGAAGAGGTCTGAAGACCGTATAAAGATACTACAGAGCAGAGGTGAGTTGAGGGCTTTTGTTCTTGCTCAGTGCATCCGATTCTTTGTGACCCCATCTGGGGTTTTCTTGGCAGAAATAATAGAGTGGTTTGCCATTTCCTTCTCAAGTTCATTTTACAAATGAGGAAACTGAGGCCATCAGGGTTCAGTGACTTGCCCAGGGTCACATGGCTAGTAAGTATCTGAGGCCAGATTTGAACTCAGGTCCTCTTGACTCCTGGTGTGGTGCTCTCTCCACTTTGTCATCTAGCTGCCCCCCAGAGGTGAAGGTAGGGCCATCTGAAAGGTCAATCCATGACCCCTGGAGTGATTTAAAAGTCACATGGGGCAGTAGGCAGGGATCTTCAGGAATCTAATAGCATCATAAACTTAAAGCTAGAAGAGGCCTTTGAGATAATTTGGCCCAAATATTTTACCAATAAAATAGGATACTGATTATAACATGACATAGAGGTCATTTAGTCCAACCCTGCCATTTTATAATAGAGGAAACTGAGGCCCAGAGAGAAATGAAAAATCATAGGTATAGAGCTAGAAGAGAACAGAGAGGCCATCCAATCCAACCTCATTTATATTATGGCCGGGGAAATTCAATAACTTGTCCAAGGTCACACAAGTAGGAAGCATCAAAGACAGGATTTGAACCCAGGTGCGGATGCTTCAGAATCAGTGCATGAGTGACTTGCCCCAGGGTACACAGGCATTAAGCAGTAGAGGCCAGGCCCTCTGACTGCAGAAGACTCCAGTACTCAGGCTACTACCCTGCAGTTCCATTGCTCAAAGGGATCCTTTGAATCAGGCAGGGACTGGCTGCCCCCACCTCCATTCCCCTCCCTCTGAATGGCGAAGTTTGGAGTAGGGAACCTCTAAGGTCCCTTCCAGGTTGATCGCTCAGAGACAATGAGCTCCCAGCCATTCAAAGGTCCTCCTCTCTATCAGCATTCCCAGGGGTTTGCTTAAAGAAAAAAGCCCTGGCTTTCAGACAATACTATTTTTCTCTCATTTGATGCTCCTGGGCTTCCGCTTTCCTCTTTCTATTCTCTGACTAAGGCCCTGCAGCTCTGCTCTTCCTATCTTAGGGAGTTCTAGCTCAGTGGACTCATCAACTTCTTCTTTCCAGGAGCACACAAACACAACTGCCCAGCCCCAGGATTCTCCAGGGCTTTCGGGTCCCTCTCTATGATTCTTTCATCCCTCGGATCCTTCTTTCTCTCCCTACCTCCAGGGCCCAGCCTGGGCATCCTGTTTGTCCCCAAGCCAGCTCACTCCTCTTCCTGGACAGATGATCCCTCATTCCCTTCACCCTTTACAGGAAAAGTACGGACTTTGAGGTCTCGGGAAAACTGCCGACCAACAAGGCCTTCACCTCGTGCAGTTCTGGCTGCTTTGCTGGAAGCAGAGTAGGAGAGATGTCCCACCATGATTTGTGTTGGTTTGCTTTCTGGGGCAGCCAGATCGGGCAAAAGAAACAGTCTTCCTTACACATAGTGTAGACAACAACAGAGCAAGAGAGGGAGAATCTGGTGCAAATTCACCTTGCAAATAATTCACCAGGTAACTTTGGGCAAGTCCCATCCCTTCTCTGGCCTCAGTATCCCCATAAGGAGGTGTAAAATAAAGGGAGCTAGAAAATATCTACAATTCCTTCTAGTTCCAGAGTTCAGGATCCTCCCAGAGGAGAGGTTATCAGATTCCTGGATCTCTCTTATTTCAACTACTTTCCAAACTAAAACTATTCCCTCCCCCCCTTTCCCTCTCTCTCTCTCTCTCCCTCTCTCTCTCTCTCCCTCTCTCTCTCTCTCTCCTCTCTCTCTTCTCTCTCTCTCTCTCTCCCCTCTCTCTCTCTCTCTCCTCTCTCTCTTCTCTCTCTCTCTCTCTCTCCTCTCTCTCTCTCCCTCTCTCTCTCTCTCCCTCTCTCTCTCTCTCTCCCTCTCTCTCTCTCTCTCTCTCTCCCCCCACCCCACCCCAATACATTGTAAGCTCCTTGAGTGCAGGGATTGTCTTTTGCTTAGCACAATGCCTGGCATGTAGTAAGCACTTAATAAATGTTTATTGATCGATTGGACACTTTACAGAAACAGGTGCTAAATGAATACTTCTTGACTTCTCCTAGAAATAGGGTATGTTTAACCTCTCTGTGCCTCAATTTCCTCATCTATAAAAAAGAGGGTGATATAACTCAGGATTTTTGTGAGGTTTAAATGAGACAATAAACATAAAACTCGTGGCAAACCTCAAACAATCAACAAACTTTTATTGACTACTTTGTACCAGGCACTGTGCTATGTGCTGAATAAAAATATCAGAAATTATTACTCGATACAAGACAGTATGGAGAGAGTACCAAGGCACTGGAAACCAAAAGAAAGAAAAGAAAAAGAAAGGAGGGCTAAGGGGAAGGCACCCCAGAGAGTGGGAAAGTTTGCCTGGGCCTGGCCTTTCTTAGAAGAAAAGCTATTCTGAACACAAAGCTATTAAGAACCACAGAATGGGGCACTTGTTGTCGAGAAAGAGTGGGTCACCCAAAGTGAACGAGGAAGTAAATGCCTTTCCTCTGGGGGGTTTCTGGGCAGAAGTGTAACCACCAGGTATTATTTAACCAGCAAAACAGTCCTTCCCTCCCTGCAAATATCAGGGCTAAGAGTTTGGCCCAGTGCTGATTCTCTCCCCTCTGCTCCTTCCTAATCTGAAACTGCCATCAATATAGGATAACATATTTTTTTCATCTTAAAAAATTTGTTGGGTTTTAGACATCTTTTTTGTACTATTAGGTACATGAACAACCCAGGGTGAAAAGGCAGGGTATGAAGGTGAGGCAGAATCCCCATATTTATGATCCACTGAAATATAGAAAAAAATTAGAGTTTTGGCTTGGCTAAATAGTTCTTTACCAGGTGCTGGGCTGTCATCTTGAAAGGCTCATTGCTTCTTTATAGAAGCAGACTTTATGACTTCATTCAGACAAATCAGTCTCTTAGAAAGTTTAAATTCCCTTTCATATAGAGGATAACTTTTAAAAGCGGGGATCTTAGATATTGCCAAGTATTAATAGCTTATCTAGTGCTTTTGGGTTTACAGAGAGCTCTCCTCACAATGACCCTGTAAGGTAGGTGAGTAGTGTAAATAGCAAGTTCCCTATGGCATAAATGAGGAAACTGAGGCTCAGGGTAGTTTACCCAGGGGGACATAGAGAGTAAACATCAGGGATGGGACTTAAAGCCAGGTTTGCTTACTCACTTTGCTCCTGCATATAGCTTGTTGGTACATATCTCTTTCCATATTGTCTCCTTCATTAGAGTGTAAGCTCCCCAAGGCAAGGACTGACTTTTGCCTTTTGCCTTCATATCTCCATCACTTAGCATAGGGCCTGGCACATAGTAAGCATTTAATAAATGCTTATTAACTGACTGACTTTCCAAGGCCAGCACTGTTACCATTTGGAGGGGCTATGATATAATCAGGCATGGGTTCTTTTCCTGGGGCCCATGAATTTTTTTAAAAAATATTGTAATAATAATAACAATAATAAATGAGAGCTAATATTCATATAGTACTTACTATGTGCCAGGCATCAATTATTATTATTTCATTTGATCCTTACAACGGCCCTGTGAAGTAGGTGCTATGATTATCCCCACTTTACAGATGAGGAAACGGAGGCAAACAGAGGTTAAGTGATTTGCCCAAGGTCACACAGCTAGTAAGTGTCTGAGGCCAGATTTTAACTCAGATCTTCCTAACTCCAGGCTGTACACATAGCTATGATCCAAGTTATAGCAGTATAAACACATAAAAGATGTCAAATAGGGCCATGTGAGAGATTCGTGGAGAGAAAAATCACTTCTAACGGGTGAAAGCTGTCCCTAAGAGGGTGAAAGGAAGGCTTCAGCAGGCAAAGACATTGTGGGTAGTCAGTTTCAGGCATGGAGGAAAGCCTATATACATGTACGGTGTTGGAAGAAGCCAGGAAAAGATGGGGAAGTCTGGCTGGAAAGCCAAGGGCAGAATGGGAGGAGCGTTAGATCAAGATGCTATGGCAGGTTAAAACCTGATTATGAACAGCCTTGAATGTCAGGCTAGGCTAAGGAGATGGTGTTTCATTTGGCAAGTAACAGGGAAGTAGCTGGTATGGGGGGCTTCACTTTTTTTAAAGCAGAGAAATAAAGCTATCAAGCCTGCAAATTAGGAAGGTTACTTTGAAAATGGTAAGAAGGATGTATCAGAGCAGGAAGAGTCTAGAATCAGGGAGATTAGTTGAAAGGCAGTTAGAATAATATTAGGTGTGAGATAATGATGGCCTAAGTCAGGGTGGTGGCAGCAGAGGTGGAAATGAGGGCATTGAAGTGAGATATATTGAAGGCAAAATCAACAGGACATGGCATTTGATTGGATATCAGGATGGTGAGGGAGACAGGAGTCAAAGACAAAGTCAAGGTTTCTAGCCGGGTGACGGGAGGACGATGGCTCCATCAATAGAAAGAGAAGAAGGTTGTCAGGGGAAATGATGAGTTCACTTTGGGACATGTTGGGTGCACGTCAAATATCCCACAGGCACTGCAGCTATAGATTTGGAACTCATCTGCACAGAGGTGATAATTGAAGCCATGGGAGTGGATGGCATTGGTTAGGGAAAGAATCGTTAAGGAGTAACAATGTGGTAGAGGAAGAGAAAGAGAGAGAGACAGACAGACGGAGAGACAGAAAGAGACAGAGACAGAGACAGAGAGACAGAGAGAGAGGGAGAACTGGATCTAGAGTCAGAGAACCTGGGTTCAAAATATGCCTCTAGCACTTACTACCCGTTACCATAGTGACAGTCCCTTAAACTCTCTGGGCATCACTTTCCTCATCTGCAAAATGAAAGGCTTGGGCTAGATGACCTCTAAGGTCCTTTTAAGTTCCAAATTTATGACCCCATAAGACAAAAAGAAGTCTTTGGCAGGATCTTGAAAAAAATTTTCCACACCCTTTTCCCCTTTGTAGGAAGAAAGAGACATTGAAGAAATGATCAGAAAGAGAAGAGATCCAGGAAAGAGCAGTGACTTTAGGGAAGGGAGAGAAGGGGTCAGTCTTCTCATTAAGACAGGAGTAAAGGTCTTCTTTGGATAGAGTATCAGGCCTGGAGTCAGGAAGACTCATATTCCTGAGTTCAAATCTGGCCTCAGACACTTACTAGCTGTGTGACCTTGGGCAAGTCACTTCACCCTGGTTGCCTCAGTTTCCTCGTCTGTGCTATGAGCTGAAGAAGGAAATAGCAAACCACTTCAGTCTGTCTGCCAAGAAAACCTTAAAGGGGGTCACAAAGAAGTGAACATGACTAAACAACAAGAGGTCTTCTGCTAAGACACACAGAGTAGAGATGGAGTTAAGAGCTGGAAGAAAGAATAGAAGATTTGGGACCACTTCCAGGGGAAAATTTGATGGGGAATCAAGAAGAGATTAGCTTGCTACAATGGAAAGGAGGCTTTGGAGTCAAAGGATCTGGGTTTGAATCCCACCTTGAACCCTTCCTCCTTGTGAGACTTCCTGGGACTCCCTCGATATTCTCACGTGTAAAATGAGGGGGTTAGACTAGATTTCCTCTGAGATCTCTTCCAGCTCTACATCTATAATCCTATGATTACCATTCAGCAGTGAAAGCCCATTTGAAGTTGGAGAGCCTAAATGTGTAGTCAGCCCCGTAGGGGCAATTATGATGGCTCTCTATCTTCCTTTTAGCAATCTTAGAAATAGGAAGGGAGAAGGCAGATCACAGCTTCAGAGCTGTAAAGGGCTCTAGAGGTTAGTTGTGTCAAACTCAAATAGAAACAGGGCCACTAAATCATATATAAAGATCCCTGTGGACTGCATATTGATGTAGAAAACCACAAATTAACATCATCTATGTTTTATTACAATTTTTTGCTAATTTTGCTAAGCATTTCTTAATTACATTTTAATCTGTAGTGTAGCAGACTGGATGTGACCCATCATATGTTTGGCCCCTCTGAAGACAAACTTTATTTTATAGATGAGGAAAAAGACTCGTAAAGCTTAAGTGTTTTGTCCAAGTTCACACAGGCAATAAGTGGCAGAACCAACGTTTGGACTCAGGTCCTTTGACTCCTGATCTAGCACTTTTTCCACTGTATATTGATGCCTGCCTAAGATGATAATAGTAAACTACAATGGAACTAGATCAAGGCCGTGAAAGTACAGGCAATTAGGTGATGCAGCAGCTAGAGCGCCAGCCCTAAAGTCAGAAAGACTCATCTTCCTGAGTTCTAATCTAACCTACTTGCTGTGTGACCCTGGGCAAGTCACTTCACCCTGTTTGCCTCACTTTTCTCATTTGTAAAATCAGCTGGAGAAAGAGATGGCAAACCACTCCAGTATCAAGAAAACCTCAAATGGGGTCACGAAGAGTCACACATGACTGAAATAACTAAACAATAGCAACAACCTCTCAGGAGGGTTGTAAGCATCAAATGAGATGATATTTGGAAAGCACTTTGCAAACCTTTCAGCACCACATAAATGCTAGTTGTTGGTATTATTATTATTAGGAAAGTTCATCATTGCAGGCTGAACGTAACATCAAAGTAATCAAGTGAGGAAAGTGTTCAAGATAAGGTGATGTGTGGGGAAAACAAGGAGGGAGTCAGGGCCTACAGCGAGATGATGGTAAAGATGAAGAACTACTCATCCTATTTCACAGGTTTGCCTTGAGTTAGCCTCTGGTAGGTAGAATAGCCTAGATGGTAGATTGCAATAGGAAAAATCTTCCTCAGATCTCAAGATCCACTACCAAGAAAAGGCACCCAGAATCCTAGAAGCTCAGAGGCTATTTAATCCATCCCCACAAGATGAAGCATAAATTCCCTCTAGACATAATATCCCCAACAAGTAGTTATTCAAGCTCTGCTTGAAGACTTCTAGTAATGGGAAACTCACTACTTCCTAAGGTAACCAATTCCACACTTGGATAACTCTAATCATTGAATGCCCTCTCACATATCTTCTGTCAAGTGGCCCTACTTCTGCCCTCTGATGCCAGGTAGAACAAGTCTAATCCACCCGCCCCCATCAGAAAGACAAGTATTTGAAGATAGTGATCATGTCTTCCCTAAGTCTTCTCTTTTCCAGGCTAAGAATCCCCAGTTACATCATAGTCTTATTTGATGTGGTTTCCAGGACTTCCACCATCCTGACCATTCTTCTCTGGACATGTTTCAGCTTGTCATTATCCTTTCTAAAAAATGGAGAAACAATACTCCCATTGTAGTCTGGCCAGTAAAGACAGTAGTGACAACAGCTCCCTCATTCTGGAACATCTACTACTATTAATATAGCCTAAGATCAAATTTCTTTTGGGGGCTGCCATATCATTCTGTTGGCACATGTTGAACTAATAGTCCACTAAAATGTCTAAGTCTTTTTCTCATGAACTGCCTCCTTGCCACATCACCATCATCTTTTCCTTGGGCAGGTGACCTTTCTTTTTTTCAAACCAAAGGACTTCGCATTTCACTCGATTAAATTTCATCTTGTTAAGAGTCAGCCCGTTATTCCAGGCTGTCCGTTTCCTTTTGCATCCCAATTCTGTCATCCAGTGTATCAACTATCTCTCTCAGCTTCATGTCATCCAAAAATATGATGAGCATTCCTTTTATGCCTACATCTAAGTCATCCAAGTTACTTGACCCTGACAAATGGCTATCTATCCATCAGAAACTGACACCTTGATCCCACTGAAGAGCAGCATTGTCAAAAGCTGGTTGCACATTCCATCTGGTCTCCCCACTTGGTGGAATGGGCTCTCTGGTCTCATTCACACCAAAAAAGGTACTCCAGAAAATTCAGAGAAGTGGGTTTGGAAAGAATGGTGATAAGAGGAGGACAAAGATCAAGGAAGGGCAAGAATAGGTAGTTCAAGAGCCCCCAAATTCTCTCTTTATTCTTCACAATGATCCCTTTCCCATTCCTCCACCTTCTGAGGGCAATGACCATTTCCTCTTGTCTTTGTATCCCTAGCACCTTGGATGGCACCTGGCATCTGGTAAGCATTTAATAAATGGTATATTGATTGATTACTCTTCCGTGACCAAGACCCTTAAGTTGAGGAATGTCTTCCCCTCCTCCGCTGTCCTCCTGGCATCTCACCACTGTGATAAGCACTCAAGCTTAAGCCATAAGGCAGAAGAGGGTAGTGCTGGAAGGTTTTTATTTTCTTTTGAGGATAGCCTTAATTATGCTACCATGATGTCGTTTACCTCCAAGAAGACAGATTTGCTCTATAGACTTTTGCCATTAATGTTCTCAGGAAAGATTCACATACAGCTGCCCCATTTTACTGAGGTAGAAGATGCACTGGGAAAAAGCTAGAAGAGGGCTCATTCCTCCAGATTACAAGATTTGCGCTTACTTCATTCTTTTATTTTTTTAAGTCCAGGGCCTATAATTTCATCACTATAAGGAACTCCAAGTGCAATGACTCCTTCCAATGATATACTTGGGGATTCTTGTGTCACTTTCAGTGTAAGAGAGCCTCCTGGGGCGCTGCGAAGTTAAGTGATTTGTCCATGATCACACTGTCAGTATGTGTCAAAGGCATGACTTGAACTCAGGTCTTCCTGATCCTGGAGCCAGTTCTCTATTTGCTACTCTGTACTGTCTCCCCTTGGTAGTATCATGTTCCCCATGCCAAGACTGTCCTTCTCTTTTTACTCCTCTCTTTTGACTATAAGGAGACACCCTGTTTTCCAAAGCTAACACCCAGCAAGTAAGCTGTGTCCTCCGTTTGGCATACCAACAGCCCTCTGTGGCTCACGCTCTGGATGATCTCAGCTACAAGGAAATCCCAGAATTGTTTCACACGAGCGTCAGGTGGTCCCTGAGCTTGGACAGGCACTGGACAAGGACCCATGTTCGAGTCATGAAGTCCAGCTATGAATCTAACTTGTCTAATTGTTGCTGTTACACTTCATTGTCAGGGCTATAGCTCACTGCACAGTCACTAGTATAAGTACTGAGATTTGTCCACACTAAAGCAGGTCTCTTACTGGGCTGGGGACTGGCATATATGTATCTAATTTCCCTCCTCCAATGGAATAAAGAAAGCTTTTTACTTATAACTACTGTTAGCTATTTGGCTTTGTTTTGTTTTATTTTTAGAGTTAACTGTGGTATTGATAATCTGTGTGAGCACTCTGGGTTTTTTTAGAGTTAACAACAGTTGCAGAGCTGCTGTGGCTCTTTGGTCATTTGGCCAGTACTTAGAGGTTTCCAAATATATTTTGCTTAGAACCTCTTCTGTGTATTTTCAGGGGCTTTCTATGTATTCGCCTTTTTTTTTCCCCCACCTCCAAGATTCCCCTCCCTTCTAAACACACACTTCAAATAAGAATCAAGATGTTTCCAATATTAGTCCTAAATCATCATTACTTCCTCTTAGAAATTCTCCCCCAGCCTCTAGTCTTCATCCCTTCCACTTTGTCCTAACCTGTCTTTTCCATTTTTTTCATCCTTGAGGAATGGCCCACAATTTACAAGAAATAAAAAATCCAATTCCTTGTCCCACCCCCAGCTCACCACACACACACACACACACACACACACACACACACACACACACACACACACACAGACTGTGCTGCACTGCTGCTTCTAGTCTTCCAAGTCAAGTTCATGATGATGAAACCAGCATTTGGAAATTGCACAAATTAAATAGTCCAAAAGGGAGGGAAGGAGTTTGGGGATGAACTTTCTCTGAAATACTCTGGCAGAGCCACCAGGAACCCTTTCCAATCACAGTAAACGTGCCAGATATAGCCAGCTCTAGTGGGGCTTCAAGACACCTAGAGATTAATTAGGAAGCCAGTCCTTTAATGAAGTATCCCAGAGTAACCAACCAGGAAGCCGTTGCTGAGAGAAACTGGAAGGTTTTAGAATCACAGGGACCTCAAGGAAAACATGCATTGTAGAAAGGAAAAGTGGGGTATGGTGGAAAGAGAGATGGGTTTGGAACCCGAGGGTCTGGATTTGAATCCTGGTCCTAATGTTGACTGCCTTCAGGCCCTCGGATAAGTTGCTTCCTTTGTAAAATGATCCTATAAGTTTTACGGATCTGGAAATGGAAGGAACCTCAGAGATTATTTAGTCCACGGGTGGAGAACCTGTGACTTTGAGGCTAGCCCTCTAGGTCCTTAAGTGCAGCCCTCTGACTGAATACAAACTTCACAGAACAAATCTCCTTAATAAAAGGATTTGTTCTTTAAAACTTGGACTCAGTCAAAAGGATGCACCCAAGGACCTACAAAGGACTCACGTGGCCTCAAGGCTGGAGGTTCCCCACTCCTGATCTAGTATAACCTCCTAATTTTTACAGATGAGGAAATCAAGGTCCACATAAAGTAAATAACTTGCCCAGAGTGACAAAGGTATTAAGCATCCGAGGTGAGATTTGAACCCAGTGCCTCTGAGTCCAGAGGCACTGTTCTTGCCACTGTACTATGAAAGTATAACTGCCTAGCTCAGCAAATGCCCTATCCTTCCATTACTCACGGTTGAGCCTTAGACTACTTTCAGTAAAGATGTCTGCACAGTCTAAAAGACCAGCACTAGAGATCTTATGGGATTGCAACCCCTCAGTTTCCACTGTCTCCATCCATATATGGGATACTCAGATTCCCCCAGCCTTCCGAATATAAGCAAGAAATAAAAATACTTTTCCTTAATCCGATTGACATTTGCGTATTATGTGCAGAGCACTGTATTAGGTGCTAGGGGAGATACACAGCAGCTCACAAATAAATCATAAGATCATGGAGTTAGAAGGAACCTCGGAGAATATTTAGACCACCCCACCCCCCAGACATGCCCCTTGTCTCATAGAGCTTATAGTCTTGTAGAGGAGTATGAACCATGTTCAGGTAACTGTAATACAAAATACTACACTATTAGTGTATTGAAGAAACGCAAAGTGTTATGAAATGACCCAGGGGCAAAAAAGTCCTTCTCAACTCAGGCAGGAGAGTAAGGAAAATTCTACTGCAGTGAGCAATTAAAGGGGAAAGTAAGATCGAATAAACATCGCCTAAGATTCAGTAATTTGCAGTTATTCTTTTCCTCTAACTATCTATCATCTATTTCTCTATCCAGGACCCTAAAGAGATAAACTTTTTTATATCAGAGCTGTTAAAAAGACGTTAAAAAATGAATACTCCCCCCCCCCCCGCCAACAAAAAACCTCCCGGAAGTGAATTTCAAACCAAATATCAGTCTATTGATGGACAGAGCGCATCTTTGGAGATGCCCCTTAACCCTTTCAATTCAAAGGGGATTGCTGGTTGCTAAATGCTATCTCAGGCCTACACAAGATTAAAAGAACTTTAAGAAAACATTTCAGAATTTAGAGGTACGACCCAAAAAGTGATTAAAATGTCCATCTCCTTGCACCCAGAGTTCCCACTGGAAAGCATACATCCCTAAGGTAGCCGAAGACAGACAGAAAGTTCCCTTATACACCGCAGTACTCATAGCAGTATTTTGTTGTAATAAAAGCCTGGAAATGGAAACAAAGTAGATGCCTATTAATGTGTAATGGCTAAACAAATTTCAGTACATGAATATAATGGAATATCACCATACCATGACAAAAAAATAAATATGAAGAATTCAGAAGAACTTGGGAAGCTTTATATAAACTGAAAAAAAATGAAACAGAGCCAAGAAAATAATATACACAATGACTTCAGCAATGTAAATGGACTGATTAACCATTTAAAAAATATGAAACAGTGCTCCACAATTATAATAACAAAGAAGTCTGGCCCTGGAGAACAGTTGAAAAAATATTCTCTTTTCTTTGCAGGAGTGGGAGACTAAGGGTCTGGAACACTACATACACTGTATCAGGCTCAACTGATGTTCTGGTTTTGCTAAACTGCTCCCCACCACTACCTTTAAATTTAAAAAAAAATTAACAGGGGCAACTAGGTGGCACCATGGTTAGAGCGCCAGCCTTGGAGCCAGGAGGACCTGAGTTCAAATCCGGCCTCAGACACTTTATACTTAGTAGCTGTGTGACCCTGGGCAAGTCCCTTAACCCCAACGGTCTCACCAAAAAGCAAAAAATAAAAATAAATCAACAACAACAACTTTGTTACAAGTAATGGCTTGCTAGGTAGAAGAGGGAAGATGGATATATGGCAAACTAAGGTGATTTTTTTTTAAAAAGCTATCAATTAAAGTATTTAAGTGATTCAGCCAAGCCTCAGAGTTTGGGACAAAGTCATAGTGCAGAAGAACTTGAAGAGTTTATCTAATCCAATACCCTTATTTTATAGACAATGGGATTGACTGAGGTCTAGAGAGGTAAAGGAACTTGTCCAAAGTCTCTCAGCAAATAAGTAGCTGAAGCTAGTTAGTAGCTGAGTAAGAATTCAAATGCTGATTTCCTGATTCCAAATTCAGTGCTCTTTCTGCTACCCTGACACTAGTGTTCTGAAAGCTGGCTTACAGAGCCAATGACCGGGTACCTCAAGGTGTTCATGACCTGGAATTATCCACCTAGCCAAGACTTGAACTAAGGGAATCAGAAGACCTTCACTCCCAACTCTTACTAATATTTGGTTAGGAAAGTGGGTGGAGAGAGAGAAGGGAAGAAAAGAGATCAGGAACCAGAATGTCAACAGATATGTGGAAAATCCAAGGTCATAGAGCTCCCTGAAAATAGCATCACGGAATTATACATTTAAAACAGGAAGAGAACCTAGTCATTATCTACTCTATTTTATGTGTCCCCTGATTTTACAGATGAGAAAACTGAGTCCCAGAGATATTGCGACTTTTCCAATATCACAAAGTGGCAGAAGTGGTATGTTCGTCTAGCATCTCTGATTCCAGATCTATCCCCATGAATCAGAGTGAGATGTTTAACAACAATAACAGCTAGCATTTAAGTAGCACTTTAAGATTTATAAAACACTTCACAAAAACCTCATTTGATCCTCACAATATTGTGCTATTATTACTCATTAGATAACCATTAGGGCAGCTGGATGGCTCAGTGGATAGAGCGCTGGGCCTGGAGTCGGGAAGACCTGAGTTCAAATCTGGCCCCAGACACTTACAAGTGGGGTGAATCTGGACAAGTCATTTCACCTCTGTTTGCCTTAGTCCCCTGGAGAAGGAAATGGAAACCACTCCAGTACCTTTGCCAAGAAAATCTTATGGAAAGTATGTTCCATAGGGTAATGAAGAGTTGGACATGACTAAACAACATAATTATTACCTACTGTTACCTATTATACTACTATTACCTATTACATTTCCTATTATTACCTACTATATTTCCTATTATGATCTATTATGTTTCTTATTATGACCTATTATATACCTATTATGACCTATTGTGCCAATATTACCCATCATATTTCCTATTATTACCTATTATACCATTACCTATTATATTATTTAATAATATCTATATTATATACCTATTATAGCCTATTACAATCTATTATGACCTATTATGCTATTATTACTATTTTAGTACTATTACTATTATTATGATTGTGTAACTTATTTCCTATTATATTGCCTATTATGACCTATTATGCTATTATTACTTATTATATATCTATTGCACTGCCTATCATGTCCTATCATGTTATCATTACCTGTTACATATCTATTATGCTATTACTTATTGTATTACCTATTATGAACTATAATAATAGCATTTATTATTAACAAGAGGTATTAATCCCTCCTATTATTAATAGGAGGCAATAATAGCACCTATTAAGATAGGTGTTACTATTACTTCCATTTTACAGGTTAGAAAAGTGAAGTAAATTACATTAAGTGACTTGCCCGGAGTCACACGGGTAGTAAGTTTCAAACTCAGGTCTTTCCAGCTCTCAGCTCTCTGCTGACTACACCACCTAGCTACAAATCAAGGAAGAAAGGAAAACTCAGGAATGAATGAAAGGTGAAAGGGGTCAGTTTTCCTCCAGGTCAAGTCATTCTCTGTGCCTGCAGAGCACCCATTGTCAATTTCATGCAGCCACTGCCACAGCTAGGAGTCTGGATCCCTGACCTTGGACCATTTATCAAACCAACAGAGGGGAAAATCCCCCATTGAAGACCAGCTTCTACTCAGGGTATGGAACACATTGATCTTACCCTGACCCATAGTCCCTGTGGCATTTCAGTTCCACCTAGAAAAGATGTCAAAGGGTCAGTTATCGTCCTCTCCAGCTAATTCATGCCTGCCACCCACACATGTGGAAAGAAAGCTATGTGTCTGGGGTTTGGGACCGCTGGTGGCAGCTTTTATCTTTTTTTCAATCTTTTATCTTTCTATTAGTGTTCTACTGCCAGCTTTCTAGGTAGGTGGAAAACACCATTACTTGGTATTTATAGAGTGACTTCCCTCCTGGGAGCCCAAAGAACTTTAACAATGAGATTGCAGCCTTCCTCACACTTTGAGAACAAGAAAGGGAGTTTGTGTTCTTTCTTGCCTCTGAGAGAAACTGGAGCAGTTTCTGCAAAGTTAATTTGCTCAAGCTTTCAAGATATATTAACCCAAAGCCCCGGGAGGTAATGTATTTCCCCTCACTTTGACTCTCCAAGGAAAGATTGACTGTCCACTCTTTTTGGAAAGAGGCAAAGAATTATATAGAGGAATCTTACTTAAGTTTGGATTGGACTGGATAGCTTCTGAGCCCCCATCCAGCTCTGAAGTCCTGTGATCTCCCAGCTGAGGACTCAGTTTTCTCATCTGGTACTAATACCTTCAGACCTTCGAGATACCTCTCTGTTTAGCAGACACTATACCAGCAGATGCTCACAATATTTGTTCATATCCTCTTCTCACTCCCCAAGAATCAGCGATGGTTGGCCAAGGTAGCTCACCCAGCTTTGCTGATGGAAGCATTCAGTGATCTGAACCAATCACCCAAATTCAAAAGCTGAATCAGCAAATTGTAGAAAGCTTTTCAGTACATATATGTATCTATACATATGTATGTAGAGATAGAGAGAGAAACAGATAAATAGGTAGATACATACATACATGAGACTAAGTTTAGGCTTCCACATTCTATATAGGTCTACAAAAGTCTTTCCTTTGGACACCTGGTATAATATAAAGGAGTTCTAGGGGAGACTTTTCATGGTCTTGAGTAAGACCTATACTGACTTTAGAAGAGGCTGTGGTATAATGGATGAGCCCCTGGCAAGTCATCTAACCTCTCTGATCCTCAGTTTCATCTGTAAAATGAGGGAATTGAACTGGATGGCCTCCAAGCTCTAAGCCTATGACCCCCTTAAGCATCAGTGCTCATTCCCGTCTCTGTTTATTATCTGTATAGCTATCTGTTTAGATGTTGTATCCTCCCCTAGTAGAATGTAGGATAGAGGCTTTTTCTTGTCATTGTATTCACAGTGCCTTACACACAGTAGGTACTTAATAAATGCTTGTTGGATTGGACTGGGTGCTCCAATGAGATCTCCAGGCCACAATTTCTGTCACCCAGATGTATAAAAGCCACATAGTCACCTTCTCTAGATATCGACCAATATTTTACATTATTGTAGTCTGGGAGACTGTCTATAAGTTGGGTCAGGTGCCATGCAGGAATCACAGCCTAGGCAGAGTGGGTTAGGCACTACAGAAAGTATCCTAATGACAAAGACATAAAAGCAAAATCTTATTACAGTGTTTGGGGTTTTTTCCAAGTGGGAGGAGGTGAAGAGAACAGAAAGTGGGGGTATTAAGAAACTAAAAGAGGTCATGGCTGGGAAAGAGATTTTAGGGCAGAAGATGGAGCCAATATACAGGCTTATGGACCTCATGGAATACCTTGAAAGGTGAATGGACAGAAAGATGGAGCAAGAAAGAGGTAATAACCCTAAAAGGAAAAAAATCACTATTTTCCCAAAGCACCTGCTCTGACCTCCTATTTCCTACCTTGCCAAACTGCCTATTTTCCCCACCTTAAAACTTGTTCTCTTTCACATCCCCCCTACTCCAGTCTCCAGACTCTGCCCTCCCCGTTCCTTCCCCCTCAGTCCGGTCCCTCCTCCCATAAGAGGTAACTACAAGCATGTTACAATGTTCTTTCTCCCACAAACCATTAAGCTGTCAAACCGAGGTGGAGAACAAACCCAGCGAGAGCTCGGGGCTGGAATACTAATGGCAAATACGGTAATTATTCTTTCGGTTCTGGGCAATTCCTGCATCAACTTTATTGGCCCCAGGTTATATTTTGTGATCTTTGGATGCTGATGGAAAAGACATAGCTTGATATGGGAAATAACCAGGAAGATTAAGTCTTGATAGAGAGGCAGAGGTAGATAACAGAGAAGTGGGTGGGTTTTTTTTTTCCTTTTTCTTAAACATCCACACAGGTGACATGTAATAGTTTCTAGGTATAACCACCACCACCACCCCCATCCAAATGAAAAGGAAAAAAACTTTCCATAAATACCTTCCCTCGTCAGGAGAATAGCTAGCTGTATTACACACTTGAGTACCATTTTCGAGGACACTTTAAATAGAGCACTGGTGGCTGACTTCAATTTTACGTGTGAAACGGAGCTGCTGAGGCAGGTGGGGGTGACAAGGTGCTAGGTCAGGCTTATGGCTTGGATATGTGGGCCCGCTCAGACTTTTTGACTGACCCACTGGCACCAAGGGCAGTTTGAAGCTGAGGCATATCTAGGTAATTCATTTCAATGTTCACTCCTCATTCTTTTTTTCATCAAGCAGCAATTTGGTAATAATGAGTTCTTCTCCCTGCCTCTTCCACGAGACCAAAAGGTCATGAGTTCAGGTGCATGGGGATGCTACTATAATGGTGGTGGAAAATTCAGGCTTTGCCATTGTAGAGAGCCTTGATCCCACTAGAAAGATAGATGGATAGATAGATAGATAGATAGATAGATAAATGGATGGATGGATAGATATTTAGTTGGCTTCCCCACTGAATCTGGTCTGACCATTAAACTTCCCCATTTGTCTCATCAGGTCATAGAACAATACATCTAGAGTTGGAAAGGGTCTCGGAGGCCATCTATTGCAATTCACTCATTTTATAAATGAGGAAACTGAGATCCCTGGAAGTGAAATGGCCTGTCCATGAGCAGAGGTGGGGTTTGGATCTAGGTCCTCTGACTCCAAAGCCAGGGCCTTTTCTACTTAATTCTTTCATAGTTTAGGAGAGTGGGGATCTGACTATCCTCTGTCCCCTAATTTAGGCCTTTAATGAGATGGCTTGCTCCTTGGAATTGCTGACAGATGGGAAAACATCCCTCCTGGATGCCACACCTGGTAGACCCAACCCTTTCTGGTAGTTTCCTTTGATCCTCAGATCCCATGATCACCAAGAATTTAGAAAGTTGAAGTAGAGAGAGGATTAATATGCCTCCCCCCTTTAATATTGGCTTACACCCAAATCTTCCTCTTCCTTTCCAAATGCTTAAGTATCATCATAATTTTAAAAATAATGACTCTCTTGCATGTACATTATTATGTCATGTGATCCTCTGAACAACTCTGTGAAGTTGACAGTACAATTACCTTTCCCATTTTACATAGGAGAAAACTAAGGATCAGAGAAATGACATTCATTTCCATACAATTCAAAAAGATTTCTTAAGCACCGTGAAAACCAAGCACCAAGAAAGTACATTGCTTTGGCAAAAAATGCAATAATAATTGTAGGGCAATAATAATAGTGGGAGGCAGTATGGTTTAGTAGATGGAAAACCAATCTCAGAGTCAGGAAGACTCGCGTTTGAGTCCCATTGGCTATATGAAGATAGGTCTCCCCAAAGGCTCTGTCCTGGTCCCTCTTCTCTTTTTACTCTATATTGTCTCACTTGGTAAGCTCGTCAGCTCCTAAAAGGTTCCATTATTATCTCTATGCTGATGATTCCCAGATCCATATATCCAGCCCTAGTCTCTCTCCTGAACAATAATCCCATATCATCAAATGTCTTTGGGAAATTTCAAACTACATGTTCCATAAACATCTCAAACTCAACATGTCTAAAGAAGAACTCTTTCTGCCCAAATCCTCCCCTGTTCTAAATTCCCCTGTCGCTGTCAAAAGGATCATCGTCCTCCCATTCATCCAGTCCCTCCAACTGCAGTGTTATTTTTGACTCTTTAATCTCCTTCATATCCAATCCAATTTCTGTTGCCAACACATCTCTCATATATATCCCCTTATCTTCACTCACACAGCCCTTATTACCTCTTACTTTGACAACTGCAACAGCTTCCTAATTACTCTCCCTGCCTCAGGTCTCTTCTCACTTTAATCTATTCTCTATTTAGTTGCTAAGGTGGTTTTTTCCTAAAGTAGCTGATCACATCACTCCCCTGCCCAATGAACTCCAGTGGCTCCCTATTACCTCTAGGATCCATTATAAAAGCCTATGTTTCATATTTAAAACCTTTCTAGTCTTATTGTACTTTAATCTCCTCCAGGAATTCTAGAATCCAGCTACACTGGCCCACTGTTTATTCCTCAAACAAAATAGTCTATCTCCCATCCCAGTGCCTTTACATTGTTTATCCCCCAAGCCTCTTTACCTCCCCCTCTTCGCTTCTCCGGTTTCCTATATGACCCAGCTACAAGCCTAACTTCTATAGGAAGCATTTCCTAGTCATCCCCATCCCCTCAAGCTACTAGTGCCTTCTCCTTTGAGATTACCTTCTCTCTACTCCGTCTACATCTTGTATATACCTACTTATTTATACATTATCTCTGCCATTAGAACGTGAGTTCCTTAAGGGTAGGAATTGTTTTTTTTTGGGGGGGGTTGCCTCTTTTAGTATACCCAGTGTTTACTTAGTACAGTGCCTGGCACATAGGTTAACAATTAATAAATGCTTATTGACTGACAACCTCTTAGTGCACCCAGACAATCCTCAGGTCTAAGAGTGTAAGTTGCTGAACCCTCTAGCAAAGTTGATAGAGCAATAGTCTTTCTTTATATTGAGCCAAAATCAGCCTCTTTACAAATTCTATGCATCAGCCCTTCAAGATCTGCCTCTGGAATTAAACAGAATCTTCCACACGACAAGCTTTTATATATTCCAAGACTGATTCTGATTTCCAAGAAAAATATTCCCTTTCCTACAATTAATTCACACATCACACTTCTAAGTGCTCTCACCATCCTCTGGACATGCTCCTATTTGTCAATGTACCTTTTAAAATATGGTATCCAGGGGCAGCTAGGAGGTGCAGTGGATAGAGCACCAGCTCTGGATTCAGGAGGACCTGAGTTCAAATTCAGCCTCAGACACATAACACTTACTAGCTGTGTGACCCTGGGCAAGTCATTTAACCCCATTGCCTAGCCAAAAAAAAAAAATATGGTATTCAGAACAAGACACAATTTTTGTTCAGTCATATCCAACTTTTCTTGGCCCCACTGTGGGGTTTTCTCGGCAAAGAGACTGGAATGGTTTGCTATTTCCTTCTTTAGCTCATTTTACAGATGAGGAAACTGAGGTGAACAGGGTTAAGTGACTTGCCCAGGGTCACACAGCTAGTAAGTGTCTAGGGCCAGATTTGAACTTGGGAAGAGAAGTCTTTTTGATTCCAGAGCTAGCACTCTATCCATTGTACCACTGAGCTACCCTAGATAAGGCACAATACTCTAGACATCTTCTTACTCCCTGATAGTATAGAGGAGGAGAGTTTTACCTCTTTTGCCTTGGAAACTAACCTTCTGTTAATGCAACCCAAGATTCCATAAGCTTTTTGGCCTGTTAGAATGCTGACATGTTAAGCTTGAAGTCCACTGGGACCCTTAGATCTTTCCCCCTATGAATTCCTTTTTAACATTTACTACTTGTAACATTTATTTTTGAACCAGTACAGGATTTTACATTTATCTACAAATTAATTCTAATCCCATTTTTCAAGTAAAATGCTCTTCATGGCTTTCTATGGTCAAGGCATTAGTAAGATAGGGCTCGGCGTATTATTTTCCCCACATATGTAACTCTATTTTATGAGATAAAGAAAACAGTTACCCAAGGGCATACTTTCTCAGGAATGTTTTCAGAATGTTATTCCTGGGCAGCTAGGTGGTGCAGAGAATAGAGCACAGGCCCTGATGTCAGGACGACCTGAGTTCCAATCTGGCCTCAGACCAAACACTCGACACTTACTAGCTGTGTGATCCTGGGTAAGTCACTTAACCCCAATTGCCTAAATTTTTTTTTAATTTTAAAAAAAAGAAAGAAAGAAAACATCCATGTATAAAGGGTCTCCCAAAAGTCTTAGTAAAGTTTTAAGCACTAAAGTTTAAAATAGCACTAAGACTTTTGGGACATCCTGTACATGTATGCATGCATGCATGTATATATACACACAAGTGACTTGTGCATGAATTGGATTTAAATGAGGCACCCTCATGATGTCAGTGATCCTTTTGAGAACAAAGGATGAACAACAATATAAATATAGGTATGTATATACACTGAAGAAATACAATTTTTTTTCAACATAGATCTCCCTCTACCTGCATAGACCCCCACCCATTTATCACTTAGTAAATAAGTAGTAGGGAATTTACTGAGGCAGGTAGAGGTTAAATGATTTGCCCAGGGTCACATAGCTAATAAGCATAAACATCAGGATTTGAGCACATATCGTGCCTCTAAGTCCTATGCTCTTTGATGCAGGCCCTCTATATGATTTGCGTGCAGAGATAATATGTTTCCTCTTCTCCATTCCATTAATGTCTGTGTCAAAAGTTAGCTATCTGTGAAGACATCACTTCTGCTTTCATTATAGAGGGCTGTGAGATGATCTCAGAAAGTAAAATGGCCCTCCAGGACGAACTACATAATTCCATCAATAAATGATGGTGTTTGACATCTATCTTATCTATAACCCACGTTCCATCATGAGTGGTAACAACAATCCGGGCATACCTGTTAGAGCAGAATGCTCATAATTCAGGTACCCCCTCTTCCTTTATTCTTAAATCGTATCAAATCAGGGAGCTGTATAGGAAGCAAACACAAATCTCCCTGCAACTGCATCTCCTACCTCAGCACTTGGAGTCAGGAGTCCTAACCCTACCTCCCCTCCCATCCCAAGGCCATTTAAAAACCTCAGTCCAAATCACCTATTTCAAAACCATCCCTCAGGATCAGGGGTTCCTTACCTTGGGTCTGTGAAGTTGTTTTCTTAAATATTTTGATAACTCTATTTCAATATAAACTGGCTTCATTTGTAATCCTATGGAAGGCAGTTCTACTAAAACTTAGCATGTGTGTTCACCAAAAGCCCCAAGCTATTCAAAACAGGGCAATAAAAACTACCAACTTATAAGGAGAAATGGGGTTATCAATGGTACATTTTAAAAAAAGGATAGGAATCTAATTTTGAAAAAGGGTATAACAGTTTTATACATGTTCAATGGCCTAAAAAAACCTACAAAGATACTACAAGAAATAGTGGCTGAAGTCTGGGGCCTCCAGCTACTGTTCCCACTGTATCCTAGGCTACAGGAATAGGTTGGGTAGGCCCACAATCTGGACCTTTGGATCCAGAGGCCATGGAGGAAGGGGGTGAGGTTGGGGGTAGCACAGACCAGCCTTTCTCTGACCACAGCTCCTACTGCCCCAGAAGATATACAATGAATACAATGCGTTACCTTGACAAAGACCTGAAACTTGATTGTGGAAACAGGACTGGAAGGATTGTAGCTTGTGAGTTATTGTGCGGTAGTACAGTTTTCTGCATTCTCTCACTGTTTTATGCCCAAAATGTCCCTAATATAGCAACCAAGTTGGAATAAATTCCCATTTTCAAAACACATGTGATAGCAGATCTGTGTTTTATTTTATGCACACAGAGGACTTTATGGAGGCAGAGACTCTTTGGGCCTTTTTTTGTCCCCAGTGTCTGGCACATGAATGAATGCTTGCTGACTTAAAACCATTATTCTGTGAAGGGGCCCATAGGCTTTGCCAGCCTGCTGAAGGCGTCCTGGAAACCCAGAAGTTCTACTTTAAATGCTTCCAGAAAGATGTCTTGTCCACTTAGAACCAGCTATTGGTTACTAGAATCTGGAAACTCACAACCTGCTGCTAATTCAGATATTTGAGGCCTCATTTAACCTCGGGAAAATGGAAGATGTAGTCTGTCAGAGAAAAACTGTGAGTTGTAGTGTAGGGTCTCTGCTACTGCTTTGGTTAAATTGTCTCCCTTTGGCCAAAAAATAAAAAAGATTTAAAAAAATAAATAAATAATTGAGCAAAAACTACTTAATAGCTGTGTGACCCTGGGCAAGTCACTTAACCCCAACTGCCTCATCAAAAAGCCAAAAAAAAAAAAGTTGTCTCCCTTTGGGAAGGAAGAGGTGGATTAAGGGGATCAGGTTTATCTACAAAATAAGGTAATTCAACTTAGGTGACCTATAAGGCCCCTTTCAGTTCTATGCCACTATACCTAGAACTTAAGTATCCAGGGATGAAAATGAGCTGGGCGTCATTGTAGATCTACAAGCCTACTCAAAGCATTCTTGAGCACTGGTAAGCCTAAGAGCAAAGGAGTGAACTAAAGTCAACATATTCAATTAATAAACAAACACATCCATTAGGAACCCACTATGTGTAAGACAGAAAGTCACAGAGGATAGAGAGCTGGCATGGGAATCAGAAAAACCTGGGTTCAAATGCAGCCCCTGACATATCTGGCTGTGAATCCCCAGGCAAAACATTTAACCCTGGAGTACCCTGGGGCTCTCTAATTCTGAGTTACAGAAGAGCTAATGATGTGAATTAGCAGAAAAGTTTCCCTCTACCAATGAAAAAGACCTAGCCAAAAAAAATGTGTAAGGTACCAGGATTAGCTATTGGCTATACCTTTTTTGTTTTTTATGGTTGTCTCTACCTTAAAGGAATTCAGATTCTGCTGGGAGCATACAACAGAGACACACACATATATACATACATGTATACACATATGCTATATACATATCCACATCTACACATATATAACATCTATGCTTTATAGCAAAATTTCTATTCTTTACATATATATGCATGCATCTATAAATATTACATAAATACATATAAAATATGAACACATATATATATAAAGCAGAGCAATTTTTATACGTGTCCAGTGGTAATGAATTACAAAAATATCTATGTATTTATGTCTAGGGTCATATACATATATGTGTTTGTATACATGTGTATATATATATATACATATATGTGTTTGTGTATGTGTAGGCATGTATATTTATAGATGTAATAGCACAATGTTTGGAACAGTAAGCAAATGCTTTTTCCATTTATTAGTTCACTTTAGTAAGGTAAGGTAGAATGAAATAAAAGGAAAAATGCAAACAAATTATGCTTTAAAAAATGTTTTTTGAAGGAGAGAACACTTTCATTGGGGAGGGATCAATCAGTTTGATAATTAAGCAAACACTAGGTGCTAGGCACTATAGATCCAGACAAAAAAGGAAGGGCTCTTACCCTCAAGGAATTTATAGTCTATTTGGAGGAAATAACACGTCTGTAATCAAGTATATACAGAATAACTAATAGGTAGTTTTGGGGGAAAGGAAATAAACATTTATTATGTACATACTATGTACCAGGAACTGTTCTAAGCACTCTAAAAACATTATCTCATTTGATCCTCACAACAACCCTGGGAGGTAGATGCTATTATTATTCCCATTCTACTGTTGAAGAAACCAAGGCAAACAAAGTAAGTGACTTGCCCAAGATCATACAGCTAGTAAGTATATGAGGTCACATTCAAACTCAGGTCTTCCTGACTCCAAGGTCTTATCTACTACACCACCTAGTTGTCTCTAAGGAAGAAGGAAGGAAGACAGAAAAGGCTTCTTGAAGGAGATAATACGTGAGCTGAATCTTGAAGAAAGTAAAGGATTCTGCAAGGTGGCAGTGAAAAGGGAGTGTATTCCAGGCATGGAAGAAGGCCAATGCAAAGGCATGCAGATAAGAGATGAATTGTTGTGCATGAGGACCGATAAGAAGGCTAGCTTAACTGGCCTTCATGAAAAGCAATCATGTATTTCAAAGCTGGAATGGTCAGCTGCAACTGTATCATGAATAACCTTAAAAACCAAATGGGGCTTGCTCCTACAGGTAATAGGGAGTCACTGAAGTTTATTGATCAATCAGTAGAATGACATGGTCAAACCTGTAGTTATGCAAAATTCACTTGGCCAGTTGTATAGAAGACAGAGTAGAGAGGGGAGAGATTCAGGCAAGAAGACCAGTTTGGAAGCTATCGCAATAATTCAGGCAAGAGGTGGTGAGATCCTGGGCTAGACTAATGGTTGTGTGAGCAGAAAGAAAGGGACATACATGAGAAAGGTTGTGGAGGTAAAAAGAGAGGCTTTGATGGTTAATTGGATATGTTGGGTAAGGGACAGAAGTCAAGGGCAATGCCAAGGTGCAGGCCTGGCAGTGTCCACAACAGACATAGAGTAGTTTGGAAGAAAAGTGAATTAAAGAGAATGAGACAGATTTTGAACATGTTGAGTTTGGGATTTCTATAGTTTGAATGGTTTAATAAGCAGTTGGTAATAACTGGGCTGGTGGAGTTATAGAGGTGGTAGCTGAATTGACTGGGGGGGAAGGCAAAAAGCATTTATTTAGTGCCTACTGGGCACTTTATAAATATCTCATATAATAATATTTGCTATTACTAAAGAGAAACATACTAAAAGACACGTGAAGAGGAAATGAATTTCAAGCATCAGGGGTAGCCTAGGTGAATGCATGGCAGATACATGCCAAGTTTAAGTTTAAGGATTTTGTAGTCCAGGTTAGCTGGACTACATCCACATAAGTGAATGAGAGGGAATAATGTCAAATAAGGATGGGGAGGTAGATTTGAGGCAGGTTATAGAGCACCATAAATAACAGGCCAAGGACTCTGTGCTTGATCCTGGAGGCAATAGGGATCCTGATGAAACCTCTTAAGTGAAGGAGTGACAAGGTCAGACCTATGCCTTAGGATGCTCATTCTGACAGCTGTTAAGAATGTGTTAGAAAGTGGAGAAACTGGAGGTACAGAAACCAATTAGGAGGTAATTGAAATGCTCCAGGAGCAGGTGATGAGGGCCTGAACTAAGGTGGTGGTCCAGTGAATGGAGAGAAAGGGAATAGATGCAAGAAGTTTGTAGAAGGGGAATAAATGGGACTTGAAAACTAATTGACCAGGATGGAAGTAGAGGAGGGGAGAAGTCAAAGATTAGTGAAGCCACCTTTTTCTGACTTTAGCATGTTAAGCCCTCTGAGTATTTCCACTGTGAGTGCTCCGTTATGTTCACTGTACATATCCATCCCTCTATCCAAAACATGTGACTGGATTTCTATGCCTTTGAGAAATGGAAATCAATAGCAGCACCTTTTGCTTTGTTTTCTCCAGAGGAGAGGCGAGAACAGGCAAAAGCTAGAAGGGGGCGATAATGGTGACCAAGGTGATAAAAAGAATGATTAGTGAAGGGAATCAAGGAAAGGCGGCAGCAGCAGCAGCAATGGATTGGGCAAAGGTTGCCTTATTTGAGGCTACTCTTTAAACACAGCAAAATAGACAGGAAGAATTCTGTGCTTCTAGACACAGGATCCCAGGAGGTACCTGGGTATTTGCCTAGTAGCTGATGGAGCAACCTTGAACTTTTAGAGTTGAGGCAGGGCTGTGGGGCAGTTAAAAACACCAATGACCTGCCAACCCTAGGATCTGGGCTTAATGGCCTATGATCTTAGGTAAACCAATCCAGTTTAATCAAAGCTTTTGACAACCTGCATGGAGTGAATATTTGCATTGGCTGAACCCATCTCAGACCCTGATTTCCCAGGAGCCCTCTGTGATATCAAAATCAGACTCTCGTGCTCTGCTGCTGCCATCCCCCTAGATTCTGGGACTTCTTCCTGTGGATAAGACCCCTCTGCTTCAGCCTTCCTCTTTATGTCCTTGTGGTAATAAGGATATTATCAGTCTCCTAGAAAGTCTCTGACAGCAATGTAGAATAAGGGAATCTCAGAATTCCAAGGCTATACTATCTCTGCCACAATGTAACCAGTTTCTACCTACATCTTGAGTACAAAACCACATACTACAAGCATGAGGATTTGAATAAGAGCAGCCTGGCACAGTGGATAGCAAGCTAGTTTCAAGGTCAAGATCAGAATTGAAATCCTGCCTCTGAAACATCTGGTATTGACTGACTGCGTGACCCAAAGAAAGTTGTATAATGCATCCCCAGTGTTCCCAGGCAACTTATAGCTCATCTTCCTGAATTCAAATCTGGCCCCAGACTCTTACCAGCTATGTGACCCTGGGCAAGTCACTTAACCCTGGTTGCCTCAGTTTCTTTATCACATCTCAGAACAGTTTATGAGCTGAACGGTTAGAGGAAGTTTTCTCAACAGTAATTCTACCCCAGTGAAATCTCATATTACTACCCTCCCCCTAAAAAAAGAGAACTTGGAAGTTAAGCTTCATAGAACAGATATAGAGTCCAATAGTTGGAAAAGCACTGGATTTGGAATCTGCAGATATGAGTTTGAATTCTGACTCTACTACTTACTAGAGCAGGGCTTCTTTCCTTGGGTTCTATGACCTTTTTTTTTTAAAGATGTTGATAATTGTATTTCAATATAATTGGTTTCCTTTATAATCCTACATATTCTATGTATTTAAAAATATGGCTGTGAGGAAGAGTCCGTGACACAAAAGACCCATGTGTTAGGGTAACTTGGGGTAAGTCACTCCACTTTTCGGGCCTTTATCTTCTTGTCACTGGTAAAATGAGGGCATTGACCTCTAGGATCCCTTTTGTCCCTTCTGGGTCTAGAACCTACAGTGTTACTTCCCAGAAATCTCTTGATTCTAGGTGTTTCTGCCAAAGGCTTCATGTCTGACCCATGACTGTCCCAAGTCCTTCTTCCATGGCTCTTCCAGAAGGCTTCGATCTCTTTTCTAGTTCTACAACGCTGCCATTCCCAGTCCAGAGTTATCTTTCCTATGGATCCCTCAGCCACCAAAAGAAACACTAGAATGCTAAATATGATCTCAACGTTTTCAGCCAGTGACACTCCCAACCATACTTTCCTGACCTTATAAATGATGTGTCTTTTCCAAACCCTATCTTCTCATGAACAATTTCTGCCCATTGCCTGACAGTCCAGCTCCTCTACTCTGGAAGCCTAAATTCCGTTTTTGAGGTATAAGAGGATTGGAGCCCTATTCTGACTCTCCTGGTCGGGCCAGAGAGTCAGCTCTCATTTCTCAGAATCTCACCTCTGGAATGGGCCCAACAGGCCACCTGGGCCAACCTGTCCATGAACAAGGATCCCTCAACAACATCCAAGCCAGCAGACCTCTAATGAGTAGGAACCAGCTACCTTCCAAAGTAGCTTTTCTTTTAGTACCCTTATCGTATCATTTAAATACTTTTTTAAACATATCAGTGTTGTAATTATCACTCAGGTCTCAGTAAGAAATAACTCTATTCTTACTTCTCGTTGTGATGTCATTTTTTTTTATCAGTGTGGGAAACTCCCTGCAAGAACACATATTGTGACATGTCTGTGACTGACTATTACCTCTACTGAAACAGATCACAACCTATCTATAATTAATAGCCTTAGAGAGCTGTTGGAGGTTAATGGAAGTTAGACTTGCCCAGAAGCCTTATAGCTATAAATGCCCAAAAGATTTGAACTTAGATCTTTGTAGGTGGCACAGTGGGTAGCTAGGTGGCGCCATAGTGCATAGAGCACCAGGCCTGGTATCAGGAAGACTCATCTTCCTGAGTTCAAATCTGGCCTCAGGCACTTCCTAGTTGTGTGACCCTGGGCAAGTCATTTAACCCTGTTTGCCTCAGTTTCCTCATCTGTCAAATGAGCTGGAGAAGGAAATGGCAAACTATTCCAGCATCTTTGCCAAGAAAACATCAAATGAGGTCACGAAGAGTCTGACATGACTGAAAAACAACTGAAATTCCTTACTCCAAATCTATCACCCTATCTGTTATGTCATTCTGTCCTGGGGCTAATATCTATAAATAGTCATTTAGCATATATACACAGAATGCAAATTCATGAACACACTAGGACATTGTAATATATAGGCACAGCCTGTGAGGAGCTTTTAACCACATCCTCTCAACCCCCTAGCCGGAAACTGAAGGCTGGGAGTCAGGGCAAAAAGAGAAGAGATGGTTTCTTTCATCTTCTTCACCCTGTACATTGACTAGTCAGAAATGTTGGTCACTTTAATCATGGAAATTTCCCAGTCCATTTGAGTAAGTTAGGACCTACCCTTACCTAAAGAGTACCTTACCTTCTAGAGTAGGAGTTCTTAATATGGCTCCATGAACTTGTTTCTTTAAAAATATTTTTATAACTGTATTTTAATAAAATTGGTTTCCTTGGTAATCCTATGTATTTTGTTTTATGCATTTAAAAACATTATTCTGAGAAGGGGTCCACAGGTTTCCCCAGATTGCCAAGAGGGTTCATAATATAAAAAAATAAGGTTAAAGACCTCTGCTTTAGAGACCCCTTCCAGCTCTAGGAGAAAAAGCAACTATGTTTTCATCCCAGCTTCCAGGGGATAGATTAAGGAAGCTACAAAGGAGAAGTAATTTGGTACAGTGGGGAAAAAACATTTCACTTTAGAGTCAGAGGACCTAGATTTAACTCCCTCCCTCCTGTCACTTACTGCCCCGTGTGACCTTAGCAAGGTTTTTCACCTTTCTCCTCATCTGCAAAAAGAGGGGGAGATGCTGGGCTAGATGACTTTTAACCAACACCCTCTTGGCTCAAAAGATGTAAATCAGCAATATATAATCGCTAGTATAGCCATATAGCACTTTCAGGTTTGCAAAGCATTATGTATATAATATATATAATTTATTACATATAAGTATATAAGAGCAATATAATAGAAATATATGTTGTATAGAACCAAGCAGTTGATCTATATATATGTAGACAGACATATATACACACACACACACACACACACACACACACACACACATATACATACACAGATACATACATATATCACTTGGTTCTCCCAACAACTTTGAGAGACACGTACTATTAATATCCCCATTTTCTGGATAAGGAAACTGAGGCTGATAAGTCAAGTGACTTGCTCAGGGGTCATATAGCTAGGAAGTATCTGAAGGAAGGATTTGAACCCAGGTCTTCCTAACTCCAAGAGTAACACTATCCACTTCTACCTAATAACCCCATGATCTTCCTGTGTCTATTCAACTTTAGCTTTCCATTTCCTCAAACAAGACAGAGGAGAAAACCAATTTGTATCTATTATCAAGTGTGAATCAGTCTCATCTTTCTGTTTTCCACTTCTGGAGGAGTTAGGACATCAAGTGTCTTTTTAGTCACACACACACATACACACACAGCGCCTTCCCCAAGCCCCACCCCATCCCACCCCTCTATTTCCTCACCTTTCCGTGGCAGGCAGAATGTGGGCTGGGAAAACTCCTCCAAGTTTTTCAGGCGATGCCAAATATTAAAAAGCTTCAGAGGGCTTAGAGATCCCAGAGGTTACTCGAGGTAAGGTTTTCACACAAGTTTAGGATGTGAATCATTGGCACATGTCTAAACCCTGTCCTTGAAAAGTAACAGAAGAAGAAGAAAAATATGCTTTTTGTAGTTCTTTCAAACCCCCCTCTCCCTGCTGGGGCTCTAGCAAACATCAAGGTAGTCCTTGAGCAGAATTTCCCTGGAAGGATCAGTACAGAAGAAAGGATGCTACTCAGTCTGCTGGAGCCAATAAACACCATGACCCGAGTGTTACTATTTTTCACCCTGGCAAAAGGGAAGAAAAAAAGGAGGGGGAGGAAGGGAGAGGGAGGCTGGGGGAGAAGCTTCGGGTAAGAAGAGCAACACACAATCACATGAGATTCTTCCTCTTTCCCCTCACGCTCATCCATTTTCCCTGTGCCATAGCCCCCGAGAGAGACCTTTTAAGGAGGAAAAAGCAGAAGGACCCGTGCCTTCGTGCCCTGAATTTACTTGGCACTTCCTTGATCTGGCCCCCCCCCTTTGCCAGGCCTATGAGTTCCACATGTTTCTCAGCTGGAGTCTGTCGGACCAAAGAAAAGGGAAGGAAATGTAACAGAAGAAAAGTCTTAAATGAGGGCAGTGGCTTTGCCAGAGTGAAGGCTGTCAGGTGGAAGCCATTTATTTACAGGGGTATCTGTGAGAACAGCTCTCCAGATAAGAGGGCTTACAGTGTCTGAGACTATTGACTGAGGGCAAGACATTTAGGATCAGGAATAAAAGGGGCCAATGGTGAGCTCACCATAGGAATAGAATTTGTTCAGATGTACTGGGGAATGCATGGGACCAACCATTAATGAATACAAGCTTTAAGAGGATTTTTAGAAATATATATATATATATATATATATAATATATTTCCTGACGAGTGTACAAAAAGTCCAGTCATACTAATACAGCCTAGGAGATTGCCAAAATTAAAATTTTTTTTAAAATGCTGTGACACTGACTCACTTGGTTTTACTGCCCCCCAAAAATAAATAAATAACCAGCTCCAAGGAAATAACAGATGAGCCACAGAGTCTGTTCAAGCAGCTGGAGTATAGAGTGAACAAAGTGTCTATCTCAGAGTCAAGAAGACCCAAGCGCAAATCCTGCCTTAGATGGTTACCAACTCAGTGGTATTGAGCAAGTGTCTGGGTCCCTGTTTCCTCACCAGTTGTTAAGTTGGGTCTGATTCTTCATGCCCACATTTAGGGTTTTCTTGGCAAAAATACTCCAACTTATATTACAGATGAGGAAACTGAGGTAGTCAGGATTAAGTGACTTGCCTAAGGTCACACAGCTAGGAAGTATCTGAGGCCAAATTTGAACTTAGGTCTTCTCAACTCCCCTTCCTCATCTATAAAATGTGGCTAATAATAGCATCTACCTTACACAGTTGTTGTCAGAATCAAGTGAGATTATATAAGTAAAGCACTTGGAAAACCTTAAAATGATATATGTTAGCAATTATTACTCTGTTGTTATTTCTCTCATGAAATAAATAGAAGTGTTGCTGGTGATCTATTTTGACCATAGGATAAAAAAACAAATGAACCAAACATTTACTTGAGGCCTGAAAACTTACGCAGCCTTTTAGTAAGTGATACAGGTGGACCCAAAAGAAACAGCCTCAGTCCTCAAGTAGTTAACATTAAACTGGGGAAGATTTTTTAAAAAATACTCACATGAAACAACTTGAGAAGTCATATGTAAAAGTGGTCAACCCACCCTCCCACCCCACCCCCACATTAAATACAGGAGGGCAGGCTTCCTGATTTAATTAATTATCAGCACCTCAATGTAACTAACAAGATGATCTGTGCTGATACCTTTATCAGGTGAGAATGCCTGTTTGATTGAGACCTCCTTTCCATCCTTACACATATAAATACAAAAATAATGACTACTTACATACACATACATATATACATACACACATATACACACATATTAATACATATATACACATACACCTACATACATTAATACATACATATATACAATACATATATACATATATCGATATATATACATATATATACACACACATACATGATACAGAGAAGGCACTTGTAAGGTGCCATCAGAATATTGTCAGGACTAAATGGGGTAGACTCACTGAAGGAGATAAGTTTTAATTAAATACATGAAGATGAGATCATGCTTGGTTGTTCAGAGGGGAAAGGGAACATTCCAGATAGAAGAAATGAATGTAAATGAGCTAAGATAGCAAAGATTGAGAATGGAATATGCCACAGAAAGATGGGTTCTACTCTCTTAGGGCAGCTAGGTAGTGTTGTTCTTGGAATTAAGGAGACCTGAGTTTGAATCCAGCCTCAGACATTTACTAGCTGTATTACCCTTCACAAACCATTCAACTTCTGTTAGCCTTAGTTTCCTCATCTGCAAAATGGGGATGATAAGAGCTCCTCCCTCCCAGGTTTGTTGTGACAATCAAAAAGGATAACACAGTGACGTCCTTTGCAAGCTTTAAAGTGCTGTATGAATACTAGTTGTTATATTTACATGCCTAATAGAGGAAAGATTAGAAATCTAGCTCATGGTGAGGAAAGGAGGGATGAGGGTATATACCTATAGTTATCTTGTAGTTCCAAAGTCACTCCCTTGGGCAGGAATCTTTAATGGGTCCCCACTGACTCCTCACCAGGATCTCCCAGAAACCTCAAGACATTGTGCTCCAGTCTCAATCAGGCACAGAATTCTCTGTCTCCCCTCCAGCCAATCAGGTTTTCTTACTGGTCCTCAAGTTCAGCACTCCCAGCTCTCATCTCTGTGCCTTTGCACTGGCTGTCCTCAGCTCCCGACACTTCAAAAAACTCCCTCCTCGATTCCAACTCTTAGAATGCCCACTTTCCTTCAAAGATCAGCTCAAATGCCAGATTCTACAGGAAAACTCCTCCTAATACTTTCCCAACCCCCACAACAGCAAGGGCCTCCCCCCCCACCACCACCACCATGAAAATTAACTTGAATCTATTTTGTGAATGCCTATAGATGTATACATCTACTTGGGCTAGACTGAAAGCTCCTTGAAAGCTGGTATCCCCCTCGCACTGAGCACAATGTTGTTCAGTTGTTTTTCAATTGTGACTGGCTCTTCATGACTCCCATTTGGGGTTTTCTTGGCAAAGATACTGGAGTGGTTTGCCAATTCCTTCTTCAGTTCATTTTACAGATGAGGAAACTGAGGCAAACAGGGTTAAGTGACTTGCCCAGGGTCACACAACTAGTAAGTGTCTGAAACTGGATTTGAACTCAGGATGATGAGTCCTACTGACACCAGGCCTGGCACCCTACCCTCCCACCCCCGTGCTTCTCCTAACAGTGAAATATCTGGTATTTAAATTGATTGCTCAAATCAATATTTAAGGGCCAGTGGTGACCCACATCCATCAAGGTGGGTAAAACAGGGCAGCAAGTCTATGGCCTCTGCCCCAGGATCAAGGTCACTTTGGGTCCCATTGTTCTCGACAAATGACCTTCCAGTCTGCCTGTCTAGATAGGGTCTTCCTGTTCCTCCCAGGCACAGCTGACTTCCTTGGACTCAACCACTCACCTGTCCATCCTGCATATCTGTGCCTGATTATTTCAGTCCTATTTTTCTGGTATCGGCTATCACAACAATAATACCTGCTAGATCACATCAAGTCACTGGACTCCTGGTCCTTGACCCATCCTGACCGGTCTAGTCTCATTTGCCACCCACCTATGCCTAGTTCCATGAAGATATGCACCAGATCTTAATGAAAACTTGTATTTCTCCCAGAGCTAGGTACAGTACTCTGCACCCTGGAAATATTTAAATATTGAATGAATGAGTCAAAATTGCTTTGCCTGGCTTAAGGTGACCGCACTGCACCCACCCAGCCATATCACCTAAGTAGCCATCCAAAATGAAGTTTCTATCAGAGACAGGAAGGTTACCTCATTGTCCCCTCCCCCCAGTCCCACGCTAATTTGTTCAAGCTGCTCCCCTGGTCTGGAAGGCCTTCCACCTCCCTACTGCCTGTCTACATCCTCATTAGCACCTCTCTGCCAAGGAAGCAGAGCTCAGGCAGGTCTAATATCTTACTTCTTAGTCACTCATGGAGGCGGAAGGGGAGGCTTATGCTTCTGAACTATCTGTGAATTTTTGTTATCTGCCTTTTCCCTGATTCAACTTTTCCATATTCTCCTCCTGAATATTTCTAGAGTATTATCACAGCTCCTTTTGTGTACTTTGATCAGACTTCATTTTACATTAACCAAAGTAAAGGGGCCTACTGGCACTTATTAGATGTTTATTGTTATTGTTGGCCCTAACTTTGGCCCCTCAGTCCATTGGAGCAGGGGTTCATGGTTTGGAGGTCTCTAGATAAATTTCAGGGGCCCCATGAAATTAGATAGTGGGGATGGGGGGATTACATCTTTATTTTTACTAACTTATTACTGAAATTTAACATTTACTTCAGTTGTTTACAAATACTGTTCTAGGCTGACTTCAGAAAAATCTGGAAAGACCTATATGGTCTAATGCTGAGTGAAGTGAGCAGAACCAAGAGGACTTTGTACATAATAACAGCTACATTATGCGATGACTAATATTGTTAAACTGAACCCTTCTCAGCATTACAAGAATCTAAGACATCTCCAGAGGCCTCAGGATGGAAATTGCTGTCTACATCCAAAGAAAGAACTATGGAAGTTGAATCGCTATCACTTATTTTTACCTTCTGTTGAGTTTTGTTTCATCTTTCTGATGGTTCCTCCTATTGGTTTTAATTTTTACTTACAACTTCACTAATGTGAAAATATGTTTAATAGGAATGTAAATGTAAAGCCTCTATCAGATTGTGCGCCCTCTTGGGGAGGGTTGGGGGGAGGAAAGGGGAGAAAAATTTTTGACTCAAAAGCATGTGGAAGTGATTGTTGATAAATCAATAAATTAATAAAACTGGGAAAAAATAAATAAAAGTTGCTGGGTTGGATTCAGGAAGACTGGAGCTCAAATCCAGCAGAAAACACTTAAAAAAAATAAAAACAAAAAAATAAAAATACTGTTCTAAGAAGGGGTCCATGGGCTTCATCAGACTGACAAAGGGCTCCATATGGCACAGAAGAACCCCAGCCTTGGAGCCTTTGTTTCTAGGGCTATTCCTGAGGGCAAGTGGTGCTGAGTGTCTGGTGAACAGAGTAGGTGGAGAGGAGTTTGGGAGCTGTGTATCTAAGCCCCATCTCATCCTGGGCTCTCCAAGAAAGAGTCAGGACCATAAATCAGATCCTCAACTCATTTACCAGCTGGTGCAAGAGAGTCAAAACATTGGGCTGCTGTTAGCCCAGGACAAATAGGACACCAGAAAAGGGAACAAAAAGTGGGGGGAGGAGTGCATCTAGAAAGTTGGGGGTGTTTTCTAGAAAGACCTGCTTTGACAGTGGGCCAAAAACAACCATGAGAATCGATTAGAGGTATCCCCCTCAGTTAATGGCCCAGATTACAGCACAGCCTCATCAGAGCTACCTTCTCTCCAAACTTCCTGGACTTTGAGGCTAGTTAAGTGTTTGAGTTTGGGAGGTGAGGGAGAAGGGGTAGTTACATGCAAGCCTGGTCACTGACTCTATGTCAGCTTGGATACCTAATTTAGTGAAAAGAACACTGGATTTGAACCCAAAGATTCGATTCTGGATGCTGGCTCAACCACTTACTAGCTGTGTGTGTCACATACTTTGTGAGCCTCAGTTTCTAAAATTGTATTATGAGAGGGTTAGGCTAAAAATACTCTAAGTTTCCTACCAACTATGAAGCTTAACATCTCCTAAGTCACTTTGCCTTTTGGGGGACTCAGTTTCCTCAACTCATTTTGAGTATATTATTTCATTCTTTGTTCCTGTATCCCCATCTGGAAGCACAGTGCCTGGCATATAGTAGGGACTTAATAAGTACTTGTTACTTGATTTTATCTATGAAATAAGAAATGGTTTGGTTTGGTTATTTGTGTGTTGACTAGCTGATCTCTGTCTAAGGCTCTGACTTTCTCAGTACCATGTTTTGAGGCTGCCTCACGAATTCAGCTTCAGGCAGTGACTTTAAAAAATGAGCCCCCAGGGGATGACAGGCTTGGCTTGGCACCGAACTCCAGAGAAGCTGGGTTGCTGAGTGGAAGAGATGCCTCCTCTCTTTGTAGTGACAACAACAAGACCCGAGAGAAGACAGATCACCATGACCAAAATAGGCCAGAAATCCCATCCCTGACACGCGGGCGCGCGCGCGCGCACACACACACACACACACACACACACACACACACACACACACACACACACACACACACCCCAGGGGAGTCTGACCAGGGGCTGCTCTAATGCCATCCAAGGAAAAGGGAAGAAAACTTGAAACCCAAGGCACCACTGTGCAAAGCCACAGCCTCTAGCTCAATCTATCAGCAGCTGAACTCCCAGAGGCGAGCTAAAGAGCTGGGTTCAGAGAGCCCAGGCTCGGGGAAGGTCCCTTTTGCAAAGTTTGTTAACTAAAGAGAGTTTCTAAGAATGCTGTTTCCCAAATCAGAGTCGAAACCAGGTGGGGTTTGGTTTCCTGGAGGGCCCTGGATGGGAAATCACTCTCAATTAATATGCTGGGTTTGGGGAATTCTATACCTCCCTCTTCTTTTTAAATCAAATTAAGGCCGAATTAACTCTAGGCTTGCTAAGAGCCCTCCCCTGCCCCCACTTCCAGGATCATTGAATGGCATTTTTTTATAATCTCCTGAGAAGCAACAATCAAAGATACCTGTTTTTTGTTTGTGTGAGTTGGTCGGTTCGTGAGTTTTTGTGGGGAGGGAAGACTGCGACACACTTCACCAGTTGTCAAGCATCAAGGAGGTATGGCGGATAGAGCCCTGGACTTGGAATCAGGGAGACCTGGAATTCAAACCTTTCCTCAGACACTAACTGGAAGAGTCACGCCATCTCTCTGGGTCTTAGTTTCCTGATCTGTAAAATGGAGATAATACTAGAACCTATTTCCCAGGGTTGTTATGAGGATCCAGTGAGATAACATATATAAAGCATTTGGCCAGCCTTAAAGTACTATATAAATACTAGCTACCATCATTACTATTTTGCTGTATCCAGTGAGATAACATATGTAAAGCATTTGGCCAACCTTAAAGCACCATTTAAATACTGGCTACCATTATTACTATTTTGCTATAATTCTAACCTCAAAAGACACCTTTCCTCCCACCCCTCTTCATGCAATATGTTAACAAATAAGTAACCTGTAGATTTTTTTTCCTTTCTTACCTCCCTCACCTACCCCATCATAACATCTGACCTGAGGGCTCAAGGTTGGCACTGTTTCTGTCCCAGATCACCCCAACATTATGATTTCTTGTGATCAACAGATAATTTTTTTTCCAAACCAACAAGTTGGTAGCAAAAAATCCCAACCTGCTCTTTTCTAATTTGCATGAACAAAGGGTTTCCCAACCCCTGTCACTGGAAAGGAAGGGCTCTCCCAATTACTGTGTATGCCTGAATTCCAGTGCTTTTCCCGGTTGGTGTCTTAGTCTGAATTATCCTGCTCAGATCTTTTCCCTCCACTACAGGCCTCCCTAAGCTGCTTGTTTCTGTTGGGTCTTCGGTTGCCCCTTTTAGAAAATCTTATTATAAATCAATAACCATCAACAAAAAGTCAAATGAGCAAAATATAAAATCCTTCCTTTAAACCCATAGTCTTTAATGAGGCAGGCAATTCAAAAAGATCAGACAAAGAAACTATTTTTATTCCAAGGTTTTTGGAAATCCCACCTCCTGGGGCTTTCTTCATCCTCTCTCCTATTTGCCCCTACTTTTCTTCCTCTCTCTCTCCCTCCCCCTCTCTTTCCTCTTTCCTTCTGTCCTCTTCTCCTCCCTTCTAACCCTCTCCTTATCTCTCCCTTCGCCTCCCTTTCATCCTCCCTTTCTCCCTTCTTTTACTCCCTCTCCTCTTCCCTTTATCCACTGCTCCTTCATCCAGGTAGCAATGTCAAGCAATCTAGGGCTAGACTCAGGAGAGAAATTGGGGCAGGATATGTAGATTTGGTGATTGTCTACATAGACATGATAATTGAAGTCATGGCAAGAGATAGTGTCACCAAAGGACAGTGGGGGATAGAGCCTTGAGGGGCATGTGGTATGGTGCTCTATATCCCCCAAACTGCCTCATATTCATTTTTATATATTAGCCATCTAGATATAAATGTACATATCCTCTCCTCAAATAGAATCAAGGGAATTGTGTTACTTTGTAACCCTTACACTTAGCACACTGCATGGCATATAATTGTTTGATATATCTGGAATTGTAATGGAAAAATGAATATAGTGTTGGACTTGGAGTCAGGGAGACCCAAGTTCAAATTTTATTTCACATACTTACTAGTTGTGTGGCCTTGGGCAAGTCATGTGACCTCCCTCAGCCTCAGTCTCCTCATCTGTGAAATGGGGATAATAATAGCACCGACCTCCCGTGGTTGGTGTAAGGATCGAATGAGATACGTAAAGCACTTTGCAAACCTCAAAGCACTATTAAATACTACTGGTAGTACTAGTAGTAGTACTACTAATAAAATAATACTAATATTATTAATAAATATTTTGATTGATTGATTGAATGAGTAAGTGATTAATCATGGAAAGAGAGTTGCAAATAGAATCAGAGGACCTCAGTTCTGTCAAGAACTACCTGTGCAACTTTGGTCAAGACCATTCACTCCTGTTTGTCTCTAAAAGGGGACAATTGGACTCAATGTCAAAGACCCCTTCCAGCTGGAGTCTTAGATGCTACAAACACAGCCCAATAAGCTAGCACAAAGGAGCAGAGCAGAGGAATATGCCTTGGAACCACTGCCCTCCTAGGAGACTGCTCTCATGTCAAAGGCTACCTGAGAACAACCAGTAAAATTTGTCTCTGAGTAAGATTCCTGACAACTTTCTATTAATCTTTTGTCCTGAAGGAGGGGAAGAAGCTCAGATGACTCCAGTCCTTGCCAGTGCTAGATTCCTAAAAAGTCCCAAATCCCCATGCTCCAGTCTTGTCTTATCTCTGGAGCACGAAAAGCCAGTGTCTGAGACCTCCTTATAGCTGAGGGGCTAGAGGACAGCCAGACGGCCTGCCATATGCTGGAGGTGAGGTGAAGGGAGCATTGGGTAGACTCCAAATCTAGGACTCTTTCCATGGCTTCATCCTATCTTACTCGCCTTACGTTGAATATACTCTTTACAGGGATTCTCAGTCCACAGACCCCCAAAGGGAAAAATATTCAGGAAAAGAAAGAACCTCACAAAGAGGCCACTAGTCCTTAAGGAGTCTACTAGATTGTAATCTCCACAAGAAGAAGGACTGTGATTATCTAAGCCACGTGCTTAATAGTCATTTGACAAATGAATGATAGAATCAATGAACGATGCTTCAAATGCATTCTACTTTATCTGAGAACCTCACCCCAACCTTTCTTCTAGTTGCTGACTTACTTAAGTGACCACTTCTTCTTGTGGTGCCATTGAGTAGTGCCAAAGACATAAACATGCCTTCAAGGAAAAGCTTAACACATTTCTTCATATATATATGACTTCAGAGTATTACCCTTCTACACGATTAAAAAAAAAAATTTTTTTAAGTTTCCTTCTTTGTAGGTTCCTCTGGCCTTTGTGACAAAGTCCAATGACTCTTGGGTTCACTTCTCAGAACCACTGCCGGTGGCTTCAGTAACTCATGGCCCACGTGGACCGCTCTTCAAGCATAACTAATATACCTACTCTTTGCTCTTCATGATGCAAATTCATATTGAATAATGAATAGAGCAGAAGGAATCGACAAGTAACCATACAAGAAATTGCCACGCAATAAACCTGTCAATGGTACTTTAAAGGCAACAAGATACATTATTACATATTAATCATATTAATAAGGGTGGCTTGCCAATTTGTGCTTTGATAACAATATCCACCAGGCCTATCCATGCCACCCTACTGTAGCGCAGGAGGATGTGAAAGACTGTGTTTGTGTGCAGCCTCCAGCTACCTGACCACACCACAGAAACAGAAACATATCTCTGCGGAGTAAAGCAAAAGGTAATAAGAATGTGGAGTTCACCTTTCTAAGATGTTGGGAATTGTCAACCAAAGAGATATAAGTCCTAGGAAAAACTCCAGCCAAGTCCTTTTAACGTCCAAAACTAATCCTCTTCACACCCAACAGCAATGTTATATAAACAGAAATTTCCATTAACCTGCACCTCTATACACTTTGTAAGGAAAAAAAAAGCTCTGTGTCACTCTCCTTTAAATGAATATACTAATTAGTACATTAATACATAACTGAATGGAATCAATGAGACATGCAATCAAAGCCTGACCAAGAGTCTAGGCCAAGTTGAAAGGGGGAGGGGAGGGAAAGGAAAGAGAGAAATAAAAAAAAATTCTTATTAGCAGGTTTGTTGAGGAAGGAAATATAAAATCAATGCTCCAAACACAGCTGAGACATAACCAGAGTGACAGTGCATGTAAAGATTAGTGTTTTCTACCTTTTCTCATGGCCGGGGAAGTTTATACAGGCAGGGAGGTGACCCAGGTAGAAAGAAGATGATTAATCAGGAAGGAAAAAGCCACATTCAAACATGCAAAGTATGTCAGGACCTCAGCTGGGGAGGCTGGCCAGAGCCTAGATGCTTGAAAACTGGGTCCCAGCCCTGTCTTTAAAATGTCAGAAGAGAAGAGGCTGCTGGTGTTGATTTATTCCCTGAGAAACAGCTGCTTTAAAAATGAAACTACAATGAGAGTTCTTCTTTTCTCCATATTAGCTGAGATGCCTGACTCTCGTTCCCCAACAAAAGCACTGGCAAACTGGGCAGCTGCTTGCTGGTAGCAGCTCAGCTCCACGAGGCAGGTCAGTGAGATCAGGGGACCAGAGAGACTGGAGGGAGCTCCCCAGGGAGTCAGTTCCAGGTTCTGATTTTCAAGAACACAGCTCCACAATGGCAAAGGATGGGAGAAGGTGCAAAGAAAGGGGATTCCTTTTCAGCTTTCGTCAAATTAGCTGGCAAATGAGTTTCCAGGCTGCCATGGGTGGTCAGATTACCTTCATTTCAGTGTAGTGGCACTGAGTCAGTAATTCTACCTTAAGTATGAATTTCATAGGATGAAAGCAAAGAGGACATGGAGATCACCTAGTGCTTACTCTCCACCCCTACCCTGTGCAGAAATCCCATAACATATTTTTGTTGTTCAGTCATTTCAGTCGTGTCTGTTTCTTTGTGACCTCATTTGGGGTTTTCTCGGCAAAGACACTGAAGTGGTTTGCCATTTCCTTCTCCAGCTCATTTGATAGATGAGGAAACTTGAGGCAAACAGGGTCACACAGCTAGTAAGTGTCTGAGGTCAAATTTGAATTCAGGTCTTCCTAACATTCTATCCACTGAGCCACCTAGCTACTCTTAATCCTGAGGTAGGTGTTGTTTTTTGGGGGGATTTTTAGGCAATTGGGGTTAAGTGACTTGCCCAGGGTCATGCAGCTAGTGAGTGTCAAGTGTTTGGTCTGAGGCCAGATTTGAATTCAGCTCCTCCTGACTTCAGGACAGGTACTGTAACCACTAAGCAACCTAGCTGTCCAGGTAGGTGCTATTGTTATGTCTATTTTACAGGAAACTAAACTTTTGAGATCAAGTTACTTGCCCAAGATTTCATAGCTAGTATGTGTCTGAGAGAATTCAAACTCAGATCCTTCCTGATTCCAAGTCCAGAGTTCTATCCACTATACTACCCAGCTACCTACAACTGCTAAACCTTAGTCCTGGTTCTGCCCTGTAAAGCTAGACAGGATAAGTCTATTCCCTTTTCCATATGACAGCCTTTTAAACACTTGAATACCATGTGACAGACATTTGGAGATAGCTATCATGTCCCCTTTCTACACTTCTATCCCAAGCCTTCACCTCTTTAGCCTCAAAATCTCCAGGTCCTTCAACCATCCTTCATGTGACAATGGTTTCCAGACCTTCCGTGGTCTCAAACTCTTTTGGAGGAAGTCTAGTTTATCAATTGATCTCCAGTTTAAAAAATGGGCTCCAGGTGTCATATGAACAGAAGAGAATATAGTGACTTTTCCATCCCTTACTTCCTTTGATCTGGACATATTATTTCTATTACTACAGCCCAAGATGGTGGGGACTTTATTAGTGACAGCCACCCCACGCTATTAGAAGCAAGGATGACAGTTAAGAGAGTTTTGTAACTGTCTGGTTAATATATGAATTGCTGTTGCTGTTAAACCATCCTGTACTGGTGCCATTAATTTTGTGAACCCAAGTCCTTTGTCCTATTAAGTTGCATCAGTCCAACCTAGGAGAATCTTTTTGAATCCTGTCTCCACTCTCTGCAGATACCCTTGGGATATAAAACCCCAGAGAAGACTGAAAAAAGCCCACAGAACATTTTCCTCCCAGAGATCTGGCAGGGTATGAAAGACACCCATCTTTACAAGTAGGTTCACTTGCCCTGACAGAATTTGGCAGGGATAGCCCTAATCAATTCAATTAAATAAAAATTTATTGAATTCCTACTATGTTCTCAGCACTGTCTTATGGTAAGCTGGAAGAGGGGGGAATGGACAGAGTGTGCTCACTTAGGAAGGGGAAATAAGAAGGAAAGAGAAATACTTCATAATCTTCCTATAGGTTCAGGAGTGTCTAGACCCTGCCCTGTTAGGTATGGAACTGCCTAGAGGACAAAAGCTTCTGGAGAGACCTACTGCCTCAGGATTCTATAATGCTATAAGATCTCTCTCTCTCTCTCTCTCTCTCTCTCTCTCTCTCTCTCTCTCTCTCTCTCTCTCTCCACACACACACACACACACCACACACACACACACCACACACTACACGCACACACACACACACACACACAACACACACACACACAGAGATTCCATCTTAACTCTGATTTGCAGAAGTTGCAGAGTCTTTATTCACATATGTATGACATCCATAGATGTTTTGGAAACCAAACCCTCCTGGTCTTCCCAGTTCCTCTTCCCCCACCACCACCACCACAATGGTATGCTGGAACTATGTTCCTAGCCTCAAGAGTGGTCCTGTGATCAAAAGCCAGATCAGACTACTAGAATATGAGGGAGAAGGTCGATTTCAAGTTTGGGCGAATGCTTGAGAAGGAAGTCAGCTACAAAGTGCCATGCTTCCAAGCTTCTTTCTTCAGCCTTTCACCACATCAGTGTTAATGGTGCTCTGCCCCAGGGTTTATAGCTGTGATGGATGGAATCTCTTGTTTCCCAGACCTTAACAGATCTATGAGGAAGTTAGAGGAGAGCATAGCAGTCACCTGACCTGTAAATGTAGCACTTTCACATCAGCCTCAATGTGAAGGAAGTTTGGGAGTAAGGGTGGAGGGGTGTTGGTGGTAGGAAGGCTGAGTTAGGTCTTATAACCAGAAGGAGCTAGGAGAAGCAGCAAGGGGTAATGGGAAGATCATTAGTTTTAAAGTTAAAAGGCTTAAATTTTAGTTAATCCTAGCAACAACATTTTCTGGCTGTGTGGCCTTAATACCAAACTTCTGAGCCTTAGCTTCCTCATCTAGAAGCTGCCCTATAAGGCAGCTAGAGGGCAAGGTGGATAGATAGCAGGTCTGGAGTCAGGAAGACCTGAGTTCAAATCCCAGCTTAAATACTTACCAGGTCTGTGACCCTGGAGAAGTCACTTAAACCCTGTTTGCTCAGTTTCCTCATCTGTCAAATGAGCTGGAGAAGGAAACGGCAAGCCGCTTCAGTATCTTTGTCAAGAAAACCCCAAACGTGGTCCTGAAGAGTCGGACATGACTGGACAACTGGCCAACTACAAGCTGCCCCACAGGATTGTTGGGAATAAAGTACTTTACAAACCTTTACATCCTATGTATTTTGAACTGGAAATGCCATCTGCACCCTCCTCCCTTCCTCCTCTCCCATCCCATGCCTAGCCTTCTCCCTCCCATTTAAATTCTACCACATTAGAGATTCATTTCTTGGCATTAAATATTGCTTTCTCATTAAGGGCTTCTAAATGCAGAGTTTTAATTCTGAAGTCAGAAGACCTGAGTTCTAATTACTACTACCTTTGTGACCTTAGGCAAGTCATTTAAACTCCTTAAGTCTTATTTTCTTCACCTGTAAAATGAGAGGGTTAAACCGGTTAATCTCTGAGGTCCCCTCTAGCTCTGTATCTAAGATCCCATGAGTCACATAACACCTGATTATAGAAATGTAGAATGGGAAAGGACTTTGGAGGGTATCTGATCCAGTCCCCTCTTTTTTCTAGTAGGGAAACTGAGACCCAGAGGAGTTAAGTTACTTGCCCAAGGTTGAACAAATAGGAAGAATAGCAGAGCATCAGACACTAAATCTGGTGTTCCTTAGACTACTCCCACACTACCTCCTTGGTGTGAATTTGCTCACCAGTTTAATTTCTCTTGGGGCAGGAAAAATGGCAGACAGCTTGGATGATCCATAAGGCTCCTCTTCCAGCACTAAATGCTATGATCCTGTCCCTCCTAGTCTTTAAACACTATGGGTTCTGGCACAAACCATTATGCTTTCTCTGCAGGGTACTCCCATCAGTGGAAAGACAACCTTTTTCATGGACTACCTGAAATCCAGGCCCTGTTCTCTATAAAAATGACCCAAACATGATCTTCTCAGTGGAAAAGGTATTTTAAAAGATGCATTACCATCTATCTACCTTGCCACTGCATCCTAAAGATCTTGGGACATTGGCATCAGCTTATAGCTGAAACCTCCTCTACAAGGGGTTTCCCCCTATTAGAATGTAAGCTCCTTGAAGCAGGGGTTGGCTTGCTTTTCAAAGCTCAGCACAGTGCTTTGTACACAGTGAGTGCTTAATAAGTGCCTTTTTCATCCATTTATTTACAAGATCCATCAATGTTTGAAGCTCAAGTAGTCTGTTGCTCAATTTCCCTGATACTGTGGCTGAAGTACACAGAGAGCTGAGCATGCTCAGAGATCCAGGGTGCTTTAGGCAAAGAATTCTACTGGGGAAGCTGGCCCATAACATGAAAACCACAAAAGGCCCGTAAGACTGGGCAGAAGGCTAACTTGCCAGCAACCAGAGACCTGGGGTTGAGAATAGCAGAGACAGGGATTTTTTTTCCCCAACAAACATCCTTGCCACATGCCCATGAATATCTCCAGACACAATTGTGTCATGCAACATTGGATCCATCACCCCAAGTCCCTGTTTGATTGGTTTAGCTCCATGCCTTGGTTGCTGGTAAATTAGCAGATGCTCTGGACCTGCAATGCTGTGGGTAATTAGCAGGTAGGCTCCGGGCAATAATTACCTACTAATAGTTAGCAGCAGCCACTGCATTGAGCCAGAGCCAAGATTCCCCATCCACCTCCATTCAAAGCCAAGGGAGGGCCTTGGGTCTAGATGGTGAACTTGAAATGACTGGTAGTAACAGCATCAGCTATCGCCACTACCTGATGAGAGTACCGCGTTTGCCAAGCAACTACTGCGGCAGACCCTATGAAAACAGAAATAAACTTATACATGTGTTTTGGCCCAGAAAAGTAATAATAACTAACAATGCAGTAAAATTGCTGGAGAGCTAGTCTTGCAGTCTAGAAAACCTGGGTTCAAGTGCTCCTTCTGACAAATACTTGGCTGTGTGACCCTGGAAAGGTCACTTAATTTCTCAGTGCCCTCAGTTAACTCTTAGACCACAGCTGATAACTGAACTGGTAGAAGGATTTTCTGTATCAATGAAATCACAGGGGTCTAGGCAAAAAAAATAATGATGATAATTAATATAGTGATGGTAATTGTCACCAAGGACCCTATGGCTACAGGTTCAATTGATCAAAGAGATTGAACTATAAAATCCCCCAACGTTCTCCATTTCCCCAACCTTTAGCAGCTTCTGAATTATGGATGGTACCTCCTTCCCACTCTCCTTCCAGTCTGAATTCTCCTGGCGATGCAGAGGCATATGGTCCAGTAGCCACCTCTGAGACCAGTGCCATAACAGGAGAGGAGCAACCTGGTGTTTGTCAAGTCAGTGAGCATTTATTACATGCCGACTTTTTGCCAGGCCTGTGTGGGTTTGTCCGTCAGCACTGAAATTTAGAAAGTGATGAATGCGGTTGTACTTCTTCAGAAGGAAGAAACAATAAGATTAGCACCTGGTTAGCAAGAATAATTAGTTAAAAGAAGAAATTACCAGATGGCAAGTTTCCCTTCCCCACCCCCATCAGCTGCATCTCACAGGAGCTCCTCCCTCCCTGGTAGCAGCTTCGTGGTATCTGTTTCTATAACCCCAAAGCAGTGTCCCAGGGTCCTTCCCTACATGGGGCTTGAGTCTCAAAGTCTGACGTCTCTCTCCTCAGCCAAGGAACTTGGTTTTTAATGCTTCCCTCAGGTACCAGAATTGATAGTTATGGCTCTGCCTAAGGCTAAGAGTTACATCTCCATAAGTAACAATCAACAAGGATTTATTAAGTACCTACTGTGTGCCAAGGGTTTATCTAGGCACTGAGGTTACAAAAACAGAATGCCCCTTGACCTCAAGGAGCTTGTATTCTATCCAGAGAGGCAACATGAACACATTTAATATATAGAGAATATATACAAAATGATAAACACAAAATGTTTTGGAGTTAAGCTATGAGTAGCTGGGGGCAATCAGGAAAGGCGTCATATAGAAGGTGACGAGCTGAATTTCGAATGTAAATATGGAGTCTAAGAAGTGCAGCTGAGGAGGGCACAATGCTTGGCACATAGCAGGTACTTAATAAATGCTTGTTTCCCTCCTTCCCTCCTCCCTTTTCTCTCTCTCTCCCTCTCCCTCTCTCTCTCTCTCTCTCTCTCTCTCTCTCTCTCTCTCTCTCTCTCTCTCTCTTTCCTTCCTTCCCCTCTGCCTCTTTGTTTCCCCAGCTCAAACTCCCACCTTCTGCAGGATCCCTATTCTACCTACCGGTGTCTTCTCCTTTCAGAGCACCTGCTCTGTACATATCTTGTACATACCTGGCTATTTACATGTTAGATTGTGTGCTCTTTGAGGGCAGGAATTGTTTTTGCCTTCTTTCGTGTCCCCAGAGCTTAGTCCAACACTTGGCACATAAAAAAAATTCTTTTTTGGGTTGGTTTTTTTTTTTTGCTTTTTGGTGAGGCAATCGGGGTTAACTGACTTGCCCAGAGTCACACAGCTAGTAAGTGTCATGTGTCTGGGAGACTGGATTTGAACTCACATCCTCCTGACTCCAAGGCCAGAGCTCTATCCACTGCACCACCTAGCTACCCCCTAAAAATTCTTAATAAATATTAGTTAACTATTGTTAAGAATCAGCTAATGGACCTCTTTCTCCCAGAGGCCTTTCCTAATGCTGCCCCCACCCCAAACTGCTAATGCCATCCCCTCTAAAGTTACTTCCTCTCTCCTTTGTATTTATCTTGTATGTTCAGATTTATATATGTCGTCTCCCCATTAGAATGTAATCGTCTTGAGGGCAGGAACAATTTTTGCTTTCTTCTCTGTATCCTTAGTGTATCACTTCTACTGGGAAGCAAATAGTGGGCACTTAATAAAAGAGTGTTGATTGATTGACCAATCGGGCCAACATCCTCAAGGTGGTCCAACTCCCTACTGATGCACGTCTTTGTATTGAAACTTAAATTGCTTCCTTTTGTCTTCCCATATATCTTTATAAGGGACCAACCTGAAAAACTATAGAACCAAAAGTCAAAAAGTGCCTGAGAGCTTCCAGTTAACTGGTACCCCAATGAGAAGAGGAAGACAGGGCTCTGTTTTGGGGGCTGGATTGTAACCACCCCAGGACATTTGGTAGTATTGCCTCATTTGCCCCCACCCAAGCTCCAGCTAGATACTCTTTTGCCAGTTGCTTATGCTGACCTGTGCTTCCAGACATGGCATAAATTTATATCAAATATAATATAATATTATATATATATATGCTATATAATATAGCATAATATTGCTAGACTGAAGGTTAAGGGGTTTGAATCTTGACTCAAGAAGTAACTAGTTGCGTTTCTTTCAACAAGCCACTTCAGCTCCCTGGGCCTCAGTTTCTTCATCCACAAAATGAGAGGGTTGAACTGGATGACATCCAGGGTCTCTTCCAGCTTTAAATCCATGATATACCATACGGACTCATGTTTAGACACATCTGCTTTTGTATAACCTTCCCACACGTCTGAGAATTTTTCCATACCATCCCTTCCCAGGTTTCCCTGCAAACAGGGTTGTGCTGGTAAATATTTAACAATTAGCTCTCTGGAGGGGTGGGGTGGGGTGAAGAGAGAATGTATTCACTACACACGTTTAATCTGCATTGTCAATATTTTCTCCATCACTTTCTTAAGTCCAGAAAATCAACAAAACAATAAACCAAAGCCCTGGCTTATAGCATTTGCTGATTTCTGAGGTATAAAATGCTCACGCTGACAATTTAACAATTGGTTCCAGGACCATTTGGAACTGGCTCCGGCACACCCCTGCCTGCCCACCTTGACAAGTGCCCCAGCCCCAGCAGGATACTGAGCAGCCATCCACTGACCGCCTCCTGACCTTGGGCTATGCTGTTGCCACCTTGCACAGAGAAGATTCCTCGTCTCCTCCCTGTCTCCATCTCACTGAGACATAGAGTCAGCCCTGTCTGTCCTCTGAACAGCAATGAGCTCTCAATCAATGTTAAAAGTAATTACAACAGAAACAACCCTCCATCATATCCAGGCAAGATTGAGCTGTTACCTCTCCCTCGAAAGGTCCCCAAATCATCAACCAAGTCACAGACACTCAGCTCAAAGGAAATAGGCAGAAGGGCACCTTCTTCTACTTGATGTCACCCTGAAAATTAAAACTGTCTTTATGGGGGTTGGGAAGGTAGGAAGAAAGGGAAGATGAGTAAAGGCCTGCAGAGCCAACTGCTGAGTGTCAATCATTCATTCTCATCTCATCCTTTTGTCTTTTGCCTCGTTCTCATTCTCCTTCGTCCTTTCCTCTGGTCAATGGTGATGGGGGAAGGGTGCTATCGAGGGGGTCAAGTTCTTATAGTTTCCTTATGGTAGGAAAATATTGACAGCTCTTGTTTGATCATCCGACTATACTGTAAGTCTAGCAGTCAAGGTCCCTGACTGATTAGGTGTTCACACACCATGTCTGTCGTTACTACGGGAAAGTTAAATATAGAATTGAAAATAACCTTTGCAGCTGGGGAATTTAATTGCTCTGTGCCTTGTGCTTCCTCTACCAAATGAAGGGACTGGATTAAGAGATATCTAGGTCCACCCCAGCTCTGGCATTCTATGGTCTGTGGCCTATGATAAAAAAAATATATATATATATATATATATACAAATAATTGCTATGTATAGACTTTAAAGGAATTATTGTTCGGCTGTTTCCAACTCTTTGTGACCCCATTTGGGGTTTTCTTGACAAAGACATTGGAGCAGTTTGCCATTTCCTTCTCCAGTTCATTTTACAGATGAGGAAACTGAGGCAAATAAAATTAAGTAATTTTCTCAGAGTCCCACAGCTAGTAAGTGTCAGAGAATGGATTTGAACTCAGGTCTTACTGACTCCAGACCTGGAGCTCTATCCACTTTACCACCTAGTGGCCCTCTTTAAAGGAGAGCTTCTTCCTAATTCCAGTGGGCTTAGATTTAATTCAATTCCATTCAACCAGACTTTATTAAATGTCTTCTGCTCCAGGTACAGTGTTAGGTAGTAAGAATACAAAGACCAAAAATACAGCCCCTGCCTTCAAGGAGCTTACATTCTCCTGAAAGGAAATATGTGTGTACAGGAAATTAAATATGAAACGCAGACAAACTAATTTGGGGGAGAACTAAAAACTGAGAACTCCAGGAAAGACATCATGCAGGAAATGACATTTGAGTTGAGCCTTGAAAGGGAGGTAAGAATTCTCAGGAGCAGGGGTAAGGAGGGAGAACACCCCTCTCCACAGAAAGACATGAAGGTAAGAGATAGATTCTGCTGCCCAAGGAAGAGAGAGTAGGCCAGTCTGAATTATACTCCCTACTACCCAAAGGTATAAGATATTTAAGTTCAGAAACACAGTGTTTAAGCTGGGGGACAAGTCAGGAACCATGAAGCATGAAGCAACTAAGTTCTTGTTAACTTCTCACTCTGCAAAAAATCAGAAAAGCAATAGAAAAGAGCATGGTAGGGTCAAATAGCCAACAGTACCACCAGCTTTCAGCCAAGTGTCTTACACTTCCCAAGTTGAGCCTCAAACTGAACCTGAAACCCTTTAAACCCTTCCAACAAAGTCAAAGCAAAAGTAGTAATGAGTTCCATCTCCTCATCTGTAAAATGAGAGGGTTGAACTCCCTGACCTTGGAGGTCCCTACCTCAAAATCTATGAACCCTTAATCCTATAAGGGATATGTCCAGAGGCTCTCAAATGCAAAAGTCAAGGAGATGTCACAAGTGAAAATGAAGTTTGGGGGATGGAGTTGGTGAGTGGGGGTAGACTATCCAGACGTAAATTCTCCTGAAAAGGCTAAAGTGACTCAGTCCTTATTCACCAATCGCAGAGCTTCTTGCTTCTGAGGGAGGGGAAGTCCAGGACTGGGGACAAAGCACATGTCAGCTCAATCAACATAATTTTGTTCTATTCCTGGTCCAGCCGCAGATTCACCACACTTGTCATTTCCCTTCTTTGGGACCCCGTTCACTAGAAAGAAAATATTTTGCCACCAGATAACACACAGAAAATTCACTGGTCTCTCCTTGGACAATAAGCACTGAACATAAACGTATTATGTTCTTGAAAGTAGTTGTTAATGCTGACAGGGGGTCAAGGAAGGAGGTGGGGTGGAAGAGCAGAAATCCTGTCATCTCTGGGGGGCTCTGGAAAAGCTAGATCTCAAAAATACCTAGCCTGCCCTTGTTCCCACTCAACCAGAGAGCTGCCAGCACAAGCCATTTATATTAGCAGCATCAAGGTACTGAAGAACAGTATAGGGAGGATGGCAGCCCTGTTGTTTCACTCTAAATCTCATTTCAATTTTGCAGCTAAAGATACTCTTTGGGGCTGCTGAGAGACAAGCAGAGCATTTCAGAACAGTGGCCAAACAGTGGCCCTTCTGCCTACATATACAGCTAGGTCTAATGATCTCTGAGCAGCTCAACAGAAATCACATGTACTTCTGCAGCTGAAGAACTGTACAGAAAGCTGGTAGGGAAGCGATGTGATGACGATGCTGGCACTTACGTAGCACTTTAAGGCATTTTAGACAAGCTCCACATGACAATCCTGGGAGGTAGGTGCTGTTACTATGCCCACTTTACAGATAAGGAAGCTGAGTCTGAGAGAGGTCATGACTTGCCCAGAATCACACAACTTGCTTAGGCTCACATATCATGTCTGTGTCAGAGGCAGGATTTGAACTCAGATCCTTAACTCTAAGTCCAGTGCTTAATCCACTGCACCATCTAGCTGCCCAGTATAGTACCAAAAAAAAAAAAAAGAGCAGAGGTTTTAAGAGTCAAAGGACCTGGATTCATGTCTTATGTCTGATCCTTAATATCAGTGTAACCGTGAACAAGTTACTAAGCCTTCTAGGTCTCATCTGTCAAAAGTGTGGTTTGGACTACATGGCCTCTGAGGTCCCTTCTGCTCTAAATCAGAGGCATGTGGTTCAAACCCCTCATCTGACAGATTTGAGAGTGGAATTGCCAGTGTGGAAACTCCCCTCATTGGGGCATATCGATGATGATTCATCTGTCACTTGTTGACTCGGAGATATTATCTGGGGGCACTAAGAGATTAAGTGACTTAATTGACTATAGTCATACAGCTAGCAGGTCTTCCTCTCCATTGTGCAATGCTCATTTTCAAGGACAAATACAAGGAACAAATCCATGGGGCTAGGTACAGGGACTTAGTGAGCCATCCCACTCTTCCATTCCAACACCAATATACCTCAGGGCCCAGAGAGTTGGATTAACACACTCACTCAGACTTCTGGTACCTGACCCATCTTTCTCCTGTCACCTCCCCACCATTCCTCCAAAGATCCTTCTTCTCTGTCCCTGCCAGAGTGGCTTTTTCTCTTTATGCACTGTGGACCCTGCTTCAGAAAATCTACAGAAACTGACCAGGGAATAATAATGAAAAAACCAAACCACTGTTTCTCATTCATTCTCTCTCTCTCTCTCTCTCCTCCCCTCCCCCTTCCTCCCTGTCTCTGTCTCTCTCTCCATCTCTCCCTCTGTCTCTCTCTCTCCTCCCCCCCCCGACCTTAAATGACATTTTAATCTAAGGTGTGCCTAGCCTTTTTATTTAATGACCACATCCATCCTTACCACATGGCCAGAGTCTGGTCCTTAAAGGCTTCAAGGAGTTATGGGTTCTCTCTCCACTCATTCAGACTGCAGTCCCTCTGAAGCCTCTGAAGCTTAGGGACAACTTTTTGTCAGCTGTTAAATTTGTCACTGAGGGAGCAGTTTTCTGGTGACGAGCCTCTCTCAGGGTAGCTAACCTGGTCACAGACTCAGAGCTGGCAGGAAACTTAGAGGTCATCAAATCCACCCCCCTCATTTAACCAATATGGCCCAGAGAGTTTAAGTAACTTGCCCAGGGTATACAGCCAGCAAGCATCCCAGGCAGGATTCAAACCCAGGTCTTTCTGACTCCAAGGCCAGTACTCTGTCTGTGACATACTGTCACTGTGACATAATGATCTAATCTTTGAAGTCTCTGCAGCTCAATAGAACCTTCCAGAGCTCATGCTTTGCTAGCACTAACTAGGAGAACCAAGGCTCCCCATATTGGCATGATGAGGTATCAGAGTGGGACTCTAGTTGAGGACCATATTTCCATAGTAGGGAAAAGAAAGAATGGTTTCTCCTAATTTACAGAGAGAGAAACTGAGGCTTAGGCCAGAAAGCAGATTTACTGAGAAAAATTCAACAGAGCTCAAATAATAACCTAGACCTCCTTATTCCCTAGCCACTGTGGATGGGTGGATGGGTGGTTGGGTGGGGGAACACTCAGGCCTATACTGCAGCAGAGAAGTGGGACTGGGGAGGCTGTGGACATATATCCAAGGAGCTACTACATTCAAAGGGCACTATAACTTACATAAACTCTTTCCCATTATACTGCAATTGTCATTGGCAACATGACAGACTTGTAGCCTTCAAAAAGTGCTCCTTTTGTTGTCTTTTCCTACAGATCCCTTAGCAAAAAGAATCAAAAAGGATTCAAGCAGGAAAATAAACTGCATGTCCAGTGCCCCCAGACCCAGATTTCCCTCCAGGGAAGGCCAGGAGTCCTTGCTCCCATTCCCCCATCACCCACTCTGTCCCTACCTGCCCTGCTGCCCACATGTCCCCATCTTCCTGCACTTCGGGAGTTGGGTTTTTTTGGGTTTTGTTTTTTGGTTCTTTATGAAAACCAACCATTTGTGGCAGAAATGAAGTGGCAATTTCCTTGCATGGCAAGGAATCAATACAGGCTGTTGTCAGGGTTTTTCCTTTCAAAACGGTGGCTGCGACTTCTCCAAAGTCAAGAATGACAGAGCTCCTGTGCTTGACTTACAACTGCTTCATCTTGGCGAAATATTTTTAATTTAAAACCCGCTGCAGTTGGGTTCAAACTCAGCTGGGACTTGATTTACTGCTAATTCATTTCTCTGATTCCTATAATTCTAAACTCAGTCACCAAACAGTTTAATGCTGATAGAATCACCAGTGCGATGCTTTATGAATGGGCACCAGGGGAATTTTGCTAGTAAGTGCGTGTTAGCAACTGTTATTCACTTTGGAAAGCAGTAACATTCTGTGGTGCAGCCAAGCAGCCAGCTCAGTATTTGGGATTAAAGCACTAACAGACGGTGTCTCTAGGTGATCACAACCCAAATAACTCTGGGCTTGAACCCTCCCCCTACCTACAATTCTCCCACACATTCATCACCTGAACAGAATGAATATTCAAAGATAGAAAATGCTTCCTGTGGGAAATTTGAAACTTCAATCTTCAGTTTGCTACCGGATCAGGGGCACCATGGGTCTTCCAGTCAATGAAAACAACTAATAGAATATTAAAGTCCCAATCCAGGTTGGCAGAAGCCCCCTCAGTAAAACATTGATTGTGGTGAACCAGGATTTAGAGGGATGCATCTAAACAGCTGAAGCTTTTTTCTTCAATTCCAAACATTTATTTTACCATTTAGTTTGATGCCTCTGATTCAATATCTACAACTGAAACAAATGTTGCAAGGAAATGTCATTATACTCAACATTCCACAAACATCCATCTTCATTCATTACTTCCATTGGAAAAATGGAAACATTTGCAGGAAACCATTTGGTCTAAGACTGCCAATTCACTTTCTGAAGATAGCTCCACTAGAAAATCATGGCAACTCCAGACAACATTTCACATCAACTCTACATGAAGCAAGCTAAGGCCTCCCAACCTACTCTATGCTATTCATAAGCAAATTTCAAGGAAAAGTGCTTCTGGAATTTAAGTATGGGGTGGGGAAGTGGGAGAATCAGGCAGAAAATGTGCTCTTTGGGAGATTTTTTTCTTTATTCCTCCCATTCTAAACTCAAGCTAATTCAAAATCTAGACAGCTATCCTGCCTGGAGTCAGGAAGACTCATCGTCCTGAGTTCAAATCCAACCTCAGACACTTACTAGCTGTGTGACCCTGAACAAGTCACTTATCCCTGTTTGCCTCAGTTTCCTCATCTGTACAATGAACTGGAGAAGGAAATAGCAAGCCACTCCAGTATCTTTGCCAAGAAAATCCCAAATGGGGTCAGGAAGAGTTGGACATGATTGAAAAATAACTGAACAACATCCATCTTTGGTCTGCTGGTTACGAATGTTCTTGGAAAACAGTTCCAGGAGCCGCTATGTTAATGGACCGCCACAGCCAAGCCAGCCTGGAAATCATCATCATCAATTATATTGATAGGATGCCCATTTGACACAGGACTATAATTTACTTGGCTCAAACCAATGCTTCACAAGCAGCCAGGACAGCATAGCATGATGCAGCTCAGACCACTACCTCTACCAGAAAGAATTTTCTATAAATCTAGTCCAATCACCATAGGTTTCTACAGATTCGGAAATGGAGGTCACAAGGTGTCCAAGATCATAGCTAGAACTCAAGTCATCCAAGTATTAATCTGGTGTTGTTCCCATCACCCGATGATGTTTGCTTTGTCTTGGGGGTGGGGGGAAAATATCTCAATATTAGTTTTGTTGTCATTGTTGTGGACCTGTGATTTCATCAGTGTGGAAAACTACTGGTGTGGGAATTCTCTCTAGGTTATAGTTCAGCTTTTCTGTGACACTGAGTCTTAAAGAGTTGCCTTGGGGCATCCAGAGGCTCAGTCACAGCTAGTATGTGTCAAAAGGCAGGACGTGAACCCAAGTTTTTCTGGCTCCAAGACTAGGTCTCTTACCACTATACCATACTGGGTTTAAGTGATTTGCTCAGGGTTACACAGCTACTAAGTGTCTGAGGTCAAATTTAAACTCAAGTCCTCCTGAGTCCAGGCAGGTGCTCTATGCACTGTACCACCTAGCTGCACCCCCCTTCTCAATTTTAAAAATAAAGAATAGTAAACATGCATGCAATGAACCAATAAAGATACAAAAGTAATAAATTTCATATTGTATCTATTTAAGGAAAAGTGGGCTAAATAAGTGGAAAGAAGAAAGGGAGAGATATAGGATGAGACAGTGACCTTGACGTGAATAAGGAAGAGATCAAATCAGAAGGCTATATTCCCAGAACTAATACAGTGGCAATGTGACCCTGGGCAGGTCACCTTACCTCTCTCTGTGCCTCATTTTTCTCATTTATAAAATTAGGATAATAAGATGACCTATCTCACAAGGTCATTGTGCAGAAAGCACTTTCAAAAAAACCCAAAGCACTATATAGGATTCTAGGATCATATGTTTGAGAGGGCTCTTAGAAACCATTTGATGCAACCCTTTCATTTTACAGATGAGGAAACTGAGGCCCACAGATTTTTAAGTGACTTGTCCAGGGTTATATGGGTAGTAAGTGACAGAGGGGATAGCTGAACCCAGGTCATCTGACTCCATTCCTCAGGGCTGATTGGATAACTCCTGCCATTTTTTTCCAGAGGGCCAGTATACAGAATTTCATTTAGGGGCTACATCCCAGGCCTGCCAGATAAAGGGAGAAAAATACCTACTACTATGGACATGGCTAAGAAATAAGAAAACTCTGAAGAGATTGGAGTCCCATTCAATTAAACAAATAAACAGCCAGTTGGGTGTCAGAGTGGATAGAGTACTGGATTTAGAGTCAAAGAGGATGGAAGAAAGAAATAAGCATTTATCAAGTACCCACTGTACTAAGCACTTTGCCAGTACTATCTTAGACCTGAGTTTAAATTCTTTTTCTTTTCTTTTTTTTGGCGGGGGGGAGTGGGCAGGGTGGGATACTAGGTTTCCGTATCTCTCCCAGGTACCATATCATCCCATGGTGCCAAACTGAGTGTGAACATCCATGATTTACCTAGCCCTACCGAAGCTCAGAACTCCCCAGCTCAATCCATCCACCAGCCTCATCCTTCCCAGGAGCAGGGATTACACAGGTTCTAGAGTTCGAATTCTGCCTCAGATCCTGAGCAAGTCACTTAACTGCTTAAAGTACTTGGCCTAGAATCAGGAAAATCTGAACACAAATCCTGCCTCAGACATTTACTAGCTGTATGACTCTGGACAAGTCACTCAGTCTCTGTGTCTGTCTCTCTCTCTATCTCTCTATCTCCTCTCTCTCCTCTCTTTCTCTCTCTCTCTGCCTCAGTTTCTTTATTTGTGAAATGGGGTTAATGATAGCACTTAACTCTCAAGGCTGTAGTGAAGATCCAGTGAGATAATATCTGTAAAGCACTTCACACACCATCAAGTGATATATAAATGCTAGTCATATGGTTATTGTTTTTTAAGCCAAACTTGTGATTTTCTCATTATATGCAAACCAAAACAACTCCTACCAATGCAAATAATTGCTCAGCAACTTACAGCCTTAGAGAGTAGCCTGAGTTCTAAGAGGTTAAGTGATTTACCCCAATCACAAAGTATTAGTCAGGGCTACGGCTTGAGGCAGCTTACTTACCCAATGGAGAGGGTACTAGACCAGTAGTCAAGAAGACCTGAGTTCAAATCATGCCTCAAATACCTCCTAGCTACAGGAAAATTAAACTCAATCTCTCTGGGCCTCGATTTCTTCATCTCTAAAAAGAGAGGTTTGAACTTGGGAGCCTTTATGGTAAGGGACCCTTAGATCCCTAGAGGAACCATGGTCCTGTCATATATGACCTGAGCCCCTATCTTCCTAATTTAGAGGCAGGTTCCCTGTTCTCTGCACACACTGCCTCTTAAATAGTAAGTTATTATACCGATTATAAGGCTTTGCATTAAGCACTGGGCACAGAGAGACAAAGATTAAACAGTCACTCCCCTTGAGGAGCTGGGGCAGGGGTGCAACAGAAACTAGGAAGTCCAGTATTCATAAGTAAGTAAATGTGATGTTTCTATAAGGTGATGCAGAGTAATTTCAAGAGCACAGTTAGAATCAAAAGTCTCCTGTAGGAGTTTGATGATTTGACCTTGGAAAGAACGGAGCAAGTATTTATTAGGTATCTACCACGTGCCAGACACTATGCTAAGTATTTTACAAAAATAATCTCATTTTATCCGCACAGCAATCCTGGAAGGTAGGTGCTATTATTATCCCCATTTTACAGATGAAGAAACTGAGGCTGGGAGGGGTTAAATGGCATGCCCAGAGGCACACAGCTAGTAAGCATCTGAGGCAGGATTAGAACTCAGGTTTTCCTGTTGCCAGGCCCAGCACTCTCTTCCCTATCCCACCTAGGGATTCTAGGAAAAGGAAGGGAAGAGGGGATATGATGAATGGCCAAGGCATTTCTCTAGGCAGTGAGGTTGGCGAGAAGCCCCTTGGAAAAATTTCACTTGGGAACCTAGAATTTTAAAAATATTATCACTTACACAAAAGGCCTTTCCTTAGACCCACCAGAGCTCAGCTAGTGTCCTTAGTGCAGAAGGCATTACTTCATTCATATGCATAAGCTGGACTACCTGGAAAGAGGAGCAAAAGAGAGGGGAGAGAGAGAGACAGAGAGAGAGACAGAGAGACAGAGAGAGAGAGAGAGAGAGAGAGAGAGAGAGAGAGAGAGAGAGAGAGAGAGAGAGACAGAGAGAGAGAGAGAGAGAGAGAGAGACAGAGACAGAGAGAGAGAGAGACAGAGACAGAGAGAGAGACAGAGAGACAGAGAGAGAGACAGAGAGACAGAGAGAGAGACAGAGAGACAGAGAGAGAGAGACAGAGACAGAGAGAGAGAGACAGAGAGACAGAGACAGAGAGAGAGAGAGACATAGAGAGAGAGAGACAGAGAGAGAGAAGAAAGGGAGAGAAAGGAGAGAGGAAAGGAGAGAGGAGAGAAGAGAGAGAGAACAAGAAAAGGAGAGAGAGAGAGGACAGAAAGAAGAAAGGGGGAGAGAGGAGAGAATGAAAGAGAGGAGAGAGAGAGAGAAGGGAGAGGAGAGATAAGACAGAGAAAGACAGAGAAAGAGACAGAGAGACAGAGAGACAGAGAGAGAAAGTGTATCTTTGCAAGATGGGATGGATTTCACTCCAGCCTGTTCTGAAGGCCTAAGTTCAGTTGCATGTCCTGCTCATCTACACCTGTCTCCCAAAAGGAAGAGAAAAAAAAACCACCCCCAATGTTCTGCTTCCAGTCCCTGCCTTTCACTTAATTCGCCTTCTGGTTACAGAAATCGAATGACCCCTACTGACGTTTCTCTCTACCAATCTGAAATGAGGCACTTAAGTGTAGTAAAAGAAAAATGAACAGTATAGAGGGATCTCAGAAGCCTTTCCACGACTTGTTTCTTTTCCTAGATTTCTAATGGTTTCTCCCCATATGCCTCCTTTGACTCTAACTTTCAGACAGATTGCTTCTTTCCTATAGGAGCATGGGATTGATTCTGCTAAGGCTGTTCCATACACTGTCTGCCAGAGAATATCCTCTTAGCAAGTGGTCTGTTTTGTGTCACAGGGGACAAAACATCCCCAAATCCAATTTGCTGTATCCAAGGACAAGGCTTCATAGAGAGGGTGGGGGAAGTTTCCCAGAGTCCAGAGGGCAGACAGGAAAGTGCTTGCAAAGCTTGCAAACACCTGTTAACTGTTAGTCTTCTCAGGGCCCTCTCTTCTGTGGGGATTTAATCCTAGCCTGCCTTTCATCTTGCCAGCAGCTGCTGGGCCATTGACGGGATGATGAAGAAACTCCAAGTATACTGAATGATTGCCTTTCCATAAAAGTAATAGTTGGAATATTGGTCAGGCAAGGAAAGTCTCATCCATCTGAAAGAACTGGGAGGAACTTTAGAGACCATCTAATCCTAGGGTCAGCAAACTATGGCCTATGGGTCAAATCCAGCCTGCTGCCTGTTTTTGTGTACTCCTGAATTAAGAATGGGGTTTTTTAAACCTTTTTTTAAAATACAATTAAACTCTATTTAAAAATGAAAAAAATCATTTTCAGCTCAAAGGCCATACAAAAGCTGCATTCTGTAGTTTGCTGACCCTTGATTTAATCTAACCTCTTTATTTTATAGTTAAGGAAAGATTAAGTGAGATTAGGAAGAGATTAAGTGACTTGCCCAGGTTACACAGATAACAAGCATAAGAAGAGGAACTTGAATCTAGAGTCCATATCTATCTACTACATCACATTCCCTGGAGGATGCTTATATCTTTTTAATGTACAAATATGTTATTTTGCATTATAGTGCACATGTCAGATCTCACCACTAGAGTATAAGCACCATGAGGTCAGAGACTGTGTCTTATCCAAACTTTGTAGATGGACAGTGCTCTGCACGCAGCTGCTGCTAAATAAATATTCATTGATTTAATTTATTTATTTTTGAATTAACTTATTTTGATTTATCAATATAATGATTTAATTTAAATACATATGTGGGCCGAATGCCTTTTTGGAAGGAAAAAAACATAACAATGATCCAGAGATAGCAATCCGGGGCTGTTTGCTAGAATATTTGGGTCCGAGAGACATGAGGTCATCTAGTTCATCTGCCTACCTCTGGGCAACACTAGACTCAACCAAACTCAAGTACTTGACTGAATATTCTCAAGATCTTGAGCAAAGGGCTCCCATAATCCTCCCCAGGTAATTGTCCCAACATCCTCATGGTCCTCAAAATCAGTAACCAAGTCCATTCAGCCCCAGTTCATGATCATTGTCTCTACAGAATAGCCCATCCCAGGCCTAACGAAGATGCTAATACCTTCTTCATCAATCAAAGGCTAGCCTACTAGAGCTGCCCCTAACAGGTCTAAACTAGCCAAAGTTGAGAGGCCAGTTTCTAACAGGGGAGGCATCACAACTCTGCCACGCAAAAACATCCTCCCTGCCCCACCCCTCGGATTCCAGAATCAGGAACCCTAGAACAAAGTCCACTAACAGTGTTCAAGCACCTGCTGGGAGGAGCAAAGAAATATAAGCCTCACAGATTTCAGGACAGAAATGGATCCTTCCCTCAAAATCTTCCCCCCTCCCCAACAAAGGGAGGACCAAACAAATGATAGCTGTTGTCAGGAATAACTCTGCTCAATGCACTATCTCCAAGCAAGCTATGGGCACAGTCTTGTGTGAATTTACATCCAAGAAAAAGTAGATTAGGTTTTTTTTAGTTAGGCACTTGGGGTTTTAAGCAACTTGCCCAGGATCACACAGCTAGTAAGTGTCAAGTGTTTGGTCTGAGGCCAGATTTGAACTCAGGTCCTCCTGACTTCAGGGCCTGTGCTCTATCTACTGTGCCACCTACCTGCCTCAGAAGTAGCTTAGATTCAAACCAAGACTCAAGTTATCTTTCCCCACACTGGACTCTTTCCATCATGGTGGTTCTTAATTTCCTACTACCCTTTTCATCAAGCAAAGGGCAGCTCATCTAACATAGAACAATCTTGACTCTGCCCTTTACTACCTGTATGGCCTTATTTTCATCCTCTATAAATTGAAAGTATTAGATTAAATGACTGCTACTTTTAAAAAAGTGAATAGGATTCCTTCCAACTTTAAAATCTTGTGATTCTATGCATTTTTCCCACTTTGCATACAAGAAGACTGAGTCTCAGAGAAATATATTGATTTTCCCCCCAAGGTCATTAAGTTAGCCAGTGGCCAAAACAAACAAAAACAAACAAACAAACAAACAAAAAAACCCAGGGCCAGAGTCTCTGGATTCATAGATTCATTGAAAGTTAGAGCAGGAAGGAACTAGAGATATCATCAAAGCCATTTCCATAATTTTATAGAAGAATTCACAGAAGTTGAGACTTGCCTGTGTTCCTCAAGTAAGGGTTCAAATTCCAAGAAAACCAATGCTCCTTCCCCTAAACCATTCAGTATTCTCAAGAATGGCCTATAGCATCCTTCCTGAATAGATCTTCCTGTTTATACTCCAGTCCATCACAGAATTTTCATGTGGACCAAAACCAGTGAAAAGATCTACACAGCATTCTCACTTTGGATATCCACTGCTCATCTTCCATTAAGGGGAATCCAAGATTAACATCCTTTGAGTAATGGACACCTTTCATCCCTAAGACATTGATAACCTTCATTCATTCATTCAATAAGTATTTATTAAATACATACCTACTATGTATCAGGAACTGTGCTAGACTCTGGCAATTCATAGATAAAAATGGAATAATCCCGTGTTCTCAAGAAACTTAATCTACTGAGTGGAAACAACATTCACACAGATAAAAATAAATATGAAATATAGGCAGAGTCAATGCAAAGTGATATGGAGAAGCAGTTATGGGTGAGGGGACAGGTGGGGAAATAGGGAGGGTCTCATGTAGGAGTTATCACTTGAGTTGAAGTTTGGAGAAGGGTAGGGATTCTAAGAAGCAGAGAGGAAGATTGGAGAACACCCTAGGCATGGAGGACAGCCAGCCTAGGCATTGGCATAGAGGGGGGATCATGGAACCTTTGTAGAGGTACAATAGTAAATAGGCCTCTTTGGCTAGAACAGAGAGTATTTGAAAGGGAATCACATGCAATAAACCCAGAGAGGTAGGCCAGAGTCTGACTGTTAAAGGCCTTTAAATGCCAAGGTGAGTGCCACAGTGAATAGAGAACTGGACATGGAATCAGGAAGACTTAGGTTCAAACCTAAGACACTTACTAGCTTTGTGTGATGTTGAGCAAGTCACTTAAGCACTACCTGCCTCAGTTTCCTCAACTATAAAATGGGAATAATAATAGTACCTACCTCCTTGGATTGTCGTGAGGATGAATGAGATCATATTTGTAATGTGCTTAGCACACTGTCTTTTAAGCACATAGTAGGTACTTAATAAATGGTTATTTCCTTCCCTTCCAAGGCCTCAGCCTTGAACCAAATCTGGTACCCAGAAAATCTTGGTTCCTAGCTATACAAGCAATCCCCGGAGAATAGAATCTCAGGGTGAGTGGAGTGGTTTGGCTTTTGTCGTTGTATCCCCAGCACCTAACCCTCCAGCTGGCACACAGTAGACATTTTAAAATGCTTGTTGGATTGAACTGAATATCTACCAAGAAAAGGGGCCAAGCCTAGGCCCACAGAAGGAGGTCATGTCTCTGCTCTCTGAATCATGATGCCTGCCTCGTTTTCTTTTTTTAAAAACCCATCTATTATTGCCTAGCAGCATGGGTTTCCTTCAGTCTCACTGCTGACTCTAGCTTTATGCTCCAATTTTAATGTTATAGACTTGGCAGAGGGGAGGGGAAAGTAGAGAGTGAGGGAGGGAGAAGAAAGAGGAAGGGGTGGGGAGGCTATGGGAGCAGAGGTGGTATTTCACTCCTTATTAATAGCCAATGTCTGCATGGCTCTGAATGGACTAAGCAGTGCTCATCAGAGCCTATAGGGCAATTACCCTAATCATGTGGATCTCCTAAACAGCCGCTTGATTTATTAGCCAGACGTCTTTTTAAAATGCCGCTCTTAAATATAAATAACACTTAATAATCCAGCTGTCGTTAAGTTCATGTTATATTGATTTCTTGGAGTGCCACAAATTTGAGGGCCAATGGGCAGGCGGATGTGTGCAAAAAGCCAGGAGGTAGATTAGTCAAAGGTGGGAGCTGGGCAGGTGCTTATGTAGAAGAGGAAAGGGGAAGTTTCTTACAATGGCCTTGGAGTCTGGTCCAGTTTCACTTCAGAGAGTACTCTGGACAACTGTACACTGTTGGTACATCTGTCTTCCTGTGCAGACGTAGCCCATGTTTATAAAATAGAGTTTTTCCTACATGACCATCACCACCATCCTTCTTCTCCTCACACCTTGAACTTTTAAAAGCTGCCACATACATTATTTCATTTAATCCTTATATCAACCCTATGAGATTGGCAGGGCTGGCATTATTATCCCCATCTGACAGATGGAAAAACTGAGGCCCAGGAAGAAAAAAAAAGATTTGCCCTACTTCACATGACCAATAGGTGGCAGAGCTGGGACTCAAACCCATTTTTCTTTTTACTACATTATAAAAACATCAGATTGTGAGCTCCTTGAGGGCAAGGATTGTCTTTTGCCTCTTTTTGTATCCTCAGCACTTAGCAGTGCCTGGCATATAGTAGGCACTTAATAAATGTTTGTTGATTGACTGACAAAACCCTATCAAGCAGTCTCTTATAATATCTCTGATCCATCACCACTTATATGCCTTATTTAAATGATCATGGGGAGAATGGGACTAAGATATGCATTTTCTAAAATCTCTCTCCCAATCACACAGTGGTTATAACTACACATCCAGGTTACTTAA